>NC_138777.1:38012883-38707387 GCF_965119305.1 Pelophylax lessonae
TCCATCTATAATAGTTACGTTTTAATGCACGCTGACGTCTGTTGACATACATTTTGATATTCGTTGACATACATTTTGCATTTTAGCACAAAGAAATGTTGTGGTGTGAATAGGACACATTGGAAATGATTGTTTTTCAGATGTCTTTCCATTGATCAACGTTTTACAGCTGCGCAAAAACACACTGGTGTAAATTTGGCCTTATGAAATCTGTGCTGAGGAAATACCTGTGCTGCCATGGTTAGCCTTTTTTTTAGTGCTAGCTATTTGGCAGTCTTTTGGCTTTGATCATTTCTAAAACACTGTTCTGAAATGAGAATGCAACAAGTGAGATCAAAAGTATTGCATATTCCAGGGAGCTTTTGAAGCTTTTGGAGCTTTTTTTGAGACTTGAAGCCAAACCAAACTATATTTTTGATTTACTATAAAATTGCAAGGTAAAAATAGTGTGTTTATGTTTGTCTGCAAGTGTGTTTAGCATTTGCATTATCCATATTTTATATTATCCATATGCCATTTTGCAAAGTATATTCAATTTATTTGCTCTGTATTAGTGGGAGATGCTAAAGGTGGTGCTATAGTCTAAGGGAAGTGATGTAATCATTCCCTCACACCCTCACAGGAACAAATTTAATTATTTTCCAGGAACTGCATATGTATTAGGCTGGTTCTATCCCCACCCTAATTTCTTCTCTCTCCTGCTCTTTTATCAGCCTCGTGTTACTCTATGAAATGATGTGCTCTGCCCCTTCTGCAAATACAATTGAAGGAAATACTAATCCCAGTCACTGTTTTACAGATGACCACTTAAGGGAGCATTTACCAATTTGTAAATGACATATGGTAATAAAAATATGGAACAGTAAGCATGTGGAAATTCTTTAAAGCAGCACTCCAGCCAGAAATAAAGGGTACAAAATAATACTATGCCATAGGTCACCCAGCCCCTTTTGTGTGTTCAAGCTGCCCAAAACACATCCCCTGGTCATAAAGGGGTATTGTCACAACACCACTAGTGAGAGTTACCAGCTTGATATTTCAGCCTTCTGATTAATGCCTACTCCCTGTGATTGATATCAGCATTCTGCCTGCTGCTAAAGGAGGTAAGGAGAAAAAGGCATGTTTTCTATAAATGTAATTGCTATACCAGCGCTCAACAAGTCATGAGCTACTAGCCAAACCTTAAAGGTTACTCGCCACCAGTTTCCCTACCCAACCCCTACCCTGCTGCGCCCCTAATTCTGCCTTTAAACACGCCCTCCTAAATTATCTCATGAAATGACACTGTAAAATGTTTTATGCAGAATTAAAGCGGAGTTCCACCCTGAACATTTTTTTTTTTTAGATAAAACTACCCCGGGACAGTCAGGGGCTAGTGCATTAAGCAACGATAGCCTCTGAACTGTCCCCTGTTTCACTTACCTTTTAGAAGAAATACTTACCTTGAAATGTCTTGTCCAGCGCTGCCTTGTCAGGTGTGGGCAGCTGAAGCCGGAGTGTCCTCTTCGGTGTCCTCTTCGGTGACGTCAGATTCCCAGAATGCCCTGCACCGGCCCTGCTCGTCGCTTCCGGTGCAGGCGCGTCATCCCTGCACCGGAAGCGACGAGGGCATGCCCAGAAGCTGTTATGCAGGGAATGATGCGCCTGCATCGGAGGTGACGAGCAGGGCCGGTGCAGGCACATTGACTCCTGGGATTGATGACGCTCATTTCCCAGGAGTCAATGCAAGGAGGAAGTGATGGCGCGGGCCGCGGCCGCAGAGGGAGGAAGAGGAAGGAAGGTAGGTAAGTATATTTTCTTAAAAAACAAGGTAAGTGAATCAAAAAAAAAAAGTTTTTCACGTAATTAAAGCAAGCGGATTGTGAAAAGTTCATTTTGAGGGTGGAACTCTGCTTTAAGTTGCAAAAATAAAGATTAACAACAACTTTATCAGTGCCCATCAGTGGAGCCTCATCAATGCCCATAAATGCAGCCTATTAGTGCCCATCAATGCAGCCTCATCAGTGCCCGTGAATGCAGCCTCATCAGTGCCCAACAATGCAGCCTCATCAGTGCCCATCAATGCAGCCTATTAGTGCCCATCAATGCAGCCTCATCAGTGCAGCCTCACCAGGGCCCATCAATACAGCCTCACCAGTGCCCATCAATGCAGCCTCACCAGTACCCAATAATGCAGCCTCACCAGTGCCCATCAATGCAGTCTGATCAATGCAGCCTCACCAGTGCCCATCAGCTCAGCATTACCAGTGACCATCAGCTCAGAGTTACCAGTGACCATCAATGCAGCCTCACCGGTGCCCATCAATGCAGCCTCACTGGTGCCCATTAATGCAGCCTCACCAGTGCCCATTAATGCAGCCTCACCAGTGCCCATTAATGCAGCCTCACCAGTGCCCATCAGTCCAGCCTGATTAGTGCCCATCAATGCAGCCTGATTAGTGCCCATCAATGCAGCCTGATCAGTGCCCATCAATGCAGTCTGATAAGTGCCTATCAATGCAGCCTCATCAGTGCCCATCATTGCAGCCTCATCAGTGTCCATCAATGCAGCCTCACCAATTTCCATAAATGCAGTCTCACCAGTGCACAAGGATTAGAGAGAGGAGATCCAGCCGTATCGCACAAAGCGGAGATCTCCTGCTGCAACATAGCTTGAACTTGAATTGCCCGGCGGCGGCAGTCAGACTAAGTCCCGCCTCCTGGACCAGCTCCTATAATAGACAGCACACTACTTCAATTACCCAGCATTGAAACAGTGTGCTGTCTATCATAGGAGCCTGTTCAGGAGGCAGGACTTTGTTTGACTGTGGCCATCAGGCAATTTAAATCCAAGCTGTGTCACAGCAGGAGATCCCCGCTCTGTGTGATCCAGCTGTGCCCCCCCTCATCAGAGGCAGCCCCACAGTCGCCCTCAAGTTTTTTCCACTCGCCAAATGCGAGCAGGCGATTGGAAATTTTGAGGGCTGTGCTATAATACTAAAACTTCTCCAGGCCCACTTAAACACAAGGCACATTAGCACAGGTGAACAGTAGTCTCCAAGCAGCAATACAGCAGCCCCACACTCGCCCTCAAGTTTTTTCCACTCGCCAAATGCAAGCAGGCGATTGGAAATTTTGAAGGCTGTGATATAACATCAAAACTTCATTACCACAGGGGAACAGTAGTCTCCAAGCAGCATCACACCAGTGTAGGGAAGATGTGCCTTTGCTTTCCACCCACTGGCTGAGGTTTAGGGAGTGCAAGAAGTCATTTAAGCCAAGGTCATTTAAGTGTATTCTTGTGTTTATTTCTTCTAAAAAAAAGAATAAAAAAAAAAACAAAATCAAGAAAAAAAGACTAAACTTTGCTCATTGAGTGGGAGGAATGGCATGATGTCCATAGGATTATATACTGGAGTCGGGTTTAAAAAATATATACCCATACGAAAGGTATTGAAACTTATATTGGCATTTTCATCAAATCAAGCATGTTATTTAAACTTGTTAAAAGTTAGCTATAAGAACAGGGGGCAGTGTTCCTGTGCTGTGATCACTGCACTCTGCACTGTTTTACTATCCACAGGGCTTTCCATTCTAATGTCACCCTACAACAGGAGGGACCCCTGGACTGGAGAAATCAGTCTCTCTAAGGAGAGGCCCCTGGACTGGAGGTGGAGGTCTTTCCATTGAAGGGCCCCTAGAAAGGAGCTACTTCCTCTCTATAGAGAGATTGCCACATCCTGTCCAGAAGCCCCTTCATAGAGAGACTACCACCTTCAGTCCTGGGGCCCCTCTATAGTAAATTGCCATCTCCAGTCTAGGGTCCTCTCTGTAGAGAGACTGCCACTTCAATCCCATGAGATAGATATTATATCTTCCAGTCCAGGGAAGTCACATTAATTAGGCAGACAGAGGAAGGTGGTCAGGGAGTAGTTCTGTTTAATCGTCTTCTTTTAAGCCACTGTTAGATGCAATCTGGTCTTGTCCGTTGCTCTCCTTGACATGCAGAGCAGAAATTGTTTTTCAACTGTATCCCAGGGGGTTTATTAATTTGTGATGCTGTGTGACTTTTTAAGTGTAAACCAGGCAAATTACTTGTTATGGGTATTGTCAGTGTTTAAATATCGAGTCTAAATGTCAACCGTCATGGGTTTTAAATGGGAGTTCTGTCGTTTTTTAGGTTGTCAGTAAAAAATGTGCTCTGTCAGTAAATTTTCCATGTTTTGTCAGTAAAAAAAAAAAAATGCAGGAGGTTGGCAACCCTCCCTTCCCCAAATGCCTGCAATTTGAGGTAGGTAATTGAACCCTTAGGGGCCAAGAGCTGAATTGTGGGCGGAAGAGGGGAGGGTTTCCCATCCAGTTTCTTCTAGAGGGGCAGCAGGCACCAACTTGTGGTGTCATTTTTCTTATTGCAAATTTTCTGATTTGAATGATTTTTACCAGAGAAATGTAGCAGAATATATTTTTGCCAAAAATTTATGAAGAAAGCTTATTTATTTCCAAATTTTATAACAAAGAAAAAAGTTGTTTTTTTTTCCATTTATATAGAACATAAATACAAAACCCAGTGGTGATAAAATACCACCAAAGGAAAGTTCTGTTTGTCTCAAAAAATGATAAAAATGTCATTTGGGTACAGTGCTGCATGACCGAGTAATTGACTTTCAAAGTGTGACAGCACTGAAAGCTGAAAACTGGCCTGGGTATTGAAGTGGTTAAAAATTGTATTGAAGTAAATAATGCAACAATTGTTGAAAATGTATAACGACTGACTGACAATATCCTATAGCTTCGCTCATAGGACTGTGTACAGGCGGTGTACATTGCTAGGCACCTCCACAAACTGTAACTCTATCACACACTGTTTTCCTTTATCACATTTACACCCACACACTACTCTGGAACATTACACACGGCATTACTGTACTCAATCTTAGACCCATGAGATCATTTGCCTTGGGCCACCTGGAATAGTCACATTCCAGGTCGCCTGTCTGCCTGTGCGGAAAAAAGCAGCCTAGCTCCATTCATGAAACGCCTTGCATTCACGTCTGTCTGAGGCAGATGACAAATTGCATGTGAAGACGGAGCTTTTATGGGACGCCATGCTTCAAATTGATTAATATCTTAACTGAAAGGCACATTGGTGATTCAGAAGTATTTACCTTAAAACACTCGCCTTTAATGTGTTCCTAGCAGCCGTGTGTGAATCGAGAGCCGAATTACCCAGTTTAATTAAACCCTGATGCATAATTTAGAATGGTCCATTTGTGTGGGTTTGACTCGTATGCACTGCTGGCATTTTAACGCTTTCATTCAGGGAAAAGTTGGATAAAAAATGTTTCTAATTAGAGATTTTAAAGCCTTCAGAGGTAGTTTTCAAATGGAGAACATATACAATATTATTTAAATGCAGGGGTGTCCAAGCTACGGCCCACAGGTCATGTCCAGCCAGCTACAAGATAGTATCTGGCCTTCAGATAGGTTCAGTGATGTATCCCCAGACTCCATGCACATACTGAGGATTCAGATCAGTTGGTCTCCATTTCTGGGGACCCTGATGTATGGGGAACTCTGATATAAGGGTGTACTCTGATGGGAACCCTGACGTGTGAGGAACTCTGATAAAGACCCTGATATAAGGGGGTACTCTGATAGAGACCCTGATGTAAGGGGGCTCTTATTGGGGCCCTAATGTATGGGGAACTCTGATAGAGATCCTGATATAAGGGGGTACTCTGATGGATATCCTAGTGTATGAGGAACTCTGATAGAGACCCTGATGTATGGGAAACTCTGATAAGGATCCTGAGGGTGAGCTTCTGATGTGAAAGGGGGTTATTATATCTGTATATAGTACTGAGGTCTCATTACACTCCTGCTAAGCTTCATGGTGTGGGCATACTCACAGACCCTCTGTGATATAGGTGTAAACGTGGCAGGCGTGACCTTATTCACCTCCTTTGGAGGTGCCCCAAGCCTAAAACTGGACGGCTGTCCTGGGTACCCTTTAATAGGGTGTTCCAGTCTGCGGTACCTCTTGACCCTAAATATTGCTTGTTAGGCATCTTGAGTGATTTAATATCAGAGGAGCCCACAAGGGTAGAATCTAATCATGCTCTCTTCCAGGCCTGAAAAACACCTCTCCTGCTCTGGAAATCGCCCAAGCCCCCCGCCCCCCCCCTCACACCAGGTATTACAGGGAGTGCAGAATTATTAGGCAAATGAGTATTTTGACCACATCATCCTCTTTATGCATGTTGTCTTACTCCAAGCTGTATAGGCTCGAAAGCCTACTACCAATTAAGCATATTAGGTGATGTGCATCTCTGTAATGAGAAGGGGTGTGGTCTAATGACATCAACACCCTATATCAGGTGTGCATAATTATTAGGCAACTTCCCTTCCTTGGGCAAAATGGGTCAAAAGAAGGACTTGACAGGCTCAGAAAAGTGAAAAATAGTGAGATATCTTGCAGAGGGATGCAGCACTCTTAAAATTGCAAAGCTTCTGAAGCGTGATCATCGAACAATCAAGCATTTCATTCAAAATAGTCAACAGGGTTGCAAGAAGCGTGTGGAAAAACCAAGGCGCAAAATAACAGCCCATGAACTGAGAAAAGTCAAGCGTGCAGCTGCCAAGATGCCACTTGCCACCAGTTTGGCCATATTTCAGAGCTGCAACATCACTGGAGTGCCCAAAAGCACAAGGTGTGCAATACTCAGAGACATGGCCAAGGTAAGAAAGGCTGAAACACACAAGCTGAAACGTCAAGACTGGGCCAAAAAATATCTCAAGACTGATTTTTCAAAGGTTTTATGGACTGATGAAATGAGAGTGAGTCTTGATGGGCCAGATGGATGGGCCCGTGGCTGGATTGGTAAAGGGCAGAGAGCTCCAGTCCGACTCAGACGCCAGCAAGGTGGAGGGGGAGTACTGGTTTGGGCTGGTATCATCAAAGATGAGCTTGTGGGGCCTTTTCGGGTTGAGGATGGAGTCAAGCTCAACTCCCAGTCCTACTGCCAGTTTCTGGAAGACACCTTCTTCAAGCAGTGGTACAGGAAGAAGTCTGCATCCTTCAAGAAAAACATGATTTTCATGCAGGACAATGCTCCATCACACGCGTCCAAGTACTCCACAGCGTGGCTGGCAAGAAAGGGTATAAAAGAAGAAAAGCTAATGACATGGCCTCCTTGTTCACCTGATCTGAACCCCATTGAGAACCTGTGGTCCATCATCAAATGTGAGATTTACAAGGAGGGAAAACAGTACACCTCTCTGAACAGTGTCTGGGAGGCTGTGGTTGCTGCTGCACGCAATGTTGATGGTGAACAGATCAAAACACTGACAGAATCCATGGATGGCAGGCTTTTGAGTGTCTTTGCAAAGAAAGGTGGCTATATTGGTCACTGATTTGTTTTTGTTTTGTTTTTGAATGTCAGAAATTTATATTTGTGAATGTTGAGATGTTATATTGGTTTCACTGGTAAAAATAAATAATTGAAATGGGTATACTGTATATTTGATTTTTGTTAAGTTGCCTAATAATTATGCACAGTAATAGTCACCTGCACACACAGATATCCCCCTAAAATAGCTAAAACTAAAAACAAACTAAAAACTACTTCCAAAAATAGTCAGCTTTGATATTAATGAGTTTTTTGGGTTCATTGAGAACATGGTCGTTGTTCAATAATAAAATGAATCCTCAAAAATACTCATTTGCCTAATAATTCTGCACTCCCTGTATATATACCAACAAAGGGGACACTCCTGGACTCAGTCCAAGTGAACTTTTCTAGATGCGGCAACTGCAGTGCTCTGGTCGACCAACATAACTCACGCTTGGTATAGATGACACTAAGTTGGAGGGTGCTTGTGCTCTTGTCCTTCGCTATGTATCTTGTAAACTAAATTGGGGATATATATGCACAAGTAATGTGCCTATATGCGATTTATTCCTTTACTCTTTTTTTTGGCTGATAGTATGCTGCTGTGGAAAGTGTTTTTCTTTCACCTCATTGTATTTGATTGTCTACAGTTTAAAAAAGAACCGGTTTGCTATAAAAGAAAAAAAGCTTACCAAGCATTAGATGCAGTGGCTGCATTCATTTTCTTTTTTTTCTTTTTTTTAATTGTTTCCCCTCTGTTTTCACCTGGTGATCTGGACAGTAACAGACTTTCTGTATTAGTGAGACACAACTCTGGAGGACTGAGCACAGGAGACACAGCAGCATTGTCAGTCTGGGGGGTAGGGCCACGGGGGCAGCGGCTTTTGGAGCGTGCACGGGGGCAGTGGCTTTTGGAGCGTGCACGGGGGCAGTGGCTTTTGGAGCGTGCACGGGGGCAGCAGCTTGTATTATCAGGTTTAGATACAACTAACAAATTGAAGCCAAACTTCAGCTCAGACTACAATCAGTTGCAGCAAACAGGTTTTCCTTTTGAGATAAAGGTTTTGAATAAGTGAAATACAATCATTTTAACCACTGCAGCTCCAGAAGAATGTATCCCCTTCATGACCACACCTTTTTTTGCTATTCAGTGCTGCGCTACTTTAACTGGTGATTGCATGGTCATGCAACGCTGTGCCCAAATGAACTGGGTTTTTTACTTTTTGCAATATAAATAAAAAAAAAAACAATATTTTTTACTTTCTGCTATAAAACATTTTCAATAAACAAATTTAAAAAAATGGAATTTCTTCATAAATTGTGTCCAAAATGTATTTTGCTACATGTCTGATAAAAAAAAAAAAATCCCAATTATTGTATCGTTTGGTTTGCATGGAAATTTTAGCACCTAAAAATTATGGTATATACAGTGCCTTGAAAAAGTATTCATACCTCTTGACATCTTCCACATTTTGTCATGTTACAACCAAAAACGTAAATGTATTTTATTGGGATTTTATGTGATAGACCAACACAAAGTGGCACATAATTGTGAAGTGGAAGCAAAATGTTAAATGGTTTTCAAATTTTTTTTACAATTAAATGTCTGAAAAGTGTGGTGTGCATTTGTATTCAGCCCCCTTTACTCCGATACCCCTAACTAAAATCTAGTGGAACCAATTGCCTTCAGAAGTCACCTAATTAGTAAATAGAGTCCACCTGTGTGTAATTTAATCTCAGTATAAATGCAGCTGTTCTGTGAAGCCCTCAGAGGTTTGTTGGAGATACTTAGTGAATAAACAGCATCTTAAAGGTCAAGGAACACACCAGACAGGTCCGGGATAAACTTGTGGAGAAATTTAAAACAGAGTTAGGCTATAAAAAAATATCCCAAGCTTTGAACATCTCACGGTGCACTGTTCGATCCATCACCTGAAAATGGAAAGAGTATGGCACAACTTCAAACCTACCAAGACATGGCTATTCACCTAAACTGACAGGCCGGGCAAGGAGAGAACATTAATCAGAGAAGCAGCCAAGAGGCCCATGGTAACCCTGGAGGAGCTGCAGAGATCCACGGCTCAGGTGGGAGAATCTGTCCACAGGATAACTATTAGTTGTGCACTCCACAAAAAGAAAACCATAAGAAGTCACGTTTGCAGTTTGCGAGAAGCCATGTCGGTTACACAGCAAACATGTGGAAGAAGGTGCTCTGGTCAGATGAGACCAAAATTGAACTTTTTGGCAAAAGCAAATTGCTATGTGTGGTGGAAAACTAACACTGCAAATCACCCTGAACACACCATCACCACCGTAAAACATGGTGGTTGCAGCATCATGTTGTGGGGATGCTTTTCTTCAGCAGGGACAGGGAAACTGGTCAGAGTTGATGGGAAGATGGATGGAGAAAAGTACAGGGCGATCTTAGAAGAAAACCTGTTAGAGCCTGCAACAGACTTGAGCCTGGAGCAGAGGTTCACCTTCTAGCGGGACAACGACCCTAAACATACAGCCAGAACTACAATGAAATGGTTTAGCTCAAAGCATATTCATGTGTTAGAATGGCCCATTCAAAGTGCAGACCTAAATCCAATTGAGAATCTGTGACAAGACTTGAAAATTGCTGTTCACAGACGCTCTCCACCCAATCTGACAAAGCTTAAGCTATTTTGCAAAGAAGAATGGGCAAAAATGTCACTCTTTAGATGTGCAAAGCTGGTAGAGACATTCCCAAAAAGACTTGCAGCTGTAATTGCAGCAAAAGGTTATTTTATAAAGTATTGACTCAAGGGGGCTGACTACAAATGCACGTTACACTTTTCAGATATTTATTTGTAAAAAAAAATTGAATACCATTTATCATTTTCTTTTCACTTTACAATTATGTGCCACTTTGTGTTGGTCTATCACTAAAAATCCCAATAAAATACAATTATGTTTTTGGTTGTAATATGACAAAATGTGGAAAATTTCAAGAGGTATGAATACTTTTTCAAGGCACTATATACTGCAATTAAAAAAAAATGTATACTACTAATGGGGGCGATAAACTACTTTTAAAGAGACTGCGATAGTGCGGCAGAGAATCTGACACTAACTGACGCTGGGGGAACTGACTGCCACTGACATCACCAGTGCCATTATTATAATGATCAGTGATATTACTCTACACTGTCACTGTACTAATGACAGTGGCTGGGAAGGATTTAACATCTAGGGCAATTAAAGGGTTACATATGCCTAACTATGTTTATTGTGTGCTGATTTTACTAACTGATCTGTCAGGGATGAGAAACTGGCAGATCACTACCTTCATACAGAGCTCTTTGTTGTTTATCAACACAAGAGCTCTGGGCTGTGATTGTGCACAGCCAATCAGCAGGTCCTGGCCATGTATCATTGGCCAGGACTTGCTGACAGGCTCCTGCTGTGTGCAATCACAGGCATGTACCCTCCCTAAATTCCAGAATTAGGCAGCGATGTATGGGTATGTCGCTTTGCCTACAGCAACCACTCATTTGCAGTACATTGCATGTCTCATTCATGTAAACTGATAAATTATGCTTGAGAGCTTGTGCTTTTGAAGAACACACTTGCTGGCTGCATCACCAGATAAAAAATAGAAGAACAAAAGCCTAAAAATTAAAACTAAAGCAGACATCACTTCTAAGAATTGGTAAGCTGCAATATAATAAATGTTTGCTTTTGCGTTTAATACTGCTTTAATTTATTTATAACACTGATTCTTTTGGTTTGTTTGTAAGGCTACATTCACACCTGAGCGTAGCGTTTTTACCGTGATATTTACCGCGATTTTACCGCGATTTACAGGCGTTTTTACAGGCGTTTTTTGTGCAGGTGTTTTTTGATTGAATAGAAACCAATGGAAAACGCCTGTAATCTGCCCAAAAAGAAGCTCATGTACTTTTTTGAGCGTTGGGCGTTTTGCTTACAGCGTCAAAACGCTCAGATGTGAACAGGGGCCATTGAAATGAATAGGATTTGTCTTGTTGGGCGTTTTGAGAGCTGATCCTAGAGCAGAAAAACTCCCCAAAAACGCCCCAAAACGCCTACATGTGAACGGAGCCTAAAGTATGCAATGTTGCCGTCATACTGAAAAGTTTGGAGACCCTGATCCAAAAGATGTCTGAATCTCTGTTAATATTAAAGTCACAGAAATTAAACAAATCCATACTTTTTGGATAACCATGGCAACAGGCCCTAAAAGTGATGCAGCAATTGGGTCTTTTTGAAAAATCTTCAATTTGGGAGAATTGAGAACTAACAAGCCTCTCCTACCTCCTGTTACCATCTGTTGCTCTTTTAGAACAGTAGAAAGCCTCAGCAACCAATGACGCATTGCAAAAGATGAAGGCGTGACACCTTTCCCTCCCAGTACCAAAATTTGTATTTGAAAGAATTCCAGGATTTAGGGCACCTGGAGGTTCTTGAGAAGCTAGGTGATGGTACCACACACATCCACTATTTATTGCCTCCGTTTTCACCCTCACTTCCATTTGTTTGGAACAAGCAGTGCATAATAATTGAGATTATGTGATTTACTCTATCCACATTACATAATCCATTGTGGGAAAGAACAAGTAAAGGGTGTTTGCTTTCCTACCATGGAGAAAGAACGTAGCCACCTTCTAACAGATAGTCGAGTAACAGCAGCAAAAAAAAAAAATTTGATTTGGAAATGTGGAGGCTGAAAGCAATAGAAGGGACTTTTTAGGTTGAAAATACATACTTGAATATTAATTTTTAAGTCTGAGTTTAACGCTAAATTAATGACAGTTTTCAACCCAGTTTTACTTTAAAAGATAACCAAAATGAAAAGAAACTTGTAATAGGCAGCCTCTAACTCTAATCATGTACTAGACTGCTGGCCTGTACTGACTATACATTCCGTACATGTGGATGTTGCAGCCTTTACATCCTCCAAATGCTTCTGCTGTAGTTAGATGAGGTGTGCAGAATATCTTGGGAGGATACTGGGGAACATGCTCTGTCAAGCTGGACATTATCTGTATTAGGCCAACCTGTCCTAGCTGTATTTTCTTACAGAGTACATTGCCTGCAACCTCTAATACAGGAGTTACAGAGAAGGTAAAGTGTGTGTTGGCACCCCATACAGCTAAAATCTCGTTGCTTCACAAGGTACATTGCTTTTGTTTAAAATGTTGGTCTTGATGTAAGGGGGACTCTGACGGGGAGTTTTGATTTAAGGGAAGACTCTGATGGAGATATTTGATATAAGGCAAGACTCTTTTGAGGACATTTGATGTAAAAGAAGACCTTTGATGCAACGGAGTACTCTGATGGGGGTATATGATATAAGGGGGAGTCCTATAGAGGCCATTGATGTAAGGGGGGACTCTAATGAGGGCTCTTCTTAACTGACATTCAATTAGTAGAACTTCTTTCACATGTAACTCTTTTTCTTTTAATGTGTTAACAGCAGATAAAATAACAAAGACACGCTAAGGTTTTTTAATATGTCCCCCCCAATACTTTCTTTTTTTTTTCTTTTTGTGTATTTTGCATGTACTTGTAGTCATGTTGAAGCAAAGAAAATTGTATAGACTGCATTCCCTATCACAGCGGATTCCTTTTATTTTGGAGCCAAGTATCATGGGAATTTTCCTGTAACAGTCACAATTCCGGATGAACTCTCTGCACACTGCTATACACAATGCAGGGGTTTTTAGTTCACATACATTGCAATGCATGTTTAAGCCAGCCAACTGCATCAAAGTAGTCCCTCTCTGGCCAGTCCCTACTCTGCTCTACTCTGCAGCATGCAAAATACTTGCTTGTAGCAAACTTCAGTGGATATAGTGTCAATATGGGGCAGATAGACTCCAGCTGTAGGAGAGCTACAGGTTCAGGTCAGGTCACTGACCTGCTCTACACCATAGACATAAGATATACCTGTGCTCCAATCCAAATACCTTCTACACATACAGTATATAACCAATCAGGTCCTAAAGGGGTGTGACAGAATTTTACCACTAAACTGTTATACACCATTTCCCAGAAAATGTTCCAAATAAACAGGGATTTTAGTTCACATACAGTGCAATGCATGTTTAAGCTGGCCAACTGCATCAAAGTAATCCCTCTTTGTCTTTGTGTGTCTGTCTATCTTTTTTGTTTTTTTGTTTTTTGTCTATCTCTGTCTATGGTTGTTTTCAATCTTTAAAAACCTCCAGCTTTCATTAAAATACTACCCGGTGATCCTGACATGAGGGTACTTGCTCAGGACCTTCCTGTTTTAGGTTAACAACTGCCCTTGTTCTGTCACCATGTCAAATGCAACTTGATGGGGGCTGCAAGCAGCTATTCCAAAACACATTGCGCATGTATGGTCTACTGATATTTCCAAAGTCACCATGAAGTGGATGCAGAGCAATGTTGTGCAGGTGCTGTTGGGGTGAGTGTATGTACATAGGAAGTGGTTGGAGGGTCCGTTCCTGAGTGGTTGTCCTGCTGCATAGTAACCACATGAGATCAGAAGTACTGAGATGAAAAAAAGGATCAAAAATGGTCATGTAGCAGTGTTTTTTTATTTTTAAAAAAGGGCAGTTGTCATAACAAAACTCCAGGTATGGATATTTTTGCATAGTTACATTGGTCCATCTTCGACCAATATATGTATGTATATTCCATCTCTGTCAGTTCCCTACTGAAGTAGAGAATTACCATAGTAGCTGCTGCTACTACAGTGATCTTTGCTGTCTGCTGGGTCCTGTGCTAAGTAGCTGCTCTGCTGCATAGAAACAACAGTTTCCCTGTTTGGACCAATTACAGAATGCCTGGGATTCAGAAATACAAGGTGTTCTCTAAATGGTGCCAAGCAAGAAACCCCCTGTGGCTACTATGCAGCAGGCCAACCACTCAGGAGGGGACCCTTAAGACCGCAAAGATCACTCTAGTAGCTGTAGCTTCTACAGGCATCCTCCACTTCCACAGCAGACAAGGAGAAATTGGCCCACGGGACTTTATATGAGGTAGGTGCTAGTGGCTGGAAATCAAAGGAATGCACAGTGGATGCAAAGAACAATGCATAATTTATTGCATAATATAAATACAAGTAATAGCATGTACTCAAATAGCACATGACATAGCTCAATGCTACAGTATAAAAGTATACAACATACACAGTATTACATCATATGTAGGCAAACATCTTGGTGTAACCGCTTGACTTTCATAATGGCCTGAGTAGTATACATAAGAGAAATCCATATTGATACAGTAAATATCATAATGATCTGACGCGTTTCGGGAGCAGTATCTCCCTTCTTCAGAGATCAGTAAATTCACAGTATATCTGCAGAAAAAATGTATTGGATTGAAATAAAAGATAAAAAATGCTGAAAAAATGAAGTATAAAAAAAGATTCAATGAAATAATAAAGGCTTAAAGGAGTATGAGATTACTCACAGATTGATACAAAAAACTCAGTGGAGAGAATGGACTCCCGTGCGAGGGCGGTGGACCATGTCTGACCCGGGAGCTGAAGGGTCCCGAAGGGTCCCGAAGGGATGGCAGCCAGAAAAGGGGGGGTCCATGGCAGGTGAGTGGTGAATGTGAAGTAGAGAGATGCACCTTCCACAGCAGTCCCATGGGCATGGCATATGCATACTCACATTGGTCCAAGCTGGATCAATGTAAGCATGCAAAAATATCCATTCCTGGAGTTCAGCTTTAATGATATATAGTGCCTTTAAATGCAAAATTTAATGTAATCTAATCAGAGTTTTATATCTTCCTGAAACATAGTCTTTGCAGCAATCAAGTGTGAAACTTTCCCTTTGTGCAATAAAGACCAGTCACTGCTGCTCTTTCTACTTGTGCAGGGTGACTGGTCTTGTCTCTGCTCCCTCCTGTAGTTTTCTGCAGACAGCCTGTGGTAGAGGGAGCCTGCTGGGCCCCTCCCACAGCTCTGCTCTCTGTACAGGCTACAGCCAGGTCCATAAATATTGGGACATCGACACAATTATAATGTTTTTGGCTCTATACACCACCACAATGGATTTGAAATGAAACAAACAAGATATGCTTTAATTTGAGGGTATTTACATCAAAATCAGGGAAAGGTGTAGGAAATACAATAGTTTGTATATGTGCCTCCCACTTTTTAAGGGGCCAAAAGTAATGGGATAATTGGCTGCTCAGCTGTTCCATGGCCAGGTGTGTTATTCCCTCATCCCATTTACAAGGAGTAGATAAAAGGTCCAGAGTTCATTTCAAGTGTGCTATTTGCATATGGAATCTGTTGCTGTCAACTCTCAATATGAGATCCATAGAGCTGTCACTATCAGTGAAGCAAGCCATCATTAGGCTGAAAGAACAAAACAAACTCATCGGAGAGATAACAAAAACATTAGGTGTGGCCAAATCAACTGTTTGGATCGTCCATAAAAAGAAAGAACGCACCGGTGAGCTCAGCAACACCAAAAGACCAGGAAGACCACGGAAAACAACTGTGGTGGATGACCAAAGAATTCTTTCCCTGGAGGAGAAAACACCCTTCACAACAGTTGGCCAGATCAAGAACACTCTACAGGAGGTAGGTGTATGTGTGTCAAAGTCAACAATCAAGAGAAGACTTCACCAGAGAGAATACAGAGGGTTCACCACAAGATGTAAACCATTGGTGAGCCTCAAAAACAGGAAGACCAGATTAGAGTTTGCCAAATAACATCTAGAAAAGCCTTGACAGTTCTGGAACAATATCCTATGGACAGATGAGACCAAGATCAACTTGTACCAGAGTGATGGGAAGAGAAGAGTATGGAGAAGGAAAGGAACTACTCATGATCCAAAGCATACCACCTCATCAGTGAAGCATGGTGGTGGTAGTGTCATGGCGTGGGCATGTATGGCTGCCAATGGAACTGGTTCTCTTGTATTTATTGATGATGTGACTACTGACAAAAGCAGCAGGATGAATTCTGAAGTGTTTTGGGCAATATTATCTTATCATATTTAGCCAAATGCTTCAGAACTCATTGGACGGCGCTTCACAGTGCAGATGGACAATGACCCGAAGCATACTGCGAAAGCAACCAAAGAGTTCTTTAAGGGAAAGAAGTGGAATATTATGCAATGGCCAAGTCAATCACCTGACCTGAATCCGATTTGAGCATGCATTTCACTTGCTGAAGACAAAACTGAAGGGAAAATGCCCCAAGAACAAGCAGGAACTGAAGACAGTTGCAGTAGAGGCCTGGCAGAGCATCACCAGGGTTGAAACCCAGCGTCTGGTGATGTCTATGCGTTCCAGACTTCAGGCTGTAATTGACTGCAAAGGATTTGCAACCAAGTATTAAAAAGTGAAAGTTTGATTTATGATTGTTAATCTGTCCCATTACTTTTGGTCCCTTAAAAAGTGGGAGGCACATATACAAACTGTTGTAATTCCTACACCGTTCACCTGATTTGGATGTAAATACCCTCAAATTAAAGCTGAAAATCTGCAGTTAAAGCACACCTTGTTTCATTTCAAATCCATTGAAGTGGTGTATAGAGCCAAAAAGATTAGAATTTTTCAATGTCCCAATATTTATGGACCTGATGGTATGTACAGTTAAGTGATGATGTCAGTGCTACTTTACAAGAAAATAACTGGGTTTGTAAAGGCATTTGGTGCACACAAACTGGATTTATATCCTTGGTAGGGAAAAAAAAAACTTTATAATTAATCTAGTGGATCATTATTCCAGACTAAACCTTGTATTTGCTCATCTCTACTACTGCCAGCCGGGATAGTTGGTGGGGGTGTTTCACAGAGCAACCTAAGGTCACCTGTGACTGTGCAACCCAACTTGGATCTCGGACACAAGAATCCAGATATTGTACCCCTGAGTGGTGCAATAACTTAGCAGGAGTATAAAAAACATGGGCCGTGATGGTAACAGGGAAAAACTCAAAGTTATAGAGCTGCTAGAGACATGTGGAAAAATCCTCTCAAACTAAACAAATGAGCCAGGTAAGCTTGACCCACAAGTTTACAGACAGTGAAATTGGACCTTCCTGCATATTAGTAAAGGCTGATCTTTTATTCCACAATAGGGTTTATTCTTTATTTTAGGATAGTAGATGGAGCCATGGAAATCTTTCCTTAATTATTATTATTATTTTCGTAATGTCCTTGGACTAAATTTGTATCAAGAATTGCTTGTTTATATCATAGATACTGCATTGTTAGAGAGCCGTTTATTCCAAACTGCATACAGTTAGGCTTATTGGCTATCTTCGGTATAGTGCAATGAAATTCTGGCTTGTGGCTTAATGGAAGGATTTGGAAGCACAGTTGACTAAGGGCTCTTTCACACAGGTGGACCGTTCAGATCCGCCTGTCCGTTTTTTTGGCGGATCTGAACGGTCCCCCCATACATCCCTATGGGGCATCAGATGTCAGGGGAGACATGTCCGCTGACATCCGTTCCGATCCGGCAAATCTGGACGGATGGAAACCCTATCGTATATCTGATTCCCCCATAGAGATGTATGGGGAACTGACAGCTGTGTCTCCGCACACAGCGCAGAGAACAGCTGTCATCCTCCTGCTCAGAGGGGGATCGGTGGATCGATCCCCCGCTGAGATAAACGGAGTCCGTCCGACGGACAGACAGTGTGAAAGGGGCCTTAGGGAGGTTCTAGAAGCATAGGTGGCACAGGTGAGATTTCAGTGCTCAGGTGGCAATTAAGAATCTGGATGCACAGGTAGCAAGGGGAGGATTTGCATGCTCAGGTGGCCCAGGGAGGATTTGGATGCATAGGTGATTCTGGAAGGTCCTGGATACACTGTTGGCCAGGGGGTTCTGGATGCACAGTTGGCCAGAGAGAATTTCGATGCACAGATGGCTTAATAAGAATCTTGATGCACAGGTGGCACTGGGATGGTTTCAAGATAAAAATTCAACAAACAGACCCAAGGCGCTTATCCTTAGAATGGGCTAGCAGTTGTGTTGTAGTAACATTCATCCTATTGACCCAGTCCTGTGTTGCATGCAATCCACTGGCGAAATGGAGATATCCAAAACAGAAACACAAAGGCTATATGCTACGCACTGGTAAAGTCAAGGTATCCATAAATATAAAAGTAGAAAAATTGGAGGATGATGAATAAATTAATCAAAATCGCTTCCATATAAACCATGAAGTAACATTGATTATGTGACCATAGATAAAGCACACAGTCTAGATAAAAACACAGTCATGTGTGAACGACATAGTCTAATTTAAAAGGTAAAAGCCCCAGTCTTATCCAGCCTCAAACACTAAATGGAGGGCCCAACACTTGTTATGGAAACAAAGTTCACATACCAGTCGGAAGGCTCGCTGGGATCAGCTGTTGGTGTCCTGCAGGGAAGGCACACATCAGTGTGGTGTGAAGTAAAGCTGGAGCCCACCAAGAAGATAGTCGCTCACAAGATGGAGACAGTAATGCAGCAGGCCAAAGAGGATGACACTCCGGCAGCCCATGTCAAAGAAAATGGAGGGAACAGGGGGGCTCTCTCTCCAATTAGATAACGTGTTTTATGTTTCAATGTTTTTATTCGTTTCAGAAAAAGGGTATAAAAGGTACAAACAATCCATGACTGTAAAGAAAGTCAAAAGTAGATAACGCATTTTAAAGCTCCCGGTTTCTTTGTTAAATCCCCAGCTTTAACCTAAAATATACCCATTCCTCACCTCAATAATCATTCAATTCATCAGTTTTTCATTGTGCAAGCAGGCTTTCTCACTCTTTCTAAGTGGGGTGTTAATGAGCCGTTGGGGGAAGCCCCTACGATTAGGTCGCATGGTTCCACAGCAGCCAATTTTTTGCAGGAACAAATGTCTAAAAACTGGCATGCTTACATAAAAGGTGTCCACGTACAAAAAGTACCCCATAGGGAACGAGGGTGACAAGTCGTCTCACTCTATCTTACCACTGCTCCCCATGTAGTCTGGGCATCCAGGGGGGCTCCACTTGACTATTTTTTCCCCTCATCAATTCTAAAGTGGAATGTATAGCCAGTGGCCCCTCTCACAGAGCGTATACAGTTTGATCCCATACATAACACGCTTGGGACTGTGGACAGCAATTCATTCTTTTTTGTAATGCCCATGTTAAGGGTTAGACTCAAAAAAGTTTTAAATTTGTAAGCCGTGATAGGTTTTCATTCGAATGGCCTTGCATGGTATCAATTTGGGTTGGCAGTGATGTACTGTAGGGCACAAACATTACTTTGGTCCACAAATCAAATTTTAGAGGTCTTCAGGGAAAAACTGTTAAAAAAAGTCAGGGGGACGTTGTTAATTTGGCTGTTTCCACCTGAATCCTGGGCTGGGCTGGGCAGTGAATGGGGGAATAACAGGTTCTGCTGAATCTGTTGGTAGCCAATTAGGTTTGTAAACACCTCTGAAAGGCTGCTATGGGCCTGTGCTCGAATGTTTGGTGGCTGTGGTTGAATTATGCTACTAGTGCTAGCCACCTCACCAGCTTGTACTAGACTGCTGGTGCTCGTCACTTCACAATGAAATACTGCAGTGCTAGTGTCTAAAAGGCAAGGATGCACTATGCTGCTGGTGCTTGCTAGATCACCAAAAAGTAGTGCAGCTCTAATACTTGTGCCTTGCTGCATCTAAGCATAATTATATGTTTCAAGCACTTCGGCAACATGGGGTCAGGTAGGCCTGATTTTAGCACAGACCTCTTCACCATCATCCAAACTAGCCGTCAGGGTGCAGCTCAGGGGCAGTTTATGAAATCCGTGGGCCTGTGTGCAAAATCATAAGCTGGGCCACATTTCTAAAAAAAATAATAATTGTCTTTCTAAAGTCCTACTTTGTTCTGTAGTCTCAGCGCTTAGCATTTAAAAGTACTAGATTGCATGCCCTTACCTTATAACGTCTGTATACATTTGGAAAATGTTGTCCGACCTTTTTCTTGTCTTTTTACTTAATAAAAACATTGAACATGGAAAAAAAACAAAAAAAATTGCAGCATGGTTAGTGCACTGTGGCAAAGAGTGGGCGTGGTTTTAATTGTAAGGGTGCTGATATGGACTAAAGTACAAGCGGAAGGCAGCGCATGAACCACAACGGGATGCAATGGATAAGGAAGTCAGGTGAACACCCAGTATAGAAAGGGTTAACAGTTTATTGGTATTGATAACCGAAAAACAAAGTACATAAAATGCTTACATCCCCCTGGGCTGGAGTGGACAAGGGCACCTGGCAGCAAGCAACACGAGTGAGAGGAGGTCAGTCTCCCAGGACTGCTGAGCAGTGTGTGCACTAAGCCGGAAACCAGCCGGCGCGAGGGTGAAAGGACTCTGCTGACTTGATAAAGCGCACAGCGCGAAACATGTGTAGTCATGGCAACCATATAGCTTGTGTTCCACCCTGGTTCCTGGGTCCTTTCATCCTCACGCCGGCTGGTTTCCGGCTTTGTGCGCACACTGCTCAGCAGTCCTGGGAGACTGACCTCCTCGCACTCGTGTTGCTTGCTGCCAGGTGCCCTTGTCCACTCCAGCCCAGGGGGATGTAAGCTAACTGACTCTGACACTATCTGATGTCACTAGTGATACTAATTCAGTGATCAGTGATAATACTATATGCTGTCACCGTACTAATGACACTGACTGGGTGATCAGGATGGCAATAAAAGGGTTAACTGTGTGCCTAACAACAAGTGTACTGTATGTGTGCTGATTTTACTCACTGACTGGCTGGCTTTCTCCCTGATTTCAGCTCTGAATGGTAAGTGAAATCAAGGAGAAGCAGCAGCAAGATCTGGTTTGTGTGCTTACTAACACACAGATCTCTGTGCTGTGGTTGGCCACAGACATCAGCAGATTCACAGCCAAAATAATTGCCTGTGAGCCTGCTGACAAACTGGTTGGATGCAGCACAAGAAGCATCCCGCCTGTATACTAGGAAGTTCCCCTGCGACATACTCATACAAAGTTACAAACAAAGCCACCAGCCAGCAGCATGTTAAACAGTTGGATGGCAGGTGGTGAATGAAATTGTCTGATCCTACCCACCAATTCACATAATTCGCGTAGGCTAGTGATGGCGAACCTTGGCACCCCAGATGTTTTGGAACTACATTTCCCATGATGCTCAACTACACTGCAGAGGGCATGAGCATCAAGGGAAATGTAATTCCAAAACATCTGGGGTGCCAAGGTTCGCCATTACTGGCCTAGGCAAATGACATGCACTGTCCTCCTTTTGCCTTCTGGGATGTGTGACATGTAGGTGGTTTATGAGATTGTCTAACCCTTCTCCCCGATGCTCATTGTTCACCTAGGCAAATTACATGCACTGTCCTCCCTTTGCCTCCTGGGATGTGTGACATGCAGGTGATTAATGAGATTGTCTAACCCTACCCCCTGATTCACATCATTCGCCTAGGTGAATAATATCCAATGTCCTGTCTTTGCCTCTTGGGATGTGTGACGTGCAAGTGGCTAATAAGATTGTCTAACCCTTCCCCCGATTCAAATAATTTGCCTAGGCCAGCGTTTCCCAATTGGTGTTGGGTTCCGCAAGAACAAAATTGGGGTTCCGCGCTGTGACGGCAGCCCGTAAATTTCAGCCTATTTTCAGGGTGCCCGAAAATTTCTGTTTTTGGCAACGGTGCCCATAAAGAAGATGGTTGTGGGGCTGACATCATAACGGCGCATGCGCCGTTCTGACGCCTGCCGGGCTCGGGAAAGCTTGTACCAGCTCAGCCAGGCGGGTGCATGCCCAGTTACGTAATGGCGCCACCTGGCACCATTTTCAAATCAAAGGCATTCGTTCTCGGTGGCGCCTCCAGAGGAGGACAGACATGAAGGTAGGAGTTATGGAAAGATGAAAATGGTGGAGGGTGAAGTGGTTGGAGGGATGTACAACAGAGGAATGGTTGAATGGATAGTTTAATGGAACGATGGTTGAATGGACAGATTAATGGAGGGATGGTTGAATGGACAGTTTGATGGAGGGATGGAGACGGGGTGATGGAGACGGGGTGATGGAGACGGAGAGTGAAGGAGGGATGGAGATGGGGTGATGGAGGGATGGAGACTGGGTGAAGGAGGGATGGAGACAGGGGGTGAAGGAGGGATGGAGACAGGGAGAAAGAGGGGTGGAGACGGGGAGAAAGAGGGGTGGAGACAGGGGCTGAAGGAGGCATGAGACAGGAAGTGAAGGAGGGATGGACTTGATGTAACTGCAGACATGCGAATATAATTGTCAACAATTAAACCAGATATAAAAAGAATTTGCCAGCAAAAGAGAACATTACATTCTGCTCATTGAAAGGTTTGCGCTGCGTTGCGCCGCGCTACTCTACGGCACACATGTTTTGGTTGGGGGGGTTCCAAATCTTTGCTATACCATGTCAAAGGGTTCCACGGGAAAAAAGATTGTCTAACCCCACCCCCCGCCCATTCACACCATTCGCCTAGGTCAGTGATGGCAAACCTTGGTACCCCAGATGTTTTGGAACTACGATTCCCATGATGCCCATGCACTCTGCAGTGTATTTGAGCATCATGGGAAATGTAGTTCCAAAACATCTGACCTAGGGGAATGATATGCACTGTCCTCTCTCTGCCTCCTGGCATGTGTGATGTGCAGGTGGTTAATGTGATTGTGTCTAACCCTTCCCCCCGATTTACATCATATTTTATTGGATGCAGGTGCTATTCGGCTTCTTGTATTTTTCAGCCAAAGATAGCTGGGCAGGAGGGTGTGGACCAGGCCCAGGTGATTTTTCTGATGACCACCTGAAATTCGTTCCATGTATGGCCAGCTTTAGATGCCACTGGTGTTGTGACTCTGGCCGGTCCACTTGGCTGAGAGGGGTGCAGGAGTAAATATATGTATACATATTTATTCAATCAATCATTTAATTGTCACAAGCTTTTTATTTCCCCTAAGGGGACTTATTCAAAATATTCTTATAAAAAGGATCTCTGAGTGCCAATTTAAAGCAGTCATCTACTTGCAATGACATAAATAGGCTTGCATTGGACAAGCGGTATCTTAAATCAGAAACATTTAATTGCATCTTATTAATATTTAATCACCTTTTTGAAATGTATTGTAACAGACCGGAAAAAACTCTTTATGTAAATAGATTGATGTGCTTGTGCACTGTGCATTTTATAGAGCTCGTCAGAGTCTGCTGCCCTTTGGCTTGTAACATTTTGTACCACCGCTTTGTCTGGCTGTGCAGACCAGTGGCGTCATTATGTTACTGCTCTCAGCCATACGTGACTTATCAAGCACACGTGCTGGAGAGCTGAGAGTATGGAAACCCTCAGAGACAGAGAATCCTGCCTAAGATTAGATGGATTCGGTATTGGGAAACAATATAGGAACATTTTTCGCTTGATGATTGTTCAAATTACAGTTCTGTTACACACATTGTGCATCATGCAACAGTGTGTTCAAGAGCCTTTACTCCTAGCTTTATTCTAGCAGCAACATGTTCTGCCTGTGTCTATAGGGATGCCATGTACAGAGTGACTGAAATAGCCATGGCACCAAAAACGTTAAAAAAGAAGAATACATAAAAAGCCATTCATAAAGTCCAAATCTAATTTCTGTGTCGTTCATTGACGGACACAGCTCCTGATTCTTCTTAACCATTGGGTTATACTGCCCCCTACAGGACTAGGACACTAGGCAGGAAAAAGCTTGACTACGCCTATGGACAGTCTCAGGGGGTATACACCCACTCTCAGCTATAGGCACTCAGTTTTTTTCTACCTAGTCAGGAGTAAAGACCTAGTTCTTTGCTGGGATCTCTGGTCCTGGCAATTTTTTCCTTTTAAATAGAATTTGTTTTTCAACTTTTTTTTATTTTCTTCCTGTGAGAACTACAATCAAGTGCCGGACTGGGCGACAAACTGGATTATATAGATCCTTATTGTTCCCCCCAGTCTGGCCAGTGAGCGCGTGCAGACCACAGCTCATGCTAGGTCAGCCACGACATAGCCTCACTGGACAGGGGCTGGCCTGCGAGTTAAATGTCTTGCCAGGACGCAGCAATTCTTCCTGGCCGACAGCACCCACGTTACGATGGAGCGGTGCCCACCCTGTTCCTGGTGTGGTAAGTAGCTGTCCCCCCACTACCCCTGGAGGGTTTTGGGGTGGACGTGGGCCCCTTCCTGGGATGGTCGGACCCCCGGGTTCCCTTCCCCCAGCCCCTCTATAATTTCGGTCACTTTCGGTCACTGTGGGTCCCCAAGGTGAGGTGATGAGCTGGCTTTGCCACATGCTCTTAAAGGGGGGGGGGGGGGTTGGCTGTAGTTGCTGACCGTTTTTTCCTGGGTGCACAATGGGGGGGGGTGGTCCCTGCCACTTGGGGGTTGGTGACTAGGACAAGGACGTCCTCTGGGCTCCCTGCGGCTGTTGTTGGGCTGGGGAAGCGGATGTTTTTACCATCAGCGGGTACGCACCTCATGCGGCCGTATCCGGCCAAAAATGTAGGCCGCGGCTTTGCTGCCTTTTTGTCGGAATCTATGCGAGGCGGCCCCTGTGAGGATGGCTGAAGCTACTGCCTCCCGTTTGGGCATTCAGCTCAGCTGAGGCTCGCGTCCTGGCGGCCCCACCAAAATTTGAGCCCCAGCTTGCGGCCTGCTGGGCCATATGGGCAGCTTGGCACCTTCCTTAGACTGGGTGGCATTGTAGGGGCGCTTCATTTTTATTGACAGTCTTGCCGCTATTATTGTGTGGGGCACCTGCCTTGTTTTAGCGAGGGTACCCTGCCTGCGCGTTCCGCGTCACTGCGAGCGGCCCCCTTTTAACGGGGCTATGTCCTATTATGTCTGCTATGAAGGGTTTGGAGGGCGACCCCCTTGTTTTTTACAGTGTCCAATAGGTGGTCTATTTGTGGACCCTTGGCCGGTGTCTCCTTTGCTGGATTGCAGTTAGTGGCCTCCCCTGATTGTTATGTTTTCGGTGGATCAAACAACAAAGGGACTTCCAGCGCTAACTGGGATATCTCTCACTCTCAGGAATGAATAAAGTCAAATTACCGTGTGGTGCTGCTGCTAATTAATGCTGATTCAGCATAAGTCAGTGAATGGGGGGGGGGAGGGGCAGCAGCGCTATCCCACGGTACATAGTCTACAATGTAACTCAGGCAGGCTTGATGGAAAACCTTGAAAAGTTTATTTATAAAAATTATATATAGTGATGATTAAAACATAATAGAATGTATTCCAAACCAGATCTGTGGCGTTGCTGGGGGTCACAGGATGACCGAGCCGCTGGGTGAGCCGGAACTGTGTAGATGATCACAGCAGGGAACCAGGCATGAGGGAGAAGGATCTTATGTGCCAAAAGCAGACCGGACCAGCCGGTAAGGTGGCGTGGCTTCCTCCCACCCGATAGTGTGGCTGCTCGCACTGAAGAAGTGTAGACGTGCCGCGGAGCCGCCAACCAGAGGTATCCACAGCGGAGGCCGCTACTCGTAAGCGGCGTCAGCAAGCATCTGGACCTGGCCTGGAAAGCATCAGAGTTGCCGTGACGACATGTTTCGCACTGCTGTGCTTTGTCAAAACATGCGAAACATGTCACGGCAACTCTGATGCTTTCCAGGCCAGGTCCCGATGCTTGCTGACGCCGCTTACGAGTATTAGTTTGTGCCGCTGACCTTTGGTCTCACCCCGCACCTCGGGTCTTCACAGTAAATGTAGGCCCCGATGCTGGCATAGGTTGAGTCAGCAGGGGATCGCAGTACTGTCATACCTGGATGATCTTCTTTTGCAAGCGCAGTCCCTGACTGCTCTGATGGACTACTGGAGATTGCTCTGCAAACTCTGAGGGAGTTTGGTGGGATCCTGAACATTAAGGAGTCTGCTTTTGTTCTGTCCACAAAAAATGGCCTAACTGGGTCTGACTCTGGCCTTAGCCAGAGTGCTTCTACCTCGGGAAAAACTCCAGATATTGCAGGAGGCAATTCGGCTTCTCTTGTTCAGCAGACGGGCTTGCATGCGCGTGCTGCACCTGACGGTGTCCACCTTCAAGGAGGTCTGTTTGCACTGCTCCACACAAGATCTCTGCTAAAGAGATTCTGGTGAAATGGGTCAAGGATCTGCAGTTTCTAGAGGTGGCTTTGCTCATTGGCACTTTGACAGGGAAAATCCTTCTCCTCCTGTACTGGACGGTTGTCCTCACAGATGCCAGCCTGTCCGGGTGGGGAGGCTTCCTCAGCACAGACATATTCAGGGGTTCTGGACTCTGGCAGAGCCCAGACTGCCGATTTGGTGTACTGGAACTCCAAGCGATCAGACTTTGTCTGGCTCATTGGACAATCGTCTTCAGGGGTGTCCAGTACGAATTTATTCGGACAATGCCATGACCATGGTCTAGGTCAATCACCAAGGAGGCACAAGAAGTATCCTGGCGGCTTAGTAAGTAGCCGGCATTCTAAAGTGGGCTGACTGATTCGTTCCAGCCCTCTATAACTTCTTTCACGACTCCTGTGCAGGATTCAGGCAGAAGGGATTGCGGTCATTCTAGTGGCTCCAGACTGGCCTCGCCGGTCTTGGCATGCTGATCTTGTACGGCTGGTCGCCGATGCACCTTGGAGAATTCCTCTTGGGGAGGATCTGGTGTCCCACAAACCAATTTTCCATCCTGCATTACAGTCGCTGGTTTTAAGGGCTTGGCTGGTGCTGAAGGGTGAAGGTTTGTTTGAATCTGTAATTCCTACACTGTTAAAAGCTAGGAAATCTACCTCTAGGAAGATCCACCATCATACATGGAAGACGTACATTGCGTGGTTTGAGTCTCTTGGGGTTCATCCTCGCTCCTTCTCGGTGGATCGGATCTTAACCTTCTTTCAACGGGGGGTTGAACAAAAATTGGCCTTGAGTACAATCAAGGGCCAGGTATCGGGTTTTGGCTGTTTTTTTCTCAACGACCTTTGGCCACACACTCCCTGGTGCGTACCTTTTCTTCAGGGTGTCCGACATTTGGTTCCTTCAGTGTGGGCTCCGTTGCCGCCCTGCCAAAGTCATGTGACTGGCCTCTCCTATCACGGAAACCTGCATTAAGCAGAGAAAACTCCATGACATACCGCAGACTCCACACCACAGCCAGCATTTTATTAATGGGCCATATACAGCTACAAGAAAAAGTATGTGAACCCTTTGGAATTATATGGATTTCTGCACAAATTGGTCATAAAATGTGATCTGATCATCATCTAAGTCACAACAATAGACAATCACAGTCTGCTTAAACTAATAACACACAAAGATTGAAATGTTGCCATGTTTTTATTGAACACACCATGTAAACATTCACAGTGCAGGTGGAAAAAGTATGTGAACCCTTGGATTTAATAACTGGTTGAACCTCCTTTGGCAGCAATAACTTCAACCAAATGTTTCCTGTTGTTGCAGATCAGACGTGCACAACGGTCAGGAGTAATTCTTGACCATTCCTCTTTAGAGAACTGTTTCAGTTCAGCAATATTCTTGGGATGTCTGGTGTCAATCGCTTTCTGGAGGTCATGCCACAGCATCTCAATCGGGTTGAGGTCAGGCTCTGACTGGGCAACTTCAGAAGGTGTATTTTCTTCTTTTTAAGCCATTCTGTTGTTGATTTACTTCTATGCTTTGGGTCATTGTCCTGTGGCAACACTGATCTTCTGTTGAGCTTCAGCTGGTAGACAGATGGCCTTAAGTTCTCCTGCAAAATGTCTTGGGAATTAATTTTTCCTTCAATGATAGCAATCCGTCCAGGCCCTGACGCAGCAAAGCAGCCCCAAACCATGATGCCCCCACCACCATACTTCACAGTTGGGATGAGGTTTTGATGTTGGTGTGCTGTGCCTCTTTTTTTGCCACACATAGTGTTGTGTTTCTTCCAAACAACTCAACTTTGATTTCATCTGTCCACAGAATATTTTGCCAGTACTGCTGTGGAACATCCAGGTGCTCTTGTGCAAACTGTAAACGTGCAGCAATGTTTTGTTTGGACAGCTGTGGCTTCCTCTATGGTATCCTCCCATGAAATCCATTCTTGTTTAGTGTTTTACGTATTGTAGATTCGCTATCAGGGATATTAGCATTTGCCAGTGACTTTTGTAAGTCTTTAGCTGACACTCTAGGATTCTTCTTCACCCCATTGAGCAGTCTGCGCTGTGCTCTTGCAGTCATCTTTACAGGACGGCCACTCCTAGGGAGAGTAGCAGCAGCGCTGAACTTTCTCCATTTATAGACAATTTGTCTTACCATGGACTGATGAACAGCAAGGCTTTTGGAGATACTGTTATAACCCTTTCCAGCTTAATACAAGTCAACAATTCTTAATCGTAGGTCTTCTGAGAGCTCTTTTGTGCGAGGCATCATTCACATCAGGCAATGCTTCTTGTGAAAAGCAAACCCAGAACTGGTGTGTGTTTATTTTATAGGGCAGGGCAGCTGTAACCAACACCTCCAATCTCATCTCATTGATTGGACTCCAGTTGGCTGACATCTCACTCCAATTAGCTCTTGGAGATGTCATTAGTCTAGGGGTTCATATACTTTTCTCTATCGCTCATTGACAGACGTAGTCCTCGGTGATACAGCACCTTCGGGTTATGTTGCCTCCACAGGAGTAGGACTAGACAGGAAATAAAATGCTCTGGCCACACCCTAGGGGCAGTCCCAGAGGGTATATCCTCTCTCTCTCTCTGCCTCAGCAAATCAGTTTTTTTCTGTCTAGTCAGGAGTAAGGACCTAGATACCTTGCTGGGATCTTCGGTCCTGGCAGGATTTTTTTCTTAGAAAATAATTTTTTAAGACAGCTTTTTTTCTCCAGTGTTCCTGTGAGATCTTCAAGCAAGAAAGCTGAACTGGGCGACGGGCTGGATGTTGAGATCCAGTGGTCACCCCAGTTCAGCCTACGAGCGCGTGCAGGCCCTAGCTCCGCGCTGGGTCGGCCGCGACATAGTCCCACTGGACGGGGACTGACCCTGCGAGTTAAACGTCTCGCTGAAACGCCAAAGACCATGAGTCACGGCGCCCGTATTGGTCGACAGCCCTCCCACCCCGGTGGAGAGGGGTACTGTCAGGAGTTGGCGCCCGCCTGGTTCCGGTATGGTGAGTAGTATGTTCCCCCTTTCCCCCTGACGGGTCTTGTGGTGAACGCGGGCCCCTCTCTGTAATGGTAAGGATGGGTTCCCCTCTATCCTATAACATGTCACAGATCCCCCTAATGGAGTGTGATTTTTGTGTACAAGAAGCCAGGAGGCTTGGTTTGGGAGCTGACAATCTAATTGTAAAGATGTGTAAATGATTGTAGTCAGTGGCAGTACTAGAACTTTACTGTGATAGTATAAGGTATCCTACCTGTCAGTAGCCACAGGGCGATGTCTATACATGTATACTGCATTCCAGATCATTCCTCCAGCTAAGCAGCGGACCGCATATGGCCCGCTAGGGTCCGGTACCTCCGACCACGCTGACCACCATGAGGGTGAAGGGTTGTGAGGCCGAGATCCTTCTGCAGACATGCCGCTATTCTGTGCAGGCCGCCGCCATTGTCTGGTAGATCGCACGAGGCCGCCATTTTGGTGTAGCCTCGTGTCTCCAGCATGGGGGCGGCCATGTTTGAGGTGACTCAAACACCTCATGGAGCCAGGGGGAGGAGCCGGCAGGCGTGTTAAGGGGCGGAGCCGCCTCTTTTATCCAGGAAATAGGGCCAAAGACTTCCTGTCTGTAACAAGACAAGCACTGAGCAAGCTGATGAAAACTTCTGTGCATCAGGGATGAGCCTTGGGGTCTGTCTCTCTCTCTGTGGGGTCCAAAAAGGCAGGTAACACTGAGGGGCGCTGTTGCGACTAGGGGACACAAAAAAAAAAAAATTTTTTTTTTACTTTGTCATTTTTTGTCGCTGGCAAGTGTCTTGTATAATCATTGACCCTGCCGCATAGGTATCCCCACCTGATCCCCTCAAGGTGGCCGCAGGACCCTCCAGTACCCCACTTGTTTTTAATGCATTATCGGCAATTTTGGAGTCTTTGGTATCCCGGGTGGAGGTGGCCTGTCAGGGACGGGGGTCAAGTAGCGAGACTGAGATTCCTTTTTGGTACTTGTTAGCCTACCAAAAGGGCGAAGGATTTTCCTTTACCCAAATGGGGTCGTTTTGAAAACGAACCCCTGTTATTTCCAAACGCATGGCTAGGTGCTATCCGTTTGAGGAATTCCTCTTTATAGGATAGACGGTACCACCTGCTGTCTTGCCACAGACTGTTAGGATAAAAAGACCTCGTAACTAACGAGGACCTTCCTTTTCTGCTCATATAGAGTTGTTCGTTCCGCGAGGGCGGGCGATAAGGCGAAACCCTCCAAAGCCCCTTTAGAGGGGTTTCAAAGGGCGCTGGTCGGGTAAACAAAGAGTCCGGCTCAGCCAAGCCTGAAGAATATAGCCTGATGCACCCCTACCCATCTCTGGGGTGGGGGGGGGATGTCTTCACCGGTTTCTGGAGGACACAGGATCGAGTTTCGATCACTTCCACCGGTGCGATTCTGCCCTTCTAACATTGAACGGTTTCAGGGGTTCTATTCGAACCTATTCACAATGCCCAGGAAAGAGGGCAAGGTGCGTCCAAATCTGGACTTGGGAAGAAATAGAGTCCATCCGTACAGTGATGGCCTCCCTGCATAAAAGAGATTTCCTGGCGTCCATAGACATATAGGATGCCTATCTTTATATCCCCATCATCGCAGGACATCAGCGTTTTTTCGCTTTCCCAAAGATCATCCCTGGTTCCCACCAGGAGACTGAACTATCTGGGCCTAAAGCCCCGTACACACACGCAGATCGTCGTCATACAAACGTCGGCGGACGAAAGATCTGCCGATTGTATGCGTGTTAGTATGGTGCCTCCGACAGATGTCTGCACACAATCCGCGGACAAGAGTCTTTCTTGCAAACATGAAAATTTTTGTCTGCAGACACCAGAACGGACGATTGTCTGCCTGTCAGTACAGAAATCAGCCGACAGACCGCAGATTTGCAAGACTGGGCATGCTCAGAAAATAAAAAACACAGGGAAAGTTAACCATTACATGACATCACTTCTGCAGTCAGCTGAAGTCTGCGGACAAAATTCTTGTGCTGTCCTTGTGCTGTCTTTGCACTTTTCAACAGACACCGACATCCCGGGGAGAAAAGACAAACATTTGTATGACGACGATCTGCGTGTGTGTACGGGGCTTAAGGTTGGATACATCCTGGGCAAGAGAGTTTCTCCTTGCTGGGAAACTCCAGAAGGTTCAGTCAACGATTCGGATGTTGCTGTCCGTCAATTGGCTGGGACTGATGGTGGCCTTCTTAGAGGCAGTACCGTATACCCAGTCTCATACCCGAATTCTCCTGAAGGAGATTCTTTTTTAATGGAATCAGAATTCCGATTCCCTGGACAATCGGATCCGGTTGAGCGAGCGGACCAGGAAGTCTCCGATGCTCAACCAGGGGAAGTCATTTCTTTCGATAGTATCCAGATTACCAATAAGGGTATCGGAATTGAGAGCGATCAGATTTTGTCTGATTTACTGGATCGAGCAGCTCTAGAGCAGCCCGATTCGGATCCAATCGCATATGGCCTCTTCATCCAGAGGTTTTTTCCCTAGCTGTCCCTTCATTGGGACATCCCGGATGTGGATCTGTTGGCACCTTGGCCTAACAGGAAGGTGCGGAGGTTTGTAGCTCGCGCCACGATCCTCTAGCGGACGCAGCAGAAACGCTGATCGCCCCGTGGGGGCAGTATCAGCTACGGCATGCCTTCCATCCTCTCAAGTTGCGCTTCGCAGGATAGAGGTGGAGGGAATTCCAGTTATTCTGGAAATTCTGGATTGACCTCGTCAAGCCTGGTACGCCGACTTGGCGAGGCTAGTCGCGGACGCTCCTTGGAGACTTCCTCTCAGGGAGGATTTGCGGTCTCAGGGACCGATCTTCCATCTTGCTTTACAGTCGCTGGCTTAATGGCCTGGCCATTGAGACCCAGGTACTGAAGGACAAGGGAGTGTCAGCTTGTTATTCTTACCTCCAGTTAAAGCAAGGAAAGCGACTTCCAGCACATGGAAGTCTTATATTGCATGGTGTGAATCTATTGGATTTTCCCCACATACCTATTCGGTGACCCGAATTTTGGTCTGTCTGCAACAAGGGGTTGAGCAGAAACTATCCTTGAGCACGATCAAGGGTCAGGTTTTCGGCGTTAGCAATCTTCTTTCAAGAAACCTTTGGCTAATCATTCCATGGTGCGGAATTTCATCCAGGGAGTGCGACATCTGGCTCCGCCAGTGCGCGCACCCTTACCGCCTGGTATCTTAATTTAGTGTGGTCGGTTGTTCAGAAACTTCTCTTTGAAGATATTAGGGAGATTCCCTTGCTTACATTCCCAGAAGGTGGCCTTCTTGGTGGCCATTACTTCTCTACGCAGGGTGTCAGAACTGGCCGCATTATCCTGTCGTTCCCCAGATCTGGTGGTTCATAGGGATAAGGTGGTTCTTCTTCCGAATCCATCCTTCCTTCCTAAAGTGGTTTTCGTAAGACGGACTCACTTTTTGTGATCACGGATAGCCCTTGAAGGGGGTTGCCTGTGTCTGCTGCGACCATATCTACATGGATCAGTCAGACGGTGGTACAGGCTTATTCTATTAAGGGTCGGAATCCTCCGTTCCCTGTTAGGGCGCACTTCACTCGAGCGCTCAGTACTTCCTGGGCCTTTCGCCATCAGGCGTCAGTGGTCCAGGTATGTAAAGCGGCCACCTGGTCGTCGGTACATACCTTTACAAAATTTTATAAAATTGATGTGATGGCATCGGCGGATGCCTCATTTGGCCGCAAGGTTTTGCAGGCCGCAATTTGAGGAGACCGGTGGTCTACCTCGAGGGTTTTTTTCTGTTTGAAAATTTTTTTGTTGAGTCTCATCATTAAGGATGAGCATTGTAAACTTCTAGTTGGCACCGGTTGGGCCTTCTAGATTTGGATTTGATTTCCATTTTCCCACCCCTCATTTGTGATACTGCTCTGGGACTTCCCGAAGGTGCTGTATCACCGAGGACTACGTCTGTCAATGAGCGATAGAGAAAAATGGATTTTTGTAAAATCTTACCGTAAAATCCTTTTCTCTTAGCTCATTGACAGACGTAGTACCCGCCCCTCTGTTTTTTTGAGTTGGGTTGGGTTAAATTCTCTAAAGACTGCTTTTATGACATAACTGATTTGCTGAGGCAGAGAGAGAGAGAGGATATACCCTCTGGGACTGCCCCTAGGGTGTGGCCAGAGCATTTTATTTCCTGTCTAGTCCTACTCCTGTGGAGGCAACATAACCCGAAGGTGCTGTATCACCGAGGACTACGTCTGTCAATGAGCTAAGAGAAAAGGATTTTACGGTAAGATTTTACAAAAATCCATTTTTTCCACCTGCACTGTGAATGTTTACATGGTGTGTTCAATAAAAACATGCCAACATTTCATTATTTGTGTGTTATTAGTTTAAGCAGACTGTGATTGTCTATTGTTGTGACTTAGATGATGATCAGATCACATTTTATGACCAATTTGTGCAGCAATCCATATCATTCCAAAGGGTTCACATACTTTTTCTTGCAGCTGTAATGCAGGGCATGCTGTATATCAAAGAGCAGATAGTAGCAGATAGTAGTAACCACTCTCGTTATAAATGAACTCCATAATGTTGTGCATTTACTCATTACTTGATTTGTATGGCTTACACAGTAAGTTGAAGTTCAGTAACTCAAAATAAGCAATCAGAACTCACCTTTCAATGATCTAACTGCAGTAAGGTTTAGTTGTTATGGGATATTGCTCTCTACTCTGCTTTACTTTATCCAAGATGCCAGTTTGTCTTTTATTAATCTAAATTAGTGGTCTAAAAATTGTGGCCTGTGAGCTGGATGTGGCCCTTTGCTTGTCTTTTATCCGGGCTTCCGGGAACTATTTATTTTACTGATATGAAACACTATTTCTCCCACTGACACCCACAATGGGATAATTTTTCCCCCACTGACACCAACAATGGGATACTATTACTCCCACTGACACCAGAGATGGGGAACTAAGTCTCCTACTGACATCAACGATAGGGCACTACTTATCCCACTTAATCCAAAGATGGGGCACTGCTTCTCCAACTGACACCAATAATGGGGCACTATTCCTCCCACTGACACCAATGATGGGGCACTATTTCTCCCACTGACACCAATGATGGGGCACTATTCCTCCCACTGACACCAATGAGGGGGACTATTTCTCCCTCTAACACCAACAATGGGGCATTATTCTTTCCACTGATATGATGTCATTTTCTACTCCCACTAACCACCAAGCCTATGACATTGTTTGCTCCCACCAATGCCAGGGAATGTTCTACTCCCGCTGGCCACAGTCCGCCCCCTTAATGTTTGAAGGGCATTAAACTGGCCCTTTATTTCAAAAGTTTGGACACCCCTGATCTAAATGCTATATACTGTTTAAAGCAGGTCTAAACTCTCATGTCCTTTACTGTCAAATAAGCTGCTATCTTAGTCTACAGTGTAGTTTGATCTACAGTCATGATAGTGGTGCACATGTGACCAGTTATGACCCCAGCCATTTGATAGTTTGACAGTTCAGTTGAGAGCACAAGCAACTGTGACAGCTAATATTCATGGCATGCCTTAAATATAACATTTTTGGGAAACCGATAACTTGATGAACAGGTTGGATGCTATCACTTATTGCACACAATACATTCAGCCACATGTTAGGCTTCATTTATTACGGTGTCTTAAATATAAGCTATGTTTTACCAAGATCAACTATGAACATTTGAGGTATAATCTTTCCAGTATAAGCTAATTTATTAACATTCAGGAGAACATTCAGCTGAAGTCCACAGCAACCAATCCATATCTCTCTTTGAGGTAGTGTTTTTTTTCTCCAGCTCTCTTAAATGAGCAGCAAAGTGGAGGACGAACTTTTGCCATTTGGATACTGCCTGTCATTTGTCCATAGTCTGCTGGACATTAGGAAGGTGGGAATCGGGGATCTGGTTGCTAAAGGCAATAGATGATCCTTCCAGCCCTTTCAGATTATGCAGGAGCATAGTCTGAATGAAAAATGCAGTGCCTATAGCAACCAATCAGAATGCATTTTGTATATCTTTTCAGTGATGTGATTTCCAGTTGGTTGCTTTGAGTTATTGCACTTTGAGGCTTGCATTGGTTGCTGCATAAGTTGGTTTAATAAAATAGGTGTTGTGTCCATGGGCGTCCACAGAACTTTTTTCAGGGGGGGGGGGGGCATCATTATAAGGTCACCCATGCTCTGCCCCTTTTTTAAACAATGTCCTGAAGGGACGGGGCTTAATCACTTTCCTTTTTTTGTGTTAATGATTTTTCATTTCAGTAGTTTTTATTAAAGAGTTTCAGACATACAACAAGCCACCGTTCAATACAAGAATCAGAAATCAGAATCAGAAACAGAGGCACCAATCGAGGTCAGAGGGAACGCGCCGCAAGACCAGACACCCCCCCCCCACCCCAACCATCCCCCAGCAGGCCCCCACACCTACCCAGAGAATAGGCATCTAAAGAAGGTACTTCTCAGGTACATTGTTATGTGAAATAACAGCAATTTTCAAATATAAGGATATAAATGGTAAAATAAAAAGGATGAAACAAAATATTAAACCAGTACACTATCAACAGGACAGTCTAAACAAAGCCTCCTAAACATCAGTCATCATTCAAAAAACATTTTTCTATTACTAGCCGGATACAATCAAAATCAACTAGGATACAATTTTGATAATTAACACCACTGCTGATGAAATGTCGGGAGGGAATCTCGTGAGCAAGCAAAGAATTTTTCATAGGAATATATCTCCTTCACTCTGTTAATAACATCATAAACAGTAGGAATACGTGTAGATCTCCACGCTGCAGACACTGTCAATCTGGCCGCAGTAAGTATATGCGAGAGTACGCATCTAGGTTCCATCGGAATCTTACATATATCCAAATTTAACAACGCCAGAGCGGGTGACATGGGTATCTGAAGGCCCGTTACTAAAGCAATCAATGCATAAACTGCAATGCAGTAACTTTTTAAACGTTTACACTCCCAAAATAGGTGAAACAGGGTACCCCTGTCACCGCACTCCCTCCAACACAATTCCAAAACTGTCTTAAACATTTTCACCAATTTAGAGGGAGTGAGGTAACTTCGATTAAGTAGTTTAAGAGCCACTTCCCAATGATTAGTACAATGAGTAAACTGATAGTGGGATTTAATAGCTGCATACCAGTCTTTCAGCGAGTACACTGTCTTAAAGTCCCGTTCCCAATCCTGCATGGGTGTGGACTTAGTCGGGCAACTCGAGCCGTTCAATAGATAGTAGAACCATGACAGACCTTTAGGTTTAAGATATCCTGTGGAAAGATAATTCCACACTTCCTGCCATACTGAAATCTTCATATTCAGGGATTTAAGATGGTAGTGATGTAATCGGGCAAAAAAGAGAAAATTGGGAATTCAGGCGTGAGATAAAACCTGTGCATACATAAATGAGCATGGGATTAGGTAATGTGGAGTTTTTAATGAGGGCAGGAGATATTCATAGGAAGCTAACGTAAGTTCTTTAGTAACAAGAGGGACACCAGAAACTAGCTTCAGTGCGACAGTGCCCCCCATGCCGCCACCTTAGCTTGAATGGAAGGAATCTCAGGGTAGTAGAGTCTCCGTCCAGTCAGTGTCGCTAAAAGAAGGAAGGGGAGATCCCTATTCGACATTAATGTTTTTTCCAGTTGTACCCATAGTTTATCTGAATGAGGATCAAACCATTCTCTCATCTGGTCTAAAATAGCTGCTGAATAATATTTTTTTTAGGTTTGATATACATGCGCCCCCCTATCGATCTAGTTTTAGTAAGAGTAGTGTAGGGAATCTGCGGTACTTTCCCACCCCACAAAAATTTCCTAATTAGTTTGTCCATAATGCGGAAAAAGGATTCAGGCAATGAGATGGGGATTGTTCCAAAATAATACAGAATTTTCAGAAGAACCGACATTTTTAAAGCTGCAGTTTTGCCTAGCCATAAAAGTTCGTACAAAGCAATACGGGACAAATCGTGTTTAACATTGGTTTGTGAAATGGAGAATGTGGATGACATAGGAGATACTAAATTGATTCCCAAGTATGGGAGAGAAGTTGTGGTCCACTGAAAGGGATGTTCCTTTTTTAACGCACTCAAGGTACCGGGGGACACTACTAATTGTAAGCATTGGGATTTAGTAACATTCGATTTATAATATGATAGTTTACCAAAATTAACCAAAACCTGTGCGAGTTTACGTAGTGAAGTTACTGGAGAGGTCAGGGTAAGGATGACATCATCAGCAAATAAACCTATCTTATGTTCTTTGCCGCCCACTCTTATGCCTGTGATAGAAGGGTCGCTCCTAATGGCCTCCGCCAGGGGTTCCATAACTAATGAAAAGATCAACGGAGATAAAGGACACCCCTGACGGGTGCCATTCGTGATAGCAAAGGTATCTGACATGGCATTGCACGTGTACACTCTCGCAGTTGGTATGGTATACAAGGCCAGAATAGCAGAGCAGACAGGACCCCGGAGACCAAACTTGTGAAGCGTAGCTCTAAGGTACCCCCAGTGAGCCCTATCAAACCCTATCAAACCCTTTTTCAGCGCCAAGTGTCAGGAACACCGAGGGCACCCCACGAGTCTCCGCCACCTTTAAATGTTTAACATTCTCCGAGTGCTGTCAGGAGCCTGCCTGCCCCTCACAAATCCAACCTGATCTGCCCACACCAACTGAGGAGTAATTTGCCCTAGTCTTTGGGCCAAGATTTTTGCGTATCATTTTAAGTCTGTATTTCAGAGAGAAATGGGGCAGAAATTCTGTGGCGCGTCTGGGGACTTGCCTGGTTTTGGCAATGCAACTATAATAGCTTGGATCATTTCTGCAGGGAAGAAGGAATTGTGTAAATGATTTTTAAAGGGCAAACGGCAGCATTTATTTTTAAAGCATTTGTTAACCTAAAAAAAAAAAAATTGATCCTGTTTCCTTAAAGCATGTTATACAGCACGGTGCTTTTGCTGTGTAATTTGACCCCTTCTATCACCTAAAATTCCTGGCTGATCCTGCCTGGCTATGTCCTCCCCTCTGTAAACTGACCACGGTATACCATGGCTGCTGAGCCCTGACACAGTGGTCAGTTTGCCTGCCTCCATCATCCCTCTCCCCCCTCTTTCCCTGCCTGTCTGCTCCTGTGTCAGTGTCCTTCCTGCTGCTGTAGTTTCATTTAAAGTTTCATATCCTGTCTACAGTCTGTTTAATAATCATGTGTGCCCCTGTGTCTGTGTTTTATAAAAATAAGCCATTATTTACAAGTTTTCAGAGCGCCAGTCGCCGCTCACGTGACCCGCTGCCTCTCTTCTCCTCCCCTCCTCCTCCCCTCCTGACTGACAATAGCTAGGAATCCTTGGCCCCACCCGCTGCAGGCAGCTGTCAGATAGGGAGAGGAGAGAGCCGACAGGTCACATGAGCGGTGCTCGGCGCTCTGAAAACTGGTAAAGAACGCCTTATTTTTTTTTAAAACACAGACCCAGGGGCACACAGGATTATTAAACAGACCAGACAGAATGGTATAAAGTGGCTTAACAACAACTTTAAAGGGGAAGTTGAGATTCCAGGGGGGGCGTCCCTGCCTGCGGGCGTGCATGGTAGTGTCTTCATCGCAACCAACAGTTCAAGAATTAAAGGAAACTAACCTAAAATTCAGTAACAAGGAAAGCTCATTTGTAGTCATGTAGGCTTGTATTCATGTTGGTTCTCTGTCACCATCACACAGTAACCAAAATGTCCCACTGACAACACTGTTTCCTGAGTCAGTGCTGCAAAGTCAGAGCCATTTCTGGACTTGTCACCATAAGTGTTGTCTTGAATCCAAGTGAAGTATGGATTTAAATAAAAAAAAACATTTATACTCACTCATGTGAATGGAGCATTGATCCCTGACTGCTTATAAGGCTGAGAACTGAGCGATCAAAGACCACTAATCAGTCTTTAGTGAGCAGAGAGCCAGTGACTGTCAGTCACCAGATCTTTGCTGTGCCCCCCCCCCCAGCGCTCAATGAAGCACTGGGCTGTGGAGGGGGTGGCTGTGGCGGGTTCAATCTCCCAGACGCTTGCTGAGAGGCTAACCCAGCTGCCGGTCCGGGCATCTGGGTGCATCCTGACTGCAAGTCTGGATCGATCCAGAGCCTGGACCGGCTGAGTGATGTCACAAACTGCATTTCAGTGTTCCCAGGAGAAGTGAAGCCAAAATTGCTTTGGCTATGCTTCTCCTTTAGGCTGGGTTCACATATATGCAAATTTGATGTGTTTTAGACCGCATCCAATTTATATAACACGCTAATGTGACTGGCTCTCAATGGAGCCGGATCACACATGTTCAGTGCGATTTTGAAAAGGGTCTTATGCGTTCTTGTGTCCGGTTTAAGTGTGAGTTCAGGGAAAAAAATCAGCCCTGAATCACACCTGAACCGGTGAACACAAACTCTACGGACTGCAACCCACAGCCGGACATGTGTGAACCCAGCCTTATGCACTTTCAGCAGCTGATTTGATCATTTACTTTGTATGCAACTTCATCATTTAATCCTTGCATATGTTCCAGTTTAGGCTGGTGCCATGACCCCTGCCCCAGGTTTCCTGCTTCGGGATGGCTCCTTTCTGTTCCAGCACCCTATGCAGCCACCCTTGCATGCAGGGAGGGGTAGAGTTGTGTCTACCTACACTGTGTGCATCAATAGAAACACAGAGCTCTATAGCCTAGCATTGCAAGACAGTGCCCTGCTACTCCCTCCTTCTCACCTACCTTCTCCAAAGTAAGACTTACTGGAGACGGTACTGTCCACTTTTAGCTCTTTTCTGTGAACCCTGGAAGTTCAGGGGAACAGAACTGAGAGAGCAGGGTCAGCAACACTGAAAGTTGTAAACTGCAAGTGCTGGGGTACGAAAATGTGACAATTAGTTTACAGGTGAATGATTGATTTTATAGTGCTCAATGTGTTAAAGGGTAACTCCACATTTGTGGGAAAAAAATAAAAAAGCAAACTAAAAAATAAATGAATATAGTGTATACACTTGCAACTAAAGTCATATTGTAATTGATTGTTAGTAACCACTTCTGGACCAGAAGATTTTCCCCCTTAATGACCAGGCCATTTTTTGCGATTTGGCACTGTTACTTTAACAGACAATTGCGCGGTTGTGCAACGCTGCACCCAAATAAAATTGATGTCCTTTTTTTCCCACAAATATTGCTTTCTTTTGGTGGTATTTGATCACCTGTGCGGAAAAAAAATAAAAAAATCTAACTTTAACATTTTAGGCCAATTTGTTTTCTGCTACATACTTTTGGTAAACAAAATTGCAATAAGCATATTTTGATTGGTTTGCGCAAAATTTATTGCGTCTACTAACTATGGGAAAGATTTATGTCATTTTTATTATTTTTTTTTTAATAGTAATGGCGGCATTTTATTTTTTTTTTCACGGGATTGCGACATTGGGGTGGACAGATCAGACCCCTAACTGACATGTTTGACACTTTTAGGAGGACCGCTGACATTACCACAGTAATCAGTGCTAGAAATATGCACTATTACTGTACTAATGACACTGGCAGGGAAGGGGTTACCATGGTGGGTGATCAAGGGTTCAAATGTGAGCCTAGGGGAGTGATTCTCACTGTATGGGGGCGGGGCTTGTGAAATGATCACAGAGACCTGTGATCCTACATAGAAGGATCACAAGCACTCTGTGATCATTTCAGAGAGAAGAATGGTCAGCTGTGTTCACAATAGCTGACTATTCTTCTCTCTCAGCGGGGAGCGATCGCGGGTGACAGGCGGCAATTAGAGCCGCCTGCCCAGTGCATCGGAGTCCCCGCTGACGAGTGGGGGCGCGCACTCACCCCCTAGCTGCAAGCGCGCGACCGACGTAGACCTACGTCGGTTCGCGCTGGATGGCCAGCCTGCCGCAGTAAATTGGCAGCGGACAGTCCGGAACTAGTTAAAAATGACATTTTCTTTTTAATCTGCAGAGCTGTAATTTTCTGTACAATGCAATGCAATATGGCTACTTGAATGCATTCTGTACACAGTGGGTGTACAGAATGTCTCCCCCCGCCCCCTCTCCCACCAGAAACATAATTTCTTGCTTGTATGATTGGCTCACTTTTTTACCCCGAAATCTGCCCTAGGATACAAGTCAGACTTCAGGCATCCCCTGCAACAAAAATTTCATTTTTGGTAAGATACTCCCAATAGGAAAACACGTCTAAAGGAATGGAGGCCCAGCAACTTTCCTCATTAGAGCCCTGCAGGTGCAGCCACTAAATGATAATTATAAAATCACTCCCATTAGATTCACTTGCGCAAGGACACAGACAAACACACAGCCTTTTCTTCAAAATACTAAAAGGTAGGAATCTGCAACAAAGTTTGTTAAAATCCCTGAAATGTACATACGTAGATCACCCCGAGGGGAATGTTTTTTTTCTCAGTGAAACTGGAGTTACTCTTTTAGCTAAGAAATGCTGAGGACTTAATACTACTTAGTTGTTAGTGCTACCTTCTTAAAGAGGGAATCTGTCATGGCAACATACCTGAGTGCTAGAGGCTGCCATTTTCTGACTCCCAGAAACAGGACTAGTTCCGGGGCAGCCATATTACTGTAATTGAAGCTATACTTGTATGGTTTTCCATAGAACCAACCCGGCTACTGGGAGCTAGGTAATTGCAGCCTCCAGCGATTGGATGTGAGCCTTAGGCTGGCCATACACCATACAATTTTCTTATTCAATTTCCTTTAGATTTACCTTCAACTATGTAGTGCAAGGGCCTGCCTGATTGCATACAAATTGAAAGTGTTCAGGTTTGAACTTCTATTATATGGTTTTGGTAAATCTAAAGGAAAGTTGAACAAGAAAATTGTATAGTGTATGGCCAACCTTAGCTTTAACAGACAGCGACCGTCCTAACAGGTCGCCATTACATAAATGGGGTCATATGAGGTGAAGAACATTTTTCATCAAAAGCCCAACCAAACCTGCCGCTGACTCCCAGGATGGAGCATCTCCTGCAGACAAAGCCTTTGGTTTCTTGAGATTTTGTTTAGAATTGCATGTGCCTTGGTTTATACCCTGAATGTCCCTTTGAGGTGGATGGTTGCAGCTGCCTCTCATTAAGCAAAAAGCTGCAGGGGATACTTTCTCCCCAGCCTCTGGCCAATCCTGTCACTGTCTGTCTAGTACTTTGATCACAGACAGTAGATCATGCACCCTCTACCAGTAGAACGCCTTTCCATGCAGGATTTGCACCTAGACCGTCTTGCATATGAGGGGTTAATTCTGCTGCTAGGGTGGCTTTAAAGTCATGTTTGATGGAAGCGAGACGATCTGAGACCTGTAAGACTCATGTCAGGCCAGTAATTGAGGTTTTGATTTTCGGACTATTACCGTGGCACGTGCCTGCCTCCTCCTGAGACTAGAGTCTGCCCTGAAACTACTGAGATGATGCAGTCTTCCTAATGCTGTGGAAATTTGCACTGGATGACGCGGAGCTACACGTTGCTGGCATTCTAGGCAGTCACGTGACCATGTGGGATCCTTGCAGCATGCAACATTCACCAGAGCTGAAAATGGGGTTTTGATGCAAAGCTCTGATTTTTATTTTTTTGTATTTTTTTTTCCCTGACTTAATGTGTGCCTTTAGCTGGCTCGGACAAGAAGCAGAGCAAAATCCTGGCAGCTTAATAATGCCACCTGATTCCTTTTCTGTTTGGCTGTGTGTTTTCATTTGGGAGAAGACCCTGGTGGATCTATAGCTTGCAGAGTTTTAAGGGATCCTTATTAAATGCACTTCTCTCTGGTAGTTTCATCTGGCACACAGCTGACATGATCGCTTGCTCCCCCAGCCATTTGTACATCGCAAGGATCATCATGTCGAGTGCCTACCTCTGTTTTCTGCAGTCTCTCCTCCTCCAGTCACATCTCTCGCATTCTGCCATGTAGTACTGATCCTGCCGGCTATTTGCTTTTTTTTTTTTTTTTTTTCTTTTGTTTTTTTTTTTATGTTTATTGTATTGATTTATTTTTAGCATCTTTTGATTTTTTTTAAATCTCTTTCATACTGGCACCTGCAATGCTGTGTGATTAATTGTGATCATGATAAACATGTATTCTCGAAGAGCAACTGCAGCCGTGATGACAAGGGGATGTAATAATGGTCGTTATGCTCGAAATTCTCCCAACAGTGACTGCATTATTGAAGAGAAGACTGTGGTCCTACAGAAAAAGGATAATGAAGGCTTTGGATTTGTTCTCCGAGGGGCAAAAGGTAAGCGGCTGTGCATGCCATCATCAGGTAATGTGTGTTGTGGTCTTTTTTTTTTATGTTCATGCCTAAAATTAAACAGGAATTATTCCTAATACTCTCAGTTGCTAGACAACACAGTTCTCCCCCTGCTTCGTCACTCCTTGTGATTGTATCATGCACACATACTGTATTCCAAGTGGTCAGGGGCACCTGATTAACACAATCAAGATGCAAAAACTTTTTAGGCAGAAGGCTTAAACATAAAAGAGCTAACTGGGAGGGGTAACAAGAAGCTGCAGGCATCTCTTTCCATGCAAGGGTTAACACAGCTTGCAGACATTGCTTGGTCGACATACAAATATCTAATGCTATGGTATTTTCACTGTGTGCTTCTTGCACAGTGACACAGGGAGGAGGGAGCTGATGATACAGATATCTTAAAGCAGGCATTCACAACCAGTGGCAGGCAAATAGAAGCCCCAGCCTATCCTAAAGGCCTACAATTTGTAGTTCCTTAACAGCCGCATTGCCACAGGTGTCTGTACCCAGATGTAGTCAAGCTTTTAAAAAAGGAGGGAACAGGTAAAGCTGGGGGCGCCATGTTTATCTAATAACTGTGTGCAAGTTATGGGACTTTCCTGGCAAGTTGCCTCTTGAGTTTTTATATCAGTTATGTTAATCTGTAAACATGTAGCTCATCATTAAGCAGGTTTTTACCTTCACAGCATGATAGCATTTTGAGGCTGGGTTCACATATGGTTTCCCAACATCCAATTCGCATGACAGGTGAGTGGGACCAACTCTCCATGGAGCTGTTTCACACAGGTTCAGGGCGGTCATGGAGCGGATTGAAAAAGGGTCCTGTGCGTGTATGGGTCCGGTTCAGGTGTGAATCAAGGCAAAAATTTGGACCTGAATTGCACCTGAACCGGTGAACAGGGGCGCACAGGACCCCAGGCACGAACCCACGGGCGCATATGTGTGAACCCAGCCTGACATTTGAAAAAATGTTTAAGGTCCTCTTTCAAATACAACTGCCTACTGTAACTCTTTTAAAGCATTCACCTAATTTTGCAAGGCAGAGCAGAACATAAGGCCAATATATTGACAACCCATAACAACCAATCCCTGATCAGCTTTCGTAAGTCTGTTAGCAAAAACCTGATGAAAAAATGCTACCTCATTGGTTGCTTTGGATAAAGCTCCCCTTTAGCACTGCTATTGAACAATACCTTTGATTTCCATTCCAGAGTCACGCTATTGCCGCCGGCTGCCATCATGTGGAAGCCACTCCAACAATGACAGGACCTGGAATGTTGGGCCCTAGGCCTTGCATATGATTGAATGCTAATGAACATAGTTTTTGTAGTCTGATCATATGCAATGCTTTATTTTACCTGTAGATTTTGCTTAGACAGGTATGCTGGCCTTAACCTAGGCAGACCTCTATTCCATTATTTAAAAAAATAGAGATTCTATAAAATGGTCACAATGTGTTTCTACCAACTAGAATAGTTTTGTAATTTCTAGGCAGATGTACTTATTTATATCACTTATTTATAGCCCAGAAAACATAAATACGATGGGGTCTTCAAAAAGTTTCCGCACTTTTTTTAAACTCTATTTAATAGGAATTTCAAAAACAAATTACATCACTCTTCTACGTAGTCACCTTCCTCTACGAGGCATTTTTCCCAACATTGTACCAAACGTTATAATGCCATCAGCAAACAATATTTTTGGTTGGGTGGGTAGCCACTAATGCACCGCTGCTTTCACATCATCATCACATGAAAATCTTCTTCCCCATAGCATTTCTTTGAGTGGTCCAAAAAGGTGGAGATCAGATGGTGCTAAATCTGGACTATAAGCTGGGTGTTCCATAACCTCCGACTCATAAACGACTCTACAAGAGAGAGAGAACTTTATCCCCATACTGATCACACATTTGGAGATTAATTTGTGTTCCTGGCACTTCTTCTGCCCACAAAAAGCGTATGACGGAACGCTGTTCCTCTTTGGTGTAATTTATACATTTTGCAGCCATCTTCACCACAGTGTGACAACTCTTATACTAAACTGCAAGGTCAGCTGGCTTGCCAGATTAGTCACATGACATTCTCAGACACCACCAATTACTACTCCTTCCGTCCTCACAGTTTCCAACGAAAATGTAAAAGTGCGTAAATTATTTTAACACCCCTTGTATATAAGGGGGAAGTCTGTATAAATTCAAAAGAAGTATAGGGGCACTCAGGGGTCTTGCAGCAGAGATAAATCATAGCAACAGCATTTTTATTGTCAACGTTTCGATGGAGTTAGGTTCATCTTTCTCAAGACTTGAGAACAAGAAAGTCTTGAGAATGATGGACCGAATTCCATCAAAACGGCAACAAAAAAATACACTGTTGCTCTGATTTATCACCGCAGCAAGACTTGTGATTGCCTCTATACCTGTTTTGGATTTGTATAGATTTTTTTGTGGGTGAGCACCTGGGCATCTATCTCACACCTAGAGGCTGTTTAGGGGAACAGTGTATGTATTAGGAATCCAAAGGCTCACATATTCTAATTTTGGAGTCCGCCATGTAAAAAGTGTGACTTTCACAAGGTTTTGTTAAGGTCCAAAGCCAATGGTAAACTCTACACATAAACATAGAGTTGACACCTAAAGCCTAGTCAGATCATCGGGTATTTCACTGGTTAGTGATTTACTTTACATGAATAACAATTTTGGAAGATTTAGTTTTTCAAATGCTAGGTTTCCAGCTAGGTTATTTTCATGGTTCTGAAATACTCTTTTTCAATTACTCGCTACTTGTACAGGTAATAATCATCATATGAAATTAGATGAAAGATCATTCTGGCCTACTTAAAGCATGAATATAGCAAAATGTTTTTATTAGTCCAAAGAGACTTTAGTCAAATTCAAACTTTCTGGTTCCCATTATCATTTTCTAGGGACTGCATGAAGGTGATGACTGAGAGAGAGTTCTCAGGACAACTAAACAAGGGGCTCTGTAATAAGATGGCAAAAGACATTGGGGATGGTCATATGTACAGGCAAAACCTGAATGTCCTGTAGTTGTTTTTGCAACCATATACAGTGCCTTGCGAAAGTATTCGCCCCCCTTGAACTTTGCGACCTTTTGCCACATTTCAGGCTTTAAACATAAAGATATAAAACTGTAATTTTTTGTGAAGAATCAACAACAAGTGGGACACAATCATGAAGTGGAACGAAATTTATTGGATATTTCAAACTTTGTTAACAAATAAAAAACTGAAAAATTGGGCGTGCAAAATTATTCAGCCCCTTTACTTTCAGTGCAGCAAACTCTCTCCAGAAGTTCAGTGAGGATCTCTGAATGATCCAACATTGACCTAAGTGACTAATGATGATAAATAGAATCCACTTGTGTGTAATCGAGTCTCCGTATAAATGCACCTGCACTGTGATAGTCTCAGAGGTCCGTTTAAAGCGCAGAGAGCATCATGAAGAACAAGGAATACACCAGGCAGTGTTGTGGAGAAGTTTAAAGCCGGATTTGGATACAAAAAGATTTCCCAAGCTTTAAACATCCCAAGGAGCACTGTGCAAGCGATAATACTGAAATGGAAGGAGTATCAGACCACTGCAAATCTACAAAGACCTGGCTGTCCCTCTAAACTTTCAGCTCATAAAAGGAGAAGACTGATCAGAGATGCAGCCAAGAGGCCCATGATCACTCTGGATGAACTGCAGAGATCTACAGCTGAGGTGGGAGACTCTCTCCATAGGACAACAATCAGTCGTATACTGCACAAATCTGGCCTTTATGGAAGAGTGGCAAGAAGAAAGCCATTTCTTAAAGATATTCATAAAAAGTGTTGTTTAAAGTTTGCCACAAGCCACCTGGGAGACACACCAAACATGTGAAAGAAGGTGCTCTGGTCAGATGAAACCAAAATCGAACATTTTGGCAACAATGCAAAACGTTATGTTTGGCGTAAAAGCAACACAGCTCATCACCCTGAACACACCATCCCCACTATCAAACATTGTGGTGGCAGCATCATGGTTTGGGCCTGCTTTTCTTCAGCAGGGACAGGAAAGATTGTTAAAATTGATGGGAAGATGGATGGAGCCAAATTAAGGACCATTCTGGAAGAAAACCTGATGGAGTCTGCAAAAGACCTGAGACTGGGACGGAGATTTGTCTTCCAACAAGACAATGATCCAAAACATAAAGCAAAATCTACAATGGAATGGTTCACAAATAAACATATCCAGGTGTTAGAATGGTCAAGTCAAAGTCCAGACCTGAATCCAATCGAGAATCTGTGGAAAAAACTAAAAACTGCTGTTCACAAACGCTCTCCATCCAACCTCACTGAGCTTGAGCTGTTTTGCAAGGAGGAATGGGCAAAAATTTCAGTCTTTCGATGTGCAAAACTGATAGAGACATACCCCAAGCAACTTACAGCTGTAATCGCAGCAAAAGGTGGCGCTACAAAGTATTAACTTAAGGGGGCTAAATAATTTTGCACGCCCAATTTTTCAGTGTTTTATTTGTTAAAAAGTTTGAAATATCCAATCAATTTTGTTCCACTTCATGATTGTGTCCCACTTGTTGTTGATTCTTCACAAAAAATTACAGTTTTATATCTTTATGTTTGAAGCCTGAAATGTGGCAAAAGGTCAAAGTTCAAGGGGTGCGAATACTTTCGCAAAGCACTGTATTTCCTAAACACACACACTAGGACAATGATGGCAAACCTTGGCACTACGTTTCCCATGATGATTATATGCACTCTGCAGTGTAGTTGAGCATCATGGGAAATGTAGTTCCAAAACATCTGGGGTGCCAAGGTTCACCATCACTGCACTAGAATCACCCCCCTTTAGCACACCTGAGCATGCATGTTAAGTTAAAACAAAGTGGATTGACAGGGGAACATGCACACCAGTCTCATATTAAACAATAGCAATTTGAGGGTTGTTAAACCCATCTGATTGTTATATCCCCATGAAATTGTTTTATGATCCATATAATCATTGCACACCTATGGCCAGCATTAAATCTGCATTACCTAAGCCAAATTCACTACCAAGATCAAAAATAATATAGGGTCAATTCACTAAAGCATAAAGCATTTGGTGTATTCATTACCATGTGATATTGTTTTAACTTATTTTATCACATTCTATGTTTACTGCATATTATCATTTGTTATATTCTTGGTTTTGGGGGGATTTTTGGCATGTAAAATGCAGACTTTTGCATATTTTCACCCCTAAAATACTACCTGTTTCTAAATGACAATGTTTATTTGCCACTATGAGAGGTGTCTGTTGTTGAGGACTGAACATATAGAAAATTTGAAGCAGAGATAAAACGAGTTAAAATAACTGCCAATTCATGAAAAATAAATGAATATTGTATTTAAAAAGATAAATCTACACCTCTTTTCAATCATCATATATGTAAACTTGACATTTTAATAAGAACATCATCATTTGATAAAATCACACACAGTTAAAAAAATTGAAACAACTTAATGAATTGACGCTTAAAGATGATCTCCAGGCTAGCAGTGAATATACAGCTGAAATCCATATAGTTTATTTTCCAATATTTTTTATTTGTCCCTGCATTCCTGGGATTTTCTTTGCACTCTCAGGCAGCACAGCCAGGTAATTGACCTGACTTTTCTCTGCTGCAGGTAAGCCATGCAGCCTGGTCACCATTCTGCCCCCAGCTTGTCATTGGACAGTAGAGGAGGAACAGGAGTCATCCCTCTGCTGTCTCCATCTGTCAGCATGTGCCTCATTAGCATGTAACACACCTGATTGGTTCCTGGTGCTGCCCCTCCCTTTTCCAGTCCAAGGGCCACTGTTCAAGAAACCACAGGAGGTTGATACCAAGTCAGATTTAACTACTTATCTAGCTGACTTTAAAATTGTATTATATCTGCCTGGGGTTCTGCCTTAAATGGCATGAAAATAGAAAAAATGTGTGTTTTTTTTAGTATAAAAATAACCTTGAGATATTGTTTTTATACATTAACTGCAGTGCATGGCAGTGTATGTACAAGCTTGAAAGCCTCTGGTTCAGTTTTTTTGGGTCAGTAGTATTTTAATGATGTGAAATAATGCGACTCAGCAGGAATGTGGGACCTGTACGTGAGCAGATGCCAGAGGGATACACATACAGGTGTTGCTGATGTCTTCTAGGATCCAGCAGCAGTGCGCGGGTAGGTGGGGTGAAAGCACAGGCAGATTTATTATTGACTTTTCTAGAACACATCAATTGATCCCTCAGCCCAGCATTTGCCAGTCCTCTGGGTCTTCACGAGACTTCATTTCCAGCGGGCTGCTGTTTACTGCTTATAAAACATTCAGAGGGCCACTTTGTGTCATAAAGTAAATTGGCTAGCGCTGACCTAGGGGATGTCAAACGACGCTGACGCCTGTCATGAAGTGAAACCATTATTCCAGCACACAGGCTCACAAATCAGGCAGCGTAACTCAAGCAGTGTGAAGCGCCCAGTGTATTCTCTATGCAGAAGTCAATTTGTAGGTATTAAATACACTATTGAGAATAGCTAAAAGAAAGCTGAAAACAAGCAGGGACATTTCTTAACGTTTCCTTTTTGGCTGTATAGTTTGGAAAGAAAAATAAAACCCTGGAAGGTTTTTGGATTTCTGGATATAAAGGCTTAAAAGTGCTGCATCTCTTTTGTGGGCACTAGCTTGTATGTAGTTTGAATCACTAGTCATCTCCTTATACATGAAACACCTGCAGCTCAGGTATTGCCGCAGCTCAATTTCAAGAAAAGGGTGCTTTGTTGGTGCATGATCTAACCGCATAAAATGACACCCGTACAGATTCAGATAGACAACCCCCTTTTGTATAAGGCAATTACTGTTTATTATGTCTCCCTGTCTTATAATATTCAGGCCCATGTGGAAAGATTAAAATAGGACCTGTGAATGTCCCCTATTTCCTTGCATCTTATAGTTGACCTGTATGCAGCAGGACAAAAAAAAACCCTCCCGTGATGCAATAGGAATTTTCCCAAGGTCTACGCTGAGTAAGTGGTGCTGTCATTCAACATGATGTATTACGTTGGGGGCACATTTAGAATTCATTAGGGTATCTAGAACCACAACTGCTATTCTCTTGAAAGCAGAGGCAGTAATAGAGACATGTGTTGTGTTTTAGAGATTTAAACAGCTTCCTATGTTATATTATATTGTTTTTGTTGTTAAGATTCGTGATTGGGAAGCTGACATGAGTCATTCTGCTTAATTAGTAAACACTGACATGTACCACTGTATTGTAGACCAATGGTTCTCAACTACCAGGCCTTGGCCCGCTGCTGGGCTATGGCAACTCCTCTCCTGGGCCTTCAACCAGCTGCAGACCCTTTAACCTCCCACAGTGCCTCCCTATTCCCATAGTGCCCCCAGCTTCCCAGAGTTGTTAACAACGCTCCCAGGCCGCCTCAGAGTCTTCAAACTCCACATGCCTCACCACCTGCCAAAGTGCCCCACCAGCCCATTGCAGAGCCTTCAGCCCTCCATACTATCCTCAGCCTCCAACACTGTCCTAGAGTGCCCCCAACCTCCCCCGGTGCTCCTTAGCCCCCTTTGAAAACCTCATCTCATACAGGGCCTCAAACTCTGCTGCAGAGTCCCCTAACTCACTCTTCAACCCCCATCCTCCCCACAGTGACAGCCAACCCCATCTAGAGTCTTCTAGCATTTAAGGTCATTTTTTTGGAATCCCGTGCTTTTATTGTGTGCATGAAAACTTTATTCCACTGTTAAGGCTTGGAAGGCTTTGGAAGAATTTACCAGGTTCTGGTATGAGAAAGGTTGGGACCACTGTTTTAGCACATAGAACCACTGTGACCCCTTGGCATATACACAAACTTCTTTTGGCGTAAAGCTTAATAGTATGTTTTTGGATTGTGGGAGGAAGTCTGAGCTCCTAGATGAAAGTGATATGTGGATCCGATATGGATATTCCTGTGCTTTTGTAAGAGTAGAATGTAGGAATCTAAGTCTACAAAGTCATAGAGATAAATACTAAGCTACTGTGCTGCCCATGAGCTGACTCTAGCTATAGGAGTTGAGGCGACCAGTGCTATATACTTTATATACATATTTAGGAGCACTGCACACCATTGTAAGCATGTAGCTGTATCATTGATATTACTGGTCTTAATAGACAGATTCACAGATTGTACTACACTCCACCAAGCTTGTTACAACCTCTGTACAATTCCCTTTAGATTTACCTAGGATAGATCATATGAGGACATATCTAGACTATCCGTTTAATTAATATCCAGTCACTGCAGAGTTGTTGATAGACGGTACAGTCAGATTATAATGTGGTAGGCTTACAGTTTTGTGAAGAGGAAGCTAATATAACTCTGATCATCCTACCAGAGGATTAAACAGTTGCACCTGCACAGTAGTCTCCCTATGTACTCTTTTTATAAAAGGCTGTTATTAATAATGGTTATGCATATACTGCAGGATAAAGAAAACTCAATTTCTGGTTCCCCTCAGGCCACAAGCACCCAGCGACCTACTGGTTTACTCTTAATGCAATGTATGTCAAAGAGATGAGGAAGTACTTGCACCAGTGACCTACATACAGGAGGCCCCTATTCTATAGGAGCAATGCATATTCAGAAAAATGAAGGTTGACAGCTCACTAGGAGTTCTTGACATTACTGTAGCACCACAGGATATGTTTTGTGTCCCCTAGTGCGCTCATATGCTGTATGTTCAGCCAATAAAAAGAGCTTTGCAGACATTAGTTTGTAGTTATGAATATTTTAGTTTGGCCACTGCACTCTGAGCTGCTGTTGACAAGTAAGTTATATATACGCAAAGTAACATGATGAAATATTATACAGTATATACGCATGGAGGAATAATCCCTTAATTATTAGAAGATTAGGCAGAAAATGTAGTTCAATAGCTCTATTGAAGAAGAAATCTAAAAAGCAGAATATTGTTTTAAGCTGTTGAAATCACTAAACACGACCAGCCAACACTGCTGCCTATTCTGCTCTTACTACATGAAAGACTAGTAAGCTCTACATTAAAGACTAGTAAGCCATATCATTATGTACTATCATAAGGAATCTATAAATCCTGTTATTCCTTTTACTTGTTTGCTTTATTTAAACCTTGTTTTGACAAAATGGGGGTGCAGAACATATAATAAACACACTGAAAACATTATATCATAAGAGAGAAATTCAGGAAATGAGATTGAAACAAATGGATTCGCCAATGCGGAAGGAGGGAGAACAAATGATTTTAGTGGTCTAGTAAGCTGACAAGGGGTGTTTGCCAGCTGCACCATCTAGTTGTAGTGTGGAAATGCTTAGAATAGAACATGAAGGAGGAAAAAGAACAAGGAAGCCAAAAAAAAAAGAATAGGGGGGAGAAGCATAATGACGAGGAAACAGCATATTGACTAAAGTGCAAACCTTTTTTTTTTTTAGCTTTAATATAGTGGTAAGGAGTGGGAACCCCTGTCTAGGTCCCATTAGGGAGATTCACTCTCTGTGCTAGCACTGGTGACCACTGTCATCCAAAGATTTAAAATTATCACCAGAATAGGAGTAGAGTGAAAATCTTCTAATGGGGAGAGATGTTTCAATGGCAACAATCTAAGAGAGGATTCCTCACATTTCTTGTTGCGTCTACAGCAGTGTTTCGCAACATTTTTTCAGTGAAGGTACCTTTAAAATTCTGCACAATCTGTAGGCACCCCAGTCTAAAATGTAAAAAATGAAACTAATAGTTTTGTATAACACAGCAACATACACACATGTAGGACATCCAATGTTAGAGGTGATTTATTCTTCCAAAGCAAACACACCTTTGCACATTGGTATTCCAAGGTTTTTTTCTTCCCTCAGTTTCTTTCCCTCACTCAAGTAATGTGACCCCAGTGCTGAAGAAGGGGGCAGAGGAGGGGCAAACAAGGATGCTTTGCATGCACCAGACATCCCGCTTATCAACCGATGGCGTCATTGGCTGTTAGGACACTGACAGCTGGTAGGTAGTAATGGTGCACAATGAAAACCTGTGGCTTTGTGTAACTAAAAGGCAGGATTTATCAACCTACTGGCTTGTAAACAATTTTTCGACAATTTTTAGGCATTTTGCCAAGGCACCCGGGAAGAAACCTGAGGGCAACCTGGTTAAAAAAAAGCTGGTCTATAGGACAAGAAGTGAAGAGAAATCTTTTCAATGACACACAGGTGGCTAAAGAAACCTGAAAGAGGTTTTCACATTTCCCTAATCTATCCAAAATAAAAAAGAATGAAGGTGTTCTAATACCCAAGTACTAAATATTGAATGCAGTTACCTAATATAGCCATTCAGAAGACATCTGTACTACTCTGACATTAGCACAGTGGAATCTGATTGGTTCCTTTAGGTTACTACTCTTAAGAATTAGTACCTTTTCTGCAATGAGGCAATATATGTATCTTAAGAAGTGTGTATGTCCAGTCAGAACGTTTTTTTCTAAATTTTGGAATAAGTACTGTTACTATTTAAAAACCCAACATGAGTGCCATTCCTTCCCTACTTTATCCAAAACCAGAAAAAAAAGTTTCTGGTTTGACCTACACATTAATTGAAACTTCTGAAGCTTTTGCCCAAAGTATTGTACTAGCTCCAGGCAGGGCAGCCATCAGAAATTTTGGGGCCCCCTACACAGCTTTGGGACTGGGCCCCTCCGGGCCTGACAACCAATATTCCCCAGGGCCCAGCCCTCTGGCCGTCCCACTGAATCTGCCCACTGGCCATCCCACCGAGTCCTTCAGTGCACACAATTTTATTTTAACACTCCTACAACTTAATATATGAAAATGAATCCAATCCAGCAAAGATACAGCCCCAAATATCAGCAAAGAGACATCCCAATCCAGCAAAAAGACATCTCTTTGGCTGCATTGGCTTGCTCTGGGGCCGCCCTGTTTTAGCAATTGCTAGTTACTACAACAACAACTCAAACTTGTTGGTTGGGGCCTGGGTGGCCAGGCCCCTCGGAATCCCCGGGCCCCCTACATGTGTATGGGCTGTCCCCCCCCCCCCCTGATGGCAGCCCTGGCTCCAGGGCTCATCTTCCAGTAAGTCACAGACCTGGAACAAACACACAGTCAGTGAAGTCAGAACTCCTGTTTGGTCCAGTAGATGTCTTTGTTCCCATGTACTACTGAATACCAAACTGTAAGGAAGCTTTTTTAAGGTTCAGACCTGCTTTAAATATGGCATAAGAAGGGGATGACCACACATGGGAAACATTTTATCGTTTTCTAGAAATCTTCTTTTGGCAGGTCTGTAAAATCTGAGGCATCAGAGTACTTTCTCATTATTCTGTTACTGACATCCTATTTTAAAACTAATTCTTTACATAGTATGATTGAAAAAAAGACACAAGTCCATCAAGTTCAATCAATAGAAGGGTGAAAAAAACGTATGCAATCCGATATACACAATCCTAGTTCATCCATTCTCTGGACTCTTGAGGCTTAAATAATTTTTTTCCTCTTTTAGCGGACACTCCTATTGAGGAATTTAACCCAACACCGGCCTTCCCTGCTCTGCAGTACCTGGAATCAGTGGATGAGGATGGGGTGGCATGGCAAGCCGGCCTGAGGACTGGAGACTTCCTTATAGAGGTAGGAAACATGGGTTTCTGTTTTAAGTTCTGCAAAATCTCAAAATGGCTATTACAAGTCCACCCTCTCTTAGCTGAAAGCTGATTAGTTTCCACGGGTCACTGCTATATTTATTGTGATATTAAAATATGTCAGTCACCTCTAAGAGGGTGCCTTGGACTGGAGTAGATTCTTCACAAGGCTACATTGATAAGGTAACATGTTGTCTCTGAGACTGTCATTGTCCAAATTAATGTGACAACATAGTATGAGATTCTCTGTGAGCACAGGCTACGTTTATAATTATCTGCGCCAACCAACCACAAAGCAATGTCCGAAGTTCCTGGCTTCATGCAGCTTCCTTCTATGAGGTCACAGGTTTGAATAAAGGGTACTGAAATGCATATTTTCAGTAAGAATCTGTAAAAAGGAAAAGCAGTTTCTAAATATTTTAGCCTGCCTTGCCATGCTTGATCTTGCTTCGAATGTGACAGATTTGCATTAAATGAGCCCAGATTTGTTGTAATACTTCTGTATATCAAAGCTTGTGTTCAGCATGCAATTTTGGATGTTATTCATTGATTTCTCTAGCGATCCGTGTGTTAAAGCTGATTTGTTGGAAGAAGATCATGTAAATTTGCTTGCTTTACTGAAGCTTGACGTTTTGTTCAGTGTGCTGTGGAGCTGTATGGCAGTGTTGTGTAGATCCTAAAAACGATAAGTGACGGTGAAGAGATTTCCAACCTCAATGAACTGGATATGGCTATGAAGAATTTCCAATGTTTGCAGACTGTGCAGAGTAGACACTAAAAAATAGGTGCTTGATCGGTGGTCGTGGTGTTCTTGCACAGTCATACTTTGGTGTTTGTACCATGATGTTTGTGTTCAAGGGAAATAAGGTTGGTTTACTTTTAAATGGGTTATTATTGGCACGGTAATAAGACAAAGGCATGCTTCAGTGCTGGATGCTTGCTTGATGAACTGAGATTTAAGTGCACTGATGTTTTGCATTACCAAACTGTGAAGAGTTCGATGCTTTGTTAAACATTTTTTATTTTTTTGCGAGCAGATGGTAAAACGAAAAAAAAAAAACCTTAAAAATTGTGAATTAAAGCCTGTATATGTGTTTCTGGCATGATTAAAAGTGTATGTAAAGCCAAAATGTTGTTTCTTAAAGTTTTGCATGTAGTAGGGAAGTGTTCAAAACCTTATCAAGTTATTTATTGTTGATTTTTCCCACCAAGGAGATTTACCTTAACAATTTGTCCTGGTGACTATTGTCTCTGGGACAGAAAGTGATGGAAATCCACAATTTTAAAGTGTTCACGGGTACAGGAGAAATCTTCAGGTGGGGACACCAATTCTGGTGACAACTAACCAAGAGTAGATTTGCTGCTGGGTCCCTAGGACAAGAAGTGAAGCAAACTCGGCCCACACAGGGGTTTCAACCCTTCCCTACTCTATCCAAAAATAATAACGAACCCTTTTTTTTGGCCTATAGATATATTTTAATTGTGGTGAACTTTATTACATTCTTCTTATCGGAGGTAGAACAACCTTAGAACCAGTTGACAATGTTGCTGAAGTCACTTGGTAAACCTTTTGGGGTTTATTTACTAAAGCTAAAGAGGGCAAAATTTGTCACAGTTTTGCAAAGAAACCAATCGGCTTCCATGTTTTATTGCTAAAGCTAATTTAAACAAGCTGAGGTTAGAAGCTGATTGGTTTCTCTGCAGAATTGTTACTAATTTTGCCCTATCTATCTTTAGTAAATAAACCCCTTTGTGTCTTTACATTAAGTGAGCTGTCACCAGGAATTGCAGATATTAAAAAGGGTTGTTCAAGCTTTGTGGGAGCATTAAAATCCGAGCCCACTGTATTATGCAAACCTTGACTTACCTCTCATATGAGTAGGTCAGTGAGTCCACTCATCGCTTTTCTGTGGTTGTGTGATTTTATCTCCTGGTGAGAGCTTATTAGGATTAAAGGCAAACAGCGTTACTTTAATGTATTTGTGTGTGTTCTATGATAAATATAATTGCTTTGGTTAATTAATTAATTTTGTCTTTGTTCTATCACTGATAGATTTTCTTACATGCCCTATATTGCTTGGGAATCAGCCTTTATTCATGTGTTTCCTCTAATAAATTGCAGTTGGGATTTCCATGAATGGCTTTTCTATTAGGTGTGTAGGCCACATGACCACACTTCCATTTCTCCTCTCCCTCTCTTTTAGCATGGCACCACTTGTCCCTAAAATGACACAGAGCATTTATGGATTTGACAGGTATTGAAGCAATGCATTGTGGGAGACAATGTCAGGAGCAGCTTGGACTGTAATAGACCATATGAGAGGGTGTAGGCTAAGGTATTTAAAGATAACAGAATTGTGCAATAAAGTTGTTTTGTAAAGTGTAGAAGATGGCTTGTAGAATATAGTGTGGAATGTCTAGACCAAGTATGTCTCATTTTCTGTAATACAATTTGACTTGATCAGTAGAGACAAAGAGAATGTGTAGTAACAAATCAGAATTTGACTTTCACTAATCTGATTAAGATGAAATGTATTTGGTTTCTATATGCTATAGGTCTTTAGATCGTTAGGTTAAGGGGAACCAGTCATGACTGGGCTATATGGAATAATCCTAATATAACTCAATCTTAAAACGACATTAAAGCTTTTTTTAATAAAATGACGAGCATGTTATACTTACCTGTTCTGTGCATTGGTTTCGCACAGGGCAGCCTAGATCCCCCCTTTTCGAGTCCCTGGCTGGAGCTCCTGGCCCCTCCCTCCTGTTGAGTGCCCCCACAGCAAGCAGCTTGCTATGGGGGGGGCACCCAAGCCAAGCTGCAGCTCCGTGTATCCATTCAGACACTGGGCTGCCGTTCGGCCCCACCCCCTCTCTCTCTCCTGATTGGCTAACTGAGTTGATTGACCGCAAAATTATTGCACAGAGCAGCCCTGATCCTTTTCTTGTGGGGTCCCCCACCGGTGCTCCAAGCTCCTCCTCATGGGCAAGTGCCACAATGGAAAGCCGCTTTCTATGGGGGGACCTGTGTATGCTCGCTGTCGAGCTGCCTTGTCTGTATCTATTGACAGAGAGCAGGCGACTCGGCCCCGCCCTTGCTCTTTTGGCAAAGCATTTAATTGACAGCAGTGGGAGCCAATGGCTATCAATCTGCCCTGAGAGGAGTGAGACAGCGGCGAGATCTACATCTCTCATGCACATCACTGGTTCGGATTTGGCTCAGGAAAGTCCGGGGGGGGGGGGTGCTTTGCAGCACAGAAATTTGCACCTTAATGCATAGAATGCATTAAGCTGAAAAACCTTAACGGTTTAGAACCACTTTAATTATTTAAAATGTACTAAATATTTATACTTGGCCACTCACTCACTTTGTTAGTACCTAAGAGCTCATTGTGTCAGGGGATGAAAAGTCAACTGAAGTCAAGTGAGAGCATAGCTCCCAACTGTCCCTGATTTCGTTTTGAACAAAGTCCCTCTGTACCACCTTCCTCCTCATTTGTCCCTCATTTTGGATATTTTAAATACCAAGGAAAATATATTTGTCATAAACAACTAAAGATTAGGATTCTTACATATACCTAGCCACAACTGGTTCTCCTAAAGGCCTTCTGTAGCATACGTTATGTATTTCAGCAGCGGTAGATGTTTCTTTAAAGGTTGACTTTATTCTTCATATCATAAAGTCCTGGAGTCAGATAACAGAATTTTCTTTCTATCGACTTCTGCACATCTAACATATAACTACAGAATGGTTAATGATTCAATGGAATTGTGAACAAAACGGGTTACATTGTTAGTGTACAGCAGAAATTCATTCTACCAGCATCCAATTAGTGAGTGATTTAATGGCTAATAGGAAAATGGGCAGACAAGATGGGCCATGTGGTCCTGCACCATCCAGTCTTCTCATACAATTAGCTAATGTGAGCATTCCAACATGGCTGCCCTTGTGGTGGAAGTTCCGGGGCTTGGGTTGCCATGGAGACAGGAACAGTAATCCTGAATGCTGAATTTAGCTGTTTGATACTGAACTAAGGAAGTGGTTGATTTGCAGCACGCCAAATAGAAATGAAGGTTAAGAGATGTTTGGCATTTTGCTGTTTGTGCACACAGGAGATAGAGTATGGAGAATTTTGTGGTGTACATTCATTGGTTCATTATTTGTACTATAATGTCTCTTTAGATGCAGCAGTGAGTACTATGTATCTGTATTGTATCACTGAGAATTTTTAGAAGTCAGGCTTTATTAGGGCAGTGCAAAGAGCATTCAAACGATGTGAAGGATACTAACTCAGCAACCAAATACATTTTGGTTAGCAGTGAGACCAGTGCAAGCTAATTGGTTGCTGTGAGTTACTATGCTTTCTACGTTGCTCGTTGCCTTACTGAGAGTCTTGTGATTCTTACATAAAGTCAAAGAGGAACTAACTTACCATGCCTTGTGGTCACTGTGTCTTTATATGGAGACGACCATGTTGGTAGAGGCAGGGTTTAACTTCCTCATGTCAGAGTCTTCAGCATAGAGAACAGTGAGCAGCAGAGTAGTGACATCACCAAACCTCCTAAAGCTAGCAGTCAAATGCCGCAGTGCCTTGGGTCACACACTGCAAATTTACACCTATGAGGTGTGCCTAGACACCCTCACATATTAGGGAGTACTCTGCTATTTTTTCAGGAGGAATTCAGGACATAGGGTACTTTTTTCAGGGTACTGTGTAGGCACACCTACCGTTGTATTAGGGATGCACCGATACCAAGTACCAATACTTTTTCTCAAGTACTCTCCAATACCAATTACTGATACCTATTTTTAGTGCCATGTGACAGTTTTTTTTAGGGCTTGTTCACACCATACCTGCATAAAAACTGATGGGAAATCGCACAGATTTTACTGCAGAGACATCAGTTTCACATCAGATTCAGATCAGTTTCACATCAGTTTTAATGTGCGTTTCAGTAAGTTTTCACAGCCTGTTTGCAATGCGATATGAAAAAGTCCAGTGCGATTTCAGTCCTGTTCAGGTGCGATTTCTAATCTCATACACTACAATTTGCATTGGTACCTGAACCGCACCTGAAATCACACTGCAATACGGGCTGGAAGGTACCATTTGCACAAGTACTTTAACTCGTGCGAATGCTTAGTGCCGGCACTGATACTAGCATTGATCAGTGCAACTCTATAGATGTTCTCAATCTTCACTTATTGAGTTCAGTTTCACTTTGAAGCCCAACTCTGAGCAAAAACCCCCTTATACACACCTTGCCAGATATTTTTTCCATGTTTCTACTTGGAGAAGCAAATTATACTCACCCCAGTCTCCCCCATCCAGGCCACAAATTCCCTAGAAATTGACGGTACCCTTAAGTCCCCTTGAGCTGATGCCAGCCCTCTTTTGGATCTTGAGGGAACCCCTCCAATGGACAGCCAATGGGAACGGTCCACGTCATGCAGGCAGTTTTATCCCAGAGTTGGGCTTTAAAAAGGAAGTAAAGTCTGTAGTTTTTTTTTCTTACCTGAAAAGTAAAGGCATAATGTGCTAGTATGCATCGCATACTAGCACATTATGTTACACCTCCAAAACGAAGCCCTCGTCGTCCCGTCTTCCTTCCGGGTCTGCGGACTCCGGCTGTGCTACTGGCCAGAGCCGCGTGATGTCACTGCGTGGGAGTCGCCGGTCACGGCACAGGGCTCTGAAGAAACAGCACGGGCGGCCGTTCCTTCAGAGCGCATGCGCCGATGACGTCATTGGCGCAGTATACAGTAAATATCTCCTAAGGGGTGCAAGTTTAGAAGATATTTACAGTACCTATAGGAAAGCCGCCTTATTGGCTTACCTATAGGTACAAACATTACAGGGGGATTTACAACCTCTTTAACCACTTTACCCCCGCTCACTGTGCCTCTACTGCGGCACAGTGGCTCGTTATCGTCCAGCGACGTAGACCTACGTCGCTGGACTCCTCCCCCTGTAGGCGCGCTCCCGCTGTTTTCATTCACAGCGGGAGTCGGGCCAGGGGAGGAGCGGCGGCGATCGCCGCTGCTCTTCCCCGATCGTCGGGGAATCTAGTTTGGAGATCCGCCCGCCTGTGTAAACAGAGCGGGCGGATCTCCTAAGTGACAGGGAGTGACAGATCGGAGTGTTCAGCATAGCTGAACATCCGATCTGTCCCTAACTCACTCAGTCCCCTCCCCCCCCACACGTCAGTAAGCACCAGGCATACATTAACCCCTCCCTCTCCAATAAAATTAACCCCTTCCCTGCCAGTGTCATTTTTACAGTAACAGTGCATATATATATATATATATATATATAGCACTGATTACTGCAGTAATGTCACTGGTACCCCCAAAAGTGTCAAAAATGTCAGTCAAGGGTCCGATCTGTCCGCCGCAATGTCGCAGTCCCGCAAAAAAAAATCGCAGATCGCCGCCATTACTCGTTAAAAAAAAAAAACACCAAAAATGACAGAAATTTTCCCTTAGTTAGTAAACGCAATAACTTTTGCGCAAACCAATCAAAATACGCTTATTGTGATTTTTTTTTACCAAACATAGGTAGCAGAAAACAAATTGGCCAAAAATTAAAAAAAAATTAGATTTTTACATTTTTTTGGGAGGAATTTCATATAAAAAAATGTTAAAAATATTGTTATTTTTTCAAAATAAACGCTCTTTTTTTGTTTATAGCGCAAAAAGTAAAAATCGCACAGGTGATCAAATACCACCAAAAGAAAGCTCTGTTTATGGGAAAAAAAAGGACGTAAATTTCGTTTGGGTATGGCGTCGCACGACCGCGCAATTGTCAGTTAAAGTCGCACAGCGCCGAATCGCAAAAAGTGGCCTGGACGTAAGACAGCAAAATCCTCTGGTGGTAAAGTGGTTAAGGAATAGGTATCCGCCTTCTTACAATGCAGTGACAAAAACTGTACTCCATATGTAAGACATACAATAAATATATAGGCAAATGTTAAATAATCACATCACATGCTTTCAATCGCCATTTGTTTTTTTCCTTTACGCCCCAAGATTATACATGCTTTTATATCTATCACACGGCATTCAGTGAAGGTCCTTTTTAAGCACACTCTTCCTCATCCGTATTCCAATTATTGTACTGGGGCAATGCTATTACTACGGTCTAGGTGCAAAATCATACATCAGTCATCCCCAAGCTTCATTTGTCATGTAAGTGCCCATTTTGTACAGATCCTTCTCTATTAGGCCACTATGCTGCTATGTTTTGGTAATTCTATGTAGCTTTTTGACATCAGCAAAAATGGCAACATTGCTTTCAAATTCATACATCAGGTTATTAATATAAAAAAAAAGTGAAGGAAGATTTTTTGATGTCAGCATTAGCTTTCCTGGATTAGCAGCTCACAGAAATTTTTTGCCTGGAGACGCTGTTTAAAAATAAACACACTGCAAAGTAGAAATGGTCTTCAAGAGGGAAAGCCAATATTTCATCTTAGCCCGGGCAAAAAAAGTTATCAGCCTTTATGTGTTAACAGCCTGTAGTTGTGAAAGAGAAGACTGTGTTTTGATATGGAGAGGTGAGCAGTATACAATGTGACCTGAGTGTTCAGTGTTAGGACCATTTACAGTAAGCCTCTATTTTCACTCTCCAAGCTATTCACACAATTGAATGGTGAGAAAACCGCCTTCCTTACATAGAGCTCTTTTTGTGTTCCTGTTTGGCTATAGCTGGATAAGTTCTTTTACAAGTAGACATTCTACATACAGTATATTTTACTCTTGTTCTGTTAAAGAATAATTCCAGGTATGAATATTATACATAGTTACATTTGTCCAGCTTGGCCCAATGTAACTATGTATATACCATACCTGGCTGATGCCCCTGGAAGCTGAAAAACCCTGAAGTAGGCACTGCTACTCCATTGATCTACACTTGTTTCCGGGTCCCACGTCAAGCGGCTGCACTTACTTTACTACCTTACCTAAGTTACCTTACCGTAAGTTGGCCGCTCACTACGAGCGCTATTCAGAGAATGGTTTGCATTTTCTGAATGAATGCAAAGTGTTCCCTGATGGGATGAAGTTGAGAGGCTGGGCAGTGGGCAGTGATGTCACGTTTTCCACCCTGTCCAATCATAGAACGCTTTGAATTCAGTCAGAATGCAAAGCCTTCTCTGACTGGTGCCTGTGCGGCCAATGGCCAACCTTCATAGTGTTCAGTAAGTAGGAGTGCAGTTGCTCGCAGGATCTGGAAGCAGGTGGAGATCACTGGACTAGTGGTGTCTACTTCAGTAATTTCCAGCCTCCAGAGGCATAGGTCAGGTATGGTATATACATAGTTACATTGATCCAAGCTGGACCAATGTAACTATTTATTAAATACCTATACACTTCTTTAAAGTAATTGTAAAGTCTTGTTTTTTTTTTTTTAAATTAAAATAGCAAACATATTATGCTTACTTGCTCTGTGCAATGGTTTCGCACAGGGCACTCCGGATCCCCCCCTTTTCGGGTCCCTGGCTGGAGGTCCTGGCCCCTCCCTCCTGTTGAGTGTCCCAACAGCAAGCTGCTTCCTATGGGGACACCCAAGCCGAGCTGCAGCTCCATTAATCCATTCAGGCATGGTGCTGCGGTTTGGCCCCGCCTGCTCGCTCTCCTGATTGGCTAACTGAGTTGATAGAAGAGGGAGCCAATGGAGCTGCTGCTGTGTCTCATCCAATCAAGAGAGAGAGTCCCGGACAGCCAAGGAACTCATGGACATCTATGAATAGAGAGGAGGCTCAGGTAAGTATTAGGGGGGCTGAGGGGGGGGCTGCTGCACACAGAAGGCTTTTGATCTTAATGCATAGAATGAAGATCAAATAATAAAAAAAAAGACCCCACTGGTGATCAAACCCCACCAAACAAAAGCTCTATTTGTGTGAAAAAAATTATAAACATTTAGTGCCGGTTTACACTAGCATGATGCCAGACATCGCAAGTGATTCGCACTGTGTTGCTGTGCAGATTACATGCAATGCCTGAGCGATGCAAATTCAGCCATACAAACTGTATGGCTGAATTTGCATTGCACTCACACCATAATGGTGCAGGACCCTTTTTCTGGTTCACACTGTAATCGGATCGCATGGGTGTGAACACTGATTCCTGCATCATTTGATAGTTCGCACTGCGACATGCGAACCAATCTGGGGTTGTCATTTCCTTTAGATTGACACCTGCAGCGGTTCGCATAAGGAAAAGTAAAGGCATAATGTGCTAGTATGCATCACATACTAGCACATAATGTGACCACTCCAAATGAAGCCCTCGTCGTCCCTGCTGGACTATGCATCCTTCTTCGCCCGTCTTCCTTCCAGGTCTGCAGACTCTGGCTGTGCTACTGGCCAGTCACGGCATGGGTGGCGTTCCTTCTGAATGCATGCACCGATGACGTCATCAGCAAAAGTATACAGTAAATATCTCCTAAACGGTGCAAGTTTAGGAGGTATTTACAGTACCAATAGGTAAGCCTTAATATAGACTTACCTTTGGGCACAAACATTACAGGGGGGTTTACAACCTTTTTTAATTTGTTTACAGTGTTGCATGACCGTGGAATTTCCAGTTAAAGTAGAGCACAAATGGTCTGGCCATGACTGGAGGTCAAGTGGTCACTGCACATGACCGCAGCATTCTGGTGTGAACAGGACACACAGAAAACAATTGTTTTCTATGTGTCAATGCGGTGACCTGCATTGTTCCAGTGCAGTAAAACTCACGTCAGTACAGTATATGTGAATAGGCCCTAAGTGTTTGCTGTTCAGATAACTCTGTGGTTAGTAACCACTTCTTTGTACATATCAGTTTCATGTTTACCGAGCCAGTACAAGCAATGGAGGAGATCACAATACAGTGAATACCCAGGGACAGCTCGGTTCGCACAGCTTAGTCCAGGAGCCAGAGATATCGATATCCATTGATTTGCTGGTTGTAATGTTTGCTGCGCTGTGCAAAGGCCTCCTTGGGCATTAACATGAAACATGCTATTACTGCAGGTGATACTAGATGATAGCCCGTCCTCTGTAACCTGGAACTAGGCATGTGGAACATCTTGTACTGCTAGTGAATTTCTCACCTCGCTTCCTCCCCCTCGCACACGGAGTGTTGTGCTGGTACTCTGCCCACTGCATCCTATTATTCATATAATGACACGGGCTCACAGACATTGCTCCCCAGTATGTTCCAGGCCTAGAGAAGGATTTCATTGGAAGAGAAGGTGCAGAAGAAAACGTGGACTTTCCTTTAGCAAACAACATGTTTGATTTAAAGGAAAACCTGCCTGAGAGAATTATGGATGCTACCATTGCTGACATTGCTTCTGCAAATTCAAATTGCCTGGCAGTCTCTGATGTCACAATTTTGTTTTACTAACCCAATGTATGCAGATTAGAAATCCAAAGTGAGTCAGAGATTTTAATCTGTATAGTTATTCCAGGTCAATATTTCCAAGAACTGAAGCCATTGGATCATTACAGCCATACAACTGGCATTTTTTTTTTTTAGGTATGGCAGATGGCAGTATTGAGATTTTTCCAAATACAAGTTTTCTTTGAAAAGCTTGTACTGGAGAATAAAAAAAAAATGGCCCATATGTGGCCATACCTACCTAGCATGCTATATCTCTGCATGTATGAATTAGGACAGCATATTAATCCCATCACTGTGCTTCTGCTCCTTCACTGACCAATCGTAGGCTGAGGTGGGTCCTAAACTAGAGTGTATTTCTTAGCTACAGTAAAGTCTTAAAGCCCAACCCTGGGCAACACAAAAATGACCCCTTGAAGTGGGGCTGATGGCACGTACTCACGCCTCAGCAGCGGACTGCTCCTTTAAAAGGCATCATTATGTTCAATGCAGTGCTGTGGACCCTGCTGTGTGCTTGATGTCAGAATCCTAGATCACTGGAGTGTGGGGGAGAAGATGTTGTAGGGACGGGTCAAGCTGCAGAGAGGAGCAGAGGATCGGGTAAGAATTTTTTTTCCCCCCTAGCCACAGGTGTCAAACTGGCGGTCCTCCAGCTGTTGCGAAACTACAAGTCCCATGGGGCTTTGCAGTTACAAGTATGACTCCCATAGGCAGAGACATGATGGGGCTTGTAGTTCTGCAACAGCTGGAGGGCTGCCAGTTTGACACCCCTGCGTCCTAGGCCAACATGAGCAATTAACCCTTGCAGTGCAGAGACAGCCGCACTGCAAGGGATACTTTTTTAGTTACAACTTGCTGTACTGAAATGCAATGAGTTTACATCAGAGCTGCTTCCTGAATCTCAGCCACCAGTGACACAGATACAATGCTTCCTGATTTAAATAATTCATAGGGCTTCTTCAAAGGACTTATCTCTACTGCATGATGCAATTTTAACTAAAACACATAAAAACTTTGTGCTTCTACTTTTTTACAATAGTATAAAAACACTAAGTAATGTATTGTATGTGAAATCTTCTCCAGTCTCATGAACATTTGGAGGATATTTTAATTGCTACAACGAGAAAGCAGGGTGGTGGCAGAGATGGGGGGTATGGACCACAGGCCTGATAGCACTCGCTACATCTTTATCTGTTGGTAGGTCACCAATTGCAGAGTTCATCTTGGTTCTTGCACCCTGGCTTAGTGAACCTTTAGACCTTCGTCCGGTGCAGATTTCTATGAAATCAATAGAGTTGCTGCTACATAAATCTAAAAGTTTAAGTCAGAATTTAGTAAAAGGTGGGTAAAGCTGTATCCTGCAAGAAAAGGTTTTCCTCTTATACTGTATATGACTATTAGCCCTATTTTCTTCTTCCTTCGTGTTGTGGAAGGTAATTGAAGCATAGCAGTGGGACCTCTGTTCTTTCTTATGCCTCGTACACATGTACCGATCGTCGGCCGACCGATCGGCCGTCTTTTTGTCCAGGGATGTCCTGTCCTCTGAAAAGTGCAAAAGACTGCACACAAATTTTGTCGGCCAACAACAGCCGACTGCAGAAGTGATGTCATGTGATGGTTAACTTTCCGTGTGTTTTTTCTTCTCTGAGCATGCCCAGTCTTGCAAATCTGCAGATTGTCGGCCGAATTCTGTACTGACTGAGGAACAATCGGCCGATCTGGTGTTGGCCAACAAAAAATTTAATGCCTACACAACAGATTCTGTTCGGCCGAAAATGCGCTGTCGGCTGTCGGAAGCATCATACTAACAAGCCTACAATCGGCCAATCGGTCGTCGGCCGAATATTTACGGCCGACAATCGGTACGTGTGTACGGGGCTTTAGAGTTATGCAGCTGAAACTTTTGCCTGATGATGGCATTGTCTCTCACAAACCATCAGTCAATCAGTTTGGGGATCCCAAGCAATTTTAGCTTCAGCCCCTCTTATGTTGAAACCATACATCCCAACTTTCTGAAATGATAAAGAGGGACACCTTTTGGTACACTATGGGGTGATTTACTAAAACTGAAGAGTACAAAATCTGGTGCAGCTCTGCATAGAAACCAATCAGCTTCTAACTTCAGCTTGTTCAGTTAAACTTTAGCAAATAAAAGAAAAACTGGAAGCTGATTGGTTTTTATACAGAACTGCACCAGATTTTGCAATTCCAATTTTAGTGAAATCAACCCCAGCGTGTAGGCAAAGAACATGTCCTGCCATGACCCAGGTTAAATGGACCACAAAGATGCAGAAAATGGCTGGCTAACCCACACAACTATAATCTTTTAATAAACACCTTGTATCTACGGTTTTACACTATGTGGAGGCTCTTTTTGTTTTCTCGCTGGATATTCATCAATTGAGTTAACTGAAGAAGATATACCCATGTGTTATTCGTGGATTGCCTTTTCCTTTTGATGTTGGATTATTTCATAATATCTCTAGTACAGCGGAAAGTCAAGCTACGTATCAGTATCAACCTTCTTTCCCTATATACCTTTTGTGGATACACAAATGCCTGTATTGACCCATTAGGCACACGCCAAATTGGGTCCACCATTTCTGGTAAGCCTCCTAGATGTTGGTGGTGGCTGTTCTACTCACGCTTTTCCTATACTACTAATAAATATTACCTGGATCTGTACTGTTGAAGATTCACATTTTCATCGCTGACTTTTTGATACATTGTCACTTTTGTTATATTTTTAGTTTACATTAATTATCATGTTTATTATCATATGTTCATATATCATTTACATTTCTTAGCGCTGCACTTTTCTATATATTTTTATGGCTACAAATTGTCTTCTGTCGTGCTAGCTGCTCCTACTTATCCAAAATACTAGACCAATAAGCACAGTACTCTTAGAATTTTAACTCGCACAACTGCTTTTTGTAACCTCTATTTTTTTTTTCTGTTTTTGGCTCTTTAAATAACAAATGGATATAATTAGTGCAACATAATCATTTTGGTAGTATAACAGTACATTTTGTCTAGGGATGTATAAATCAGACTAAAAGAGGGACAGCTGAGGCTGCACAAGGGACAAAGGGATTTGGTCCCAAATGAGGGACAGTTTGGAGCTATGCAGGAAACATGTGCTTTAGCGATGTAAACAGGATAGAAAGTTGTTTCCCTGGTGTGTATTTTCACCTTATTTCCCCCCTTTAAACAGACACTGTCACAGTGTCCAAGCAAGGCAAAGTGAAAATGCCTCTGCAAAAGTCCCCCTGTCCCACTGATACTTACGTTGCCCTTGCAGCCATTACTAAATTAATTTGTGCCTTGAACCAGGGGTGAGCCATGAGGTTACTCCCTTGGTCATGTGGCTCAAACACTGTCACAGGAGAGGAAGTCACATGCTTCTCCGTACCTGGAAGTACCGGGTAGTGTTGCTGGTTACCATGGATGAAGGAATTGCAGGGAAGCCAGGGGTGAGTATAATTTGGTGGGGGGCCAGACAGGTGATTTTTAGGACTGGCATGGAAAGATACAATATAAGTTTAACTGGCTCAAAGTAATAATTACACTTTTTGTTTGGGTTTAGATGCACTTCATTGCTTGAACATGCCATGCTATGGGCTGCTTCGTTTGCCATGGCTAGATTAGCTTTGTGTTGGTATAGTATATGAAAGTACAGTTAAAAGTGGAACTAAACCCACCAATTTAACTTTTTCCCTAAACTGTTAAGGCGTTCCATGAATGATAACTGTTATAGTTGCTTGTGCTCTCAACTTAACTGTCAAGCTCTGGAATGGCTAATATCCTAACTGAATACAAGTGCATCACTTTGGAACTGCGGATCAAATCAAAGCTAAGATGGCAGCTTCCTTAGCAGTCATGTGGTGAAGGGATTTTTATACTATATGCTGCTGGGAGCAGTTTTTGGTCCCATATATATTTTATTTCAGATGTATAGCTTGTTGCTCTTTGGAAGAAATGTTCACGGTTATTCCATTTTGATGAAGTACAATCGTGGCCAAATGTTTTGAGAATGACACAAATATTAATTTTCACAAAGTCTGCTGCCTCAGTTTTTTAAGATCTTATTATCAGATGTTACTATGGTATACTGAAATATAATTACAAGCATTTCATAAGTGTCAAAAGCTTTTATTGACAATTACATGAAGTTTATGCAAAGAGTCAATATTTGCAGTGTTGACCCTTCTTTTTCAAGACCTCTGCAATTCTCCCTGGCACGCTGTCACTCAACTTCTGGGCCACATCCTGACTGATGGCCGCCCATTCTTGCATAATCAATGCTTGGAGTTTTCAGGAATTTGTGGGTTTTTTTTTTTTTTCACCCACCTTTTCTCAATGGGATTAAGGTCTGGGGAGTTTCCTGGCCATGGACCCAAAATCTCGATGTTTTGTTCCCCAAGCCACTTAGTTATCACTTTTGCCTTATGGCAAGGTGCTCCATCATGCTGGAAAAGGCATTGTTTGTCATCAAACTGTACTTGGATGGTTGGGAGAAGTTGCTCTTGGAGGATGTTTTTGTACCATTCTATATTCATGGCTGTGTTCCTAGGCAAAATTGTGAGTGAGTCCACTTCCTTTGGCTGAGAAGCAACCCCACACATGAATGGTCTCAGGATGCTTTACTGTTGGTATGACACAGGACTTTTCCTTTCCCGACAAGGTTTTTTCCAGAAGCCCCAAGCAATCGGAAAGGGGATTCATCAGAGAAAACTACTTTACCCCAGTCCTCAGCAGTCCAATCCCTGTACCTTTTGCAGAATATCAGTCCTGACCCTGATGTTTTTTCTGTATAGAAGTGGCCTCCTTGCTGCCCTTCATGTTACCAGGCCATCCTCCAAATGTTTTCTCCTCACTGTGTGTGCAGATGCACTCACACCTGCCTGCTGCCATTCCCGAGCAAGCTCTACACTGGTGGTGCCCCGATCCCACAGCTGAATCAACTGTAGGAGACGGTCCTGGCCCTTGCTGGATTTTCTTGGGCGCCCTGAAGCCTTCTTGACAAATGCAGTGGAATTATTTTTTTTTTTTTTATGGGATTAAGTTTATTTTCATGGCACAGAGGGACTTTGCAATTAATTGCAATTCACCTAATCACTCTTCATAACATTCTGGAGTATATGCAAATTGCCATCATAAAAGTTGAGGCAGTAGACTTTGTGAAAATGAATATTTGTGTCATTCTAAAAACTTTTGGCCACGGCTGTATACATAGGGGATGCAGACACCATTGGGGATAGAAACCAGAATTCTAGTGCTGTGAGGCCACAATGCTAACCATCAAGCTAGCACACCTCCCTTATGAAGAATCCATTTGTGGTAAATTAATACACAGCAAGTTCATGAATATTTATTCAGCCCACAATATGGCTGCCTTCTTGATGTGTAGGCGATATACCAAAGTATAGAAGACTGCGAATAATACTAAAGTGTAAAAATAATTTATTCCTGCAGTCTTGTGTTTGTGGATCTAATCCATATGAGTAGGACATTAGTATTCTCTCTGCTCTCATCCAACCGTCATGAAACCCCATTATACAGCACATCATCCTGATTTTCTGCATGCCTGCACACTGCACATATTATATTCTATGATGACAGGAACATCCCAGCTCTTGTCTCTAAGGGAAGATGTAAAAATTAAGGAATAGATGTTTTAGGATCTGTTTGGAAACAGGTCTGCCACAATGCTTACGCCTTCTGTAAACTCGGAATTCCCAAATAAATTTTCCTTCGCCTAAATTAAACTAATATTTCAGCTCTGGGTATATTGGATCATTGGCTGGTTTATACTTCTTGGAGAAACTGAAAATGCAAGATTTCTGTACGATAGTTTGGGTCTGTTCCCTTCAGCAAGGCCATAACACAGGTGCTCCCATTTTGCAGCTATATACAGTATATTACATTGTAGGAAATCTTTTAGAGTGATATCTTCATTTGACTTATGGCAGCTGCACTTGAGTGGATCTTTAAAGCTGGCCATACACTAGTCAGTATTATAATGCACTTTAATGCGAACAGTCATACGAAAATTCTGTGTACATACGATTGGGCGAATGTCGTTCGCAATTAATTTATTTTACTGTTAACATTTAATTTAGAAATTATTGTAATTTCCCGAATGAAAACCACACTGTTAGAAATACGTTTAATTGAGAAAAAATTTCCATCCTGCTCCTTCAAATTTTCTTGTCACTGTGGTCAAAAACCAATGTCTATTTGACCTCACTAACATTTAGAAAATTGAACAAGCATTCTTAAAACACAAATTATCTGTAATTGCCATGTTTCCACATTAAAATTTTGGAAATGCTGATGACTGCTTGATTGCATATTAAACAATCCAAAATGTAGTTACCCTGCCAGCAACCATTCGCAACTGAAATATTTATTTTCCATAGAGTTAGACTATAAGGACACGTAAAGCTACAAAGTAACACTTTTGCTAAATGGAAGTATTACTGACTAAAATAAGTTGCATGAAATTTGAAATAAAATACTCATGGACTTAAAGGGCCAGGCCACCCAAATGTAAGATTTTAGTTAGGGTAGATTTAGACATGCGTCTAAATCTCCCTTGCCTCTGAAGGCGGATCCGCATAGAGGCTACTGACAGGTGGTGAGGAAGTTATGCAATGGTTCCTCACCACCTGTTTTAACCCCATTTTTGAGGAAAAATATGCCACACAAAGCACGCTGTTGTGGGGTGCTTGCGGTGCTTTCATATTAACTTAAATATGTAGCGTTTGGTGGGCTTGCTACCCACTGATTTCTGCAATTTGGGTCAACTTTGCCAGGGAGAGCAGTTGGTGCGCAGGAGAAATGCAGCTCAGCCGCGCATTTTTGCTGCCCTCCAACTGCAAGTCTTTATAGATGGGAACTGTTGGACTGAGGGGCAGCATGGTACAGCAAATCGGCCCCCCTCCCACTCTCTCTTTTCCCCACCTCCTCCTAATCCATATTCCAGGCTAATGCTCCACTCCAGGTACTCTCTACTCACTGGCCTAATCCGGTTCCCTGACCTGGCCAGCAGGGGGAAGCTGGGACAGCTCGGTCGTGGTTGCCTGGGGGAGGAGCGTTTCCAGTAGGGCATAGAACCAGCCTCTGCTCAGACACAGTTTACACCATCCATGCTGGGGGGAGGACTGCGCTCTGTCCTTGTCTTCATCCCACACTACCTGTGCTTTCAACTGATATCAAACAATATCATGATTTTTCCCAGCACCAAACTACAAAAGAACCCTGGAAAAGAGAAATGGACAGAGGGCGCACTAGCCTAGTGCATTATCTTTAAAAAATTTATTGTAATAGACATATATACACATTATACTCACAAAACGATTATGAAACACGGGCAATAAGCAATGAGTGACCACCAGGGGTCTCCACTGGGCATCCTCCGCTGCCGCTGGCCGTGGAAGGATGTAGACCTCCAAAAAACCGCTTACGCGATTCGGGGTGTTCCCCCTTCATCAGAGCTGATGAAGGGGGAACACCCCGAAACGCGTAAGCGGTTTTTTGGAGGTCTACATCCTTCCACGGCCTGCGGCAGCTGAGGATACCCAGTGGAGACCCCTGGTGGTCCTGAATCGCATTTTCAGAAGCACCAATTCACAAATCTATTTTATTTAGACAATATTTAGTAATCAAGAAGATCAGCTTTAACTCATTAACTTTCCAGCATATACCAAAAACATTTTTTCCAGGAAACTGACTCCTTAATAAATCTTCTCCTTGCCCTCCCCACCCAGGATGCCTTGTTGGGAGGACTTAATATCATAAAGAAATGCAAAGTGATTTTGTGGTGTATAGTATATGGCACCCTAAATCACAGCATTGAGTCAGATTTCATCGCTGTTGAATGGGGTTAACTGGAAACTGATTGCTTATTACTTGTACATACTCTCTTCAGCCTCCTCTACAAAATAATCTTGCCTAGAAAGTAACCCACAGTTGTCTTGTACAAATGCTCTGTGAAGATCGGATTAATATACAGAGGATGGGGCAAGTGATGTCACAAGCCCACATATGACCACAGTCTTGGCTTTTTCAGCTGGAACAGATCCCATTAGGATGCTGTCCTAGAGATGTAGTAGGAGCTTCAGATTGGAGGTAATCCTTGATAACAGAAATGCAGTGGAATATTTTGGCAGCACCAACAGACATAATTAACCCTTGCATGTGCATATCTCCATTCAAGAGAATGTTGGTGAATTTATTTGTAATTGGTACCTTTTTTTTTTATTCTTAACCACCTTATCACTCCAATCACCTTATATTCTTATGTCCCACTGCTGTGTACTTATGGTCTCTGACAGTCGGAAAATTGTTCTGTAATAGGATTTCCAACAGGGCAGTTGGCTTCTCCTGCCACTAGTAGGTAGGCCCTTGTATTAAAAACAAAAAATTAAAGCAGTCCTCATGTAGGCATTTGTTGTTAAATGCTGCCTTTTAGGGTCTGTTCACACTGTGGCTCTATAGCAGTGGTCTCCAAACTGCAGCCCTATGCTTGCTTTTATCTGGCCCTTGGGGCATTTTTCTGAGCGCTGTCAGCAGTAGTGGAGCATAGGTCCTGCCAATGACACTGACTTTGGGGCACTATTCCTCCCACTGACACCAATGATGGGGCACTATTCCTCCCACTGACACCAATGATGGGGCACTATTCTTCCCCACTGACACCAACGATGAGGCACTATTCCTCCCACTGACACCAATGATGGGGCACTATTCCTCCCACTTACACCAATGATGGGGCACTATTCCTCCCACTGACACCAATGATGGGGCACTATTCCTCCCCACTGACACCAACGATGAGGCACTATTCCTCCCACTGACACCAATGATGGAGCACTATTCCTCCCACTGACTTCAATGATGGGGCACTATTCCTCCCACTGACTTCAATGATGGGGCACTATTCCTCCCACTGACACCAATGATGGAGCACTATTCCTCCCCACTGACACCAACAATGGGGCACTATTCCTCCCACTGACACCAATGATGGGACACTATTTATTCCACTGATACCAACGATACGGCACTATTCCTTCCACTGACACCAACAATGAAGCACTATTTCTTCCACTTACACCAATGACAGAGAACTATTCATCCCACTGACACAAATGATGGGACACTACTCTTCCCACTGACGGCAATGATATGACACTTTTCCTCCCAGTGACACCAACGATGGAGCACTATTCCTTCCCTAATACCAAAGATGTGGCATTGTTTACTACCACTGACACCAGGACATTTACTACTCCTAATGTCCACAGTCCAGCCCCCCTAAAGTTTGAAGGATAGCAAACTGCCCCTTTGTTTAAAAAGTTTGGAGACTCCTGCTCTATAGAAACACACACTAGTGCGATGTGGTGCTCAATGGTACCTCAATGTATCTTGCCAATGGATTTGCTTTGCAGCGCTACGTGTGGCTACACAATAAAATATGTTGCGGTGTGCTGCCAAAAATAATTACACTCTTATTTATGTGATTTGATGCGTTAAACGGCTCATTTAAATAATGGGCTGCCTTAAAGTGTTACTAAACCCAGGAGCCTGCATTCACTATATCTGCTCTCCCACAGTACACAGAACATGGAAACGCAATTATTTTAGTAAATATAAACTGCTAAATACCTTTTCTCATCAGTAAATAGCAGTCTTATGGCTTCTATCAGTGTCCAGTGGAGCACTGGTTAAAGCTTATAGGAGGAGTTTTCATTCTCATCTGATTGTCCTTTGAGGCTTCATGACCCCTGACCCTCTGTCTGGGCAGTGCTGATTGGCCCTGTGCTGACCACATGCAGCCTTCCAAGGAAAAAAAAAAAAAACCTCTCTAGCCATATACATCAAACTGAGCATGTGCAGAGTGCCTCCAAGGCTCTGTGCTATCAGGAGATGGATTGGGAACAGCGGAAGAAGGGAAGGATCAGAGAAGACAGGATATAAATTAGCCTTTTTACACAATGCACAGGATTAACCCCTTGGATTCTACAGTGAGTATAATAAGCATGCTTTACTGCATATACTGTACAGACTGATTTTACTATTGTGGGTTTAGTAACAATTTAAGGCAGGAAATATCAACACATGGCATAACATGCACTGATAGGGGGTAACACGAAAATTAAAAGAAGCCTGCATTGAGGCAAGATCTGGTAATTTACTAGGTATGCACATCACCATGCAGCTTTTGGTGACTCCACTCTTAGCCAGGGAAACAATAGGGAACACTAGGGTTGATTTACTAAAACTGGAGAGTACAACATCTGGTGCAGTTCAACCAATCAGCTTCCAGGGTTTTTTTTGGTCAAAGCTTAATTGAACAAGCTAAAGTTGAAAGCTGATTGGTTACAATGCACAGCTGCACCAGATTTTGCACTCTCCAGTTTTGGTAAATGAATCCTGCTGTCTATCCGGGACAGCCTTCTAAGGGCTCTTTCACACAGGCGGTCCGATCAGATCCGCCTGTCAGTTTTTTTAGGCGGATCTGATCGGATCCACCATGCAGCTCTATGGGGCAGCGGGTGTCAGCGGAGACACCTCCGCTGACACCCGCTGCCATCCGCATCCGATCCTGTGCGTGAAATCTGGACGGATGGAAACCCTATTTTTCCATCCGTTCAGTAATCGGAGCGGATCGGATCTGATGAGAGCGGACAAGCGGTCCGCTCTCATCCGATCCCCCATAGAGGGCAGCGGGGGCTGAGACACCTCCCTCTCCGCACTGCAAGCGGAGACGGAGCTGTCATCCGCCGGCTCAGCGGGGATCGCGGATCGATCCCTGCTGAGCAACACGGATCCGCCGACGGAGGCGGACCGTGTGAAAGAGCCCTAAGAGACATTCCCCAGAAACTAGAGATGTCTGATCATCCTTCTATAGTGTGCTGGACCTTTACAGCTTGTTTAAGGTGATAAATTGCTGTTGCCTTATTTACTAACTGCCCGTGTTACAGACAGCGATTTTGTGTACAAAAGAAAAAATAAAAAATAACTTCACTTTGCCAGCTTGTCTTTTTAATACGTTTTCAATCACAGATGCCATTGATTTCAGTCACACCGCGTCCCCAGAGATTCCAAGAGGTTTGTGCAGTTCTGAAGATTAGTTGTTTTTTGATTGTTTGCGCAATAAAAGTGAAAGTAATGGCAGCTCACTGTGGCAGCACATAACTCAAAAGATGATTAGTTACTTTGATACAGCAGTTTTAATTATGGCTCTTGAATAAGAAATAAATACAAAGAAAGCACTCCAATGCTTGACTCTTATTCATTGCGGTCAGTGGATTTATTATGATTTCATAGTGATGAATGATGTCTACTGCTATTGATTATTCCTTTAAATGGGTACATTGCTGGCTTAGCCAGAGGATTGTTCAAATTCGCTCTTGAAGCAAAATATTTACCTAGAAACGGGAACATGGATGAGTTTAAGGGCTCTTCCACACGGGCTTTCCGTGTGAGAGCTCCGCTGCGGTCCTTTTTTTTTTTTTTCACGGAGCTGATGACATTTGTGTCATCCGCTCCGTAGGTCCGCATATCATCCCATCTGTTTGCGCATGATATGCGGACCTAATGCAAGTCTATGGGCATTGCGGATGTCAGCGGATGACACCGCTGACATCCGATTTTCCTTCCTTTCCGTTTTTTGAACGGAGGAAAAATAGGGTTCTGTTCCGTTCCAAAAAACGGAACAGAACCGAAAGGAAGGAAATCGGATGTCAGCGGATGGTATTCCGCTGACATCCGCAATGCCATAGACTTACATTATGTCCGCAAATCATCCGCAAAAAAATAGGATGATTTGCGGACATACGGAAAGCCCGTGTGAAAGAGCCCTAAGGCAGTAAGAACAGGAGAGCTTATCATTTGTCTACCCAAAAAAACTTTAAAGCAGAACTATATGCAAAACTTTTTTTTCATTTTGGATAAAGTAAGGGAGGGTTATAAGTTTTAACCCGTGTCCGATTTTATTTTGCCATCTGTGTCCCATTGCGGAGATTTCCCTTCACTTTCTGTCCCATAGCCAAACAGTAAGTGGGAGGAAATCCCTGCAAATTAAGGCAAATTCTTGGGGACCCCCTAAAGCAGAAAAAGACAAAAAGAAAAGCGCTCTAAGTGCAGACAAATTTATTGTAAAATAAGAACAATAGCTGTAGCAACTCACAAGATGCCACGGTATTCGGGCTTTTTTGCATCAAATATGATTTGAAGCTCCTCTAGGCAGTGCCATCTATCCACACTACAGGCAGTATACACTGAAACACCGTCCGTCACATGGGGAGGAAGAGAGCCGGCTATCTCTTAGCGGCGTCCGGGGAGGCAACTGCGGTGTGGAGATGAAGGAGAGAAGAATGCGGCCACGTCACCAGGGAGCTGGAATGCTTGGTATGATCGGCATGCACTGTTTTCTTGGGGACCCCCTGGTCACCAGAACTAGTGTCCCCATTGAAAGATTTCCCCTTTATTACTTTTCTGAGTACAACCCAAAATTTGGGATTTTTTTTACTTTCACCTTGATAAGGGTAAACAGGACAAATAGAGAGGATAAGGCCCCGTTCACATACAAGCGACGCTACTTCGCACCGCGACCTCCGAGGTCGTGGTGCGAGCAGCGCGCCGCGACCTTGGAGCGGCCGCCACGGACTTCATAACATTGAAGTCTATGGCGGTCGCCTCCTGGTCGCCTCCAAAGAAGCTCCAGACCCTTTTTCTAAGTCGGAGCGACTTGTGTCACTCCTATTAGAATGGGTCCGCAGCTTCTCTATGGGAGGCGACCTACGGCGACCTGTGAGGCGACCAGGTCGCCTCACAGGTAGCCTTAGTGTGAACGGGGACTAAATCTCTGAATCTCATTAACAGGGCGCAGACAGCAATAAAAACCTAAAAATTGTTCTAATCCCTCTCAACTCCACCCAAAACTAAAAAAAAAAAAAAAGTGTGCCTTTAGTTATACTTAAAAAGCTGTCCCTACAGTGCCGTGAAAAAGTATTCATACCTCTTGAAATTTTCCACATTTTCTTATGTTACAACAAAAAACATAAGTGTCTTTTATTGGAATTTTATGTGATAGACCAACACAAAGTGACACATAAATGTGAAGTGGAAGGAAAATGATGAATTCGTTTTCAACATAAATATGTAAAAATTGGCGTGCATTTGTATTCAGCCCCCTTTACCCTGATACTCCTAACTAAAATCTAGTGGAATCAATTGCCTTCAGAAGTCACCTAATTAGTAAATAGAGTCCACCTGTGTGTAATGTATTATCAGTATAAATACAGCTGTTCTGTGAAGCCCTCAGTGGTTTGTAAGACCCCGTTCAGACAGGGGCAACACGACTTGATGGGGCGACCTGTGATTCCGGACTTGGACCTCGGCCCGACTTGCACGGACTTCATATTATTGAAGTCAATGCAAGTCGCCTCCAGGTCGCCCCAAAGTAGTACAGGACCCTTTTTCTAAGTCGGAGCGACTTGTGTCGCTCCTATTAGAACGGGTCCTGTGCTAATCAATGGCGAGCGACCCACCGCGACTGGTCAGGCGACCAAGTCGCCTGACAAGTCGCGCTAGTGTGAATGGGGACTTAGAGGACCTTAGGTTTTTCAAAATAATTTTCTTTCGATCTTTGCACCATTAGTGGGCTGCAGCAACAGCCAGTTTTCGTGCGGTCATCGAATGTGAATGATCGGGCATGTTGGAAATTTTTTGAAAAACAAACGATTTTGTAATCCATGATGGGAGAATCATGCGAGAAATTGAAAAAGAAATGCACGTGAGGGCAAGAAAAGAAAATTCCCGGAAAGAAAGGAAGATTCCCAGCCACGAAAAAATTCACAGGCACTGTGATTTTTTTTTTTTAATTATTTATTTATTTATTTATTTATTTTTAATACATTTGCAAAGATTTCAAACAAACTTCTTTCATGTTGTCATTATGGGGTATTGTTTGTAGAACTTTTAGGAAAATAATGACATTAATCCATTTTGGAATAAGGCTGTAACATAAAATGGGAAAAAAGTGAAGCACTGTGATTACTTTCTGAATGCACTGTGCATGACCTATGGCCGGGAAATAAAATGAAGGAAAACCCTGAACCCAAACCCAGAAGGAGACTGGGAAAAGGTGGGAGAGGTGAGAGGGAGTGTTGACATTGCATTGCTGGAAGAAGTCCACCATAATGTCCAGATATGTTGTATATACTTGCATATTATGGGAGAAGCTCCTGGTGCCCCAAATATAAATGTTCCACTTTTAAAGTAAACCTGTCCTGAGAAAATTATGGAGGTTGCCGTTGCCAAATTTCCTTCTGAAAAATCTAGTTGCCTGGTCTCATTTGAGTCACTGATGCAGAACAAGTATGTAGTAAGTTAAGCCATTGCACCTGATCTGCACATTTGTTGCGGCTTTCAGTTTAACCGCTTGCCGACTGCGCACAGTATATTTACTGCAGCAGTCAGCCCCGGCCAGGCAGAGTGACGTAGGTCTACGTCGCTAGCCTGTCACCGGGTTTTTAGCCAATAGTGGGCGAGCGCGCGCCCGCTGAGGCTCGTTCACAGAGGAGTCCGGGCGTGTGACCGGCGGACCCGATGTCCGCCGGTCACACTACGATCGTCGGTAGAAGGGGAGAAAGGCGGGCGGCTTATGTAAACAAGCCGCCTGTCATTCTCCCTGTGTAAAAATGGAGATCAGACGGTTCTACTATGTAGAACCGTTGATCTCTGTTTTTACAATAGGAGACATGTCCCATCACAGTTAGAAACACGCCCCTAGGGACACACTTAACCCCTCCCTCTCCAATACAGTTAACCCCTTTCCTCCCAGTGTAATTTTTACAGTAACAGTGCATATGTATAGCACTGATTACTGTAGTAATGTCACTGGTACCCCCAAAAGTGTCAAAAATGTCAGTCAAGGGTCCGATCTGTCCGCCGCAATGTCGCAGTACCGCAAAAAAAAACGCAGATCGCCGCCATTACTCGTTAAAAAAAAAAAAAAATGACAAAAATCTTTCCCTTTGTTAGTAAACGCGATAACTTTTGCGCAAACCAATCAAAATACGATTTTTGCGATTTTTTTTTTTTTTTTTTTTTTTTACCAAACATAGGTAGCATAAAACAAATTGGCCGAAAATTTTAAAAAATTTAGATTTTTAAATTTTTTTGGGGGGGAATTTCATATAAAAAAAGTGAAAAATATTGTTTTTTTTGCAAAATTTACACTCTTTTTTTGTTTATAGCGCATGATCAAAAAATCGCACAGGTGATCAAATACCACCAAAAGAAAGCTCTGTTTGTGGGAACAAAAAGGACGTGAAATTCGTTTAGGTACAGTGTCGCACGACCGCGCAATTGTCCATTAAAGTCACGCAGTAAAAATTGCAATAAACCCCCTGGTCAGGAAGGGGGTAAAATCTTCCGGGGCTTAAGTGGTTAAGGGAGCAAGTTGAACAAAAAAATGCTTTCCCCATCCACACATTCAATATAAATGGGGGAAACCTACCCGCTGTGCTATTGTATTCTGCCAGCAGTAAGCCTTCCCCGCCACCAGAATACATGAATCAGTTTTGCCGGCTAGTGCTGGTGGCACTGATCATTCGTGAAAACCTGACAGGCTGGTTTTACTGTAGATGATATAAACCACCAGTGATATAAAATTTTAACTGAAGTAAAGACACAACTTTTTTTTTTTTTTAGTTTTGGATAGAGTGGAGGGAGAGGTATTAGAACACCTGTCATTTTTTATTGCTGTCTGTGCCTCCATTAAAGAGATTCACCCCCTCTATTTGTATTGTTTACTGTTAGCATTGAAAATAAAGTAAGATGAAATCCCAAATTTTGTCCCCAGGAAAGTAATAGAGGACAATGAATGAAGACACTAGATCTGGCGACTTGGGGGGGCCCAAAGGGACTCCCTTAATTTGCAGGGTTTTCCTCTCACTTCCTGTTTGCTATGGGACAGGAAATGAAGGGAAATCTCCGCAATGGGACACAGATGGCAAAAAAAAAAAAATCGGACATGAGTTATAACTTTCCTTTACTCAATCAAAAAAAAAAAAAAAAGTTACGTCGATAGTTCTACTTTAAAGGTTCATTTAAAAAAAATAAAAAAAAAAAACCACTGCACCTGTTCTGTGCAGTGGTTTTGCACGGAGCAGCCCAGATCCTCCTCTTCTTGGGTCCCCCGCAGGTGCTCCTGGCTCCTCCCTCTTGACCAGTGCCCCCCAATCGCAAGCCACTTGCTATTGTGCCCACTCCTGAGCACCGCTCTATGTGTCCATAAGACACACAGAGCCGTGACTCGGCCCTCCCCCCTGCTCTCTCCTCATTGGATCACTGGCTGTCTCAGCTGATGAGGAGAGAGAGATCCGGGACAGCTAAGGCTCTCGTGCACATCGCTGATTTGAGAGGGGGCTCAGGTGGGTATTGAGGGGGGGGGGGGCTGTGGGGGGAGCAGCACATGAAAGTTTTTTTTACCTTCATAAAAAATCTTTAGCTTTTACAACCACTCTAATTCAGCTAAATACATTTAGGTGCTTCAAGACAAAAGTCATACAGTTCCTTTTCCCTGCCAGCATGCTAAGGAAAAGGACCCTTGCTCCCTATGTCAGAGCAGTGATCTCTCTGCAGAGGTCAGACACATCCCCTGCTGAGGGGCTCTACTATAATACCAGCTCATGCTCTCTGCTGATAGGAAAGGTTTAGCTCAGACTCAGCAGGGGATGCAAAAGACTTCTGCAGAAAGACCACTGCTTCCACACCGACAACAACAGTTCCAATCTGAAGAATGCTAGCAGGGGACAGACTTTTCCACTCAGACTACAGCTTTCTAGGAACAGTTTGACTTTGCACACCTTTTGTAAACAAAGTTCAATTGGGATTTAAAAATTCAGCAAGCAACTATAAAAAAAAAAAAAATAGGGTTCATTCTGGCTGCACTTTTTATTAGCAAATGGCAAAATCTTTGCAGTGCACTTAGCAGAGGGCTTAAACCTCTATGGGCCATACTGTATGGCTTCATTTACACTTCATGGCTGGGGTGGCTGGATGTTTCATTCTGTAGCATTCAGACCACAGCTGGCTGTTGTTTTCTATTGGAGAGGTTGAACCGCAGGCAGAAAACTGCCCTAGAAAGAAACTTTCTATAGATGCTCTTCTGCATCCATTGCAGTGTAAGTAAATCCTTACCAGGAAGAAATTTCCAGGAACAAAACTTCAAAACCTGCAGCTGTCCCAGGAAACCTCATACACCGGGCAGCTATGTGCATAGAGCAGGGGTTCCCAAACTTTTCAGACCGCGACCCCCAATATTAGATTGCTGACGACCCGCGACCCCGACCCCTCCCCCTCCCCCTCGTATGTAAGATTTGCGATTTGGTTACATACTGACAGAGCTAAAACAAAAAGGAACACAATCTCTAAGCCAGGCTATTTTATTAACAAATTATGGACAAAAACAAATACATCCATAACTGTGAAATGCTTACAGACAGAATACGAACAAGCTGCCGACCAGAAATAGTATTTTAAGTTGTTTCCACTGTTGATAGGAAAATGCGAGTGATGGCAGCGGCGCCTCTATCCATGTCATATAGTGCGCGCTCCACTCCGCACAAACACTTGGATATGCGCTTCATAAAAGCTAACATTTATCTGGTTAACGTTAGAGTGAGCGGCCTCTTTCTTTAAACAAATTAGTTTAGGCTTTACAATAAATATTGTTTATGGGCTAATTAATGCCACAATAATTTGTTTATTTTATTGGCTAATTGTATTTTTCATTTTTGTTTTGCACTGAATACCATTGAATATTTTCATTGAATGCATTAAATATTTGCCGTGCACCGCTATGCCAGAAAAACGTTAAGAGCCACCTATTTTTTTTATAATAAAGGGTTTCTATTTCCTATTTACGCGAAATCTACAGACGCAAACAGACAAAGTGTAATAAAATAAAGACCTAAATGTGTATTTCGGACTTTTTTTTTCACCACAGTCTGAAAGAAGACATGTTATTGAAGACAAATATCCAAAAATCTCAAAATTGACCAGTAAAAAAAAAACAATGTTTTTGCCTGCCGTGTCTCGCATTAACTCGCATTAAAAATAATAAAAAAAAGTTTCTGTAAATCATCTCGCGACCCCCCGCTCCCCACTCCGTGACCCCCCGGGGGGTCGCGACCCCCACTTTGGGAACCACTGGCATAGAGCACTGACATGTCCCACACTGTTTTCTGTGCATGCACATTTCCCTGGACAAAGGTTTGTGTCACAGCAGTCCTTATCATCATCGTTAATGTCGACTTCTGGTGTACAAAATCATTCCTGCTGGTCAGAAAACAATAATGATGCTGGTGTAACATTTGTTCCCTCAGTAACCTTGTCAAGAGTTGCCCTTTAGTGCATAAAAAATACTGTGGAAATTGGGTCAGGCTGATTGTAGCCTTTAGAGTTTTATTTTAGTTTGCAGAGAACAGTGTCCTGAACAGCTCCGATTGCTGAGAGGCTGCAGGCTCCAAAGAATGAGATCTCAAGGCCACAGGCTGACATGTTAAACATAAAGTTCAGGGCCTGCGTTCCACTCACTGCCTCCTCTCTTGTGGCAGCTTAGAGGACCTCTGCTGTAACCAGCCTAAATCCTCCACTTTGAAAGAACTTAAAGTGGTATTGAACCCAAAGCCAAAAAATGTAATATATTGCAGCTTACCAATCGGTAGATATGGTGGCTGCACTAGTATTATTATTATTATTTCAGGTACTTCTATAGCGCTGTCAATTTACGCAGCGCTTTTACATATACATTGCACATTCACATCAGTCCCTGCCCTCCAGGAGCTTACAATCTAAGTCCCTAAGGGCCGGTTTCCACTAGTGCGACTTGCTGTGCGACTTGACAAATGTCAAGTCGCACAGCAAGTCAAAAGCCATTCGTTTCAATCTGGCCCTTTTTCACTGCCGCGACTTCAGTTGCGGCGACTTCAAAAGTAGTTTGTACACTACTTTTGAGCCGACTTCAGTGCGACTTCACTCTATAATGAGGGACAAGTCTCACTGAAAGCCGCAGTTTACTTTCACTACGAAGTCGCGCTAGAAGTAGCACGACTTCGTAGCCGCGGCTGTGGAAACGGAGCCTAACTCACATACATACATTGTATGGCCAATTTTTTTATACAGGATCCAATTAACCTACCAGCATGTCTTTGGAGTGTGGGAGGAAACCGGAGGAAACCCACGCAGGCACAGGGAGAACATGCAAACTCCAGGCAGGTAGTGTCGTGGTTGAGATTCGAACCAGCGACCCTCTTGCTGCTAGGTGAAAGTGCTAACCACTACACCACTGTGCCGCCCACTAGTAAGTTTTTTTTTAGTCTTTTCTCCCTCTATTTTCACCTGGTGATCTGGTAAGTAACACCGCCTGTATTAGAGTGCTCCCACTCTGGATGAATGAGCACAGGGACACATTTGGACAGCAGCATTGTTAACTACTTGAGGACCACACCACACAGATATACTGCAGCAGGGCGGCCCTCCTGTATGAACTGACGTACCTGTACATCGGCTCATGGTCTGGGGCACAAGCCGCTGGTGACCCACTCCCGTTGTGACCCACTGATCGTTCAGGGAAGAGGCAGAACAGCGGTCTGCCTATGTAAACAAGGCAGACAGCCGTTCTGTCGCAGAGGAAAATGCTAAGCAGAAACATGGACCTATGTTTTCCTCTAGTGCAGGCATGTCCAACCTGCGGCTCGGGGGCCGCATGCGGCCCAGAACCGCAGGCAATGTGCCCCACTGCCCCCTGACAATTTTTTTATTTTATTTTTTTGCTGGGGAGGAAGGAAGTCGAGTCGGGGGCACGGCCACAGCGGCTTCCAACTAACTGCAGGAAGAGGCTGCCTTGGAGGGGAGGGGAGGAGGGGGGGCAAGCGCCGCTGGGTTACAAACAGAGCGGGGATCTCCTGATTACCCCACCGCTGTCATATGAAGCCCCGCCTCCTGGACCGTCTCCTATGATAGACATCACATTGGTGACGTCTATCATAGGAGCCGGTCCAGGAGGCAGGACTTCATATGACAGCAGTTGCCGGGTAAGCTGGAGTTCCCCGCTCTGTGTAATTCAGCGGCTTTCCTCTCTCTTCATTGCAGACTGCATTGGATGGGCACGCACTGGTGAAGCTGCATTGGATGGGCTTGCACTGGTCAGGCTGCATTGGATGGGCTTACACTGGTGAGGCTACATTTGATGGGCACTGATCAGGCTGCATTGGATGGGCATGCACTGGTGAGGCTGCATTTGATGGGCACGCACTGGTGAAGCTGCATTGGATGGGCAATGTTTAGGCTGCATTGGATGGGCACTGATCAGGCTGCATTGGATGTGCATGCACTGGTGAGGCTGCATTTGATGGTCACGCACTGGTGAAGCTGCATTGGATGGGCAATGTTTAGGCTGCATTGCATGGGCACGCACTAGACTGCAGGTGCCGTGCGATCTCCCGGCTGCTGCGGGAGACTTAGGATGTCTGCAGTCAGTGACAGAGCCGCTGCTTCCTGTATAGTTCCGGCTCTGTCACAGGCAAAGTTATATGAAATGCACTCCTCCTCCACCTGTGACAGGAGCCATACAGGAAGCAGCGGCTCTGCTCTCTACTGCAGCCGCTGCTTCCTCCAGCAGTACCCGCATTACCAGCAGTAACCGCACCAGCAGTAACCGCCAGCAGTCTGCAAAATTAGTAGAAAAGGTATGTGCATTAGCGTGTGTAAATTGTTGCGGTATCTTTTTTAATAACTAGTTGTGTTTTGTCATAATATGTCATGTCCTTGTTCATACATGTATAAATAAGGACATGACATTTTCTGGTTGCCTACGTCATATGTGCTAAGGGTGCAACTAGCCCCTAGCACATTACTGTAAATATCCGAGCATGTGCAGTGTTTCTCACTCCTACCACCATCACCACTTCAAATCACTGAAGTGATGATGGTGGTTAGAGTGTTCCTTCAATATCCCTCAGAAGAAGTAAACCTCTGTATACTGATTCCATTTAATTTGATCATCCGCTGTGTTAAATTAGTAATGGGGGACGGGAAGGCCACGTACTTATATATCTATATATCTTAACTATAGTATATATTTTATATGCGGCCTGAGAAAATTTCTCTACACTCAATGAAGCCCAGAGAAGCCAAAAGGTTGGACACCCATGCTCTAGTGCATCCATTCCCCCCACAGTTAGTAATCACTCCCTAGGAGCACACTTAACCCTTTGATCACCCTTGATGTTAACCCCTTCCCTGCCAGTGTCATTTATACAGTCACAGTGCTTTTTTTTTTTTTTGGACTGATCACTGTATTGGTGTCACTGGTCCCCAAAAAGTGACATTTAGTGTCAGATTTGTCTGCCGCAATGTCGCAGGCCCATTAAAAATTGTTCATCGCCGCCATTACTAGTAAAAAAAAAAAAATTAAAATTACATAAATCTATCCCATAGTTTGCAGGCGCTATAACTTTTGCGCAAACCAATCAATGTACACTTATTGGGATTTCTGTTACCAAAAATATGTAGCAGAATACATATTGGCCTAAATTGATGAATACATTTAATTTTTTTACATTTTTTTTATTGGATGTGCTTTATAGCAGAAAGTAAAAAAAATATATATTTTTTCAAAGCTGTTGGTTTTTATTTCTTTATTGCGCAAAAAAAAAAAAACTGCAGATATGATCAAATACCACCAAAAGAGAGCTCTATTTGTCGTAAAAAAAAAGGACATGCATTGTATTTGGGTACAGTGTTCCACGTCCGCGCAAATGTCAGTTAAAATAAAGCAGTGCCGTATCGCAGAAAATGGCCTGGTCATTAAGGGGGTAAAACCTTCTGGGGCTGAAGTGGTTAATTGGGGGAGGGGAGTGTTAAATGTATTAGCAGATTTAGATACACTAACAAATTGAAGCCAAACTCCAGCTCACACTTTATAAGCAGTTACTGCAGTTTTTTTTTCCCTTTTGGATAAATAAATAAAAACTGATCATTATAAGCACCCCTGTCAGTGTTGAATGATTTGTCTTAGCCCTGTAACTGATACATCTGCAATAGAGCTTGTTCTTTTGAAAAACAACAGAATTACTGGCCAGATCACCAGATGAAAAAAGAAGAAAGCCTAAAAAAGAAAACTCTTGCAGCCATCACATCTAAGAATTGGTAAGCTGCAATATTGCAATATAAGAAATGTTTGCTTTTGGGTTTAATACTGCCTTTAAAACAGATCTAAACCCCCCAAAAAAAGTAATATATCGCAGCCTAGCAATCCTTACATGTGGTGACTGCATTAGGTTTCTTTCTTTTTTTGGCTTTTTTCTTTGTCTTCAACTGGTGATCCAGCAAGTAAGGCACTTCCAGTGTTAAACCGGCCATAGATGGTTTGAATCTCGGCTGGTTCAGTGAGGGACCGGCTGAGAGTTAAACCATCTATGGGCAGGCTGATTGTACCCATGTCGATCCATCGATCGACTTGGGTACAAACAGCATGTCGGATTTTTTGGCATGCGATTATTGGCAGCGGATATAGCAGCTAGCAATAATCACTGGGTTCTCCAGTGACAGCGGGAGAACACATTAGCAATCCGTGGTTGCAGGAAAGACAGTTGCATCAGTTATGGCCTGCCTTAGGTTCAGCATACATGTTATAATACGATTTTACAATTTACAAGCAACTACATAGTGCAAGATCCTGCCTGACTGGAAGCAAATTGATTAGATAATTTAGGAATGTCCTCATGTTGCATAGTTTTGGTAAATCCAATGTTGAATTCACAGAGATTGTACACTCATATTGTTGTGTGTATGGTGACCCTTAAGGTGACTACACTCTCTCTCATTCCATTCTGTCTATGGAGGAGCAACAAAGCCACCCTTGGACTCAAGCATTGCCAACCTGTGGATAGAGTAGTGTTGGATATGGACTTTACATAGTGTAAGTGGCTAACAAATGAATGCCTAACTCCAGACAACACTTTTTTATAAGCTAGATTTTTTAATTTTGATTTTAGCAGGTTTACCATCCAACCAATAGACAACATGTGAAAATGATTTACAGTGAGTTTAAAAATCTACATATCCTTAGGCCTAACCCAACAAAATTGCCTGCTGGTAGATTGTGCAGTCCATACAGTTAGGCCATAGAGTGGAAAGGTAGTAGAGTGGGGATAGCAATTGGAAATATTTAGTAGTAGATTCACTGTAGAGTGTGCAAGGGCCCAAAACGGTAAGTAGGAAAGGTATGCTGGCACCGGCCAGGGTCTAACTGTATACAATTGGAGGATAAGAACGAGAGGATCAGTCACTGGGACAGGTATAAGTATTGCGAGTAGAAAACACAGAAAGGAAATGGGTGGCCAGGGGGTGAAGGGCAGGGGTGGGGCCCGGAGGTTTCCTTCCTCGGCACAAATGGGAGTCAGAGAATGTGATCAGTTTACAGTGACAAGGAATTTTTATGGAAATAAATGATCTATCCTTAGGGACCAGATGTCAAATATATTCATAGTGGTGTTTTTTTGTGCAGTAAGTTTTTCTAAAAACGTCACATGATGCACAAAAAGATCAAGGGAAAACTGATAAAATGGATAAATTCCCAGCTATCGAACAGCCAAATAACTCCAGGTTTCTTCCCAGGGGATTTGACCTAGACCTCTTGACACTCAGCAAGGGTGTCGAACAGAATTTTATTGCGACCCACTTCAGCATTATAATTGCCCTCAAAGGGCCTGTAGTGTCTGTAAGACTATATCAATGTATCTACGCTCTACCCCCACCATCAGAAGTCAAGAGTCCACCAACATCCCCTACATTACAGTGAACCCCTCTTACCTTGTGCTGTTGCCAGAAAGAAGCTAGGAGTGGAGCTGAGAGTCAGAAAGGTCTGGAAGAGAACCAGAGGAGGTCTGGAATCAGTTGCCAGAATCTTGCGGAATGCTGAAACCAGGGAGGTGGAGACGAGGAGGTTCTGTGGCTGCACAGGGAAGTGCAGGATCTGGCCTCTCTGCTGTTGACTGCTGAGACAAGGGGGGACGGAGAATAGGGTGGTGCCACAACTGCAGGAGAGGTGTGAGGGCCACATGAATTCGCCTGGAGGGCTGGATTCGGCCCGCAGGCCTTGTGTTTGACACAAGTGCTCTAGAGGGTAGCGTGTCTGTTGGAAATACTTACCTGCATTCTCAGGCAACATACGCATGTATGGCTGTAGTCCCAGACAGTAGCGTACACAAAAGGATGGCTACGGAAGGGCTCCATGAGACCCTGCAAGGCAATGCAACTACGAGAGACCTTTCAAGGCAACAAAGCCACCCTAAAAAAAACAAAGAATAGAGGATTTTACCAACCATAATGATGTTATCATGGTAAGGTGCAGTGGTCAGCAGCACTATATGTTTTTTACATAATTGTGTTTAATAACATTTTAAAGTGGAATTCTGGGATAGGCAAAAATATCATCCATTAGTACACAAAACACTAAACTGTTAATAAAAATGTAAAAATCCTTACCATTGAGGAGAAAAGTCTAATTTAATTTTCATGACATTATCTTTGTAATTGAAAAGATAACCGCATCTGACCAGCTGAGGAGGAGGTGTAAAAGCAGGGATCACATCATATTCTCCATTCTCTCTCTAAATGAGCCTACAGTTCAATTCCTACAGGGAATTGTAGGGAAAGTGGGAGGGTAAAAGACCCTCTTCTCTGTGAATCGTACCGTCCGATATCGCTTATTAATACTGATGTAAAGATTTTGGCCAAGGTCCTTGCGAGGCGTTTGAATACGGTTGTCACGGACTTGGTGGGGGCGGACCAGTCGGGCTTTATTCCTGGCCGTTCCACCTCAATCAACTTGCGTAGACTCTTTACTAACCTTCAGACGACTCATGCTTCTGTGGGGTCCAGGGTTGTTGTGGCCCTGGACACTCACAAGGCTTTTGATTCCGCAGAATGGCCTTACCTATTGGAAGTTTTGGCGAAATTTGGGTTTGGACCAGGGTTCATAAATTGGGTGAGACTTCTATACTATCTCCCTCGTGCTCGTATCAGAGTCAATAATTTTGTGTCAGACTCCTTTCCTATTTTCCGGGGTACCAGGCAGGGGTGCCCGCTGTCCCCGTTATTGTTTGCCCTGGCTATTGAGCCCTTGGCTGCGCAGATCTGCCAGTGTGCGGATGTTGCGGGCTTTGTGATCAATGGCTTGAAAGAAAAAGTCTCCCTGTACGCGGATGATATGTTGATTTATTTAGCGGATCCATATCAATCCCTCCCCACTCTATTAACTATTATTGAACGTTTTGGTCACTTTTCTGGTTTCCGGGTGAATTGGAGTAAGTCTACTCTGTTTCCCCTGGATCCCCAGGTTATGCCCCCCTCTCTCGCATCTTGTCCTCTGCAGGTGGTGGATCGGTTTCGATACTTGGGTATTGAGATTCAACTTCCCTTGTCTCGTTTCCTTCCGAACAACCTGGATCCCCTGGTCGCTCGCCTCAAGTCCTCTTTGCAACTTTGGTCTAAGCTTCCACTTAGTTAGGTAGGATTAATATATTTAAAATGATTTTTCTTCCCCGATTTTTATACGTGCTGAGTCACTCCACGGTTTATGTTACCAAACGTCGCTTCCAGGTCATTGACTCGCTCCTCACCTCATTTACTTGGGGGGGGAGCGGGCGGCGCGTGTGGCCAGAGACGCCCTGCAGTTGCCGGTGGTTGCGGGAGGACTTGCGGCGCCCAACCTGAGCCTTTATTATTTAGCCTCCCAGTTGGCTCACGCACATTGGTGGTTCCACCCCGAGGACAATCATGCTGCAGCAGCCTTGGAGGCAGCTATTCTTACATCCTTTGAATCTTTACAAAATTTACTGCACCGTAGATCCACCATGGGCAGACCGAATGCTGCTATTATCTCTGTCACTCTACGAATTTTTGCGGCTACCACCCTGGGCGACACTGACCCTCCGGGGCTGTGTTCCCCCAATGCCCCCCTTTGGCACAATCCTCGGCTGCGGGAGTTTTTTGGTCGGGACGACGGTCTTTTTTGGGCCCGCCTCGGTGTAAAATCCGTTTCCCACTTGTATGTCCGGGGAACCTTTCGGTCCTTTGCGGACATGCAATCTACCTTTGACCTACCCTCCACGGCTCATTTTCGCACAGTTTGGCCTCCGGGAGGTCTCACTGGAACCATCCCCCTTGGAGTATCTCCTTTCTGATTCTTCGCATGAGAAGTTGGTCTCTACATACTACTCTAGGCTTTTACATTCTAAATCCAAACGCCTGGCTGTGGTGGAATTCCAGTGGCGGGAGAACGTCCCGGACTTGACGGAGGAGGTATGGCACGACGTCCTTCCTGAACAAATACCGGTTGTGATTTCCTCCAGGGATAGGGTTATACAACTGAAATTCCTCTATAGAGCATACTACACTCCCCAGTTCCTTCATAAAATAGGTAAATTATCCTCCCCCCTCTGCTCCAAGTGTTCTGTCAATGAAGGGTCCTTTTTTCACATTTTGGGATTGTCCCCCTATCCGTGCCTTTTGGTCGGGGGTGACGGCTTTTATAACTACTATTTCTCAATTGTCTACTGTTTGTAGCCCCCTTCGTTGTTTACTAGGGTAGGTGGATGATGAGGATGCCCCCGCTCGCACAAAACTATTTTTATGTTTGACCTTCTTTTATGCTAGGAAAGCTATTGCTCTCCGCTGGAAATCTTCCACACCCCCTGACGTTCCATTTTGGATCTCTATTGTTAATCAGGCTCTGCCTTTGTATAAACTGACGTATGAGGCAAGAGGCTGTCCGAAGAAGTTCCGGAAGATCTGGTCTTTTTGGGTAGACTCAGACCTTACTACCTCCTCGATATCTGATCCTACCTAGGTGATGTTTGATACACCTTATTTTATTGTGAATACGGTGATATGCTATCTATGATATTGCTCTGTCCCCCCTTGTTGTCCCCCTTCGGGGGATTTTTATTATGTTCCTTTTGACAAGACAACTGTATGATGTATATACTGCTTCTGTTGTGGCATTTGATCTGAGAAGGAGCCCTATGTGTTTGTGGGGCTCCTCTCTTTTATACTGTACTGCGCTTTTTTCTTGTGGTGTGTTGTGTTTTGTTTGTTCAATAAAAATACCTTTAAAAAAAAAAAGAAAGTGGGAGGGTAGTTCTATATGTACTCACCCACTTCAAGAAAAACCACACCCCCTCATTCTCCAGCTGCCAGCCTCAATAGAAGATAAACTAATTGCTGTGACATGCTGTTTTCTACCACTTATAGTAAAAATATGGCAGGAGGGCAGCAGGCACAGTCACGTACATGTAGGCGGCCGGCCTTCTTCCAGGTTTGAGATGCTCATGCGCATTCCCCCTGCTGACCCGTGCTGTGATTGGACACAGCATGAGTTTGGCAGCTGATTTCCACTGAAACCTGCTCATCGGCTGTGTCCAATCACACGCAGAGTTCTGTGTTTACAAACACACATAACTCTGTGTACATAGGAACAGTGATCTGTTGTTTCTTCTCCCCAAAAAGCAGGGGAGAAAAACAGCCAGATTAGTAGGTAAAAGCAGCACACATCATACTCATTAGGCACACAGTTAACCTCTTGATTGCCCTTAGATATTAACCCCTTCCCAGCCAGTGCCATTAGTACAGTGTCAGTGTACAGTATTATCACTGATCACTGTATTCGTAACACTAGCAATGTCAGTGTCATTTAATGACCCTCCCAGCCAGTGTCTGTTAGCGCCAGATTTCCTGCCACCCTCAAAGTCCTACTATAAATCCCTGATCACCTCCATTCCAGTATTTATACCATAGTTTGTAGATACTATAGCTTTTGCACCAACCAATTAATATACATCTATTGGGATTTTTTTTTTTTTTTTTTTTTTTTACAAATAACGTAGCAGAATACATTTTGGCCTAAGTTTATGAAGAAATTAGATTTTTTTTATTTATTTGTTTGTCTTATTGGATATGTTTTATAACAGAAAGTAAAAAATATTAGGGGTTTTTTTTTTTGTTTTTTTTTTTTGGTCTTTTTTTATTTAATAAAACATGAAAGCCCAGTGGTGATCAAATACCGCCAATAGAAAGCTCTATTTTTGTGAAAAAAATTATTTAAATGTAATTTGCATTCAGGGTTGCATGACTGCGCAATTGCCATTTAAAGTAGTGCAGTGCTGAATAGCAAAAAATGGGGGTAAAACATCCCGGAGATCAAGTAATCACTAACTATAGACATTTGCCTATATTAAAAAATATGTTATCCACTGTATATCAATATTAGAATTAAAGGAAGATTAGGAAGGCTTTTTTTAATGCAATGCTTGAGGACTATGGTCCTTACACATTTTTTGGGTCATCGTGTAAATTAGGTAGGCAATATGACAGCAGTTCCTAACACCTGGCTTGTTATGACACTTACATTTTTTTATTTGACCTCAGTTTCTAATTAAACCAATGCTGAGCATCACTTTTATTAGATGCATGCTGTCCCTGTAGTTGATGGGGAAAACCCTTTTTTCTCCTGTGCCAGGCTGAAGTTAAAAAGCTGTAATCCTAGAAGGCGGCTGGTTATCTCTCAGCTCAGGCTCAAAGTCTTATGAAAACTTGAAAATGGAGTTCCTTGGCTTCTAAAAATCCAATACCTTATAAGCTGTTATCTGGAAAGTTGGTACCAAGCACATTATCAGTCAGCAAACATCTGCCAGTCCAAACAATGACCACCAGCCACGAGGCCTCATCCAGATGTGGGCATTTTTTACTGAAAGAGCACGCTTTGTACCAACTTCCCACTCGGGAATGAAAGGCACATTAACAGACACATGTCTCATGGTGTTCTACTAATTCCACTGACTATATATTTGAACTAAATGTAAGACTGCAGTCTGGAGTTTGCAGTTTATGTGATAACTCATGACTTTGAATTGTATCAATTCTGGGCATTAAATAAAAATGCCCCAAATGTTTCCTGAATTAACCTGAATGAATGGGAAATGTTGGAAAGCTTCTAAATTCAGATTTTTATATTAGATTTTTTTTTTGTCTGATATTTACAGTAGTTCTCTTATGGATATCAAATATTCCAATTTTGGACTTAAACGTGAATCTGTGCTTTACCAATGTCACCTAGTTTTCACCAGGGCCACTGATAGGGGTTAGAGCCAGGCTTCCTGTGCCAATCCCAAGTCCCATCAGTTTATCAGGGGGCTTGGAGGCAGAGCAGGAACTCTTTAACACCCTTTGGGCACTTGCACAGTAATCCCACGGGTCATGGCTTCCAGTGATCAAAATAAGAGTTCCCTGGGCCCTATCAGTTTAGTAGCATTGTTCAGGGACAGAGAGGGGAATAATTAATCATTTTCCGAGCAGGCAGAGTAATCCTCTGCTACGTGGATCCTGACCAATAAATTAAAGTTCTGGCCTCTTCTTTTACATTAACTCACCGGGTCAGGCTAGAGCTTTAATTGTCAGAAACTGCCTGATCCTAAAAGTAGTAAATAGTCCCCTCTCTATCTCTGGCCCTCTGCTACTGAATTGATGGGGCCCAAGGAACCCATATTTTGATCACTGGAAACCATGACCCATGGAATTACTGTGCTCAGAAAGCTTTTATTTAATTGAATGGAATTATGGCTGGCGGGATTACTGTGCATGATCAATAGTATTTAAATTTAAAGTGCCTTTTTTGTGTGGGGTGGGGGGCAGCCCTAGCAGGCAGGCTGTATGGGGCTCCACAATTTCCAATGGCCGCCCTGGTTTTGACACCAGCAGCTAAGAAAAATATCTGGCACTACCAGGTTTAGGTACAATGTAATTCACAGAACTTTTGCTTAGCAATTGGCTGCTCGGCCTTAAAGGAGTTGTAAAGTCAGAAGGTTTTTATCTTAATGCATTCTTTGCATTAAGATAAAAAACCTTCTGTGTGTAGCAGCCCCCCCAGCACCCCCTAATACTCACCTGAAACTGATTTCTGTCCTGCGATGTCCACGAGTCCCTCGGCCCCCTCGGTCTCCCTCCTGATTGACTGAGACACAGCAGCAGCGCCATTATCTCCCACGGCTGTAAATCAAAGTCAGCCAGCCAGTTGGGAGAGAGAGGGGGCAGGTCCGAATAGACAGACGGAGCTGCAGCTCGGCTCAGGTGCCCCCATAGCAAGCTGCTTGCTGTGGGGGCACTTGATAGGAGGGAAGGGCCAGGAGCTGCAAAAAGGGACCTGGGAAGTGGAGGATCTAGACTGCTCTGTGCAAATCCACTGCAACAGAGCAGGTAAGTATAAAAAAAAGAGACTTTACAATTACTTTAGGCCTTTTACACATGATGATAATATTGGACGAATGAGTGTCTGTTTGTTTTTTTTTGTTTTTTTGCATGCTAGTCTCATATCAAAAATGAAGATGTTACTAAAGTTACGAAAATTCTAGTACGACAGAAAACAACTTTGGAAGTGATGAAATCTATTGAATTGTATTGTGATGTATTCTTTTTTTTCCTGAGTATGTGTGGTCTTGGCCTTCCAATTTGTTTCAGACAAATACTGTACCAATAAAGGAAAACTGTTTGTTCTGTTATCGTACAAGAAAAAGGTTTTTGTTTGTCCCTTCAGATAATTTCACATGAACTGTCGCGATCGGCTTTCAAAGGCTGTGTACTAACGATGAGATTATCATACGAATGCTTTCGAAAGCTGTATTTTCCGTCCGATTTTCTAATTGTGTGTACTAGGCATTAACTCACTGTCATATGAAGGTGGAAGAAAGTCCTTAGTCCTGTATAAGCTCAATTTCATGATTTAGTAGTTGAACAGGGCTTCCAGCTTGGCTGGAGAGCGAAAGATTGATGAGTATACACAGCTAGGAGGGCCACCACTAAATAGATCCTGTTGTTTCACCCTGCATAGCCAAAGCACAGGTTCCCCAGATAAAGTAAACCTGTCATAAACCTGGACAATTCAGGCTGAGCTATTATGGACACATGCATAAGAAAAAGCTTCCTGAAAGAAAAAATTGATCACTGGATCAAGAATAAAAGGAACTGAAAATCTGACTATTTTGGTAGAAGTCAAGCTTGGCACTGGCTGCTCCCGTGCCTTCCTGTTGGTCCTTTGATGTGATAGGTATCTTCAATGACCAAGACGGAGGCTCTGGAGGAGTGGGACCAGGCTATGTCTCCACATCAAATGATTGCCAAAGAGGGTGTCTTGTACTCATGCATGTTTTCATTGCATAATGAATCAATAATGAAGCAGTGAAATCGGATCTGATGTATACATTGACAAAATGTTGGCATGCTTCCTTTCCCATTGAGTGATTCTTCATAGAAAGACTCCAAAGTCCCTGTACCTGGAAGCTTTGTCTCAATATTATCAGCCATATATATATATATATATATATATATATATATATATATATATATATATATATACTGTATATATAGCTTTCTCTATAGTGGAAGCCATTTATGTTTATGGAACAGTTGTTGTCGGTACAATACTCTATCACAGAGAGCAGGGGTGGGCTATTTAATTTTCCCAGGAGGCCACACTGTTGTGGAGGGCCAAATATAATTCTACATAGTAATAATTTTGTACATGGGAGTCATAAGTTTGTAAACATAGGAAACAAACACTTGGCCCTGTTAGGTACAACTGCTCATAAAATCTATTTTTCAAATAAGTGATTGGGGAGGAGGGGGGGGGGGGTGAAAAACATGGACTTAGCTGCGGTTATACCATCCTCTGGCTACCGAAACTCTAAAATAGCAGCCAGCGAGGGCTGTTCATATGCAGTGGCCGTGGCATTTTTTACTTGAGCTGGGCCACAACCAGGTGCAAGCCAAAACCATGTTCGCAGCAATATAGGGTTAAATCAGGCAGTCAGGCGGCAATATAACATCTTCTCACTGCCTGTGCCTGCTGAAAAGCACAGTGACTGGAAGTAGAGACCCTGAGATCGGTATAGCAGATCCTGACCTGGAGTGGACGGGTGTACAGCTCCTGGGGTTTAGCATAATGCAGACGCTAACATAGGAAGAACTTGGCCGGGTATCAGAGTGGAGGGAGAGCATTGGGATGTTTGATAGGCTACACTCATCCACCAGTACCGAGCCCCCCATCTGTACCAATCAACTCCTCAGGCTCTCTCCTTCCAGTTCTTGCAGCTCTCCACATGGACATCTGTTGGCATGGCTCTCTGAGAATATCAGCTTCTTCAGTGAAGAGACTGACAGGCTCAGAGATGGAATGCTGACAGTGGAGGCATCGAGGGTCAGATAGGGACAGCCAAAGGGCTGGATGTGGCCCTGAGACCTCAATATGCTCAGGTTTGACCAAGGGTGAGCATAATCTTAGGCCTGTGTATCTGCAGTGGCTGGCCCTTGCAGATAATGAGCTGGTCATTCGATGAACTGAATGTTTCGATATTTTGACTGAATCTAGTGGTTATCAATAGTTTTTTTTTTCTTTCAACCATTCATGTGGGATTAAACCAAAGATGAAAGCAATCGAATGGTATGAAAAAGACAGAGCTTGTGATAGATGAAGTAATGATTACATTTCTCATACAATCACTTTAGATTCTTACTTAAAGTAAAACTATAGGCAAAACTTTTTATTTTATTTTGAATAGAGCGAGAGAGGGTTATAACCCCTGTCAGATATGTTTTGGCCGTCTGTGTCCTATTTTGGAGATTTCCCTTCACTTCCTGTCCCAAAGCCAAACAGGAAGGGAGAGGAAATCCATGCAAATGAAGGGAATTCATTGGGGACCCCCAGGTCACCAGAACTAGTGTCCCCTTTATTACTTTTCTAGGGACAACCCAAAATTTGGGATTTTCTTTTACTTTCACTTTCAATATAACAGTGAACGGGACAAATAGAGAGGGCGAATTTCCTCAACGGGGACACAGGCAGCAATAACAACTGACAAGGGGTCTAATCCCTTTCCACTCTATCTAAAACTAAAAAAAGTTTTGCTTTTAGTAATACTGTAAAGGATAATTCCAGTCAAAAACTAACGCTAAACCTGCTCTTTACCACATTCTTAGACTGTTATATTTAACCCTGTAAAGCAAAAATTGCTTTACAGGGAAGTGACATCCCCCATAGACTTATTATGGGGCTTCTGTTGTTAAGTGCCTCTCCTGCATCTGCCCCCATGCTGAAGCCGCTCAGCGTGGGACAGGACCGGCAGTGCCATCTTAAGAGCATTAAAGGCCCCCGGGCAATGCAGTGCACTGGGGCCCCGCCTAAGCAATCACCCACGAGAATAAAAATGCAAAATATTGATATGGCGACATTTATTGGTACAGCAGTGCCAGGCTAATGACAGTTTTTAAGTTCGACGGCTGGGTTTGGTGAACACACACGGATGAGAATCAGACTCGACTGTCCTGTGTGTGCCTGTTCCCATGGGGGTGAACAGGCATTCCTGCAGTTGTAGGTTCCCCCTCCACTGCCCAAGTGGCCTGACAGCAGCGCAGGGCTGACAGGCGCTTGCCACCTGCTAAGTTCGGTGGCGGGATGCGGGAATCGGTACTAATGCTTAGCTGGGGTTGGGTTGCTGGGCAGGTGGGGGCCCCCGGGCAACTGCCCAGCATGCCCATTCGGAAAGATGGCCCTGGGTACCAGATCGGGTGCAGAATAGGTAAGTTCAGTGATTTTTGCCGTACAGGGTTAGATGGAAAAGTCTTAGAATGTGGCAAAGTGCAGGTTTAGCGTTAGTTCGTTTTTGACTGGACTTAAGGCCCGTACACACGTACCGATTGTCGGCCGAAAATGTTCGGCCGCCGAACGATCGGCCGATTTTTGGCTTGTTAGTATGATGCTTCCGACAGCCGACAGCGCACTTTCGGCCGAACAGAATCTGTCGTGCAAGCATTAAAATTTTTGTATGCCGACACCAGAACGGCCGATTGTTCACCGGTCAGTACAGAATTCGGCTGACAGACAACAGATTTGCAAGACTGGGCATGCTCAGAAAAGAAAAAAGACAAGGAAAGTTAACCATCACATGACATCACTTCTGCAGTCGGCTGTCGTTGGCCGACAAAATCCGTGTGCAGTCTTTTGCAGTTTTCAACAGACACGACAGCCCTGGACAAAAGACGGCCGATCTGGGCTTTATCCTTTAATTTTCCAAATGCTTTTGACTTTGAAAGTGATCAGATTTGTGCAGGCCAATTTTTGTTTTGCATGGAACAATATTTAAGACATCTGTTGTATTAAAACAATCCAGTCAACTGGTCAGGTGCATGAAAAGTATGTCATATGTTTTAATTAGAGGTCTGACTTAAGACAAATTAGAGATAGAAAGGGAAATATCAAAAAATGACTTTCAATTTTGCTTCTGTCTGACAAACATTACCTGGAAAGGAAGTGAATAGAAATCTCCCTATCAGGGAAAAGGAAGCAAAAAAAAGAAAATAAGACTGTAATGTTATCATTTTGTAACAAGTCACGAGGTGAGAGGCTGCAGCAGGGCTGATCTGTGTCAGACATTCTGAACACAGCCAAGAACTGCACAGACACCAGGGCTTACATGTCTGTGTCATATCTGAGCCAGCATTTGAATTCAGGAAGTAGATAAGGGATGGTGCATGAACAAAAATAATGTCTTTCTGGAAAGAAAACCAGATGAAATAATTTTTTTGAGGGAAGTAATGTGATCTCTTTCAGAAGTAATAAATACCTCTGTACTACTCATTTATAATTTCCGCTTAAATACTTTATCTTGTGTTTATTTGTATTGAAAAACCTTTTGCAATAAAAGTTTGTAAACAAAAAAAAAGGAGTAATAAATACCTGGAAGTGTTACACCTAAACATTAGCATGCATGTACATAATATGTAGAAATACAAGAATATCTGGTGATGGATGAATTCCAGACATGGTATATTTTTACATAGGTACATTGCTCTAGCTTGGACCAGTGTGACTACAGTACTGCATATACCATACCTGGCCAATGTGCCTGGAAGTTGGAAATCACTGATGTACATACCGCTGTAGTGATCTCCATTTGCTTCTTGGTCCTGTGCTGACCCGCTGGCCTACTGCATTTTGAACACAGGAGGTTGGCCACTTGGCATGGTGCCATTAGAGAATACTTTGTATTTTCTCAATGAATGCAAAGCTTTCTTTAATTGGATGAGGTGGAGGGTAGGACATCACCACCCTGACTTTCTACCTTGTCCAATCAGAGAACGCTTTGCATTTAAATACACAGCATTCTCTAAATGGCGCCTGTGCCAGGCGGCTGTTCTCCTGGGTTCACAATGCAGCAGGTGTGCACTAGGGTGTTGCACCTCAAAGCTCAAACACATATGTGTGTGCAATGCATGTGTATCTATACTGGCGGTGTTAGTAGAGTAGTGGGCGGTGTCAGTAGTTTTTATGTGTATTATTTTATTTTTTTTAAAGAATTTTTAGAAGTCCTGTTAGGGGACTTAGGTGAAATAGGGGGAATCTGTGCCACACAGGGTGATTAGGGTGTGTCCAGGCACACCCTGTAGGCACGCCTATGGCAGCAGGCCAGCCACCCAGCACGGAACCCAGAAGCAAGTGGAGATCATTGGAGTAGCGGTGTCTACTTCAGTGATTTCCAGGGGCATCATCCAGATATGGAATATACATGGTGACATTGGTGCAAGCTGGACCAATGTAAATTTGTATAATATATCCATACCTGGAACTCTTCTTTAAGATTGGAAACTTGTTGACTGAAGTGTGAAGAAATTGATAAGGCAAGCCCATACATTAGTCTGTTTTTTTCTTTCTCCCACCTCGTCCAATCAGAGAACACTTTGCATTCATAGAGAAAATGCAAGGCAACCTATGATTGGTGCCAGTGCCAAGCAGCTGATCAAAATGCAGCAGCCCGGCCGCTCAGTACAGGACCCTAAAGCAAGTGGCGATCACTGGAGTAGGGTTGTCTACTGCAGGGCCAGTTCACACCATAGAAACATGTTCCTGATGCATTTCTGCATGCACGTTTTTGATGCATTTTTGATGTGTTTCCAGTGCGTTTTTGATACTTACCAGTGTATTTTTTCCTCTCTTTTTCTTCACCCTAAATGGGGACACATGCATTGCAGTCTGTTTATGGTGCATTCCAGTGTGTTTATGATGCCTTTTATCCAGGGGCAGACTGGCAACTTTCAGCCCAGGGGGCAAGTACAAACCAGAGGCCCATGGTGCAGCGACTCGGCCCCCCTCCCACTTTCCGTGCAGAAAAAATTCAGCAAGAACTGGAACTTACTGGTGTGAATTATGCCATTGGAAACATATCAGCTACTATCCATGTGTTTCTGATGCAGAAAAAAATGCACTGGACTGCATGTGATGTGAACTGGCCCTTAGTGACTTCCATTGGTAGATCTGCTTCTGTTTAACCACCGTGCCCACACATGGATCGAAATTCATCTGGTCCCTGCTGAGCCGGCCAAAATCGATCCACGTATGGGCAGCTGGCGGGATTGCTCTAGTGGGTACCTATTGGATAATGAGAACCACCCATCATGCTTAATACCCTGTGCCTACGTAGAGAAGGGGGTGAGCCAGCCATTGACTTATGAAATATTTCTATATCAGAGTGCCCCAGGTTTCAGGAGCTCCTGGTACCCGCAGGCACTTAGGGGTAATTGCTTTACATTGCTATAACTTCTTAACACTATTTAATGGGAAGGTTTGCTTTAAGACACACTAATGATATGAATGCAGCAAAAGGCAATTCACATAACAAAGGATTCTGATCTGAGTTGCACCCCCCTCCCCTCCACGTACACCAGCGAGTTATGCCATTAGGAGGTTACAATGTAACTCTTGGACGTTTGGTTCTTGCTACTGTCAGACGTTACAATATTGTATTTACTTATTAAAACCCATTGCCTAGTGACAGAGTGTTGCTAAGTAACTGCTGAATGGTACATAGCACGCCACCATCCTATTGCTAAATCTATCTTCCTGTGTTCCTCCTCCCGGCATCCTGTGCAGTTTATATCCATTTGCCTCTTGTTGTTCACTGGTAATCATTCAACAGCAAAGTGCTGGCAGTGGGCATCTCTCATCTACGTGCCAGCCTGATCACCGTTCTGTATTATCAGCCTTGCGGTTCCCTGCTAGCTGTAGGCAGCACTTGCTGGGATCTGTAGTTCCATGACAGCTGCAGCACCGCAGGTTGACAAGAGCATGCTGTTTGACTTGTAGACACAGCGCAGCAGTTCTGATGATATGCAAAGTACAGCTGTGCCGTTATGTAACACACACAGTGCTCTGAGCATGTGCAGCACACAAGTATCCTGTAGCATGCATCGGCCTTCATTTAAAGGGCCTTTCCACCCAAAACTCATCATTCAGATTTTAGTAGCTATTTGTAGGCTTCCTACATCACTTCATTGTTAAGGTCTGTGCACCTTGGTTCTAATGTTGGCCTTCCTGCAACCATAGGTGTGCGCGGCCTAATGCATTAGGGTGTGCACACCAAAGCTCAAACACACACTATCGATCCCTCACAATGTTCATTCAGAAAGGGAGGGGGCTGGCAAATTATATATTTATCGGCCCCTTTCCCCACTCATCCTAAAACATCCCCACAGCAACAGCCGGCTGGAGAGGAGGGAAGCCGGAAGAGCTGTTGGGGTAAGGGGGAGGGGAGCCAGGGCAGTAGGGGGGAATCTGTGCTGCACAAGGTGATTAGGGTGTGCCTGGGCACACCTGGCACACCCTGTGCGCACACTTATGCCTGCAGCAATCATTACATAAGCGATCTCACTGTACTGGTTGAATTTTATTATTTTATGTAGCACTACTCCCTTGGGAGCTGCTGAAGATGGATTCCCCTGGGTTACCATTAGCAACAGTAGAACATTCAGACATGTTTCCAAGTGATTTTACCTCAGACAATGATCAGTCCAGTTTCTTTGGTTTTTAGGTTTTATTAGGAACTTAGATAGGAGAAGGGATGAGTGGGATAATCCAACTGAACTGAACTATGCACAATAGGCAGGGACGATCTGGAAAATGCTGATTAATGCTGGTTAACGTTGGTTAGCATTATATTGAGCTAGTCATGGCTAGGCCGCTACTTCACTTTGCCCTTGGCTGTAAAAAGAGACTTTAAGCTTCCTGAGGTATTTCTTAACTGAGGCAGCTATTCTTTAAGGTGAACTGTACTGCTGCACAACTTCAGGGCCCTTCCTGGTGCCCCCTTTACTCCCTAATCTTCAGGGCTTAACAACTTGGCACCCCTTTACTGTAACACCCTGGGTTAGCTGGCTCCTTGATCCCCTTGACCTCTCTGGAGTGGTCCCCTCTTTTAGGCAGACCCCTGGGAAGATCCTTAAGTACTCATGACACTGTTTTTCCAGAAGTCTTCTGCCCAGCAGCTCCACTTGGGCAGCACACTGGATCCTCTGCAGCACAGCTCAACCCCTGGTCCCTAGGCCGACTGCCTGGACCACCATCCTCACTTCAGCAGGAGGAGAGACAGCCATCCACCTCCTCCTGGGACTTTGCTCCCACCAAAAGACACCCTGTCACATGCCCCCTCAGGAGTTATTTCCAATCCCAGGATGCGTTGCAGCAATGCCCACCCACTGGGACAGTCATAAACCCTGGTGTGCTAGTGGTTAGGTTTCCTCCACTGTCCAACAAGATCCCTCATTGGATACAGTTGGGAGATTCCCCAGACTCAATAAGTCACACCTGGAAGCATATGACAGACTAAACTGACAGATCAGACCCTCCTGATAAGCAGAACAGGGCCACACATAGGTTTTGCCTAGTACCTACCTAGGAGGGTGCTACATCTACTTATGCAGGGGGAGGAATGAGACTTTGGTAGGAACTGGGAATGGGATACTGTTGGTGTCCTTAATTGATAAACTAAACCTGCAAGTGATTCAGCACATTATTCCAGTTTTAAGTGAAGATGCCCTTTAAAGGGCTAGTCTGTTTAGGACTGATTACTCATTTTAGGTATACTGTTGTAGGTTTGATCACCAGTCAGCTGATTTAAATTCTTCATGATCCAAGGGAGGAGATTTCTTCCTTCTGTAAGATTCCAGCTTAAAGGGTAACTCCACTTTCGTGGGGAAAAAAATTTAGGAAATAAAGAAAAACCAATATGGCGTATACAATTGCGACACAAATCATATTGTAATTGAATTGTGTTAAAAATGACCTTTCCTTTTTAATCTGCAGCCGCTGTAATTTTCTGAAAATGCAATAGGAGCTGTTCTGTACACAAAATGTGTACTGACCACAACCCAGAAACATACCGTATTTATTGGCGTATAACACGCGCCGGCGTATAACACGCACCTAAATTTTAGGGCAGAAACTTCAGGAAAAAAGCTGAAATGTAAAATAAACAGCTTTGAACTCAGAACATTTTTTTTAAATTAAATGTAGTCTTACCAGTGCCCACGAATGCAGCCTCATCAGCGTAGTGTCCTTAAATGCAGCCTCACCAGTGCAGTGCCTATACATGCAGCCTCGCCAGTGCAGTACCCATACATGCAGCCTCGCCAGTGCCCATACATGCAGCCTCGCCACGCCAGTGCCCATACATGCAGCCTCGCTAGCGCCAGTTCCCATAATTGCAGCCTCGCCAGCACCAGTGCCCATAATTGCAGCCTCGCCAGCACAGTGCCAATACATGCAGCCTCGCCAGCGCAGTGCCTATACATGCAGCCTCGCCAGCGCCAAATCCCCATAATTGCAGCCTCGCCAGTGCCCATAATTGCAGCCTCGCCAGCGCCAGTGCCCATACATGCAGCCTCGCCAGTGCCCATAATTGCAGCCTCACCAGCGCCCATAATTGCAGCCTCGCCAGCGCCAGTGCCACTATACAAATCACTTTTAAAAATGTCCAGAAAGCAGCGTTGCGAGGTAGAAGGGGCGGGCGGCGCCAAGGAGATGGAAGGACGCGCTGTCATCGGAAGTCCCGGCGCCTATGATTGACGTCGGCATAGGAGGCGGGACTTCCGATGACAGCGCGTCCTTCCTTCTCCTCGGCACCGCCCGCCCCCTTCTACCTCTCGGCGCTGCTTTCTGGACATTTTTTTTTTTTTAATATTGGCGTATAACACGCACAGCTACTTTTTCCTCCATTTTTATGAGGAAAAAGTGCATGTTATACGCCGATAAATACAGTAATTTCCTGCTTGTGTGATTTGCTCACCAATTTACCCAGAAGTTCGCACTAAGATACAAGTCAGATTTCTGGCATCCCCTGCAACAAAAATGTCATTTTTGGTGAGATACTCCCAATAGGAACACGTCTAAAGGGATGCAGACCCAGCAGCTTTCCTCATTAGAGCCCTGCAGCTGCATAGCTGATAGATAATTATGAAACCACTCCCATTAGACCCCCTCAGCACAGAGGAACAAACAATGATTTCTTCTGAATAACAAAAGATAGGAATCTGCAACAAAGTTTGGTAATGTACAGAGATCACCCAGAGGGGAATGTTTTTTTTTTCTCAACTAAATTGGAGTTACACTTTACATTTTGCCACTGTGTCAGCTACAAGGGCAGCAAGTTAAACTAATGTAAGGTAAATGTTGATTTCCTGGTATCAGGCCTTTAGGTCCCTCACATAGGGGACTGTCCAGCTGTAGTGCATCGCCTCCATTTATAATTTTAGTGTATTTTAGATCCCAGCATTTTAGGTCATCTACATTCCTGACCTTCATCTCTGAATGTAATGGGCTCTAAACGCCAGTGCCACTTGGTACAGCCCCATCCAGCTGGAACCTGCCATAGACTTTCACAGGCTGCCTGCAGTAGGGCTGGATGCTGCACCATCTCTCCTGGGTGCACTAAAACCTTGTTAGGGACCCACTGCAGTTGGATGGTCTGAGTGTACAGTATTATTACTGATCACTGTATTAGTGTCACTAGCGACGTCAATGTCAGTCAGTTAGTGACCCTCCCAGCCAGTGTCTGTTAGCAGCAGATTGTCCGCCACACTATCACAGTCTCACTATAAGTTGCTGATTAGTGATGGGCTCAGGCGTGTTTAGGGTCTTATTCCCAACCTACCTGAGCTATCCCACCAGGAAACCGACATCATAGGCAGTGGGGCATTTTCCAGTCCGCAGCTGCCCAGACCGGGAAATGCCTCCTTGCCTATGATTGGCGGTGTGGAGTGTTGGCTTCCTGGCGGGATAGCTCCGGTGGTTTGGGACTCTGTCCTCTCTCACTGTATTCACAGGACACAGAGGCAACAGCAGGACCTATTGGCTCCTGCAACTGTCAATCAAATCCTGTGAGGAGAGAATGGGGGACTGGGCTGAACCACACTATGTGTGTCTATGGATGCACACAGCCCAGTCCAGGAGTGAGCCCACACATGTGCCCCCATAGCAGGTGGCTTGCAAAGGCTGTGCATGCAAAAGAGGAGGTGCCTAGAGCGTTGGTAGGGGATCCCAGAAGAGGAGGTTCCCAGCCGCTTTGTGCAATACCGTTGCTCAGAGCAGGTAAGTATGGCATGTTTGATATTTAAAAAATATTTTAGCTTCCATAACCACTCTAACTGAAAAATAATTGCAAGCCGGCAGGCTCTTTATTGCAGAAGAAATGTGCTAAAACTCTTCTGCTCTAGAACTTATCTGTTTGCCTTTTCTTTACAATGTACTCACATGCGCCGCTCAGTATACATTTCCAGGCATTTTGGTGCTGGAATAAATGAACTCTTGCCTGGGAGTTCTCATTCAGGTCAATCAAAATGGCTCAAGATCCCACACCAAGAAGAAGACCTGGTGAAGATGTCGATACCACCTAGGGGGGTGATATACATCCGCTTTAGGGTGTATGTAAAGCCTATTTGAATTTTTTTTTGTTTTTTATGGTTCGAGCGTAAAAGTATTAAAACACATGTCATATTTATATTGCTATGTGTACATGCTGGGGAAATACACTCTCTATATTTGTCCTGGTTACTAATAAACAGAAAGTGATGAGAAATCCAAAACTTTGGAGTTGTGACAAGACAGTATACCCATACAGGTTATGGTGAGAAGAGACTAAAGCAATCAAAAAGCCTCCCAACTGAACCAATGTATAACACAATAAAGTCCTAAAGTATAACTAAAGGCAAAACTTTTTTTTTAGTTTTGGATAGAGTGGAGAGGGATTAGAACCCCTGTCAAATTTTTCTTTAAGGAGATTCACCTTCTCCATTTGTCCTGTTTAGTGACCGAAAGTGAGAGTAAATAAAAACAACACATTTTGGGTTGTCCCCTGAAAAGTTATAGAGTAGAAATCTTCGAGTGGTGACCTGGGGGTCCCCAATGAATTTCCTTAATTTGCAGGGGTTTCCTCTCACTTCCTGTTTTGCTATGGGACAGGAAGTGAGGGGAAATCTCCACAATGGGACACAGATGAGGAATACATTTGGCAGGGGGTATAACCCTCCAGAGGAAATTGTCCAGGCCCCTATCTCTCTGCTCCCACTGTCATTCATTTTTCCTTTCCCTCACTTTGAAAAAAAAAAATCCTCCTACTTCCTGTTGTATATCTGGGGCCATAAATGAAGGGAAAACTCCCTGACAGATGCAGACACTAAAAAACAAACAAAGTTCTACAAAGCGTGGTTAATCTGTGCTCTCCTGTGTACACAATGTGTCAGTGTGGCGCTCTGCACGGTAAACCCCATTGTAAGCCTCTTTATATGATAATCCACTAGTATGGATGTGGCTTTAATTACCTTTCCCTCTTAATCTTGACTACTCTTGGGGGTTTGGAGATAACATGGTATTGGATTGTCGTTTAGTATGTGAATTATGACATAATCTGACATCCACGGGGGTCAGAGAATCCCTTGAAGAATGTGCTGCTTTATAAATCATCAGGATAAAGAGTCAATGTTAGACTGCAAGATTCCAGGACACCACCATGTCATCTGGGGAAAAAAAATACAACTTATTATGGCATTTGTGGTTGGGGTGCTCATTGATTATACTGTAGTAGAAAAAGGGTCCCATCCAAAACGGTGCTTGGCCATCCAACAGTTCAATAATTAGGAACTTCGTTAACCACTTTACGTCTGCCTGCAGTAATATTACTGCGGCAGAGTGGCTCGCTATCGTCTGACGACGTAGTACTACGTCGTCAGACACTCCCCTTTCTCGGCGGAGCCTCCCTGCCAAACCGCATTGAACTGTGGGTGTGGCAAAATTGCATTAACAGTGGAAGGATCCTAAAGGGGCAAGAAATATCAGGAGTGCTTTATGTGTGGAGTTCCAGAATGCACTATGTACAGATTGCGGTGTTCAGGGGTGCCCTATGCACAGAGTGCATAGTATAGGGGTGCACTATGTACAGAGTGCAGAGTTCAGGGGTGCCCTACATACAGAATGCAGGGTTTAGGGGTGTGCTATGCACAGTGTGCAGGGTTCAGCTCTTTCAAAAGCGCCCACATCTCACCTCCACCCCTCCTTGCCTTTGACCTCTGCACCAACCTCCTCCATCCCCCACGCCCACATCTACACACATCTCCCTGCCCAGCCCTAAAAAAAAAAAAGCTTCCTCACCTACCTGGCCCAGTGTAGTCAGCTCCACCTCTCTCTTTGAATTGCAGGGAGATCATTGGTTGGCATCTGTGCACCCGGGCACAGATGTGGAACATAGTAAAGCTTGCCATGGGATACCCCATCCCACACTGCATCTCCCTTGTCCCCACCATGAGTGCAGGGCAGGTAGGGATCTGTGAGAGCTGGCAAGAAGAAAACATCTGTGTTTACAAGTGGCAGTGGTGAGCGAAGGGCGAGAGACAGAGGTGGCGGAATGCTGAAAAAAGCCCTGGGTTCAAGGGACACATGAAATGGCATGGTGGGCCGGATTTGGGCGGTGGGCCTTGTGTTTGACGCATATGGTTTAAACTAAAACTGTACTGACTATAGATTTGCTTAGCTAAACCAAAGGTTTTGTAGCATTTACTCTAAGTTGTCAGCATTTACCTTTACTATCCTCCCCTGTCACCCCTATCCGCAGCTGTATGACCCTGAATATCTCCTATAAATACTGACTTCATGAAAAAGAATGTTTGCATAGGATATGCCGTTCCCATGTGATAACACTTAGGCCTGGCAATTGAGCATTAAGTACCAATTCCAGAAATATGGGTGACACGGGAGAGGCATGTGTTCGGCATACTCAGAAATATTTGGCTTTTCTTGGCAGATGTGGTCAGCAAAGGAGTACGGTTAGGGCCTAGGACTTTGCCCCTATGTTAGGACAAATGCAGCTTGTATATAGATGCCTTTTGCTTGCATTTGAAATCAGCTTGAAATGCTACTAAGATCCAGTCCATTATTGACAAGTGTTTGTCCCTCAGTTGGCCTTCTTCTGACCTGCACTTGACGTCTGTCTAAGCAGTATCTTCCTGCTTTAAACTACTTTTGTGTTCCTTTGAACACTTATATGGGAAGAGAAACCGTTGTGAAGCTAGCTTTAGCTGAATTCTAGAAAACAAAAACCCCTTCCTTGCAGAGGGGCTGCACTCACATTGCAAAGGTTAGCTGCTTATTTAGGTGTAGGCCTCTAGAGGACTTGTAAAATCACAATTTACCTACCCCATTTTCTGCTCCTGCCAGCTCCTCCATGCTGCTAGACCGGTCCCTGCAGCATCTTCTACCCTGCACCTTGGCAGCCTGAGCTCCCCTGACATTGCCAAGGCCGATTCAGGATCCATAGCGTTACACTAGACGTGTGGACACAGAGGGACAGTCCACCTCTGGAGCATGGAGGAATGCCATCTGCTGGGACAGTGGAGGATCAGGTGAATAAAATGGGTTTACCATTCCCCAGACAGAAAAGAGCAGCTAACCTTTGCAGTGCAAGGAAGACCCACTGCTAGGGAGGAGTTTTAGTGTTATTGAAGTTGGTTCTTATCCCCTTAGCGCCGACAGAACGCAAATATGTGGCCTCGGCTTTAGGAGGTTGTACTGGGTGATGCCTGCCGCTAGAAGCATCACCCTGGTACCGTTGCTTGGAGCCGACGGTCGGCTTTCTTGTAATGACAACCGATGCTACTAAACAGCTGCTTGGCTGTCATTACAAGGAGCAGGAGAGAACGTCCCTCCCCCTTCCACGGCTCGCCCGGGTCTCCCATCCCACCGGGAGACCCAAAAGCCGCATTCGGCTCTGATCGAGCCTCCGATGTAAAAACCCAGAAGCGATGTCATGAAATCACTACCAGGTAGTAGAGTTTTAAAGTTGCCAGATAAAAAAAAAAAAAAATACAGCATGCAAAACAACCAAACTTGGCGTATTGAATGCTTTTAAGTGGAGAGAAGGGATTTGGGGTCTTTGAGACCAACTTCTTCATAAAGAGCACCTGTCACTGCCTATTACTGTCACAAGGGATGTTTACATTCCTTGTGACAGCAATAAAAGTGATCAAAACATTTTTTTTTTAAAACAATAGTGTAAAAAAAAAAAAAAAAAAAAGAATTAAAGAAAAGAAATTAAGCGCCCTGTCCCTCCGTGCTTGCATGCAGAAGCGAGTGCATATGAAAGGCGCGTGCATATGAAAACGGTGTTTAAACCACACGCGCGAGGTATTGCCGCAATCGTTAAAGCGAGAGCAACAATTCTAGCACAAAACCTCCTCTGTAACTCTAAACAGGTAAACGTTAAAAATTTTTAAAGCGTCGCCTATGGAGGAGATTTTTAAGCACCGAAGTTTGCCGCCATTCCATGAGACCATGACATGTTAGGTATCTATTTAGTCGGTGTAACATCATCTTTCACATTATACAAAAAAATTGGGCTAACTTTTACATTTTTTTATTTTTTTTTTAATCTATGAAAGTGTATATATATATATATAATGTTTGGGGGTTCTAAGTCTAGAAAAAAATACTGATTTGATCTAGTAAGCAACAAATGTCAGAAAAAGGATTAGGCTCCAAGCAGTTAAGCAATAAGGCTTGGTACAGACCTGTGTAGCTATGTTCTGCATGTAGGGCAGCCCTTTCATTTTAATGGGCTGCCCTACCCAGAGAAATGCTGGGAAATAAGCCCAGACAGAGAGCTGCGGTATGGTACAGAAAAAGCCGGAAGCTTGAAGTAGGTCACAAGCAGGCAGATTGCAGGTCAAATGTACCTGGTAATGAAGTTTGACTGATCTTCGAAACATCCTGAACTGATGCCATCAACAAAAGCCTAAAGCCTATTGACATAGGGATGCTTATCGTCATTCCGACTCTCCACTTCTCTTACTACAGCCTTGTAGGGTTTAACTCGAGAAATGGTATGGTAATCATTTCTCTTGCTAAATCACAGCTAGCCTAATTGAATTATGTGATCATAATGTCTGTCTTTAATAATTGTATTGTGCACTCTTTTTAAAGGAAACCTAGTGAGGAGCTACTGTGAAGTGGAAGTGGCAAGATGGAGCAATGTGGCAGACATAAGCAATGTGTTGCTCTAATAGCAAATTATTATGCACTGGGATATTGGAAAGAGATCTATGCTGGCAACTGTGTCTTTGGGAACTAGAGTTTCCTGTTTGATACATACAGATGGAATCACATTCCTCCCAATTAACATAGCCCAAGTAGTCTTTGATTTAATTAACCCTTCAAAGCAACAGCTTGGGTTCCTGTGGGATGAACACAGCTCTAGTTGTACGTGGAATTAAACACATATTTTTAAGCAACGCAAGGATGAGATCGCTGAGTAAGGCAACATTCTGACAATATGAGAACTCTGTGCATTAGTTAATAGGAAAGCAGCAGGGGCAAAATGATTGCTGGTAATTGTAAGGCTGTCTTGCAGGTAATCAGTTTTATTCCCGGTTCTGTATTCTGCCTAATTTTCGGTTATATCTCTGTAATTTTTACATTCCTGCAGAGCAGTGATGTATACTGTGGATTAGTTGCAAATTTTCAACCCCAATTCCAAAAAAAGTTGGGACACTGTGTAAAATGTTCATAAAAGCAGAATACAATTATTTGGAAATCTTATGAACCCATATTTCTCTTTCGTTCATTGACGGACACAGCGCTCCATAAATCATGACTAGTGGGTTATATTGCCTCCTCCAGAAGTAGGACTAGGCAGAACGAAAAACACCTAGCTATGCCCATGGGCCGTCGTCAGCAGGTATATAACCCTCCTGTCTGCTCTAGGTAATCTGTTTTAATATGTATAGTCAGGAGTAAGGTCCTAGGCTCCTGGCTGGGATCTCGGGTCATAGCAATTTTCTCCTTCCTTACATCTTTTTTGTTTTTTCTTGGGAGATCTACAATCAACTGCCGGGCTGGGCGACAGGCTGGATAATCTAGATCCAGTGGTCCCTCCAGCCCACCCAGTGAGCGCATGCAGACTGCAGCTACGTGCTAGGTCAGCCGCGACATAGCCTCACAGACAGAGGCTGGCCCGCTAGTTAAACATCTTGCAGGGTCGCATGCGACCTGGCTTGGGACTGAGTCACAGCGATCCCTGGGCCGACAGCTCCCCTACTTCGGTGGTGAGGAGTTCTGCCTGGAGCGTTACCCGCACCATGGAAGGGTAAGTACAGCCCCCCCTCCCCTTTTGGTGGTTTTCTTTGGGTTGGACGCAGGTAACCTCCAGGGAAAATCGGACCTCCTCCCATCCTTAAATCCCTCACTGAGCTGGGCTTCCCCACTCCCATTCCCCCCTGTCTGGACCTAGAGTCTGGTAGGGGTCCCAAGGCAGAGAATGCAGCAGAGACCCCTGGGGTCTCCCCTCTATCCCCACTCTGTAAGGGTCCTGGAATAATGTGTGCCCCGCCCTGGTAGTCTTGAGGGGTCGCAGTGTAGGAGATCCCTATGTGCATGCCCTGCTGTTTGCAGTGTAGGTATGGTGCAGGGGGGTCCCAGTGCAGAGTGGACAGCAGAGTCTCCCCTAAACGTGTGTCCTACCTTCGGGGGGCCCTTGCAGAGGGTGCAGCAATGCAGAGGGTTCAGGAAAGATCCTGGCAGCAGGATTCAGTGTTTGTAGCTGATGGGTGCCATTTTCCCTTAGTCTGGCTGTTCTCCAGTTGGCGGCCATGTTTGTGTAGTCGGATGATGTCACGGGGGCCATTTCCCCTTAGTCTAAAAGATGATAGAGACAACTGAAGCCTCTTGGGGATGCCGAAGCTCTTAATCTTCCTCTTCCTTCTTAGTTTCTTCTTCTTGTTGCCGGGACATATGAACAGGAATAACGTCCATGATGATGCTGGGTTTAAATTCTCTGCGCTCCTCGGGTCGGTAGGGTGAGTCTTTGGGGGTCCTTGTTATTTATCTCTCTGCTGATAGGTACCCTGAGCCTTGATGGGATCCTTTTTGGTGCCAAAAGATTGTTTTTGTACTGCAAGGTCTTTCTTTCCTTATGAAGCCTTAGGGTCACATCTCCCCCACTGACCCCCTCATAAAGGTGGCAAGTCCCTCGGAACCCCAGCTTCCCATGGTTGCACTGACTGCGGTCCTGCAGTCCTTAGTGTCCCTGGTGGAAGTGGAGTGTGGGCAAAGGCCCAGGAGGAAGCGTCCCCTGCCTTCCCCTGCTCAGGCTGTCTCATCTGATTCTGAGCCTGATGCTGCCATGGACGCGGCCCATCCATGAAGATTTAATATCACACCCCCTGATTCATCCGATAGTGAGGATGATTCCTCCATGGTGGCAGCAGCTAATGAAAAAGCGCTGGTAGACGCACTTATCACTGCAGTGCGTGAGACTTTAAAAATGGAGGATACGACTGATATAGCCATGGACGTGGCTGTGTTGTTTGTTACACACAAGTTGCATCGTACTCCAAAGGTGTTTCCTTATGTGCCTTATTTTGACAGGTTTTCCTGTAAGGTATGGAAACAACCAAAATTACCCTTTGTGGTCCCCAAACGTTTTGCTGTACGTTACCCTTTTGAGGAGTCATTTTTAAAAAAGTGGGCTAGTCCACCATTGGTGGACCCCCCTGTTTCCAGGTTGAATAAAGCAACCATGATCCCAGTAGAGGAAGCCCCGTCCTTTAAGTACACGACTGACAAGAAAGCAGAGGCTGTGGCACGCAGCTTGTTTACTATGGCTGGTTTGGCATTGCGGCCAGTCTTTGCCTAAGCCTTGGGGTCTCAGACCCTAACTGAATGCGCCAAGCTTTTGCTCCAGGGCCTGGGGGTGAGCAGGTTCCCACTGCTTATGTTGATTTAGGGAACCAGTTGGTCCATGGGCTGCAGTTTATTTGTGATGCAGCTTTGGATTCATCTCCTGTGCTGTCCAAACTTTCTTTCAGCAGGGGTGATTAGGTGCGTGCTGTGGCTTAAGAATTGGTCCGCAGTCCAAGCCTCTAAGAAAGCTCTCATTGATCTGCCCATTGATCTGCCCATTGATCTGCCCCTTTGGGGCTACCCTGAGTGACATCATTAAGGGTATCACAGGGGGAAAGAGTACCTTCCTGCCACAGTCAAGGAAAGGGAAGGAGCCTCGTCGCAGACGGGGGCCCTCCTTCTCAGCACATAGAAAATTATTTTGTGCTTCTGGGACGGAGAATAAGGGAAATAGATCTTTCAAATCTTTTCCGGGAGGTTCCAAGCATCCTTGGTCTGGTAAGCCTAGAGCTAGCTTCTCCAGACCAGCAGACAAGACTCCTTCAGCATAAAGGTCTGCCCTCGCCCATTATTGGGGTGGGGGGACATCTTTACTGGTTTCCGGGCCCTGTGGACTTCTTTGGGGAGTGTCAAGGAGATCCGCGGAATGTTTCTTTTGGGGGTACCCAGAAAAGGGACAAAGCTTGTAATTTTCAGGTTTTTTAGGTGCTAAATCTCCTAGTGCGGATTTAATTCCTGCAAAGGTTTAGGTGATGTTTGAACTACCTAAGGTTCCCCCTATACCTGTCCATGGAATTGATTTACCTAGGTCTGATCCTATTTCTAAACAGGGTAGTCCTTCCTCTGCACAAACTTCAGGGACCACAGGCCATGATACACCGCCTGCTGTCACATAGTTCTCTCTCCCATTTTGCATACAGGTTTTGAGTCTGGTGGTATCCACCTTCAAGACAGTTATTTTTGCACAGTCTTACATTTGGCTCCACAGGAGGATCCCGAAGTTTGTGACGAGGTCACGGGGTCCTATGACAGATGCCTCAGGCGTCTAAGGTCCACGGTAAAGCCAGTATTATCCTCGGCTAAGGCTTCTTCCCCAGTTCCTCTTGAGGATTTAAGAGCGAGGATCTTCCATTCATCCTGATGACTGTAAATATCCCTTGGGGGCTTCCTCTCAGAAAAGAACAGTTGTCCCAAAGGCTGATCTACCATCCTGATTAACAGTCGCTGGTTTTAATAGCTTAGCTATTGAAAGCCAGGTACTGAGGAATAGATGTCTTTCTGGATCAGTGATCCAGAAGTTAAGGAAGTCGTCCTCCAGCAAGATATACCATCATACATGGAAAGCGTACATTTTTTGGTGTGAGTCGATTGGCGCTCATCCTCGATCCTTTTCTGTGGCTCGAATCTTAACTTTTCTTCAATAGGGCATTGATCAGAAGTTGGCCTCGAGTACCATCAAGGGCCAAGTGTCTGCCCTGGCAATCTTCTTTCAGTGACCCCTAGCCACCCACTCTTTAGTTCGTACCTTCATTCAGGGGGTTCGACATGTGGCTCCACCTGTATGGTCTCTTTTGCCGCCATGAGATTTAAATTTAGTACTTTCGGTTCCCCAGAAACCTCAATTTGAGAATATTCGGGATATTCCCCTGCCTACATTATCCCAGAAGGTGATATTCTTGGTGGCTTCTACCTCGGCCTGCAGGGTATCTGAATTGGAGGCATTATCCTGTTGCAGCCCCTATTTAGTGGTCCATAGGGATAAAGTGGTTCTTCGTCCCTGTTCTTTATTCCTGCCCAAAGTTGTCTCTGACTTCCATTTGAATGAGGACATTGTGTTGTCTTCCTTGTGTCCCAAGTCAGCTCATCCCAAGGAATTAGCTTTGCATACCTTGGATGTGGTTTGTGCGATGCGGGTGTATCTGGCAGCTACTAAGTCTTTTCGGAGGTCAAACTCACTTTTTGTGGTTACAGACAGACCAAGAAAAGGGCTGGCCGCTTCTTCGGCTACCATCTCCAGATGGATCAAACAGACGGTGACTCAGGCCTATGTCATTAAAGGTCAGGTTCCACCTTTCCCTGTCAATGCACATTCTACTCGGGCGCTGAGTGCTTTATGGGTCTTCCGTCATCAGGCTTCAATATCGCAAGTTTGCAAGGCGGCCACTTGGTCGTCCGTGCATACCTTTTACAAAATTCTATAAGGTAGATACTTTGGCATCTGCGGATGCTTCTTTTGGACACAAAGTTTTGCAGGCTGCTGTTTAACCACTTGCCGACTGCCTAACGCCGATCTACGTCGGCAGTCAGCCCCTCACAGGCAAAGTGACGTAGGGCTACGTCACTAGCTTGTGAGGGTCTAGGGAGCGAGTGCGCGCCCCCGGAGGCGCGCTCCCGCGTGGTCATTGACCCCCCCGCGCTTGTGACCAGCGGACCCGATGTCCGCCGGTCACTCGGCGATCGGCGGGGGAGAGGGAGAATGTCAGGCAGCTTGTGTAAACAAGCCACCTGTCATTCTCCTCGCTGTAAAGACACTGATCACACGGATCTAGTATGTAGATCCGTTGATCAGTGTCCTTACAGCTCAAGCCACAGCCAATCACAGTAGAAAGCACTTCCCTAGGGATACACACAGCCCCTCCCTCCCAAATAAAGTTAACCCCTTCACTACCAGTGTATTTTTACAGTAACAGTGCATATGTATAGCACTGATTACTGTAGAAATGTCACTGGTAACCCCAAAAGTGTCACAAATATCAGTCAAGGGTCCGATCTGTCCGCCCCAATGTCGCAGTACCGCAAAAAAAATCGCAGATCGCCGCCATTACGCGTTAAAAAAAAAACAACAAAAATGATGAAATCAGAGAAATGGATTTTACGGTAAGTACAAAAATCCCATTTTTACTCACAATAAGAGATAGAAAACCAAAATCAAAAGTTTAAACTGAGAAAATGTACCATTTAAGAAAAAAATAAGGTCATTTTAAAATTGATGGCAGTAACACATCTCAAAAAAGTTGAGGCAGGACAACAAACAGCTGGAAAAGTAAGTGATACTAACAAGGAAGAGATGGAAGAACATTTTGCAACTAATTACACAGGTCAGTAACATGACTGGGTATAGAAAGAGCATCTTAGAGAGTCATAGTGTTTTAAAAGTAAAGATGGGCAGAGGTTCACCAATCTGTGAAAAGCTGTGTCTAAAAATTGTTGAACAATTCCAGAAAAAGATTCCCCAACATAAAATTGCAAAAACTTTAAATGTATCATCATCTACAATACATGATATTATCAAGAGTTTCTCAGATTCTGGAGAAATCTTTTGTGGAAGGGACAAGGCTGAAATGCAATATTGAATGTCCATGATCTTCTAGCCCTCAGGCGGCATTCAAAAAAAGGCATAATTCTGTGATAGACATCACTGCATGGGCTCAGGAATACTTCAATCCAAAAATGCAAGGTAAAGCTCTATTATGCAAAGAAGATGCCATATCTGAACATTAGCCAGAAACACTGCCATCTTCTCTAGGCCAAAGCGCATTTAAAATGGTATTTTGCAAAGTTGAGAACTGTTCTGTGGTCAATCAAAATTTGACATTCTTTTTGGCAACCATTGCCACCACTTCTTCCAGACTAAAGAGGAGAGGGATCTTCTTGGCTTATTATTAGTGCTCAGTTCAATAGCCTGCATCTTTGATGGTATGGTGGTGCCTTACTGCATATGGAATGGGCAACTTGCACATCTGGAAGAGCACCATCACTGCTGAAAGATATATCCAGGTTTTAGAGCAGCATATGCTCCCATCCAAACGCTGTCTTTTTCATGGAAGGCCTTGCATTTTTTCAGCATAACAGCATCTATGACAACAGCATGGCTTTGTTGTAGTAGAATAGTCCGGGTGCCTAACTGGCCTGCCTGCAGTCCAGACCTTTAACCAATTGAAAATATTTGGCACACCTTGTATAGAAAAATATACAAGAAAAATATTCATTAGCTGCAAGTACTCCATTGCAAGTACAACATTTTAAGTACAGTGAATGAGATATTGCAGGAGATAGTCAGGAGGTAGGCTGGAAGGTGGAAAAAAGAAAAAAAAAAAGGTAAGATTTGTTTGACTTAAATTTACAAATTTTCTTTTTTTTTTTTTTTTCTCTCCTCTTTAAAATGGCAGACTTGGTTCAGTGCAGGAATTGTTTTGCATTTATTTCATGTTCCACTCTTTGGAGATTCGGATGCTGTCAGATCTGTAGACAATTCTCCTTACTGCAGCAGGAAATTGCATTTTTGAAATCAGAGATATTTAAATTATCTGTTAAACAAACTCCAGCTGGGACTGCTGCAATGCCACTGCCAGAGAGGACCCCCAGAAATGGCAGATGGGTTACTGTAGGTTCAGGAAGACTTAGAGGGGTGGATAGAAGACATGTCCCACAGTCGGTGGTTCTCCAAAATTCATTTGCAGCACTCTCAGAATGTAAGGACAACATGGATATGGACTCAAGCACAGAGGGTGAGAAACCATCGACTCCGATGTCTAATGTATGCAAGACTGCAGCCAAGGACAAAAAAGATAAAGTGAAGTCTCAAAGGAAGCAGCTGTTGCTGGGTGATTCAATCATAAGAAGTGTGGAGCTTAAAGAAAATGGTTTTGTGAGATGTCTCCCTGGTGCTACTGCTAGACGAGATAGAAGACGTATTATTAATATTGTTAAGCAAGCAAAGCAGGAAGGGGACGTGGATGTTCTTGTCCATCTAGGGACAAATGACCTGGCTTGCAATGAAGTGTCAGAGGTGAAAAAATCTTTTATCACACTTGGAAATGACGTACAGGATTTTGCATCCACCATTTCATTTTCTGAAGTTCTCCCTGTGCATAATGTTCAGAATGATAGGCAGAGGCGCATAAAGGAGTTCAACATATGGCTTAGTAAATGGTGTCAAGAGCAAGGATTTGGCTTTGTTTCTCATGATAGCTCTACTTGGAATAGAAAGGAACTGTACAAAAAAGATGGTTTGCATCTTTCTCTCAAAGGAACAAATGTACTTAGTGAACAACTCCAAGAATTTGCGAAAGAGTATTTAAACTAGGAAGGGGGGGCAAAAGAGTGGAATTACAAGAGTCCAATTGCCCCCCGAAACAATGCCAGAACAGGTCAGAAGCACAGAGGTTAAGAAATGATAAGCTCAGAGTCCTGTCTACAAATGCTCGCAGTTTAGGTAAAAAAATCAATGAACTTGGGTCAATTATGGCATCTGAGAATGTAGATTTAGTGGCTGTTACGGAGACATGGTTTAATGAAAGAAATGACTGGGACATAACCATACCAGGGTACTCTTTATACAGAAGAGACAGAGAAGGCAAGAAAGGAGGAGGAGTGGCCCTGTATGTGAAAGATAGCATTAAATCTAACCTAATACAAGTTGGTGAAGCCAACATAGAGTCAGTTTGGGTTACGTTGCAGTTTGCTAATCATGCAGTAACTCGTGTAGGTGTGATATATAGACCACCTGGTCAAGTCAAAGAACTAGATGATCTACTAGTTGAAGAAATAGCTAAAATGACAATGAAAGGAGAAGTTATCATTATGGGAGATTTCAATCTTCCAGATATAAACTGGAAAACCAAAATAGCAAGTTCTACCAGGAGTACAGATATTCTAAATTCCCTACTGGGGTTGTCTCTGCAACAAGTGGTTGAGGAGCCAACCCGGAGGGAGGCCATTTTGGATCTGGTATTCACAAATGGGGATTCGGTATATGATGTCATTGTAGGCGAAACCTTGGGATCCAGTGATCACCAGTCAGTGTGGTTTAATATAAGAACTGTGAAAGAGTCACACCACACAAAAACAAAAGTTTTAGATTTTAGAAAAACAGACTTTTCAAAAATGAAATTAGTCATAAATGAGTCCTTATCAGACTGGTACGGATTACATGGAGTCCAGGAGAAATGGGACTACTTAAAAGGTGCATTATTGAAGGCAACAGAAAATTGCATTAGACTTGTCAGTAAAAGCAAAAAAAGGAAGAGACCACTGTGGTACTCAGCAGAAGTGGCCCAAATCATTAAAAATAAAAAGCTAGCATTTTGTAATTATAAAAAAACCCAGAGCAATGAAGATAAGGAAATCTACAAGATTAGGCAGAAAGAGGCCAAGCAAGTTATAAGAACTTCTAAAGCGCAGGCAGAAGAAAAACTATCTCAGTCCATGAAAAAGGGGGATAAGACATTCTTCAGATATATAAATGAAAAAAGGAAATTAAAACAAGGAATAACTAAATTAAAAACAAAGGACGGAAGGTATGTAGAAGAGAATAAAGGGCTAGCCGACTGCCTTAATGAATACTTCTGTTCAGTTTTTACAGAAGAAAAAGGAGAAGGACCTCCACTTGAAAGGATGACTAATGAATCGTTTGATGCATGTGTCTTTACAGAGGAAGACGTTCTAAGATTGCTGTCTAAAGTGAAGACAAATAAGTCACAGGGTCCTGATGAGATACACCCAAAATTATTAAAAGAGCTTAGTGGTGAGCTGGCAAAACCATTAACAGATTTATTTAACCAATCATTAGTAACAGGAGTCGTCCCGGAAGATTGGAAATTGGCAAATGTCGTGCCCATTCACAAGAAAGGTAGTAGGGAGGAATCGAGCAACTATAGACCAGTGAGTCTGACATCAATAGTAGGCAAATTAATGGAAACCCTATTAAAGGATAGGATTGTGGAACATCTTAAATCCCATGGATTGCAAGATGAAAAACAACATGGGTTTACTTCAGGGAGATCATGTCAAACAAATCTTATAGATTTTTTTGACTGGGTGACTAAAATAATAGACGGTGGAGGTGCAGTAGACATTGCATATCTAGATTTTAGTAAGGCTTTTGACACTGTCCCACATAGAAGACTTATCAATAAACTGCAGTCATTGAGCATGGACTCCCATATTGTTGAGTGGATTAGGCAGTGGCTGAGTGACAGACAACAGAGGGTTGTAGTCAATGGAGAACATTCAGAACAAGGTCATGTTACCAGTGGGGTACCTCAGGGATCTGTACTGGGACCAATTTTGTTTAATATCTTCATAAGTGATATTGCAAAAGGCCTCGATGGTAAGGTTTGTCTTTTTGCTGATGACACAAAGATATGTAACAGGGTTGATGTTCCTGGAGGGAAACGCCAAATGGAAAAGGATTTAGGAAAACTAGAAGAATGGTCAGAACTCTGGCAACTGAAATTTAATGTGGATAAGTGCAAGATAATGCACCTGGGACGTAAAAACCCAAGGGCAGAATATAGAATATTTGACACAGTCCTGACCTCAGTATCTGAGGAAAGGGATTTAGGAGTAATTATTTCAGAAGACTTAAAGGTGGGAAGACAATGTAATAGAGCAGCACGAAATGCCAGCAGAATGCTTGGATGTATAGGGAGAGGTATAAGCAGTAGAAAGAGAGAAGTGCTTATGCCGCTGTACAGAACACTGGTGAGACCTCACTTGGAGTATTGTGCGCAGTACTGGAGGCCATATCTCCAGAAGGATATAGATACTCTAGAGAGAGTTCAGAGAAGAGCTACTAAACTAGTACATGGATTGCAGGAAAAAACTTACCAGGAAAGGTTAAAGGACCTTAACATGTATAGCTTGGAAGAAAGAAGAGACAGAGGGGATATGATAGAAACTTTTAAATACATAAAGGGAATCAACTCGGTAAAGGAGGAGAGCATATTTAAAAGAAGAAAAACTACCACAAGAGGACACAGTTTTAAATTAGAGGGGCAAAGGTTTAAAAGTAATATGAGGAAGTATTACTTTACTGAGATAGTAGTGGATGCATGGAATAACCTTCCTGCAGAAGTGGTAGCTGCAAATACAGTGAAGGAGTTTAAGCATGCATGGGATAGGCATAAGGCTATCCTTCATATAAGATAGGGCCAGGGATTATTCAGAGGATTCAGATATATTGGGCAGACTAGATGGGCCAAATGGTTCTTATCTGCCGACACATTCTATGTTTCTATGTTTCTATGACAGTTAGAATTCTATATCAGACAAGAATGGGACAAAATTCCTCCCCTTAAAACTCCAGCAACGGGTCTCCTCCATTTATAGAGTGTTGTTAAAAGAAGAGGGGATGCTGCACCGTAGTAAACATGGCTCTCTCCCAACTTTTTTTTAGATGTTTTGCTGCCATCAATTTCAAACTTATATTATTTTTTTTACAAACTTTTTTTAAACTTTTGATATGTTTTCAATTTCCTATTGTGAATAAAATATGGGTTTGAGATTTTTTAAATAATTGCATTCTGTTTTTTGTAGATTTTACAGTGTCTCAACTTTTGTGGAGTTGGAGTTGTATTCCAGGGGCAAATGTTTCTTATTGCCAGAACCTGCTCAACAATAATTTAGATGAATTGTTTATACGTTTTAAAATGAACCAACACAGATAAAATAAAAATAAAAATTGGAACTACCATGACTCTGACTCTTTTACTCCCCCGTGCGATTCTGGGGGAACGTTAAATGACACCCTCCCAGATCTGGGTGACTGTACTATAGCCGTCATTTGCCCGTCATTTGGCTATAGTACAGCCAGCAAGTGGTTAAAGTGTATCTGAACCTAAAACCAAAATTGTAGAATATTGTAATTACCAGTTCTTAGATCTGTTGGCTGAATTATAATTTTGGAGAAAAGTAATCAATGTAGATCGATTACCTATAGCGCTTGCTGTAATGTAATGAATAGTGAATAAATATGCTTTAAAATTATGATGCGTATAAAGCTAAGACCTCTGAAGACGTCTAGCCAATGACGAAACGCGTTAGGTAGAACGCACGTTGTGACGTCATACGGCGCTTGGTGGAACGCAAGTCGGAACTGCATGTATTTGAAGTGAACCGGGGTGTGCAATAAATCCTATTTATATACAGTATTGCACTATCCGAGTTTTTTGTCCCTTATACCCCGTGGCTGGAGCTGACCCTACACAGGAGGACCATATACCCGCTGAGCCGTATATATATCTATATATATATACGGCTATATATATATATATATCTAATTAGATCCCCCCTTGGCGCAGGCAATATACTTGTAAATTCAGGTATATTTTTTTCCATGAATTATAATTTTACCTTGTGTTCCTGCCAGTAAGGCTCCTTTCACACGAACGATCTGATCAGATCCGCCTGTCAGTTTTTTAGACGGATCTGATCGGATCCTCCATGCATCCCTATGGGGCAGCGGATTTCAGCAGTAACATGTCCGCTGACACCCGCTGCCATCCGCATCCGATCCTGTCTGTGGAAACCCTATTTTCCATCCGTCCAGGGGATCGGATGAGAACAGACAGGCGGTCCATTCTCATCCGATTCCCCCATAGAGAGCAGCGGGGCTCTGACACCTCCCTCACAGCACACAGTGCGGAGACGGACGGAGCTGTCATCCGCCTGCTCAGCGGGGATAGGCGGATCGATTCCCGCTGAGCAGAGAACGGTCCGCACCGGACAGCGGACCGTGTGAAAGGAGCTTAACACACATTTCCTATTCTAGGTTGACAACGCTCATTATACTGTATCTATAGAGCAAGGGTCTCAAACTTTTATGTCGAGGACTATATTGTGTATTTTACAAATGTTCGTAGGCTGAAAAAAGCAAAGCAAAAAAGGTCAAAATAAACTTGAGCCCATAAAAGTCCCCCTTACATTGGAGTCCCCTTTACATCAGAGTTACCCATTGCATAAGAGTCTTTCTTTCAGGGTCATTCCTTATATTTTGCAGCCCACTTAAAGCTAAACAACTGCTGTTGCAAAGTCTTTCGAGGCAGGCATGTCCCACAAATTTCCATTTATTCTTATTGAGAGGCTATCTATTATGCACCCCCAATGGGGGAAGATTTCTCAATAGAAAAGCTCATACACAGGAGGCAGATTTGCTGGGCCGAGAGACTCTGCAGCGGTAACTATCCATTTGTCAGCAGACTTTGCAGATGGGGCAGGACCAAGGACAGGTAAGTATAAGATGAATAAGAAACATACATTTCAGATGTCCAGATGTAAGAGGGTTGATGGCCACTTGAACTGGTGTAGCAAGGTATAGAGAAAACCTCCCTGGTGTGCATGTTTGCAGCCGCTCGCACAGAGCCACGGAGGTACGGGAGCCAAGCCGGGTCCCTCTGGTGCTCCTCTGGTGCTCCTGTGTGACGTCACCGCAGCACAAGGCAGAAGTGCTGGACCGGAATGAGATGCCTGTTGACCAGCCTGGAATGCAGAGGGGAGAAGGGTTGCCGTGACTCTGCGTTCCAGGCGCATGCGCTTTGTTTTAACGCAATTGTGTACAATAAACTGTATTGAGACTTTCCATTGGCCTTAAATATTTACAAGGAAATAGTGGTCATCATCCCCCCAGATAGCGCTGTCCTTTCTGTTGCCTGCAAATAACACTAGAGAGCAGATGTGAAATATTAATCAGAGCCAGGCAGCATGCTGTGAGCATCAACAAGCATATCTAGCCTAGCAGAGGACGAATTGCCTGACCAAATAAGTGAATGCTAGGTTAGAGAATGAGCAATGCTAGCCGGGGAGAGAAATCCGACTAGACCACGCTCTTTAACGTCTCGGGTTGAGCTGTATCTCTTGGCAACTGTATCCTAGCAACAAACCTCACACCATTTCACTTGCAGGGGCGTAAAACACAAAGAGACGGCTCCTGTGGCCTGTAATCCTGAGCATGCAGTGTACAGGCTAAAGCCAACTGTTTGCTGGGAATAGGGAGGCTACATGTGCTGGGGATACATTGGATCTCATTAATATTCAGAGAATGAGAACTGTAGGAATATGTTTTAAAGGGAATTCCAGAATTTTTCCCTCTGTCTTCCAGCTACAACGTTGTATGCTGAAGCTTGAACTAGACTCAAGTCAATAGGATGGAAACAATTTTGCAGCAGCAACAGAATCACTCCCCTTAATGCTTTTGTTGCTAGGAAACATTGAACTGCAGTCATTGACTACAAGGTCTGTTTTGCAGCTCTGACACTATACGACTGACAAAGGCTAGGTTTACACATACGGCAGTGCATGCAACCTGCTGATAAGCGATTTGGGTCGGATGCATTATTTTACCTAGGTTTAGAAAGAAGGATGGCCACACACAACAGCAGAATTGATGCCTTGTGAAACTCTTTATTGTCACTGTGCCAAACAAAAGTACTGGATCACTGTTGACGTGTTTCACACGTACAATTCATGCCTATTCATAACACGTGTTATGAATAAGCACCAATTGTATGTGTGAAACGCGTCAACAGTGATCCTGTACTATTGTTTGGCACAGTGACAATAAAGAGTTTTACAAGGCATCGATTCTCCTGTGGTGTCTGACCATCCTTTTTAAACCTCCATATTGACGGTGGGGAGCTGGGGCGAGCACCTGCAGGAATCAGCAACTCACTACATGCCTGAGCGGAGTGTACATCTTGGTTGGACATTGTTATTTAATCACAGCCTTTTTTTAGGCCTGTAAATATCACACTACCAAAGTACAACTTCATGCATTGCAGAGAGTCCCCGTTCACTTGAAAACAGAAAGAGGGAGAGAGAGAGAAAGTATGTGTGTATATAGGGAATGTTCTGCGTCCCATTGGGGAGATTTCCCTTCACTTTCCCCTCATTTCCTGTCCAGTAGACACAACAGGAAGTCAGAGGAAATCGCTTCAAACTTAGAGTAATCTTCTCTTAAGAATGTATCTTTAAGTTGCGCTAATCAGTGCCTGTAGGTGCAGCACAAATCAAAACATAAATTGTGTTGACAAAAAAGTCCCATAGATGTGATGTTCTTCAAGGTGGTGGATGGTGGCATCAGCAACTGTAGAACATCATATTTATGGAACTTTTTTGTCAACACTATTTATGTTTTGAATTGTGCTGCACCTATAGGCACTGATTAGCGCCATTTAAAGATGCAGTAAACCCCCCTCCATTGCGGGGGTTACGTTCCGAACCCAGCCGCGAAAAGTGAAATTCCGCGAAATAGAAAAACCCTATTAAAATGCATTGTAGGCATGTTTTTTTTACTGTCACTGTACGTGTAAAAGCATTTTAAGGTCTTTAAACACAGCTTTAAAACAATAGAAACTCATTTAAACACATAAAAGATACTAAGAGACAGAGCAAGAGCTATGGAAAACACAAAAATATTTCATTTTTAATGATTTATATAGTAAAATAACATTACAAAAAAAACGCGAATTACCGGGACTGCAAAAACTGAACCGCGATGGAGCGGGGTATTACTGTACATTATTTGGATTTGGACTGCAAAACACATTTGTTGCTGCTTGTTTAATTTCTATTCTATTATCACATTTTAGCGTGGTTTTTCCTTTGTTAAAATGAATCTTCTCTTAAGCCCCGTACACATCGGGTGAATGGCCCACTGGGCTGTTGTCTTCTGACAGGGGGGCGGCTCCTTGCCAGAACACTCTGGCCAGCACTCTAAGCCATTGGCTGAGATCACTAATCGGGAATCGGTCGGCTGCTGGTTTTCCAGCATGCTTGTCCAACAGAAGCGGACCAGCTGGCATACATACGGACCGAATGTCTGACGTTTTTTATTGAACCGTCCAATGTCGTCCAGCATTTGGCCCGTGTGTACGGGGCTTTACTTATCAAACGCAGCCCTCCAGCGATTGTTTTCAAATGCTCTGTTTTTAAATACATTACTACTAAGGTGTCTACTTAATTTTCAATCAGATATTGACTAGAAATGTACCCTTTCTAGATGGGCTTTATAGCCCATATACTAAATACTAATGTATTTATACATATACAGTGCCTTGAAAATTTATTCATACCCCTTGAAATTGTCTACAATTTGTCATATTACAACTAAAAACGTAAATGTATTTTAGTTTAATGTGATAAACCAACACAAAGTGGCACATAATTGTGAAGTGGAAGGAAAATGATAAATGGTTTTCAACATTTTTTACAAATAAATGTCTGAAAAGTGTGGAGTGCATTTGTATTTGGTCCCCCTGAGTCAATACTTTTTAGAACCACCTTTCACTGCAATAACAGCTGCAAGTCTTTTGGGGGATGTCTCTACCAGCTTTGCACATCTAGAGAGTGAAATGTTTGCCCATTCTTCTTTGCAAAATAGCTCAAGTTCTGTCAGATTGGATGGAGAAAGTCTGTGAACAGCAATTTTCAAGTCTTGTCACAGATTCTCAATAGGATTTACAGTAGGTCTGGACTTTAATTGGGCCATTCTAGCACATGAATATGTTTTGATCTAAACCATTCCATTGTAGCTCTGGCTGTTTGTTTAGGGTCGTTGTCCTGCTGGAAGGCGAACCTCCGCCCCAGTCTCAAGTCTTTTGCAGACTCGAACAGATTTTCTTCTAAGATTGCCATGTATTTGGTTCCATCCATCTTCCCATCAACTCTGACCAGCTTCCCTGTCCCTGCTGAAGAAAAGCATCCTCACAACATGATGCTGCTACCCCCATGTTTAACGGTCTGGATGGTGTGTTTGGGGGGATGTGCAGTGTTAGTTTTCCGCCACACATAACGTTTTGTTTCTAGGCCAAAAAGTTAAATTTTGGTATAACCTGACCAGAGCACCTTCTTTCACACATTTGCTGTGTTCCCCACATTGCTTCTCACAAACTGCAAACGGGACTTCTTATGGCTTTCTTTTAACAATGGCTTTCTTCTTGCCATTCCTCCATAAATGCCAGATTTGTGGAGTGCATGACTAATGGTTGTCCAGTGGACAGATTCACCCACCTGAGCTGTGGATCTCTGCAGCTCCTCCAGAGTTACCATGGGCTTCTTGGCTGCTTCTCTGATTAATGTTCCCCTTGCCCGGCCTGTCAGTTTAGGTGGACGGCCATGTCTTGGTAGGTTTGCAGATGTGCCCCACTCTTTCCATTTTCAGATGATGGATTGAACAGGGCTTCGTGAGATGTTCAAAGTTTGGGAATTTTTTTTTATAACCTAATCCTGCTTTAAACTTCTCCACTACTTTTTCTCTGACTTGTCTGGTGTCTTCCTTGGCCTTAATGATGCTGTTTGTTCACTAAGGTTCTTTACCAAACCTCTGAGAGCTTCACAGAACAGATGTATATAAATAGGAAATTGCATCTGGAAAGAGAACCCAAAGACACCACATTCCAAATGTAAAACTAGGAAAAAAAAACTCAGCCATCCATAGATCATGGAGGAAGAGAAAATTGGGGTGCGGATTTTTAAGGTGCCAATGAACCAAAAAAGATGTAAAAAAATAAAGTTTTATTGTTATAATTAAAATAACATAGATATGAAAGACATATAATATACATATAATATTAAAATCAGTTTATAGGCTGCATGTATACTCAATTCAGAGACAAAATGTATATATATTGGTATCACGAAGTAGCAATCCCGACGTGTTTCACCAAGACGGTTTCTTCAGGGGACAATTTATGAGCTACTTCAATGATGAGACCAAAAGGAATTCACTTTCAATATAGTACCTTACATTAAGTTGGTTATAAAGCCGATCAAGGGGCGTACACATAGGGTTAACAGGTCAACTAGTTTATGCCTGAATATCCCTCAACATAACCTTCCAGAGGGAATGCAAGGACAGCATATCCAAGGGGATCTATTCCCCAGGTGTTAAGCACAACTCAGTACACCATATTGGTAATGACAACATAAGGAGCTGCAGCAGGGATGTCAGTGTACGGCGGCGCCCTCGCCAACACTCAAATGTATTTAAATTACACAAAGGTGGACTCTATTTTCAAACTAAGTGACTTCTGAAGGCAACTGGTTCCACTAGATCTTCGTTAGGAGGAATCAGAGTAAAGGGGGCTGAATACAAATGCACCCACACTTTTCACATATTTATTTGTAAAAAAAAAATTGAAAACCATTTATCATTTTCCTTCTAATTTACAATTATGTGCCACTTTGTGTTACCCTATCGCATAAAATCCCAATAAAATACATTTACGTTTTAGGTTGTACATGAAAAAATGTGGTATATTTCAAGGGGTATGAATATTTTTTCAAGGCACTGAACTAAGATACTGAATGCTAATGCCCAATACTAAATAATAATGTTTGTGATGCAATTAAAAGACTATTTAAAACACAATTTGGGGATGGCTTTGTATAGAAGGTTGTACTATATTGGTAAAGGAGAGGTCCAGGGGGTTCTGAGATCAGTGGTCACAGATTGTTAATGTTGTGCTTCATTAATCCCCTCCGTTTGCTGAAATAATGTAAACATTAAGACTATTAAATAGGAATGGTAGTCTTTTTTTAATAGGTAATAGAGTTTATCCTAATGTAAATTATCTTATCAGCGCATGTTGTATTAAAAATCCTATTTCTATGCATATAGTTAATTCTATTTATATTTGGTGCTGACCATAATTGCTTATTATGTATGGAGACTCAGCTTCCTGCTCTGTAGTAATACACTGGGGGAGGTTTATCAATACTATCTTAATCATTGCAGTTGCTACTCTGCTGCATTTTATCTCGCAAGTTAGGCACAGATTTATTATCTGTACGCAAGTTGCATAATCAATTACTGTAGAAGAAATAAACATATCTGTGGCTAAAAGTGCTTCTTAGTTCTGTGACAGATGTGAAGTTTAGTTAACTCACAAAAGGTGCTTGCAGTTGCGGCAGAAGAAAGAAAACAAGCAGACATACGCTATTTGGCTGTATGATTGAGAAGGACTAAATCTGGCACTTTGGTTGCAAACAGATCCATAGATTCATGCGAACATATTTGCACTCAAATTGCATATTAACCACTTTACCACCGGAGGATTTTGCTGTCTTCCGTCCAGGCCACTTTTTGCGATTCGGCGCTGTGCGATTTTAACTGACAATTGCGCGGTCGTGCGACGCCGTACCCAAACTAAATTTACGTCCTTTTTTTCCCACAAACAGAGCTTTCTTTTGGTGGTATTTGATCACCTGTGCGATTTTTACATTTTGCGCTATAAACAAAAAAAGAGCGTTTATTTTGAAAAAATAACAATATTTTTCACATTTTTTTATATGAAATTCCCCCCCCAAAAAAATTTAAAAATCAAATTTTTTAAAAATTTTTGGCCAATTTGTTTTCTGCTACCTATGTTTGGTAAAAAAAATCATGATAAGCGTATTTTGATTGGTTTGCGCAAAAGTTATTGCGTTTACTAACTACGGGAAAGATTTCTGTCATTTTTGGTGTTTTTTTTTTAACGTGTAATGGCGGCGATCTGCGATTTTTTTTTGCGGGACTGCGACATTGCGGCGGACAGATCGGACCCCTAACTGACATTTTTGGGGGTACCAGTGACATTACTACAGTAATCAGTGCTATAAATATGCACTGTTACAGTAAAAATGACACTGGCAGTGAAGGGGTTAATTTTATTGGAGAGGGAGGGGTTAATGTATGCCTGGTGCTTACTGACGTGTGGGGGGGGGGAGGTGACTGTGTGACAGAAGGACAGATCGGATGTCCAGCTATGTTGAACACTCCGATCTGTCACTCCCTGTCACTATGGAGATCCGCCCGATGTGTTTACACACAGCGGGCGGATCTCCAGACTCGATCCCTGACGATCGGGTAAGAGCAGCGGCGATCGCCGCTGCTCCTCCCCTGGCCCGACTCCCGCTGTGAATGAAAACAGCGGGAGCGCGCCTCCGGCGGCACGCGAGCGCCGCCTACAGGGGAGGAGTCTGGCGACGTAGGTCTACGTCGCTGGACGGGATCGTGGCAAAGTGCCGCAGTAGCCTCCATGTGAGCGGAGGTAAAGTGGTTAATTATTACATTACTGCTTTTATATACAGTATGTACAGTATATCCCCAACAGTGGTCTGCCTAACTGCCTAGCCTCCTTAGTAGACTCCCTAATGCAGCCTTTCCCAACCAGCGTTCCTCTAGAGCACTGTTTCTCAACCAGTCTTCCGTGGAACCCTAGGGTTCCTCCTGAGGTTGCTAGAGGTCCATTGAGCAATGGGCAATTTCTGCCTCTAAGATAAGTTTCCAATGACACCATTGTTCCTTTTAGCTCTCTGTAAGGGGATAATTCTTCCCAATGATGACAAAAAAAGTAATTCTTCCCACTGACTGTCACGCTAATATGTCATGAGTTGTAGATTTTTAATTTTAAATCTATGTTGAAAAGGTTGAGAAAGGCTGCTCTAGAGGATGCTGGGGGCTCTTTTGAGCAATTTCTGACTCTCAGATAACCAAGTTCACCAATAATCATTTCTCTTTCTGACCACCAATCTAAGGAGCAGTTTTTCTCACTGAGAACAAATGTAATGAGCATTCTTCCTGATATAAGAGGGCCATTCTCCCACGACCTCCAATGTATGAGGGCCATTCTCCCACGACCTCCAATGTATGAGGGCCATTCTCTCACCGACCTCTAATGTATGAGGGCCATTCTCTCACCGACCTCTAATGTATGAGGGCCATTCTCTCACTGACCTCCAATGTATGAGGGCCATTCTCTCACCGACCTCCAATGTATAAGGGCCATTCTCTCACCGACCTCTAATGTATGAGGGCCATTCTCTCACCGACCTCTAATGTATGAGGGCCATTCTCTCACTGACCTCCAATGTATGAGGGCCATTCTCTCACCGACCTCCAATGTATAAGGGCCATTCTCTCACCGACCTCTAATGTATGAGGGCCATTCTCTCACCGACCTCCAATGTATAAGGGCCATTCTCTCACCGACCTCTAATGTATGAGGGCCATTCTCTCACCAACCTCCAATGTATGAGGGCCATTCTCTCACCGACCTCCAATGTATGAGGGCCATTCTCTCACCGACCTCCAATGTAGAAGGGCCATTCTCTCACCGACCTCTAATGTATGAGGGCCATTCTCTCACCGACCTCCAATGTATGAGGGCCATTCTCTCACCGACATCCAATGTATGAGGGCCAATCTCTCACCGACCTCCAATGTATGAGGGCCAATGTCTCACCGACCTCCAATGTATGAGGGCCATTCTCTCACCGACCTCCAATGTATGAGGGCCATTCTCTCACCGACCTCCAATGTATGAGGGCCATTCTCTCACCGACCTCCAATGTATGAGGGCCATTCTCTCACCGACCTCCAATGTATGAGGGCCATTCTCTCACCGACCTCCAATGGATGAGGACCATTCTCTCACCGACCTCCAATGTATGAGTGGCATTCTCTCACCGACCTCCAATGTATGAGGGCCATTCTCTCCCCGACCTCCAATGTATGAGGGCCATTCTCTCACCGACCTCCAATGTATGAGGGCCATTCTCTCATGACCTCCAATGGATGAGGGCCATTCTCTCATGACCTCCAATGGATGAGGGCCATTCTCTCACTGACCTCCAATGGATGAGGGCCATTCTCTCACCGACCTCCAATGGATGAGGGCCATTCTCCCACTGAGCTCTAATGTATGATGATGGTTCTCCCACTAACCACCAGCATCAGGGTCTTTTTTATTGACCATCAGTGTAAGTGCGCATACCCACACTGAATACCAACGTAAGGGAACACTACCAATTTCACTGCCTGCGTTTCTTGTCTGGACATTTCTGTTATTGTTTTTTATTTTTTATTTAATTTCACAATTATTACTGAAAAAAAATTGTGTTGTATAAAGCAGCCCTGGCTGTTAAATACACTAAGCACACCTCATTCTTTATTCTTTTATTTATATTGATATCTCAGTTTACTGATTACAATATTGCCCTGAAGACCGAAGATAGGCCCCCTTCCACACAGAGTGGGCTCCACTAGCTCAGCAGGGAATCTATCCGCTACTAAAAGCAAGAAGAACAAAAAAGGGCGCACCAACCTAGCGCATTATCCTCAATATAAGGCTTTATTTAAATGACATAAAAAATGGCTACTCGCAGACGTAGATAAAAGAAAAGCGTATCAAGCTGGATTGCTCAAAAGTCCGTGTTTAGTCCATATAATCATAATATTATTAGGACACTTACCTGTCCAGGCATTCAGCAGTGTCCTCACCCCAGCCAATTATTCAATTAGCTATCGGGTGCTGGCACTGCCATCTTGACTTAGGGAAACTGGCAGTGAAGCTTTGTGACTTCACAGCCAGTTTCCTACTGCGCATGCACAAAGCGCATTGCGCTTTGTAAATGTAGTTTTTTGCGACTTGTGAAGTGCCCCAGAAGGCTGCCGTGGAAGGAGGGGGGGGCAAACTTCTAGCTCAGCTCACCGTGGAAAATCAAAACCGGGAACCCCCCCCCCACAAGGTGCCAAACGTGGCAGCGGACAAGAGAGGATGAGGCAGACAAGCGGAGCTCCGCTTTAGCATATTGATTTATTCTGAGTCTGTGCATAGATTTGGTTCAATTTCTTGTACTTCGACTTTCGAATTCTGAAAATCGTATACTTACATTGCACAAATAGCTCTTGCTTAGGATATATTGAAAATATTCTGTTTTAAACATCTCTTGTTTTCAGGCCTGAAACCAAAGTAAAGTGCCCCAACGTGATGCAGAGCTCCTAGATGTCAGTTCTGAGGCATTTCTCCTAAGGTACAAAGGTTCAGGCCTAAGCATTTCAGTCCTTTTAGTGCCGGTTCACACTTCAGCGATGTCAGACATCGCATGTGATTTGCAGTGCACGGCTCTGCAAATCACATGCGATATCTGTGCATTGCGAATTCAGCCATACAGATTGTATGGCTGAATTTGCATCGCATTCGGACACAACTCGCACAGGACCCTCTTTTTGGTCCGCACCAGAATTGGATCACATGAGTGTTGACACCTATGCGATCCGATTCATGTCCGAACTGACGGTTTGCACTGCGATATGCAAACTGATCTTGGGGTGTCGTTAACTTTGTATTGACACCCCCAGCGATTCGCATATAGCAGTGTAAACTGCCTGCGAGTCGAGTGCGATGCGGGAACCCACAGTGGATATGCAGGGTTCCCACATTGCATATTTGTGAACCGGCACTTAAATAGCAAAGCTGCTTAGATTTGTGATTCTTATCAACAGTTATGTCATATCATATTTCTGCAGTTGTGTGGGCTGCTAATAAGCACATTATCTGAGCTCTTAAGTAGACACCCAAAATAATTTGTTGTCTGTTCCCACCCTACTGTCAGAGCCATGTTGTGTATATGCCCCCCCCCCCCCTTTCATTGTTGCATCATCATGGCTGACTCATGAAAGCTCCAGTTGGTGCATAGAATCAGAATATGGTTAAATTTTGTGCTTATTTAGAGCTACTTAGTTACAAGTTGCCCTGGGGGAGGGGTTTTAATGCTCCTCTCCCCAGCTGCCTATACAGAAAGGAAGCCAGAAAAAGCATGCGCCAATGGAAGAAGCACCGGACCAAATAATAAGAGTCCAAATTCAAATATTGGTTTGCACTTAAAAACAGCCAACCTGTTTTAGGGGCCAAAAAACAGCCCCCTGCCCCCACCATCAGAGCCTCATTTAACTTTATTGATTCAAAATATGGCTTCCTAGTGTGAATCTAGAGAGGTTAATAGCTGGACAAGGAGAGTTACTAGCCAGCAGCATCTGTGTGAGCAATTAAGTCATATGGAAAGTGGGGAGGGTGCTGCTTAGCAATGTAAATATGCCTCTGGGAGGGTTATAATTGTGTACCATAAAGTGCTTTATGCTCAAAGTGCTAAAAGTGCATAACCAGTGTTTAATAAACGTGAGTACAGGTAAACAGGGAGTAAAAACAACAAATTAGTATCTTTAAATAAGTTACCTGTGATCAAAAAAGTGACTGGCGCTCTTTAAAGTGCTTCACAATTGTGCTTTATACATAAGACTGCTGGTAGAATAAAAATGTGTAAAAAATGAAAAATAAAAATGCATGAAAAACAGTTCCTTCAGAAGTTCCCCAGAAGCATAAAGTGATAAGTGCTCTTTAAAGTGCTCCAACTGATTCTTTACATAAGTGCTGGTTGCTGGTGTTCCACAAACGTGCTCTCCTTCTCATGCCTCACTCACCAGAGAGCTCGCCCCTCTTGGGGGTTACCAGCATCCACAGAAATCAATGTTTAGGCCACTCCTGATGACATTATTGTGGTGAAACGCGTAGGAAGAAGCTACCAGCGTCTTTACATAATTTCCGGTACAGTCTGTGGAACGCACCTGGACTTCCTGTGTTCTCTCATGCTGTCTACACACCGGCTTGCTGTAAGTGCATTAGAATAAGGAACCATACAATTTTGCACTATGGGGGATTGTTTCTCATGTTTTTACTTGTAAAACAAGGAAAAAGGTATACCACCGTATGTGAAGCTTAGGTCTGCCGCTCCATCCACTGGGTGTCCTTCTGATGTGGGTCCCAGGTCTGCTGTCCTAAACATTGATTGCTGTGGATGCTGGTAACCCCCAAGAGGGGCAACTCTGGTGAGTGAGGCACAAGAGGAGGAGCACGTTTGTGGAACACCAGCAACCAGCACTTATGTAAAGACTTAGTTGGAGCACTTTAAAGAGCACTTATCACTTTGAGTATGGGGAACTTCTGCAGGAACTGTTTTTCATGCATTTTTATTTTTCATTTTTTACACATTTTCATTCGACCAGCAGTCTTTTGTGTATAAAGCAGAGTTGTGAAGCACTTTAAAGAGCACCAGTCACTTTTTAGATCACTGTTTTGATCACAGGTAATTGTTTTAGAGCCGGTTCACACTGAGGCGACACGACTTCGGGGGGCGACCTGTGAAGTCGCGTGCACCGCAACTTCGGCGCGACTTGCAGGGACTTCACATAATGGAAGTCTATGCAAGTCGCTCCGAGGTCGCCCCAAAGTAGTACAGGACCCTTTTTCTAAGTTGGAGCGACTTGTGTCGCTCCTATTAGAACGGGTCCTGTACTACTCAATGGACCGCGACCGACCACGACTTGTCAGGCTGACAAGTCGCCTGACAAGTCGCGGCAGTGTGAATGGGCTCTTAATGATAGTATTTTGTTTTAATTTCGTGTTTACATGTACTCACGTTTACCAAACACTGGTTATGCACTTTATTTGAGCATAAAGCACTTTATGGTACACAATTATAACCCTGCCAGAGGCATATTTACATTGCTAAGCAGTGCCCTACCCACTATACACCTTTTTAAACTACTAAAACCAAAAAACATTCCCCTTTTTCAGGTTTTCTAAGGTTTGACCACACATTGCACGATAGTTGTCTTTAGCTTTTTGATCCATACGCAAAGGAAGTTCTGTGTAAGCACCAACTTGCTCCAGTCAGAGCTTACACGGGGCTAAGGACTCTAATCCCCATGTGACTCCACTGATCCGATCACCAAACACTAGTGCAGTCACATGAAAGGAAGGGGAGTGAGTGGCATGTTTATCCATACCTGGATGTAGTTTTTTTTTACTTACAATAGGATTAGAAGCAGAAAATCTCACAATTAAATTAAATCTACGATTGCAAGCAAGTTCATATAAAAATATATTTATGAAGCAGTAATAGTACTACAAGTGTTCCTCCACAGATCATGATGGTGGTTGAGGGCTACCAGTGGTCGGTCACTGCCATGTGAAACACTGAGTAACCTTTTATCACTTTTGCAAAATGAACATGCATTACTACCTTAGTAAATCCATTACTACCTTAGTAAATCTGCTACAACACGTGGGTTGGTGAATACCACAGAGAACGGCAAATGACCATATTTATTTGCTCTGAAAAGATGACAGGGAGGTGGGAACTGTGTTGGGTTAACTGTCTAATCCCTGACCTTCCTCAACCATATTTCAACTGAAGTTGGGGTCTGATCCTAGTGTATGCAGTGCCTAAAGATGTAAAGATAGATGGGGAAATTCATAAAAACTTTCTGATACAAGTTATACCTGAACGTGTGACATTGCCCATAGAAACCAATCAGCTTCTATCTTTTAAGCCTAGTACACACGCAACGATTATCGGCCGACTGATCGTCCGTCTTTTGTCCAGAGTGGTGTTTTGTTGGTTGGAATGTGTTCTAGACTGCACACTAATTCTCTCGCCCGACAAAATTCTACTTCAGAAGTGATGTCATCTGTTGGTTTGCTTTCTTTGTGTTCTTTCTTCTCTGAGCATGCCCAGTCTTGCTCATCAGATTTTTCCCTGTCGAAATCTGTACTGACTGCACGAAAATCGGCTGTGTTTTGACGGCGGACAAAAATTTTATAGCCTGCACACCAGATTTTTTTTGGCCGAAAAGTCGGAGTTGGTTGTCGGAAGCATCATACTAACAAGCCGAAAATCGGCAGATGGGTCGTCGGACGAAAATTCCCTGCCGATTTTCGACGCGTGTGTACGAGGCTTAAGTTCTTTTTCCACACAACGTAAGAAATGTAAATTTGAAAGCTGAATGGCTACACATTGGCTGCAATTTGGTTTCAGTTTTATAGTTTGTCTAAATCTGCTAGTCCATCTAAGTCCCGGTTCACATATGTGCAATGACAGTCATCGCATGTGATTGGGAGCGCACTGCTCTGAAATTCACATGCGATGTCTGCGCGATACAAATTCAGCCATACAGATTGTATGGCTGAATTTGCATCGCATTGGGAAACAACTTACACAGGACCCTTTTTTGGGTCCACACCAGAATCCGATCGCCTGGGTGTTCACACCTATGCGATCCGATTCATGTCCGAACTGACAGTTCGCACTGCGGTATGCAAAGTGATCTGGGGCTGTCGTTAACTTTGTATTGACACCCCCAGCAATTCGCATATGGCAGTGTGAACTGCCTGCGAGTTGAATGCGATGCGAACCCACAGTGGATTTGCAGAGTTCCCGCATTGCATATATGTGAAACGACACTACACCCCCCTCCCCCTCAGACTGAGAGCTGCTCTGTGCTGTGCCCCCTGTGCTCCTAAGAGGAAAAAGCCTTAAAAAATAAAACTAATGCAGCCATGACATCTAAGTATTGGTAAGCTGCAATGTATTACGGTTTGGGTTTAATACCACTTTAGGTTCTGCTTTAAGAATTCCTAATTTAGGCCCCTTGTGCGACTTGTTGTGTGCCTAGGTACTGCAAAGTCGCATGACAAGTCATACTCCATGATTTCCAATGAGTCCCATTCATGTCTGTGCGACTTCAAGTCGCAGCAACTTCAAAGCAGTCCCTGCACTACTTTGGTCTGACTTTGATGCGACTCGAGGTCCATAAACCTCAAGATTACACAGGCATTGCTTCCAGTCGCGTCAAAGTAGCGTGACTTTTAGATCGTACAAGTGTAAAAGGGACCTTAAAGAAACAATGCTGGAATCAGTGACCCCCCCTTCTTCTGAAAATGCTTGTTGCCTGGCTCTAATGTTGACCCATAATACTTTGAACCTGGAACAAACACGTAGATATGAACTTCAGATTTTTCTGATCAGCATAATTGTTCTGGGTCAGGTGCTCTGTAAATATTAAAGTCAGCCATAATAACCAAATCTGTGCAATTTTCAGAAGGAGGTCAGCAGTGTCTATTTCTAGATTTCTCCTATGACAGATTTACTCTAAGCCTCCATTTTCTTTAAGGGAATGAAATGTACACGATTGTTTCTGGATTGCAGAGAGAGAGTGGTGTTATGTATATTATAAATGTCACCATTGTATCACACAAGTGCGCACACACAGTATGTATGCAAGTGGATGCACCTTCAGTGCTGTAGCAAAGGGGGGGGGGGCTTCTAATGGGTATTTTTAGCCCAGTGGTGCCTCCCCCAGCTGCGCCTTTACAACTGTGATTAGTTTGTTCTCCAAACAGATTTTTTTTCTCTCCTCGTATAATATTTTTATTCTAATATCAGCAGCTTCAGACCCTCCCGTAGCCGGGTAAAACGGTTCACGCTACAAAGGCTTTTTTATTTATTTTTTATCTATTTACCCGTAGAGCAATTTCAGGCAATTTCCGCCATTGACAAAAGGCGTTCTGCAAAATAACTATTTGTGTTTATGAAGAAAACCTCATTGCTGCTTTTGTTAAAATCTTAATAGCTGTCAAGGATTTTCCCATCAGGAGAGCCGGGAGGATAATTAACCCTGCGTGCACCATATGTACAGTTCATTAGCTGGAAGACACCCGCTAACCAGGATTCCGTACATTGGTGCTACAGCTGCCAGTTGTTTTTAAATAAAAATTAGTTTGGCTGGCTAATCAGTTTCTCCCCTCTTTGTCAGTCATGTGACCCCGAATTTAGCTCCTTAATTATATGTTTTTTAGAGAAATCTATTTAATGTAAGACTAGTTCTGAGCCATTGTGCCTCCTTTTAGATGAACAGTAAAGCATGTACTGCCTTTAGGACAGGTGGACACCTTATATTGTCAGCTTAGGTAAATGCACATTCCAGTTCAAACTGATAATATATTTTTATTTAATAGAAAATCAGACGAACATTTCCATCCAAAGAATTTTTGTATGATTTTCGTATAGTTTGTACAGAACTTTCAACAGCCGATTCAGAATTTTCAAAAATTTCAAAAGGAAAAACTCCAAAATTTTTCTCGTATGGGAAAAAAAACGATTTTCATTTAACCACTTGCCCACCGCTTACTTTATATAAACAATGGCAGAGTGGCACCTACAGGCAGAATCATATACGCAATTTGCCTGGGAGGAGCTAGGGAGCGTGCGTGTGCCGCCGGCGGCGCGCTCCTGCCCCCCGTCTTCAGCGTGGAAGCCGGCGCGTGTGTCAGGCGGCTCTGATTGCCACCTGACACCGGCGATCTCTTCCTACTGAGGGAGAAGGACGGTCAGCTGATGTAAACACAGCCGTCCGCCCTTCTCCCTGCAATGATCACAGAGACCATGTGATCCTTGTATATAGGATCACATGTCTCAGTGATCATTTCACAAGCCCAACCCCCCCCCCCCCCCACAGTTAGAATCACTCCCCTAGGCTTACATTTAACCCCTTGATCGCCAACAGTATTAACCCCTTCCCTGCCAATGGCATTATTACAGTAACAGTGCATATTTTTAGCACTGATTACTGTAATAATGTCACTGGTACCCCCAAAAGTGTCAAAAATGTCAGTTAGGGGTCCAATCTGTCTGCCGCAATGTAGCAGTCCCGCTAAAAATCTCAGATCGCCGCCATTACCAGTAAAAAAAAAAAGCAATAAAAATGACATAAATCCTTCCCGTAGTTAGTAGACGCAATAACTTTTGCGAAAACCAATCAAAGTACGCTTATTGCGATTTTTTTTACCAAAAATATGTAGCAGAAAACAAATTGGCCTAAAATCTTAAAAGTATTTGATTTTTAATTCTTTTTTTTTTTTTTAGAAGGTCATATAGCATTATGTGAAAAATATTATTATTTCTTTTTTTTCCAAAATCGTCGCTATTTTTTTGTTTATAATGCAAAAAATAAAAACCGCACAGGTGATCAAATATCACCAAAAGACAGCTCTATTTGTGGGGAAAAAAAGGACATAAATGTTATCAATTTTTTATTTGGGTACAGCGTCGCATGACTGTGCAATTGTCCTTTAAAATAACGCAGTGCTGAATCGCAAAATAGGGCCTGGTCATTAAGGTGGGAAAATCTTTCCGGTTCAGAACTGGTTAATGTGTACCCTTTTCATACGATTTTTGTACAAGAAAAATCAGAAAATAAAGACTTCACATGATCAGAAACAAAGAACAACAAAAAATGCCTTTGTCTTATGAGAATTTTTTATTCATGGGTTCCGATTTGCTGTGAAACAACGAGGAAAATCGGATGATTGTTTGCCCGATTTTCTTATAGTGGGTACCCCGCTTAAAGCGGAGTTCCGGGCACAGAAACAAAATTTCAATGAACATACCCCCGGGACAGTCAGGGCTAGTACATTCCACAATGGCTAGCCTCTGATCTGTCCCGGTTAGCACTTACCTGCAAGAAGAAATACTCACTTATAAAATTTCTTCCACAGCGTTGCCATCTCTGTGTTGGGCAGCTGAAGCCAGCGCGATCCTCTTCTGCGTCCTCTTCCGCGTCTTCTTCTCCCAGAATGCGCCTTCACCGGCCCCTCTCGTCACTTCCGGTGCGGCGCCGCATTCATACACAGCTTCTGGGCATGCCCAGAAGCTGTTTAGCAGGGAATCACTTCCGGTGCGGCATCGCACCGGAAGTGACGAGCGGGGCTGGTGCCGTCGCATTGATTCCTGGGAGCGATGACGTTCAGCTCCCAGGAATCATTGCAAACCGGAAGTGACGGCGCAGGCCGAGGCCACAGAGGGAGGAAGTGGAAAATAGGTGAGTATTTCTATCTACAATTACAAGGTAAGTAAAAAAAAAAAAAATAACCCTAACTATCCAATTCCTTTTCAGGGGAAGCAAAGCAAGCGGATGAGCACAAAATCGATTAGGTCGATTTTGTGCCCGGAACTCCGCTTTAAGGCTTTATTTACACCAGATGAGGTTGAGTGCATATTCAAGCAAAATTAAGGTCTTTCAGTGAGCCTCATTGCACTATTGGAAAGCTTTATGCCTCGTACACGCGATCAGATAATAGGACGACTTATCGTTCACATTTTGTTGCATGATACTAGTATCGAATTCAACAATGCGTACTTTTTTTGTTTTCGTACGAATCTGGAAAAGCTTCCTGGTTGCGTAGCTACATATCGAATAGTGCAAAACAAAAACAATGGCGACCAGGCTTTTTCCATGTTAAAGCAGAGTTTCACCCAAAAGTGGAACTTCCGTTTTAGGTAGGAATAACCCCCTGACATGCTACATGTCATTTTTTTGGGGGGGGAGCGGGTACCTAGTTTTGACAGGGTACCTGCTCCCACTTCTGCTCGGAGCGCCGCTGCACTCTGAACGGAAGTTCTCCTCCTCCCTGCAATCTTCTGGGACATGGTCCGGCCAATCAAGACGCGCAGCCGCAAACTGTCACAGCCGGGTGCCCATACCAGTGATGGAGGCGCCGCCAAGACCAGAGGGAAGAGGATTGAGGCTTCGGGCGGCCGCATCGCTGGACCGTGGGACAGGTGAGTGAAAAGGCTGGAACTCCGCTTTAATTTTGTGTTTCTGATCATGCGTGGTCTTTGTCTATCGGTTTTTAGCAGACGCATACTGTACTGATTAGATTATTGTCGTTTGCTAGGCTATCGTACGACAAAAGTTTTCGTGTTTGTCCCTTCAGATTTTGTTGGACGAAATGTCGTGATCGGCTGTCGAAAGCTGTGTACTAACGATTAGATTATCGTGCGATCAATTTGAAAGCAATTTTTTTCGTACGATTATCTGATCGTGTGTACGAGGCATTAGCACGCATTTAAAAAAGGACAGCATTCTGCATTTTCTGCTTGTAAACTTACCAGAACACTTGTAAACACACCACAAAAGCATTTAAATGCAACACAGTACAAAAATAACACAAGCTGTGAAGCACAATATACATTTTTGCAAACATGCGGAACTGCACACTGAACATGGAGATTGAAGTGTTAATGTGCCCCACACTAGCTCGACTCCAAAATGTGCAACTTTGGAGTCCAACTTTGATACGACTTTGATGTGACTTCTTACACTCTGTGCCATTGAAGTTGTATCAAAGTCAGACCAAAGTAGTGCAGGAACCTTTTCTAAAGTCTGACAGACTTGTGTAGTATCAGCAGGGCTTTTTTTCAGCTGGAACTTGGTGGAACTCAGTTCCACCACCTCTGGCTCAGGCCTTCTGCTCCCTGCTCATCACTATGACTTGTAAATACAGAAGTACAGCTTGTCTCCCAACAGATCCCACAAATCTGATCTCCTGAACAGCTCCCACTGACTGCAGGATGGGGACAAGGGAGATGCAGGTGCCCGGGGTGCAGTGCAGATGCCTATACCCCTACTGGATGATCTCCCTGCAAGTGAGAGAGGTGGAGCCCCCTATAGTGTGGAGGAAATAGAGCCGGCTGAGTGCTTCAGCTTAATAAAGAAACAAACGTGGATGTGGAAGATGGTGAAGCTTTTAAGGAGGAGGGGTGGAGAAGATGGGGCAGTGGAGGTGGGTTTACATGCAGAGGTCAGAGTTGAAGAGGGCTGAAAGTGAGTTGTGGATAGGGGAGGCAGCTGTGGAAGAAGGCTGAACTCTGCATTCTGTATTCAGTGCACTCCTGAACTCTACACTATGTACATAATGCAGCCCCAAATTCTGCATGTAGCACACCCCTGAACTCTGCACTCTGTGTGTAACCCCCACCCCGACTCTGTACTTGGTATCTAATGCACTCCTGGCATTTAGCTCCCCTTTAAGATCCTCCCACTGAAATTTGACCACTGCCACAAATTGATGCGGTTTGTAGTGTGTGTGTGTGTGTGTGTGTTGGTGGGGGGGGGGGTTTGGGGGTCATGGTGGAGTTCCTGCACCTATTTTTCTGAGAAAAAAATCCCTGAGTATCAGTTAAGACAGCTCTCATAGGGAAACATTGAATTCCACATGTCATCCAACTTGGGGTCTCACAAGTCGGATCCTATGTCGCATCAGTGCGAATCCGAGCATATTATGATCTGCCAAATTAGTATTCCTGTTTTTCTATTCAATTCCTCCAAACTCCATTAGGTCTGTAATGTGGTGATCCAGGAACCCCTTTTGCTTACCTTTGTAATGCAAGAGAGGTATTCAATCCTGGGCTATCCATCATCAAGCATCTATTTTTCAGGTTTATAACATTACCACTGGTCCTCAGTTCATATGTTCACATAGTTTCACAAGGTGGATGTGGCCGCCTCTGAACTGTCCTTGTTTTTTTTTTTTTTTATTTGTGCCTAGCATCCTACTCATGGTACCTGCATGGTATTTGATGGTAAAACAGGCTGCAGGAAATCAGCAGAAGGAAAGTGTAACAAAGTATGCAGAAAAGATGAAAACCATATTTTAGAAAAGTAAAATGCACGGCATTGTTTAACCTCTTCAGCTCTGGAAGGTTTACCCCCCATCATGACCAGGCCATTTTGTATGATATGGCACTGCGTAACTAACTGACAATTGCGCAGTTGTGCAACGCTGTACCCAAATATACTTGGTGTTTTTTTCCCCCACAAATAGAGCTTTCTTTTGGTGGTATTTGATCACCTCTGCGGTTTTTATTTTTTTGCGCTATAAACAATTTTGAAAAAAAAAAAACAATATTTTTTTACTTTATGCTATGAAACATACCGAATAAATAAATATAAAAAATCAAATTTCTTCATTCATTTAGGCCAATACATATTCTTCCACATTTTTGGTAAAATAAATATCCCAATAAGTGTATATTGATTGGTTTGTGCAAAAGTTATAGCATCTACAAACTATGGGATAGATTTATGGAACTTTTATTTTTTTATTGTTTTTTCTAGTAATGGTGGCAATCAGCGATTAGGAGTATCCATAACTGAAATTCCTCTTTAGGATACACAGTGCTTAAAAAAACAAAATGTCACGCTACTCTGTAAAAAGAAAGATGTCTATACTTACCTATGCTGAGGGCGCTCCAGTCTAATCACATGATCTCTCCAGCGGCCAGCTTCAGTGAGGAGGAGAAACCGCCAACAATGGCTGCAATGCCTTTGCAGTGACGTCACCCATAGGCTTAATATCTATAATAGCTGTTGTCAGCTGTCCGTCCTCTACGCTCGGAGCCAATCGTGTGACTGGACCAGAGCCCCTCAGCATAGGTAAGTATAGACACCTTTCTTTTACAGGGTAGTTTGAATAGGCTTAGAATGTGGGTGGAAGCAGGTTTAAAGTGGAGCTCCACCCAAAAGTGGAAGCTGCGCTTGTTCGCATCCTCCTCCTCCCCCCCCCCCCCTTACTGCCACATTTGGCACTTTTTGGAGAGGAGGGAAGAGCAAGTACCTAGTTTTGACAGTTACCTATTCCCACTTCCCGGTAAGTTTGCCGCACGGCGATCTATGTCATGCCCAGCCCCTCATCCTTCCCCCCGCTGCCTTCTGGGACCTGTGTGTTCCAGAAGATAGCGGGACCATTTAGGAAGTGCAGCACTACTCATGCATGCACAGTGGGAAACCATACTTGCAATGCCGGCACCTGCACCCGAAGCCGATGGGCGAATCGGCCTTGGGTGCCGACATTGCAGGATCCCTGGACAGGTCTTTATTAAAAGTCAGGAGCTACAGCATTTGTAGCTGCTGACTTTTATTTTTTTACAGACTAAAACTCTGCTTTAAGTATAGTTAGGATTTGAATGGACTTCCCCTTTAAGTTTATATCAATTGAAAATCCGTGTTTAAAATGATATATATCATATCACTGACCATGTAACCTATTCAAGATACAGATATAAAGTAATGGGGATTTGTTGGTAGTGTGCACATTCCCAGCAAACAAACTCAACACTAAGCCCCCGGTCACACCGGTGTGACTTGTCATGCGATTTAATAGTTTCAATGGAAGTTAAATGGAAGCGGTTGCATCGGTGTGACTCTGATTCCATCGGAGTCACACCGATTTTGAAAGTAGTTCCTGCACTACTTTTTGCAAGCTCAGATACGATTTGCATAGAGATCTTCCAAGTCGCACTGTTATGTGACTTTGAAATCGTGCAATTTCAAGTGAAGTTGCATGATTTCAAAGTCATATTTAGTGTGACTGAGGTGTAAGGGGCCTCTACAAAAGACTTATCTGACTAGACAAAATCTGATTAATACAAAGCAGCATCTCTGACTACTATTAAGGATTCTGTATGAAGCAAATCTGCCCAAAGCTATCTGCAGCCTGCACAAACCTGGTTTTCAGCACTGTTTAACCATTTAATAAAAGTCCTTGATCCCTTACCACCTCCCTCTCTTCCCCATCTCTGTATTGGTAAAGCTGTCCTGCCACCCTGGAAGCTTGGTAAGCAGCTGGTAGGATATGAGGTAGTCTCTGTGAAAGCTTTCTCCCCTCCTGCAGGGTGAAGGAGAACTCCTAAGAAGCAGTTTATACTCCAATGTGATTGCAGTTTTGGCAAATCAAAAGCCAGCAGCTTTTAGTACATATTAGGGGGGATTCAGTAAAGCTGCTGCACCACTTTTCATCCCTTTGGGCGTTCATCCCTTTGTTAATGTAATCTGCCAAATAAATGAAGCATATGTGATGCTCTTGGTTCTGACAGAGTGACTCATGAGCCAAATTCAGGTAGTTAAAATGCACCACTTTTACACTGTGGCGCAATGAATGAGCCAACTTCAAAATAAAATAACAACCATTTGTATCTCACGAACGTGGAGCTAAAAAGGACCAACTCTCTTTTGGTGTACAAAGAGAAAGACCCTGGCACTGCCAAATTCAAGTATAAGTTCTAGACAGGTATATAAATTTGGCACGCACTGCATCACTTTTAGAATGCACGCAAGACACCTGCAAAATCTGTCTACATCAGTCTTTATGAATTCCAAGGATTATGTTTTTCAGATACTCTCTGCATCAACCTTTTCAGGTAGGGAACAATTTTGGAAAGACAAATGATGTCTTTGCATTCCTTGCTGCTTTTTAAAAATTACAGAGTGGTGATATGATCTTTACAATGTAGAGAGGATGAGGGGTGAAGAAGGACAAGAAGGGGAGACACAGCAAGCTCTTTCCAGACACTGACCACCTAATTCTTCCCCTTTTTTCTATGCTTCCATGTATCATAAACATTTGAAAAGCCAGGGAGGATTTCCATGCACAAATGGCATGGAATTTTTTTTTTTTTTTTTAAATGGTACCATTAGCATCACTTTAAAATTGGAGGTTTCTATTTCACATGCATAAATACACATACAAAGGCCAATTAACCTAGTAGCATGTCTTTGGAGTGTGGCACGAAACCCACACAAGCACAAGAAGAACATGCAAACTTCATGCAGATAGTGTCCTGACTGCCATTTGAAGTGGAGACTGCCATCTACAAGGCAGAAGTGCTAACCAGAAATCCAATGTTCATGTACACAGGTGTCAAAATACATGCATTTAAATACATTTGGAGCCAATTTCTAAGGCCCCCTTCACACTATTCAGAATTGCCGTGATTCAGCCCACAATTCAGCTTGTGATTCCAAATCACATGGCAATCGCTGCAAAACGTGCAATGTGAGTTTGAATGACACCCCAAATGTGGTACAAATTAGCCACTATTGTGATGTGACAGAATCACTCTACAATAGTGGCAAGACTCTTTTAAAAATCGTGTGACATTTGTCACCCAAAAAAGAGCAGGAGCTTCTTTTGGGGGACAAATCCGCATATGGCAACTCATTGGGGAAACCCGTTGAAGTGAATGGTATGCCCTATACATGACTCATGGAATCACGTTTGAAGCTGCCGGAGGGGGTTTAAAAATTGGAATCTACGTTAACGTCACCAACGTATATCTCGTCATTTTCCTTTTTCTGCCACCACTATCACCTTACGTTGAATGCAAACTTAGGAGAGAAAAGCATATTTTTTTAAAGACCGGGTGGCTTTCATTTCCTTCTTTTATTCACACAGCTAGAGCTCTTGGCTTGCTGTACGGTGTGCGTAATATAAACCGTGTTGACCTTAGAAAACAATCAATTTTATCTTCTAATCTGAAGCAGAAAAAAGACAGCTCTATTCTGACCCTCAGGGGTGAAAAACAAAAATGCTTTCACTTCAGGAAATACCAGGATATATAAAAAACCTAACACCACATTTAGAGGCCTAAATGGATAATAAATGTAATAAATATTAAACATCAGTAGTTTACAAATACTATATATCAATGCTGTATATAATGTAGCTCTACTAAAATTCCACAGTTGTTCATTTGTTACCAGGCTAAGTCTAGCCACGTTGTGGTGTTGGGTATCTTCAGCAATGGTTTCTGACTATCTGGCAGCCATAGCTGGACCTCATCAAGTCAGACACACTTTTGGCCCCTGGAGAGGCGGGTGTGATTATAAAATACACAAATTGGCCTGAAGTAACAAGAATTTTTTGGGCCCTATATTCCTGACTGACAAATCCCTAGCTAAGCGGTTAGCTTACCCAAAACAGGTAATTCATTTGTGTTGTTTTCCTAGGGACTTTGGCATAGACTGTTCACGTTCACCAATGTGCATCAAGTCATTACTGGTAAAGTACATCTGGTTGTGTTCAGATCAGGCTCCTTAGTGGCTTGGTAGGTCACTGGATTCTAGGTGTGGACTGTACTTTGAGTCGGGATTAAGCCCTCATTTTCCACTGTCAATGCAAGAACCTCTACTGGTTACAGGAAAAATTGTGAATTAGTCCTAATTTGCAGAGATGTTGAGGCATCAAGAAAATGCTTCAAAGACACATGTGATGGTGCTTGCTAGGCCTAGGCCATTGTAGGCTAAGCAAGAGCATTGTAACTTGGCCAAGGGAATGGCATCACCACTTCCTTTCCTGCCCAACACCAGCCAGCACCTTGGATTTCAGTGCCAGCTGCAGCAGAGGCAGATGCTACAGGGGTTTGTTGGTAATGTGAGTATAACTGAGGTGGATGGGGGAGGGGGCCTTTACAAACATACTGTCACTTAGTTCTGCATGTGCAAGGTGACAAGTGTGTCTTAAAAGGGAAGCCTAGGTACTTTACAGGCAATGTTCAATTGTATACAGCGCTAGTTTCTCCAGTCTGCACACCTGTTGCAACATTTGAGCAAATCCCTATAGAATCTTTTGTTATGTTTTGATGAAACCACAGTGAAACTTCAACATGAGCAAAAACAGATTTAGTTGGGAAAACCACTGAGGTCTATAAAAAATAAAATAAGCCATTGGGCATTCCACTACAAAACCTTTCTGTTGCCTTATACTGTATGTACATTAAAGTGAACCTGTGACCAGGATATGAAGTATACATATTCTTAGGAAGCAGTAAATGACATATGTAGCTGCAGGCGCTGAAGAGAAACTCATCCTCAAAAGCTGAATTCTCTATAGTGGCTGCACAAACAGAGGTCAGCAATGCCTTGTTTTAAAGCTCTTTTACTGCTTTTCAAATATTTGTCTGGCCTAGCCACAGGTTCGCTTTAATTATCCTATGAGTGTATACTGTGTGTATGTGTATATATATATATATATATATATATATATATATATATATATATATATATATATATATATATATATATATATCTACAAGAAAAAGTATGTAAACCCTTTAGAATGATATGGATTTCTGAACAAATTGGTCATAAAATGTGATCTGATCATCATCTAAGTCACAACAATAGACAATTACAGTCTGCTTAAACTAATAACACACAAAGAATGAAATGTTGCCATGTTTTTATTGAACACACCATGTAAACATTCACGTGACAGGTGGAAAAAGTATGTGAACCCCTAGACTAATGACATCTCCAAGAGCTAATTGGAGTAAGATGTCAGCTAACTGGAGTCCAATCAATGAGATGAGATTGGAGGTGTTGGTTACAGCTGCCCTGCCCTATAAAAAACACACACCAGTTCTGGGTTTGCTTTTCACAAGAAGCATTGCCTGATGTGAATGATGCCTCGCACAAAAGAGCTCTCAAAAAACCTACCATTAAGAATTGTTGACTTACATAAAGCTGGAAAGGGTTATAAAAGTATCTCCAAAAGCCTTGCTGTTCATCAGTCCACGGTAAGACAAATTGTCTATAAATGGAGGAAGTTCAGCGCTGCTGCTACTCTCCCTAGGAGTGGCCGTCCTGTAAAGATGACAGCGCAGACTGCTCAATGAGGTGAAGAAGAATCCTAGAGTGTCAGCTAAAGACTTACAAAAGTCACTGGCAAATGCTAACATCCCTGTTAGCGAATCTACAATACATAAAACACTAAACAAGAATGGATTTCAAGGAAGGATACCACAGAGGAAGCCACTGCTGTCCAAACAAAAAATTGCTGCACGTTTACAGTTTGCACAAGAGCACCTGGATGTTCCACAGCAGTACTGGCAAAATATTCTGTGGACAGATGAAACGAAAGTTGAGTTGTTTGGAAGAAACACACAACATTATGTGTGGCAAAAAAGAGGCACAGCACACCAACATCAAAACCTCATCCCAACTGTGAAGTATGGTGGTGGGAGCATCATGGTTTGGGGCTGCTTTGCTGGGGTCAGGGCCTGGATGGATTGCTATCATCGAAGGAAAAATGAATTCCCAAGTTTATAAAGACATTTTGCAGGAGAACTTAAGGCCATCTGTCTACCAGCTGAAGCTCAAGAGAAGATGGGTGTTGCAACAGGACAATGACCCAAAGCATAGAAATTAATCAATAACAGAATGGCTTAAACAGAAGAAAATACACCTTCTGAAGTGGCCCGGTCAGAGTCCTGACTTCAACCCGATTGAGATGCTGTGGCATGACCCCAAGAAAGCGATTCACACCAGACTTTCCAAGAATATTGCTGAACTGAAACAGTTCTGTAAAGAGGAATGGTCAAAAATTACTCCTGACCATTGTGCACCTCTGATCTGCAACTACAGGAAACGTTTGGTTGAAGTTATTGCTGCCAAAGGAGGTTCAACCAGTTATTAAATCCAAGGGTTCACATACTTTTTCCACCTGCACTGTGAATGTTTACATGGTGTGTTCAATAAAAACATTGCAACATTTCATTCTTTGTGTGTTATTAGTTTAAGCAGACTGTGATTGTCTATTGTTGTGACTTTGATGATGATGATGATGATGATGTTCAGATCACACTTTATGACCAATTTGCGCAGAAATCCATATCATTCCAAATGGTTCACATACTTTTTCTTGCAGCTGTGTATGTATATATATATATATATATATATATATATATATATATATATATATATATATATATTAAACCCCTAAGGGAAACGTCAACCTCGTTGCCTGAAATCAGTTTATTTAGCTGTTTGGCCTTATTCTGGCATCAGTTACTGTAATACACCGATTTGTCATGACTATGGACTTTTCAGCCTGCATCATGGGTGCATTCTGTCTGCTCCAATTTTGATAAATTTGCTCTATATACATTTTTGCAAACAATAAATCAGTTGTGTGAAGCTATTATAGTAGTCCACCGGTCTGTAAGTTTCTGCAACCATGAACCAGGAGCATTCTCAACTTCTCAGCTTTCATCTGAGCCACAGATATACTAGGAACTCATCACGCACAAACCTTTCAGAATCCAAGAATAGCAACATTGCGACCCACATGCTCTTGTGAAATGACTATTCTGTCAGAAATCTCTCACGCTGTGATCCGATTGTCCTTAATCAGTTCATCAACATGTTTTCTGTTAAGCTCGTCAGATGCTTTCACAGGTCAACCACACTTTTATTCCACAATTCTGGTCTTCAATCCTTGCCATCTTTGCATCTTTCGGCCCATCATTGCACCATTCTTACATCACAGTTATCATCACAAACCGCTTGCATACATTGGTACATTTGGTTTGGACATCAAGTCAAAGCCTACTGTGATAGTGAATGATCCCCTTGAGTAAGCTCTGGTGGGGGGAGTGGCGTTGAGGGCGTGGCCTGGCAGGGTTCCAGGCTGAGACTGCCATTCGCTATCTCACAGCAGGCTTTGACTTGATGTGCGGCTCCCGGGACACCTATCACTGTCTACCATTGCCTGGAGCATAGATGAGCTCCTTTCCCAGCCAGCACTCACAGCGGTGGGCACAGGATTTCATTTTAATACAGCCCGAACGGCTCTCACACATATAGTGGTTCACATTTGGTTTGGAGGAACATCTTCTACCATCAGAAACTCAATCACAGCATGATGAGTTAAATCACACTCCAACATATTAATCCAACATATTAACATATTGTCCAACATATTAATGGTTGGACCATATGGACCATATGATCAAACATATTAATCATAGAGAGTAGCAAAACAATCAGAATAGTTCATATATTACCCTTCCTGGGTATAGGCACATCTGTTGTGTGTGCTGCAGCGATCACCAGCTGGACACTGTTTATCACAGATAAACATACATGTTCGCCAGCACACCATGGATCTTCCACAGCAGTCCAAAGAAACTCTTTATTGCAAAGGGATCACATCAGGATAAGTGCAACGTTTCGGAGTCACGTAGTACCCCTTCGTCACATGCCTGATGAAGGGGTCCTGTGTGACTCTGAAACGTTGCACTTATCCTGATGTGATCCCTTTGCAATAAAAAGTTTCTTTGGACTGCTGTGCAAGATCCATGGTGTGCTGGCGAACATGTATGTTTAGCACAACAATCATTCACTATAATGACCTACTGACAACTGAAGTGAGAGCGGAGGACCTACGCAACGGGGCTGATTTATTAACCACTTCAGCTCCAGAAGGTTTTACCCCCTTAATGACCAGGCCATTTTTTGCGATTTGGCACTGCGTTAAAAATTGCGCGGTCGTGCAACGCTGTACCCAAATACAATTGATGTCCTTTTTTTCCCCACAAAAAGAGCTTTCTTTTGGTTTGGTGGTATTTGATCAACTCTGCGATTTTTAGATTTTGCGCTATAAACAAAAAAAGCAACAATTTTGAAAAAAACGCCATATTTTTTACTTTCTGCTATAAAACATTCCCAATAACAAAATTTTAAAAAATCTAATTTTTGTATCAGTTTAGGCCAATTTGTATCCTGCTACATATTTTTGGTAAAAAAAAAAAAATCCCAAAAAGCGTATTTTAATTGGTTTGCGCAAAAGTTATAGCGTTTACAAACTACGGGATAGATTTTTGGAATTTTTATTTATTTTTTCGTTTTTATTATTAATGGCGGTGATCAGCGTTTTTTTAGCGGGACTGCGACATTTCGGCGGACAGATCAGGTCCCTAACTGACATTTTTGACACTTTTTGGGGACCAGTGACATTAATACAGTAATCAGTGCTAAAAATATGCACTGTTACTGTATAAATGACACTGGCAGGGAAGGGGTTAACACTGGGGGTAATCAAAGGGGTTAATGTATGCCTAAATGTGCTTACTCACTGTGTGTGGGGGGGGGGGGGGTGGTTCTGTGATAGGCACAGAGAGATCAAAGTTTCAGCTTAGTTGATACTCCTAATCTCTCCCTGCCTGTCTCCCAGAAGACTCGCCTGCTTTGTTTACATAAGCAGGCGGGTCTTCTGTCAGTTTATCTGACGATCGGGGGAGGAAGTCTAAACACAGCGGGAGCGCGGCTCCGGCGGCGTGCCCCCGAAACCTTGTGCACGAAATCACGTAGTACTATGTGATTTTGCGCAGCTGTGCCGGCCTGCTGCAGTAATACTACGGTGGGTGGTCGGCAAGAGGTTCAAGAAATATAGACTGCTTTGCGATGGAAGTTTCACTTTGCAAGGGATTTTTCCCCAAAGCTTAGTAAATGAGGTGAAGCTCTTCTGGCTTCCGTCATCGAATCCTGTTCAAGCAAAAAATCTTATTTTTTTTTTTTTCCTTGCACTAGATTGGGTATTCTTTGCAAAGTGAAATTTTGCCACATTCAGTAAGCTTTGGCGCTAATTCCCTTGCAAATTGTACCTTACCTTACAAAGTAAACAGCCTGTTTGTCCCTAGTAAATAAACCCCAGTGCGTCAGTACTTCTCACATATTGGCCCTGCTAACTGTTGAAGAGATATAAAAGTGGAGGCATTATTTTTCTTTCAACCTTTGTAGTTCTGATGTATTTCACAGTTATTTGCTATATACAAATATATGAATATTATAAATATATAAATACTGTAGTTATTTCAGATAGTCATTTTCTACTTTCTTAAGGCCCCTTTCACACATACGGTCCGTTCAGTTCATCAGTTCAGTCACGTCAAAATGTATCAGTTTTCCATCCGTTTTTCATCCATTTTTCATCCGTTTTTCGTCAGTTGTCATCCGTTTTTCATCAGTTGTTATGCATTTTTCATCCATTTTTTCATCCGTTTTTCATCAGTTGTTTTCTGTTTTTCATCCGTTTTCATCCGTTGTCATCCATTTTCATCCGTTTTCATCCGTTGTCATCCGTTTTTCATCCGTTCAAAAAAACGGACATTGACGGAAGCGGATGAAAACGGATGTTAACTGATGATCATCCGTTGTCATCCGTTTTTACATAGAGATACATTGATGTCCATTTTTCATCTGTCAACGGATGGATGAAAAACGGACAAACGGCCCCTTTCACACAGGCGGACCGTTCAGATCCGCCTGTCCATTTTTTTGGCGGATCTGAACGGTCCCCCCATGCATTCCTATGGGGTATCGGATGTCAGCGGAGACATGTCCGCTGACATCCGACCCGATCCGATCCGTCAAATCTAGATTTCCATCCGTCCAGCGGATCGGATCGGATGGCATCGGATGAGAACGGACAAACGGTCCGTTCCCATCCGATTTCCCCCCATAGAGATACATGGGGAACTGACAGCTGTGTCTCCGCACACAGCGTGGAGACACAGCTGTCATCCTCCTGCTCAGCGGGGGATCGTCGGCTCGATCCCCCGCTGAGAAAAACGGACTCCGTCCAACGGACGGAGTGTGTGAAAGGAGCCTTAGGCTTGGTTCACACTTGTGTGGGTGCAGGAATCACACCTGTTGCTGCACCTGCAACCACCCGCAGCACAAATGTGCTGCTCTTTTATAGTTCAGGGCTGCCATTTATTGCTAATGGCATCTCCATGCAACCAAACAAGCAGTGTGTTTGTAGGTGCGGGAAATTGCTTTGTGTAAAAACACCATGCGATTTCCCTGCGGCTGCAGTTTTAAAAATGTGACCTTTTTTCTGCATTTCCTGCAGGTACAGCAGCCAATTCAAGTGCAAACGCGGGCTGCGCCAACCACATAGATTTGAACCTAGCAGTAAATCATACTCTGTAGCTTCAGTGTCGGGGTTAGAGGTCAGCTGATGCCCTACAACTGCAGTCCTGTCATCTGCCTGACCCCACATGCTGCCTCTCAGCTCCTGAGAATACGTAACAGTGTCAGATAAGCTAAGCCAGGAATGTAAATGACTGCATGTTCAAATATTTGATTCTTCCTGGATCTGAGTCTTGCTAAGGGTACCTGCTGAGGCCTACAGTTATAATTATCTAGCCCAGATTCAAGCATGAGTAATTTAGAAAAGCAGAGTAGCTCAGTTACAGTCTGTTGTCATTAGTATTGAAAATTACGTCAATATTGCTGTTTCCTTTTGATGTGTTTTGATACCAGGATTACTTTGCATTGTGTAGCAGACAATTTTCTTCTTGTGCTTGCAAGATCAGGCTGTAGACTGAGCTCTACAAATCACTCTGGCCTCAGTGGAGATTGGTTGTGTTGGCTGATTCAGCCCGTGTGTTCTTTTCTGTCCTGATATATTGTGTGCCATGGCAGCATGTGCGGGCTCTGACCTGGAAGACAAGATTACAGATCTCTTATTGAAAGCTTTAGCGAAACATCTTGTCGTAGACCTTAGCCATGTCTCAGTAGGGTTTTCCTTCTTTTTCCCATGTGGGATTATTAAATGGATGTAATCCTCCAGGCCAGCTGTGAAGCAGTCGCCAGCCTCCCCTGTACCAGGAAAAAAGCACTGAATGGATTTTGAGGTCTGGACAGCTGGCGTGTGGCCTCATCTGCAAGGGAAATCTCCGTGTTTATCCAGTCTTGCTGCTCTCTGCAGACACTTCCATCCGCCATTGGAAATCAATCAAACAGCACTGGACTGTTAAGTAATATTTGGCATTATAAATTGCAAGCTGTTTGCCATGTAATTAATTCCCCACTAATGGCCAGGCGAACAGTGGTTTCAGAAGCCGCCTTAATGGTAGCTGAAAAATTAAATGTCAATAGAATATTCAGCTTGGGGCAGGACTGTATACGGACAGAATGTGTCAGAATGCAGACCTACAGACCAGTTGCAATTGCAGATCATTTTTCTGTTTGGAAGGCATTATCTATATTCATTCACAAATCACACAAACACTGCTTTGTCATTGATCATTGTCAATTTATTTAGTTAATGGCAAGAAATATATCATTGAGCTCTTTTTAAAGCTCACTAGTCACATAACTTTTGTATCTTTTGTTTTTAGGTTGGCCTTTGCTGGACTTTCCAGTAAGAAAGGGTAGCACCGCCTGCATGTTTGTTGGCATCCTGTGTATAACTGACTAAACCTGGGGGCTGTGTCTTAGCAGGGGAAGAGAGAGTGAATTTGTGATAAACGACTCCCCTTATGCTATCGTTCAGTATATTTATATGTAAAAACTCATATTTATGCAATCAAATAGTAATAAAAACAGGTTTTCAAATATTTAGTACAAATCCTATAATATTTAAAGAAAATATATGAAAAAGTACTATACAGCCGTGGCCAAAAGTTTTGAGAATGACACAAATAATAATTTTCACAAAATTATGATGACACTTTGCATATACTCCAGAATGTTATGAAGAGTGATTCGATGAATTGCAATTAATTGCAAAGTCCCTCTTTGCCATGAAAATGAATTTAATCCTATAAAAAAAAACACTTCCACTGCATTTGTAAAGAAGGATTCAGGGCACCCAAGAAAGTCCAGCAAGTGCCAGGACCGTCTCTATAGTTGATTCAGCTGCGGGATCGGGGCACCACCAGTGAAGAGCTTGCTCAGGGATGGCAGCAGGCAGGTATGAGTCCACAGTGAGTTGAAGGCTTTTGGAAGATGGCCTGGTGTCAAGAAGGGCAACTAAGAAGCCACTTCTCTCCAGGAAAAACATCAGGGACAGATATTCTGCAAAAGGTACAGGGATTGGACTGCTGAGGACTGGGATAAAGTCATTTTCTCTGATGAATCCCCTTTCCAATTGTTTGGGGGATCCGGAAAAAACCTTGTCCGGAGAAGAAAAGGTGAGCGTTACCATCTGTCCTGTGTCATGCATCCTGAGACCATTCATGTGTGGGGTTGCTTCTCGGCCAAGGGAGTGGACTCACTCACAATTATGCCTAAGAACACAGCCATGAATAAAGAATAGTACAAAAACATCCTCCGAGAGGAACTTCTTCCAACCATCCAAGTACAGTTTGGTGAGGAACAATGCCTTTTCCAGCATGATGGAACACCTTGTCATAAGGCAAAAGTGATAACTAAGTTGCTTGGGGAACAAAACATTGACATTTTGGGTCCATGGCCAGGAAACTCCCCAGACCTTAATCCCATTAAGAACTTGTGGTCAATCCTCAAGAGGCGGGTGAACAAACACCCCCCCCCCCCCACAAACTCTGACAAACTCCAAGCATTGATTATGCAAGAATGGGCCGCCATCAGTCAAGATGTGGCCCAGAAGTTGAGTGACAGCATGCCAGGGAGAATTGCAGAGGTCATGAAAAAGAAGGGTCAACGCTGCAAATATTGACACTGCAAAAACTTAATGTAATTGTCAATAAAATCCTTTGACACTTAGGAAATTCTTGTAATTATACTTCAGTATAACATAGTAACATTTGACAAAAAAGATCTAAAAACACTGAGGCGGCAGACTGACAAAATTAATATTTGTGTCATTCTCAAAACCTTTGGCCACGGCTGTACATTCTCTCTTTTGGGGGGTAAATATATGCTTTTCAAGAAAACAAGACATTGTAGGTGAAGACATATTGCATTACATTGGAGTAAGTAATGTACAATAGGAATAGATGCGAGAAAACATTCTGTGCACATTGTCATTGTATAGGGTGGCCATATTACCTTTGTAGCTAATATCACGAGCTGGGACTTGAAATGGGGAACAATAGTGGGGAGGGGTAATCAAGCATGATATCACAGAGGGAAGCCTTTGGAGGTCAAGGGGGAGAGATTGAAGGAGGAATAAATAGGAAAATGGGAAAGAAATATAGTTCTGGGGGTCATGGCTATGGTAATAGCAACTTTGCTACCAGCCACTGATCCTCCAAGACTTTTACAAACCTGGTGGTGGTGTCACAGGCAGTAATAAAAGCTGGTACCTGCTACAGGAACAAGGTAAGGGAAACCTAATGCTGGGAAAAATAATTGGGTAACACCTGGACATACACTTTAAAATGAGTTATAACATGAAGAGCTGTATATTGCATAAGGTGGAAATTTAACCAATCGATTCAAAATGGGATAGGATAAAGCCTATAAGTTAGAAATTACTTTAAAAGAAACTCTAAGCTTCTGACTAACTTCAGAGTCACTTCACTCCCAAGATCATAGCTTTAATGATAAGTTTTAAAATATCTCCCAACATACACTAGAACACCCTTCTTATTCTCAAGAGGTGGTATAAAATCAATGTACATTGGATATAAAAAGTCTACACACCCCTGTTAAAATGTCAGGTTTCGGTGATGTATTAAAAATGAGACAAAGATAAATAGTTTCAGTGTTTTCCACCTTTCATGTGACCTATAAACTGTACAACTCAGTTGAAAAAGAAACTGAAATCTTTTAGGCTGGGAAGTAAAAATAAAAAACTAAAATATTGTGGTTGCAATAACCAGCTATAACTGGAGATGTAGCTGTGTTCAGAATTAGGCAATCACATTCAAACCCATGTTATATAGGAGTCAGTACACACTCATTAATGCCCCATACACACGTGCAGATTATCTGCAGACTTTTGTCTGCAGACTTACCTTTTCTATGTAGTGCAAGGGCCTGCCGGATTGCATAGTGTTTAGGTTTGACCTCATATTATATGGTTTTGGTAAGTCTGCAGACAAAAGTCTGCAGATAATCTGCACGTGTGTATGGGGCATAAGGGTCCTTTCACACGGTCCACTGTACGGTGCGGACCGTTCTCTGCTCAGCGGGGATCGATCCGCCGATCCCCACTGAGCAGGCAGGTGGCAGCTCTCTCTGCACTGTGTGCGAAGAGGGAGGTGTCAGAGCCCCGCTGCTCTCTATGGGGGAATTGGATGATCATCCAATCCGATCCCCAGGACAGATGGAAAATAGGGTTTTCATCAGTCCGGATTTCATTCATTCCAGGATTGGATGCAGATGGCAGGGGGTCTCAGCGGACATGTCTCCACTGACATCCGTTGCCCCATAGGGATGCATGAAGGATCTGATCAGATCCGCCTAGAAAACTGACAGGCGGATCTGATCAGATCGTTCGTGTGAAAGGGGCCTTAAAGTGCCTCTCAATAACCCCAAATAAAGTTCAGCTGTTCTAGTAGGTCTTCTCTGACATTTTCTTAGTCGCAACCTACTACAAAAGCCATGGTCCGCAGAGAGCTTCCAAAGCATCAGAGGGATCTCATTGTAAAAAGATATCAGTCAGAATGGTACAAAAGAATTTCCAAGGCATTAGATACTGTATACCATGGAACACAGTGAAGACAGTCATCATCAAGTGGAGAAAATGTGGGAGAACAGTGACATTACCAAGAACTGGACATCCAGTTTAATTGGTCACAAGATTAATGAAAAGACAAGAAGAAAACTGATCAGGGAGGCTGCCAAGAGGCCTACAGCAACATGAATGAAGCTGCAGGAATATCTGGCAAGTACTGGCTGTGTGGTACATGTAACAACAGTCTCCTGTTTTCTTCATATGTCTGGGCTATGGGGTAGATTGGCAAGATGGAAACCTTTTCTTATGAAGAAAAACATCCAAGCCAGGGTAAAAACACATCTGAAGTCTCCTAAAAGCATGTGGGAAAATGTGTTAAGGTCTGATGAAACCAAAGGTTGAACTTTTTTGGTGATAAGTACAAAAGATATGTTTGGCGCAAAAAACAACACTGCACATCATCAAAAGAACACCATACTCACAGTGAAGCATGGTGGTGGCAGCATCATATTTTGGGCCAGTTTTTCTTCAGCTGGAATGGGGGCCTTAGTCAAGGTAGAGGGAATTATTAACAGTTCCAAATACCAGGCAATATTGGCACAAAACCTTCAGGCTTCTGCTAGAAAGCTGAACATGAAGAGGAACTTCATATTTCAGCATGACAATGACCCAAAGCATGCATCCAAATCAACAAAGGAATGGCTTCACCAGAAGAAGATTAAAGCTTTTGAATGGCCTAGCCAGAGCCCAGACCTGAATCTGATTGAAAATCTGTAGGGGGATCTGAAAAGGGCTGTGCATAGGAGATGCCCTCGCAATCTGACAGATTTGGAGTGTTTTTGCAAAGAAGAGTGGGTAAATATTGCCAAGTCAAGATGTGCCATGCAGATAGACTCATACGCAGAAAGACTGAGTGCTGTAATAAAATCAAAAGGTGTTTCAACAAAGTATTAGTTTAAGGGTGTGCACACTTATTTTTACTTCCCTACACCTAAAACAGTTTATAGGTCACATTAAAGGTGGAAAAAGTTCTGAAATGATTTCTCTTTGTATTTTCTCTTGCGTCCTCTGACAGTCGCAGCCCATCCATATTAGTGTTCACTATTGGGTAATGGCGCCCTCTGCAGGAATAAGCTAAGCTACCCAATAGTGAAGGTTAATATGCATGGGCGGCGACTGTCAGAGGACTCAGAGAAAAGAATTTTACGGTAAGTTCTTACAAAAATTCTATTTTTTTACATCACAGAAACCTGACATTTTACCGGGGTGTGTAGACTTTTTATATCCACTGTATGTATGTAGGGAAGAACAAATAGGTTGGGAGAGAGACAATTCTGTAATCTAGAATGAATTGCTGACAGCTCTTGTTGGAATTTTAGTGCAGAAAAGGCACTGTTGTCAGCCTAACATGGGAAGTTAGGAGAGCATTGGATTTCTGACAGATCAGAGATCCGACATGCTGATTGCTTGTATAAAGTGCCAACCAGCACTCATATATTTAAAGTGGTAATAAACCCCAAACCAAAAATGTTATATATTGCAGCTTACCAATCCTGATGTGGTGGCTGCATTCGTTTTCATTTTGTTGGCTTTTATCCCCTGTGTTTTCACCTGGTGATCTGGCCAGTAACACACCTACTGTATGTTAGTGCCCCCACTCTGGATAAGGGAGCACAGGGGGCACATTTGGTCAGTCTAGGGCAGGGCTTCCCAAACTTTTTTGGGCCGAGACCCACTTCTGGATACAGTTATTTTTTCGGGAACCACTTGCTTGTAATTGAGTGCTATAAATCGCTACAGAATTTGTTGGCGCTATAAAAATGCAAATAATAATAATAATAATGCATATTATAAAGGGAGGGGGATGTTAAATTAAAAATATCAATTTACTACTTTTCAATTTATTATTGAATACGCTTGCCAGATGTTCTAAGTGAGGGGTCAGAAACCTGTGGCATATAAGCGGAGTTGTAAGTAATAAGTACCCTCATAGAAATTATAAGGCAGGCAGAGGACAGAAATCAACCACCCCAGGACAGTGATCAGCAGGCTATATGGCATTCACCCTCCTTCCTCTCCAGGGCCCAGCACACCTCACCCAGAGTCTCCATGATGAGGAGCTCTATGCTGGTCTTGGTGTCTTGGCTCTTCTCCTTCAGATCCTCTACTGGGGTCACAGAAGCTGCCATGAACTCCTGACACCGCTGGGCCACCTGGTCCTCCTATGACTCCGAGGCTGCCTTCTCTGTCCGCTATAGCTGAGAGAATCCCACCGCCAGTGTAGCCAATACCGCTGCCGCCAGCAGGACTGAGGAGCTGGCTCTGCACCCCATGAACATATCCTACATAACAGCCCAATTTTAGCGGGCCCGCTCTCAGTGATTTCCGGCTCAGCGTGACCCACTCAAACGTAGCTCGCGACCCACCAGTGTGTCCCGACCCACAGTTTGGGAACTCCTGGTCTAGGGTAAAGGGGAGTGAAGTTTGGGCTTTAGATACACTTCAAAGGCTTCAGCAAAGTGAATCGATCTTTGTCTTGTAGAAGCTGAAGCCTTTGTGTACAAGGGCTAAGGCTCCATTCCCACCTGTGTGTTTTATGTGATTTTTTGGGTGCAGTCTGGTTTAACAAAAATGGGTTTTCATCATATCGCATGTTCTTTAGAGGTTAAAGTGCACCTAAAACACGTGTAAATTGCACCTAAATCAAATCACACCGCACGGATGTGACCTCACCCTAATACTCAGGAGTTTTACAAATATAAAATTTTCATACCAGCTTAAAGTATGGTGTGCCCATATACGTATATACAGTAATTCATATTATACAGTATATAGACAAAATGGGGTTAATTTACTAAAACTGTAAAATCTGGTGCAGCTCTGCATGGTTAGCCAATCAGCTTTTAAATTCAGCTTGTTCAATTAGGCTTTGACAAAAAAAACTGGAAGCTGGTTGATTTCTATGCAGAACGGAACCAGATGTTGCACTCTCCAGTTTTAGTAAATCAACCCCAATATATCAAGCTGATCTTTATTATATTGCAGGAGGGAAGCTAGTACTACTATCCCCATCTTATAGTGACTATGAAGGAATGCTTTGTATAGTTATCCAGCATTGGTAGAGGTGATTTCTGTATATATAGTGTGTTGGGGATATTCGGGATTAGCTGCACCTGTGGTTGTGTGCATCCAAGCAGGGCGGATTGTGATTGTAGTGGGAGGGAGGCCCGAGAGGTGGAAGCAGACTGCAGAAAACCAATATCAAAAGAGAGTGTGAGGAGTTCATGGTAATGATGGGTTACTATGGCAACAAAGTATTTCCCCCCTATTTCACTTCAGTCCTCTATCAACCTTTTTGATGTTCCCAGCGTTCAGAGGGAAACATCAGACAGACAGTGTGTGTGTGTGTGCCATTTCTTGAGACGCTAAATTGTGCTTCCACCGCGTGACAAGGCACAACGCGAGGCTGACATCATGTTTCTTCATGATTGTCAGGAGGAGAAGTAGACCTGTGGGCGAGATCTCAGAAGTGGGAGGTGGCGATGGGGCATCTGCTAGAAGATGCAGGGTTCACTCCAGCCCAGAATTAATTTGTCAGCTCCTTTGGCGTAGCAGCATTGTTCTTCATTACTCCATGTACCGCTAGGCGTTTACTAGTAGCAATTACGTCTCCAGCTGGGGATCAGTGCGAGTGTTCCAGAGATTAGGTCTGAAACTGTGTGCTTCCATCTACATTATTCCATCTTCTGACATCCAACGCTGTCTGTAGATAATATCGAATGATGATCATGCATTTGGGGACAAAAACTGAATAGGATTTTCAGTATGACTGAGCACACAAGAGCACAGTTATGTATACTGAGGACATCTATCTAATGGGAGGCAAAGGCTAATGTCTGGAAAACTCCCACCTGGCTGGTAGCCTTTTGCCCCAGCATACTTTGCAGGACTGCCTGTTGGAGCCCTACCTCCAGCATGGAAAACCCAACAGAAATGAAAGCTTGTACAAGCTACAGCTATTGGACAATGATCCTCTATATAATGATCCTCTAAATCAGGAGTTCTTAAACCAGTGGATTGCCCAAAATGTCCTTATACCCCGACCACTGGCCTGTCAATATCCTATTGCAGTGATGGCGAACCTTGGCACCCCAGATGTTTTGGAAATACATTTCCCACAATGCTCATGCACTCTGCAGCGTAGTTGAGCATCATGGGAAATGTAGTTCCAAAACATCTAGGGTGCCAAGGTTCGCCATCACTGTCCTATACGTACCAGTATGACTTTTTAAAGATGTCAATAACTTGGATAGGACCTCTTAAAGAAAATAATTTATTATGTTCACACACATACACACACTGCTCAGCATAAAAGAGTTCAGATTTGTCAAAAAACCTTTACTTTCCTTTCAGAATTAACATTTTCTATGGGACACTATACTACAAAATACTCCCACAAATGCGGGTCTTTGATTGCAATCAAGATTTTGTTTATTTGCACACATAAAAAAGTATTTTTCCTAACAAATTTATTCAAGATCATGTTGCAAAAGTGAATACACCCCAATGAAAGTCTTAGGAGCAAAGCTACATTTTAGACAAAATCCTAATTAACAAGAATTCAACTACAGGTGGGTCTAATTATTCATTAAACAGGTGTCCAGCAGACAAGTAATTATAAAAGGGTGTTACTTAACCACTTAAGCCCCGGAAGATTTTACCCCCTTCCTGACCAGGGCCTATTTTGCGATTCGGCACTGCGTGACTTTAACGGACAATTGCGCGGTCGTGCGACGCTGTACCTAAACGAATTTGATGTCCTTTTTTTCCCACAAACAGAGATTTCTTTTGGTGGTATTTGATCACCTGTGCAATTTTTGATCATGCGCTATAAACAAAAAAAGAGCGTAAATTTTGCAAAAATAACAATATTTTTCAATTTTTTTCATATGAAATTCCCCCAAAAAAATGTAAAAATCAACATTTTAGGCCAATTTGTTTTATGCTACATATGTTTGGTAAAAAAATCGCAAAAAGCGTATTTTGATTGGTTTGCGCAAAAGTTATTGCGTTTACTAACTAAGGGAAAGATTTTTGTCATTTTTTGTTGTTTTTTTTTTAACGAGTAATGCCGGCGATCTGCGATTTTTTTTTGCGGGACTGCAACATTGCGGCGGACAGATCGGACCCTTGACTGACATTTTTGACACTTTTGGGGTTACCAGTGCTATACATATGCACTGTAACTGTAAAAATGACACTGGCAGTGAAGGGGTTAACTTTTTTGAGAGGGAGGGGTTAAGTGTGTCCCTAGGGGCGTGCTTCTAACTGTGATTGGATGTGGCTTGAGGTGTAAGAACAGAGATCAACGGTTCTACATAGCATAACCGTATGATCTCCATTCTAACACAGGGAAGAATGACAGGCGGCTTTGTTTACATTAACCGCCTGCCTTTCTCCCGCTGTAACGAACAATCGCGAGTGCCCGGTGGACATCGGGTCCGCTGGGCACACGCGCGGGGGGGTCCGTGAGCGAGCGGGAGCGCGCCTCCGGCAGCTCGCGCGCGCTCCCTAGAGCCTCACAGGCTAGCGACGTAGTCCTTTGCCTGTGAGGGGCTGACCGCCGCTGTAAATAGTCGTGCGGCGGTCGGCAAGTGATTAACAAAGAAAACCCCTCCCATTTCATGCTGCCAGCAATGGCACCACATGGAAGAGAAGAGTCACAAGGCCTGAGAAAGAAAACAATTTCTTTACACAAGAAAGGTGAAGGCTACAAGAAGATCAGCAAAGCTTTACTTTATGTTTGACTCCTCCTGTAATCAGCTTATTAGTAGTATAGTGTATGAACAATATTTCCATAAACATTGACAACTTCCTTCACAGATTGTATTTGTTCACAAAATACACGTGCAGTTGCATCATGAAAAATGGCCAGACAATCTTAGTTCAGTAAGTTGAGAATATCTGTCAGTAAACGTGGCAACCTTGCTAGAGGAGTTAAATAGGCAGCTCTCATATTCACTGGGAAGTGTCAGAATTTGCATGTGCCCCGGGTTTGAAGTTTATAATACCAGTAAGTCATTTAACGTGCTTTAATAGCCAAGTATACTCATCCCATACAAAGCAACAGGTTCCTGGAACTGTAAAGCATGGCATGAGTAGCTGCCCCTGCAAATGGAGCCTTAATCCTTTGTTTTTAAGGCAAATTGTTAGACAGTGTAATTTTTTTTTTTTTTTTTTTTTTTTTTTTTTTTTTGCTGGCTGATGAGTGTAATGGAAATACATTTCACTTTAATTGCTGTGCAAAGCCCATCCATGTGCACTTTGCTATGACCTGGGAAGTTGCCATTTTTGTTTAGCTTGCTAAATAATACTCATGATTGCGGGCACACACATATTTGCATATGCTGAACACTCTCTGTATCCAGGCTAGGTATGGTACCAGAAAAGGTGCCTGGAGAATAACGCATTGGGAGGACTTTATCAAAACTGGAGCAGAGAGAATCTGGAGCTGCTGTGCATGGCGACCAATCAGCTCATATCTTACATTTTCAAAGCTTCACTGAAGCTGAAGATAGAAGCTAATTGGTTGTCCTGCACAGCTGCTCCAGACTTTGGCTTCTCCTGTATTAATAAATTCCCCTTATTGACTCCCAGCTGGTGATCACTGCCACCTGACAGTGATCACCCAACAAAGCAATGTCACAACGACTGATTTGTCTAAAAAAAAAAAAAAAAAAAAGCAGGTTTTGCTTTTCGACAGGAAGACTCCATGCCAAGGTGAGATTTAAAAAACAAGAAACCGTAAAAAAAAAAAAATTTCAGACTAATCACTCAACTCACAAAAACCTTAATCACTGGTAGTTATGAAGAGGTGCAATAGCTCAAATTGTTACTCAAAACTTTGTTGTTAATTGTTTATTATTTGTTCAGCACTGCCCCCGTAAGAGCTGCTGGATATTCACTTTGGGGATCCCCCTGGTTACCAGCACACGGCCATAAGCAAATGCAATTTCTTATTTCCTCTTGGCTCACACTTCAATAATCAGTCCAGAGGTATTTGGTTGTTTTGTTGTTTATTTTATAATGGAGATAGGAGAAGGAAATAGTGGGATACTCCGATTACCTATTCACAGTATTTGAGGACTTCTATCTTCTCTACTTTGCTTTTAGATGTGGAACAGCCAGGCTTTCAATCCATCCTGCCACTTTGGATGAATAGGAGTTAAGTCTCTTGGTTCCTTCAAGACAACTTGGTGGACAAACTCTTATCTTCAGGAAACTCTCCCTAGTATCCTCTCTCTCTTTCTGCTGACACCTGTCCACTGACTATCCTATGAGCAGGGGTGCCCCCCCCCCTCTGGTCAGGCCCCTTGACACGAGTCCCTGTACTCACAATACTGCAGCCACAGGGTCTCCAGTGTCTCCCCGCTCAGTCACATTCCCTGGACCTCTGGGTTCAGCTCCTCTCAACCGCTCCTCTGTCACTCAGGACAACCTCCAGCGTCCTCATGGCACCTCTACAGCGGAGGAGGCAGCTGCCCCCTCCCTCCGGGACACCGATCTCCAACGAAAGATCCCTCAGCACATGTGCTCCTGGCTTTTATACAGTATCCCAGAATGCACCGAGTTGGCCTGCCCTCTGCCAATCATCAGAACTGTATTAAAAGCCTATGCACCCATTTGTCAGGTTTCCTCCCACTGCTCTCTGGTAGGCAGAGAACAATATAGATTTATCTGCAGCCCCTCTGGTAAGCAGACATAGCTCAAAACTATACTTTCTCACTAGAACCTACCTAGGAGGGTGCTACACTGGGTGAAACTCTAAACCTAATTTTCACCAGCAGGGATACCCCCTAAACCTGTCAGAACTACCTCTGGGAGTACACATACTGCTGGGTGAAGGTCTGTGCTATAGAGAGTTAAGGTGCTTGGCTTAAATTGTAGTATTATAGTATATTTCATGTAATAAAGCACATGTGATAGGCTTCTGTCATACTCCGCTGAGCACTGAGAACAGCCTATTACCAGAGTATAGTGGAACTAATCAGTCGATTCTTTTCCATTTAAAAGAAGAACACGGCCTTTCTCTAGAAAGACACAATGACCTGTACATTCTCGGCCTCCACAGTGACATGAATCTGGGAATTAATGATTTTTATGTGATGTTTGTTATTGTAATAGTGCACAATATTGTGGATTTTAGACCCACCATACACAGCAGATCTCTAGACCTCCTCTTAGGACCAGCTGCATTGAGTTCTGCCACCCTGTAAGAAAGCATTGCAAGCTTCACCCCCCGATCTGGCAAACGTTCTGCTTACTCTCTGTGCAATCACAGGGATCACCATGTTGTGATAACAATCACTACTAGTGCTCACAAATGACCCGTACACTGTCCAGTTTATGCAAGCAATGATTGGATTTGGTAATTGTTTGTTAATATTGGACTTTGTTTGGTCACCTTTAAGAATAGCTATAGAAACCTGTAAGGAAAATTGTATTCTCGTTGGACATGTTGCAGCATGCACCAAGTCCTTGATGCACCATGGACCAGCCTACATTCTCCCTGTCTTGTGCATATACCTCATCCTTGCCTAGGTAGAGATTCCAGAAGTAACAACAGGGAAGAATTAAATAAAAGGGTATTTAGGCTTAAAGTGATTGTAAACAATCACCTTGTTAATCCCGGTTCACACTAGGGCGACCTGTGAGGCGACCTGGTCGCCTCACAGGTCGCCGCAGGTCGCCTCCCATAGGGAAGCTGCGGACCCGTTCTAATAGGAGCGACACAAGTCGCTCCGACCTAGAAAAAGGGTCCGGAGCTTCTTTGAGGCGACCGCCATAGACTTCAATGTTATGAAGTCCGTGGCGGCCACTCCGAGGTCGCGGCGTGCTGCTCACACCGCGACCTCGGAGGTCACGGTGCAAAGTAGCGTCGCCCCTATGTGAACGGGGCCTAAAACAACTCATTCAGTTTACAATAGAAACGAAAGGCAAAACATTTTTGTATAGATATACAAAACATTATAAATGCCTTTTTGCCCTTTGGAGGAGAGTAGGCTGAATTCCCAGCATAGCTAGAGAACTGACGATGCTGTGCTCTCCTGCTTAGTGTGGTCAGATTTTAAAAGGAAAGCAGAGGGACAGGCGAAAACACCAGGGATTTCACATAAAAGAAGCAATAGAAAGAGAACAGGTTACTATTTCATTAAAGCATCACAGCACATATCAGGAATATGAAGTGTTGGGGTAACAAATGCTTTAACAAAACAGAAAACAAAAAACATATTTTTTTTTTTTTTTTTAGCAGTTGTGTTAATGTGAAAGAGGAGGAGACAGAGCAGAATGTTTTTTAAATTAGTGAAGGTTCACTTTAGCTTGCATGATGTGGGAGCAGGTTCACCTTTAAGTATTTCAATAATCTGAGCAAGCAGTACAATCACTTTGAACAAGCCATCAATAATCTCTGTATCTAAAAGCACTGTAGAGAAATCAATTTTTAAAGTTCACAACACATCTATTGAAATCTTAGCTTTTATCTGTGAAAACAGAGATTGGCCGGCCAGCCTTCTAATATAAGCACACAGCAGATGTCTCTAAGCTGTTTGAAACCAGCTCAAACCAAGCTTCAATTTTTGTTGCATGCTAGTCTCATATGGAAAGTGATGAGGTTACTTTCATACGTAAATTCTCGTACGACAGAATTCAACTTCAGAAGTGATGTCATGTATTTTTTTGTTTCTGAGCATGCATAGTCTTGCTTTTATGATTTTTTTTTTAGATGAAAACTGTACTACTTAAACAAAAATTGGACATTTTGATCACGTACGATAAATTAATGATCTAAAAATTGGCAGATCGTTCGTCGGATGGATTTTCTTATCGCGTGTACGGGCCTTAAAGAAGTCAATGTCCCATTGGGAAGATCTCCTTTTAATTCCTGTCCCATAGCCAAAACAGGAAGTGAGGGAATTCCTTGGGGACCCCCAGGTCACCAGTGTCCCCAATGGAAGATTTTCCCTGTATTACTTTTCTGGGGCCAATCCAAAATGTGTTATTTTCTACTTTCGATGATCATGGTAAAGAGGACAAATAGAGAGGGGGAATCTCCTTAATGGGGGCACAGACAGTAATAACAGTTTAATCCCCCTCCAGTCCAACCAAAACTAAACAAAAAGTTTTGCTTTTAATTGTACTTTCAGCCTTTGTTGTAATTTTTTAGGATAATTGAGAATGAATAACTTTAATTAAAAGCAGCTACCTAGGTCAGATTTAGCTTGTTTCAAAGCTCCTCTGCTGTCTGTTAGCTATGCGTAAATAATGTAATGTCCGTAATTCAGGACACATAGATGTTTGGCAGAAGTGAAGAAGCTACAAAGTATCCACATGCTTGTGGTAGAGAGCAAAAGCCATGGCAGGGATGAGCCTTGGGGGGATGAGGAAGGTCATTGTAACTGCATGCGGTGCTCAGTTGATATGTCAAATGTAGCTGTGAAATTATTCATGTGGGGTAAATCTAGTAGATTACAAAATTTCAGAGCTTGCATCAAATCAGTTTAGAAAGATCCCTTCTTGGGTGGGCTAGAATCGGGATATCAGCTACACCAGATATCTTGAGATGTCCAGGAAAGGGCATATGCCCTGGTCATGCTGCAGCCATGACAGGCCTTTTCTCCTGTATATCAATCTTGACATAAAGCCAAGGAAGATGTGCCATGGCTGCAATGAAAATGTGGTAGATCTCTTCACTCAGAGTTAAAGCTCACTCCAGGCAAATATGAAATATTGTATATGAAGGTATACATTTGCCTGTTGGGTCAGCACACCAAATCCCTTAATAATTTACTTACTTTGAAGGCAAATATAAAAGACACAAATACATTAAGCTCTGTATCCATTAATAGTAGAATGTATTTTTTAATGCAAACATTGAGAGTAGCTGAATTAGTCTTGGCATCAGCCACTTGCAATCTCCTATGCAGCAGACCTAAGAGGTAGAATCAGCACAGGGAACCAATCAGTTGCTCTGCAGTGCTCATGTGATGACAAGGAACACCTTTATTGGAGTGACAGAGATGAGCTTATCAGTCTGCTGCTTCTACTTTGATTGTCTAGTTATAATCCCAGGGAAGGGACAATACCTGTAAGAATTAAAGGGTAACTCCACCTTTGTGGGGAAAAAAATACCAAATATAGAAAAAATAATATAGCGAATACAATTGCAACACAAGTCATATTGTGATTGAATGTTATTAAAAATTACCTTTCCATTTCAATCTGCAGCCGCAGTAATTTTCTGAAAATGCAATGCAATATGGCTACCTGGAGGTGTTCTGTACACAGAATGTACACTGACCACACCCCAGAAACATCATTTCCTGCTTGTGTGATTGGCTCACTGATTTTCCCAGGAGTCTAAACTAAGATACAAGTCAGATTTCAGGCATACCCTGCAACAAAAATGTCATTTTTGGTGAGATACTCCCAATAGGAACACGTCTAAAGAGATGCAGGCCCAGCAGCTTTTCACATTAGAGCCTTGCAGCTGCTGCTGCTCATTGATAATTATGAAACCACTAGATTTACTTTCCCACAGGGGCACAGGGAAATACACAGGGGTTTCTTGAGAATAACAAAAGATAGGAATCTGCAACAAAGTTTGTTATAATCCTTGTAATGTACAGAGATCACCCAGAGGGTAATGTTTTTTTTCTCAACAAAAGTGGAGTACCCTTTAAGTAACTGCAGCAACCAGATATCTTTCCCTGCCAGACAGGGCTGTGCTGTATGGCAGAGCTGTGTAGATCTTAGAAATGGGTGAACATAAATACAAATATTTTGGCAGATAAAACAGCTCTTATAGGTATTCTATCTGTGCATTTAACTGTCTGCTTTTTAACAGCCCATGAAAGAACTGGGCTTCCTTCAGAAGGGTTCTTAGCCACGTCCAGCATGAAGAGCTATTTTTCTTACCTTTTTGGAGTAGTGCAATCTGCATGTAGGCAACCTATATAAATGAATGGAGATGCAGCCACTGTAAGCACACAGCCAAGTTTTGCAGATTTTACGTCCTCGAATGTGGACAGTGTACATCTGGAAAAGTGCACCTGTCCCTGAGAACCTGCCACATTTTGGCTGTGCAGGTGAGTCCTTATAGCCACTGTGTCTCCATTCACTTATATAGGCTGCCGGAATACAGCTTGGCAACACTGCAAAAAGATAAATGACTCTTCACGCTGTACGGAGCTCCCTACCCATGGGATTGAAGCCTTGGACCATGTCCCAAATCCACAGAATAACCTACTGCTGTTGCCATCTTCAATATTCTTGGTGTGTACTTTGTGCCACCATGATGTAACAAGATCCAACTGATGTGATTGGTTGTACAGTCCACTCCAGCTGTAAGAATTTCCACCTTTATTCCTGGTTCACACATATGCGATGTGGGAACCCTGCAAATCCACTGCGGGTTCCCGCATCGCACTCAACTCGCAGGCAGTTCACACTGCCATATGAAAATTGCTGGGGGTGTCAATACAAAGTTAACAACACCCCCAGATCAGTTGGCATATCGCAGTGTGAACTGTCAGTTTGGGCATGAATCGGATTGCATAGGTGTGATCTAATTCTGATGCGGACCAAAAAAAAAGGGTCCTGTGTGACTTTGGTCCGAATGCGATGCAAATTCAGCCATACAATCTGATTGGCTGAATTTGTAACCGACATAGACATTGCATGTGATTTGCATAGCAGTGCGGTGTGAATCACATGCAATGTCTGACATCGCATATGTGTGAACCGGCACTTAGGCCCCACTGTACCATTACAACACCTCTGCACACGTTCATTCTCCATGGTCCCACTGTATGTAGGAGCCAACCTCTCTTACTCACTCCTGAGATTGGTGTACTATGTACTATGGGATATGTAGTGTGCATAGAGCAGGGTACATGACCACACAGCATAAGGCAGTCCAAACCAACAGGTTCCATGAAAAAAATCTGCATTTCCTCATCCATGCTCTTGAGATGGATGAGAAAATTGTCTGACTGAGCTACTGTATTCTGACAGCGAGAAGACTTCTGCCGGCTATAGCCTGCATCCCTGATAGAGCGGGGAAAGTCTGACAGGGCAGTTGTGCAGAAGTCAAACTGTGGATTGACTTCTGTACAACCTCATTGCCCATACATAGATCGAAATTGCAGAACCAGCTGAATTTTGAACCACGTATGGCCAGCTTAACCTGCACTGCTTGTTCCAAAGAAATGGAAGTGAGGGGGGAAAGGAGAGGAAAGAAATGATTTAGTGAAAAATAGATTACAGGGCCCTGTAGGCGATCCAACCGGAAGTTCTCTTTCCCTCCCCCCTCCCCCCAGTCTTCTGGGATGTGTCACATGACCCAGAAGACTGCGGGACCGGTCACAAAGTGCAACGCGGCTGGCGCATGTGCAGTGGGCAGCCTGCTGTGAAGCCGAAAGCTGCATAGGCTGTGGCTCACAGTTAGGATGCCAGTGCTGGGAACCCGAAGCCTTGTGAAGAACTAGCCCGGGGATGGGGGAATGAGGACAGCGCTGGAACCCTGGACAGGTAAGTATCCTTATATTAAAAGTCAGCAGTTACCGTATTTATGCCCACCCTGAACCCAGTGGATGTGTATGGATTATTTTTGGAGAATAAGGATATCGTTTCATGTCACTAATACTCAGAATACAATTTTTCCAAATATGTAGAAGAAATGTCATGTGCTTGCAAATAGAGGAATCACTTATTCAGAATTCCTGCTGTCTCTGAGGATTGCTTTAGTCTTCTTCATACTTTCACTTCCATAACCTAATAGAACATTTCTTTGTAAAGGAAGCCCAGGAGGACTTTCAGAACAGGCCTCTTAAAGCTATTCATTGAGCTTCTAGTGCTATCCAGATGTTACTGACTTCTGTATTATAACTACATCTTATCTGTGCATAGATTGTGAGCAGAGTCCTGTTTAAAAGAAAGAATTACATCATGAGCACCATCTACTGGACAAATTCAGTATTGCAGTCATTTACCACATACAGCAAAAAAATGAATTGCTAATAAAATATATAGATATCTTTTTGAATGGAGCAATCATAAAGCCTGAAACAGAAAATTAAGGGGGGAATCTTGCTTACAAATGCCAAGGCATAATTCTGTATATGAAGCCGGAAGAGGAAGAAGAATTACACTCTAGGGTCCCATTTGTTTTTTTTATATCTGCAGAGTTGACTGATCTGACTGTTCCAACCAACACTCTCTCCCCCACAAGAATAATGATTTGGATAGTATTTTTCTAGCAATTGTGAGAAGAAGATTGAGGCTGGTTTCTGAACGGCTGTAATCTGACCTGCTGGGCCCACGACTACTGCCCACAGTATGCAGTATTAAGAGATTGCATGAACAACTGAACCTCTATGGGTCCCCCAATGTGCTAAAATGTAGACCACAAGGAACATTTCATATTTTTCAAAATGCACTGCATTGCGGCTCTGGGATGGAAACAGGCACTATTTTTATTATGGAGAAGTTGAACGCATGGTATTATAGTATGTTGCAGCCTGTGCAATAAAACACAACAATGTAAATGGGCCCCCAAAGAATTGGTACTTGTAACTTTTAACTGTTGAGAGCTTCACAAAAAAATTCCAAAAACACCTTCAGGCCTTGTTCACACCACAACCTGTTACTGTAACCCTCAGCAACACACTGTATACATGCATTGTGATGCGTTGTCATTTATTGATAATTTCACATATACAGTTTGCTCTTGTGCACCTGCACTAAAGCACGTCCCAAAAGTTCTTTGTTTCAAAAACAGAGCATGATCTATGTTTTATGCACATTGAGGTGGAATAAAAGCCCATTCAAAATTAAATGGCTGCCTAACGCAATGCACCTGGACACACGGTCCCTTATTGCAACTGTGGCTGGATACCGCCGCAGCTGGAGGAGCGAGCAGTGTATTCCTGTGCCTGCTCTCCTCTTTCACAAACCTTACATCAGAGAAACCAGAGCCTGTGTGGAACCTGGGGTGTCCTTTTTAGTTTTCTGTGTAGCTAGAGAGCTGAGTCAGAGAAACACAACGATCACAGAGCGTGCCCGATGCACACCCTGGGGGGAGCGCTGCGGGTAGGGTTTTTGGAGGGCGTAGGTAGAAGCCCTCCCGGAAACGTGCAACCACGCTGTAGCAGTCATTCTGCTATAGCGCAGTCAGCAAGAGGTTAAAGGCATAGCTTCAAGTGCACCACCTTACAGATGGGCCCAAACGATAGCTGGCTTAGTACTGCTAAATAGGCACCAGGTACTTTATAGACACCTCCAGGGGTACGCCTTGTCAGGAGCGCAACACCCACCCACTATTAGGGCTGTATGCGTAGAATGCATTTGAGAACGTTTTTTTGGGTTAGTTAATGCCATAATATTTCTTGTTTATACCAGTTTATTTTGGTTATTCTTGTTGCAGTATAGTTAATTGTCATATTATAGGCCAGAGTTTACCCTACTTAGTTTAACATCTTTAAACGCATTTAGTTGCCTACCTTTTGATTCATGTATTGTGTTTGACTTGTCTTATTAGAGTATATACTTTATCTAACATCCAGCAGTCTGTGACTTATTTCCTGGATACTAATCTGGTGTGGTAGTATACGAACGCTTAAGTTACACAGGTGTGAGCGGCATTCAACTTCTAACCAGGTGTGTGAATGGGTCATCAAGCAGCTTAAGCCCCTGTTCACATCGGGCCAATTTGACTTGTCAAATCGCATGCTAAATCGGAGCCAATTGCCGGCAATGGCACCGTCCGAATAAGTGGGGTGCTGCACCGATTCCCAAAAGTGTTTCCTGCACTACTTCGGGGTCTAATTCAATAAAAATCTGTGCATGAACCCGCACAGATGTCTCTCAAATAGCCCCTGACGTTGGACAGAAATGCCGGTTTGAAATTGTGCGTGTTCAGCTGAACTTGCACGATTTCGACCCCCCATTCAGTGTGAACCCAAGCTTAAGGGTCGTGGCAGAACAGAGAACCCATCAGTCTGCTGTGGGGGTAAGCTCTACACAACCTTAGAAAAGCCTTACATATATTTCTTGAAAATGTCAGTTTTGAAATCTTGTGTTTTCAAGAAGTGTCATGGTTTCAGCTGTTACTAAACCAAAATTTTTAAGAGTCAATCGAAAGTCATAGATTACAGGCATACCCCACTTTTAAGTACACAATGGGACCAGAGCATGTATGTAAAACGAAAATGTACTGAAAGTGAAGCAATACCTTTTTTCATTTCTCAATGCATGTAAATACACTAGCTCCATAGGAAATCTTGGTCAGCTTGACATGGCATTGCTCCCAAACCATAAGTGACAAGGATACCAAGCTTGGGGTAGCATGTTAAGGGGATCCGGGACTATGGCCACAAATATATGTTGTAGTCCTGGTTCCCCTCTCGGTGCTCCCTAAGTTTGGTATCCCTGTCACTTATGGTTTGGGAGCAGTGCCATGTCAAGCTGACCAAGATTTCCCATAGACGTCAATGTTAAAAAACGGGAGTAGTGCCATGCCAAGCTGACCAGGCTGTGTCCGTACTCGCGAGTATACGTAAAGTGAGTGTACTTAAAACGGGGTATGCCTGTATGCTTTTTGATGCTTCTGCAGGGTAGTGAGCATTATCTATGTGAGTAAATAAACCTACAGGGAGTGTTGTGACTATTCATAATCGGTATCCTTTTAGTAACACATTTCTTGTGCTAGCCTGAGTCACTGCACTGTTGTCAATGGGGAAGCAACGATGTCACCCTAATGGCCCGTACACACAATCCAAAAATGAAAAGCCAAACTAACTGGAGCCAAACTAACTTTACCTAGCATCCTGCTCTAAAGTAGGAGGGTGCTACATAAATGATCCTTGAGGTTTACTATGAAACATGTGGTATAAGAACCCAAATATTCCAAAGCAGGCCATCACACTACACAGTTCTCAGCAAATCTAAAGAAGATTGTACAATCCGACAGTAACCTGTGTGGCCAGCATTACAATGATTCTGTGGAGGGGAGATTATTATTATGATTATTATTAAGGATTTCTATAGCGCCAGCAGTTTACGCAGCGCTTTACAATATTAGAGGGAGACAGTACATATACAATACAATAAAATACAAGAGGATTAAGAGGGCCCTGCTCAGAGGAGCTTACAATCTAATGGGGTGGGATCACTTTGAGAGTGAGAAAAGCACAGTCAAAGCAGGGGCATTGGATGCACAGCGTCTGATGGGAACTTGTGGAGACAAAATAACAACACAATGGAGGACAGTCCTGCTCATAAGAGGTCATATGTATGTCTCTGTATTCATATCAGAACAGTGATCTGTGCCCCAAGGTGAGACAAGGCCAGAGCCCCAACCGTTTCTGCAAGACAGTATTCCGTCTATTGCCTAATATTATTACAGATATCAAAAATCCGCTCAGTGTACCAGCAAACATGAGCCCCTCCTGCCTGATTTCCACGTCACTTCTCTTTATCGTTATATTAATCACTGTGTCTCTTGATGTCTGTGTGTGCTTCCTGTATACAAACTAGAGCAGAATTTAAATTGAATGAGAAATGAAAAATGCCCCATCATCTCCTTCTAATCAGGTTTAATTGCACCTTAATCAGGTCAAGCGTATGCTTATAAACTAATTAAACCTTGTGTTCTGGGCTTGAGTTTGGTCTACCCTGCTGTTCCGACTGAAGTTACTCTGTCCTCTGAGCACTACAATCACTCACTCTCATTCGGTGTGGCTGGGGTGCTGAATGAAGCTCATTCCGAGCTGCTCTGTGTGGGAATAACTTAATTTCCTGATTATATTTAACAACCGTGCTGCTGATTAGCTAGAAACACCATGCTGAGCGAAAAAAAAAAAAAAAAAAAAAATTTCTTTTGTTCGTTACTTGTCTGTATCAACCAAGAAGTATCTACTAGAGGTCTTCTGTTTTTAGTTGCATATAAAATATTGTATAAAATTGTTACTACTGTATTGCCATTGCAATCAACTGGCCTAAAGTACATCAAAGAGTTGCATAGAGCATGTATGTTATAAATGAGCAGCCGCTTAAGCAATTTGTGACACCAAACACCAAAATATATTGTATGAAAGCAGCCCTAAATCAATAAACAAGTGATTGCATCCTAAATCATTATTGGGGGCAACAAAAATATTGTGTGTTAAATTAGTGACATCAAACTTTTTTTGTGACAAAAATATAAAAGTGACACCAAACTATTCTGTGGCACAAATAATCAGTCCATAAAAGCCCATCAGCAAGGTCAAACAAAGTTAAAAAAGGAGCAATCAATTTGCAAACCAATTGTTCTATAAGTGTCCCCACGTTCCCAATTTTCAGTGCTTCCACCACCAGGTGACACCAAACACACAAGCCTCTTACTGGATCCTGTGAACCGTCATATACAGTATTATATGGTCAAATGCACGTGTTAAATCCCTTTGAATAGAGCTCCAAACACCAGGTGCATATCCAGTCAGGGTTGATCCATCTACCAGGCACTATGAAGCACAAAGGAGTAAGGATGCCGCCATCTTGCTCGGCCTGTCAATTCAAATGCACCCAAACTTTATTGCTCTGCACATTAGTATGTATGGGATTTTTGGGGAGGTGCAGGCAGTAGCATATTGTGAAGGATTTTCATCTTTTACACTTGTACACACATAACCTTAATGGTACTCCTCTGTTGAAATTAAATATTTTACCCAAAACATGTCCTGGTTTTCTGGTACTAACCTGGCTTTAAATATTGTGTAAAATACCTTATATGAGATGACTCTATGCAGTCTATGTATAAAAAGTTCACTAAATGAGCTTCACACACACCCACACAGCTCCAACAAAACTTGCCATATAACATGTGATATAATTGTCTTGTATGATCATAAGCATCATCTAGTTGCCATAATGCAGTATTTATCTAAAGAGGAACTCTAGTCGTCTCCTAAAAATATTAAGTCAGCAGCTATAAATATTGTAGCTACTGAATTTTAATATAAGAACATTTACCTTCCCCTGGATCCAGCGATGTCCTAACTGAGCCAGTTCTTCAGTTGGCTTCGTGTCCAGGCACTGGCATCTTAACTAAAGGAAAACCAGCAGTGAAGCCTTGCGGCTTCACAGCCGGCTTCCAACTGTGCATGTGTGAGCCACACTGCACTTTGTGAATAGTTCCGCAGTCTTCTGATGTGTCCCAGAAGGCTGCAGGGGAGGGGGGGGGGGACGTTCGCTCGGATCGCCGAGGGGATCCAACAGGAAGTGGGGAAGCAGGTACTTGTCAAAATCAGGTACCCCCCCCCCCCCAACAAAAAAAAGAAAAGGGGAGAGGGAGAGCGGAACTTACCCTTTTAGGTTAATAAAGCCAATTTTTAAAATTTAAATAATAAACATGTTATATTTACCTGCTCTATGCAGTGGTATTGCCAAACCTCCTCTTCTAGGGTCCCCGCCAGCACTTTTGGCTCCTCCACCTCTGTGTCTGCCACCGTAGCAAGCGCTTGCTATGGGGGCAGATGTGCTGGCTCATTCCTGAGCCAGGTTGTGTGTGTCCATAGGCACACACAGCGCAGCTTAGCCCCACTCGATTCCCTCTTCACAGGATTTGATTGACAGCAGCAGGTGCTTCTGAGTCCTGTGAGGAGAGAGATAGCAGGGATGCTGGTCTCGGGCACAGCACTGGATCAAGATCAGGCTCAGGTACGTATTTGGGAAGAAAGTGGGGGGGGGGGGGTTATGCTGACCATGGATCTACTTCTGTAAAAGCATTGCAAAGCAGCTTCAAGGCTTACCACTGCAGTAGCTTTTTTTGGTGTGGTGCAGTCCCACCTTAGAAATCCAGAGGTTTTTAATATGGTCTCTGTGGCACAGAAAGTAAGCCATGCAGGTTTAAGCAGTAGTAGGTGATGGCCAAACAGCCATCAGTAGGGGTTTTAATGCAGGAAACCTGCTCCAATCAGCAGTGGGGGAGTGTAGATAGGTGTTCATTTCTGTTCTGGGAGGTACCATTGCTGACTTGTTTTTGAAAGTGCTGTCTCCAGGGCAGCAGATAAGAGTTAAATGCACACTTTATTATTATTTTTATTATAATACAGGGTTTATATAGAGCAAACAGTTTTGCAGCGCTTTACAATATAAATTCAATAATTCAATACAAATGGGTTAGGAGGGCCCTGCTTCTGGGTGTTTACAATCTAGTAGACTTTAAGCCCTTGGATGTGAAAAGTCTTACCTTCCAAAGCCCTGATGCCCAACATGTGGCCTGAGGAACACATTTGGTGCTTATTGTGTGGCCTTTGAGGCTCTTCTGACACTTTTCTGTGTTTTTATGTTGCCCTGTTGTAGCAGTGATCTCTAGCGGTCTCATGTTTTTTGTCTCCTGAGGCATGTCCCCAGTCTTCAACCTCTCCTATAGCGTGACTGCAGTCTCTCTGACCATCTCTTGCAATCATGCCCATAGTCTTTGACCATATCCTGTTGTATGTTTCAATCATTCACTTTTGCCGCACTGCACAACCAAGCAGGAGATACCTCTTTTTCCTTGATTACCATGTAGATTTTCAGCCTCTAGCCTACTCATTACATAGAGATTCTACATTATAACATAGAGATTCAGTGCTCCATAAGGATGCAGGTGACTCAGCAAGCTATAATGGTGGACCAGGAAAGCAGAGTCATCATCCTGGCTGTGCAGTGTGGAAGAAGTGACTGAATAACAAGACAGGCTAAGGAGGATAACAAATCCTTTGGCAGCAGTTCACGTAGATGTATTTCAGCTGTGTACTGCTTGCCTGAAATCTTCTTTTTAACAAGATGGTGAATCCGATAATTGAGAGGTGAGGAGAGATGTTTAAACTCTGGGAAAGCAGAATGAACTGAAGCTATCTGGCTGTGATAACCCTTAGCAATCTAAAACTGTCCTATTTAGCTTGAATAATATCTTAAATAAGTGAACATTTACAGATTTTGTAAAATTGTTGCTGAGATGTGGGAAAGTTGGTTCCTGCAGTGTCTGTGGCTCGAAATTTTAGATTGGACATTGATGGAAGAAATACTGGCCCAGTTGGAAAATGCTGTACGTAGATGGTCTGTTTTTACTTTACTACCTAAAACAAGTATGCAGATCGGGATTTCTGATTTCAGTGGGATTCTTTTGTATGCATGTTTGTTCCATGTCACTGAAAGAAAGCATTGAAGTAAATATGGCTAAGAAACGAATATACGTAGAAAATATGTCAGTCTCCAAATTTCTTTTAAAGCGTTATTAAACCCAGGACCCTGCATTCACTATATGTGGTCTCCCACAGTACACATGCCCAGCGAATACAGCACTGATCAGCTGGGATCTTTCACTCTGTTGGCGCACACTGGGTCCATCGCCGCCATCTTTTTTTCTTACATCTTCGGGAGCCAGCTGTCTCCTTCGGGTTTTTTCCGCTGGCCCAAAATGATACACCATCAGGTCCTCCTTCCTTCTCTAGACACTGTATGGAAGCAGATGCCTCCTGGGATATGTGACGTGGATATCCAAGGAAACATCAGGAGCAGGATTCCACTCCCTTCTCATCTAAGCGAGAATGGAGGCAGAGGGTGAGGTTGAATGAAAAAATTATAATTCATTTGCAATCTATATGGTGGAAAATTTGCAATGTTTGTAAAATTTCTTAGAATTTCTTTATCCTTTGTGAAAACATGAAAAAAAACCAAAAAAAAATGTAAAATAAAGTGAAAAAATGAAATAAAAACAAAGAAAAGTTCAGTCTGTTTATATTTTGAAAGAGAGGAATGCAAAGGCCCCTTTCACACGGGTGCACCGCCCAACGGAGTCCGTTCTGCTTAGCGGGGGATCGATCCGCTGAGCAGGCGGGTGACAGCTCCGTCTCCGCTCTGTGTGCAGAGACGGAGCTGTTAGATCCTCGCTGTCCTCTATGGGGATATCGGATGAGAACGGACCGCCTGTCCGTTCTCATCCGATCCCATCTGATTTGATCCTCCAGATAGATGGAAAATAGGGTTTCCATCCGACCGGATTTCACGGACAGGATCAGATCAGAGAGCAGCGGGTGTCAGCGGAGATGTCTGCCCCATAGGGATGCATAGAGCATCCGATCAGGTCTGCCTGAAAAACTGACAGGCGGATCGGATCGCCATTGTGAAGGGGCCAAAGTGTGTTTTTTGATCAAAGATCCACTTTAATGACACCATCCAGTAAAATTACATGTAGTAGAGCAGTGTCTCTCAACCAGGGTGCCTCTGGAAGCCAAGGGGGAATCTCACATTTTTAATGGGGGACTCTGATGTGAAAGGGGGTTCTGATGTGATTAGGAACCTCTGATGTGAATAAAGGCTTCTGGTGTGAAGTTACAGTGGTTGTCAACCCTTACATATACCCAGTGAAGTGAATTTTAGAAAACAAAGAGTGGGAATCTGTAGCTACACTCTGCAGGTCTCAGTCAGGAGAGTTCTGCAAACTGATTAGAGGAACAGAGCTGAGGCTGTAAATCACTGGCTGTGTGCTGTAGCTCCCTCCCATCACCTTTTTATCTCTCGGTGTCAGGAAAACTTGTCAGAAGTGACTCATGCAGATAGGAGAGGAATTGGGCAGCAGACAGGAATGGCACTTAGTGCTCTGGACCAAGACAAGTACACACTATAAAGGGATATGCTTTGTTCATATTTCATGTCTGAGGTTTACAACCACTATAATTTCATCAGGGTGGTTGAGTGCATCGTCCCAGGCTCAGGTTTCCTCTTAATAAGTCACATTAGCTTTTTTTAAATTTTAGACGGGGATGCTTCGGCTGAAAAATAAGGTTCAGAAACACTGCTGCAGAGAACCCACCCCCTTTTCACAACTAAAAGGGGAGCGCAAAGACAGCTTTCACACAAATATACAGTATACACACATTGATTTTTTCCTGAATGAAGTACAGTCTGCACTCTGTATACATCCCTCTAGCTCTTGTTTGCTGCTCCGTCGTCGTGTTGTATGTGTAACAATTAAACCAAGTCCATTCGCTTTTACTTGTACTCTCGGCTCCCGACCCCTCTGCACAATTAAATGCTGTCCCAAGCTGTCCCAGGTGACCCATTTACAGCCTTTCAGTGCACGGACTCTGTAAAGGATTGCAATCAATATGTTGTAAATCTTCATGGACAATTCTGCATTTCTTTTCTGCAGCACACATTGCTTCCACTTATATGAGCTTTGTGAGAACATAACAAATATTCTTCTCAAATATAACCTGTTATTGAAAGGAGAAGTATAGCCAAAGCTCTTTTGTGCTCCTGTGACCCAGATTCAGCTGACAGCAGGCTAAAGCCCGCTGTCGGCTGACGTCACAGGGCAGGTGCAGGCTCTGCAGGGATCTAGGCAATAATGTCGGGATTTACCCAGATGTCTGTCCGGTAGCAGGCTCAGCCTCCCAGCATGCTGCTGAAAACCTGAGCCAGTCACTCCCATCCCCTCCACAGTTTGGCACACAAGTGAGTGCAGGAGGAGCAGAGCACAGAGTGCTTTGGGTCATTGTCATGTTGGAAGGTAAACCTTCCTTCCATTGACAACTTTCTGGCAGAGGGCAGCAGATTTCCTCAAGAATTTGATGGTATTTTACCCTATAATTTTTTCTTTTACCCTGACAAGTGCTCCAGTCCCTGCTGCAGAGAAACACCCCCATAACAGGATATTACCACCCCCATCCTTTACTGTAGGAATGGTGTTATTTGGATGGCGAGCTGTATTGGATTTCTGCCAGACATATTCTTTGGTGTTGAGGCCCAAAAATGTTATTTTAGTCTCAGCTGACCATAACACTTTTTTCCTTATGGCCTCAGAATATTCATGGTGCATCTAAGGTGGTCAGATGAGACTTAAATTATGAAATGTGGCACAAGTATGTTTAACCATTTCCTGCCTGGCCTATAACAAGATGACGCCGACGGGAACCTCTCGTTGATCCGGGTGGACGTCATATGACGTCCTCCCAGACCGCAGGGCTGCGCAGCAGCGCAATCTGTCACCAGCTGTATCCACTGGACCGCTGCTGGTACCATGTGACCGCTGTAACCAATCACAGCAGTCCACATGACAGTTGTATACAATGGATGGCTTCCTTTTAAGCAATCCATTGCATACAATGTTGTTGCTAGCTGTGTTTGGTCAGTGTGATCACATGGTACAGACTGGATCAATCACAGCCCATCTGTACTCTGTGATTAGCTCTGGCCAATCACCACTTAGAACAACAAAACATGTGAATGAATTGTGTTCATTCAGTAAAATGCTTGCATATAGCAATGAAAATAGTTGCTATATGCAAACATAATGTGAAAAAAAAAATACCATCACTTCTCCAAAGTAGTACAATTTTACTATGGTAACATTATATTGCTCTGGCCAAATTGTGTTAAAAAAAAATTGTAAAAAAAAAAAAGAGAAAATCAAATCCAAAAAAAAATGATTAATTTTTATTTTTTGGTACTGCAACCAGTCAGTGTTCCACACAAACTATATGATGACGCTGAACTGCAAAAAAATAAATAATTTCTTCATTTTCCAAAAGCTTATGACAAAAAATGACAAGTTAAAAAATCTTGCCGTGCCTTTTTTACAAAATCCTTGGACTATCTACTTTCCAAAAATGGGTAATTTGGGGGATATCTGTACTGTCCTGACATTTGTGGGCCTCAAGAAATGAGATAGGCCATCTGTACATCAGGATTAATTAATTTTAAGATATATACTATAGTTTGTGGACCCTATAACTTTTCTACAGACTACAAAATATACACTGATTTGGGTTATTTTCACCAAAGGAATGTAGCAGAATACATTTTGGCCTAAATTTATGAAGATAGATTTTTTATTTGCAAAATTATTGGTCTTTTGTATCATTTATTTAGCAAAAAAATAAATAAACCCAGTGGTGATTGAATACCACTAAAAAATAAGTTCTATTTGTGTGAAAAAAACGATAAACATTTAGTTTGGGTACAGCGTTGCATGACCGCGCAATTGTCATTCAAAGTGTGACAGCGCTGTAAGCTGAAAATTGGCCGGGGCAGGAAGGGGGGTAAAAGTATCCGGTATTGAAGGGGGTTAACTATGTAGGAAGTACAAATTCAGAAGCACTGATATGTAAAAAGGCTGTAACAGCAGTGATCTCTAGCAGTATGATGTAATGTGTCTCTTCCCTATGACCGTCTACTGAAGCTTATCCCCAGCTCCCATAGCATGTTTGAAGTCTCTGACAGTTTCTTGTAGCAAACTTGTGTTCTCTGTCTCTTGTTGAATGTCTGCAGTCTCTGCAAGTTTTCAGTAGCATTACATTCACTGAATAATATGTGGGGCCCTTTGGTAATATCAGGGGTTACATATGAGTCTCCCTATATTGTCTGTTGACCACCGCTGACCCAAAGCATCTCCTTTTTCTGCTTTTCGATCTGCATTGTTTGGGAAAATATATGCCTTTCTTTGTCAACCAACAGGGAAACCTTGTTTTAACTTCCTGAATAAACCAACATTTCCAACATAATGTTTATTTCTTCAGAAATAGAGAGCACTTCTTATCCCAAACTGTACAGCCAGCAGTCTATTCAATAGAAAAAAAAAATCTGTCTTTCAATAACTGCTCATTTTGAAACCATTTGTGCCATTTAAGTAAAACTACTTTATCATTTCCCCGCACTGTCTGATGGAATTCATAAATGGCACTACGTGAAAGATTAAATTCCTCCGCACAGACTGCAAGATACTGGAGCCGGGAAAGACATTAGTAATCAGCGACAGCGTTTTGTAATCTTGCTGGGTGGGCTTGTCGCTCTTTATCCTGCGCAGCGCACAAATACAAGTCTTCATTTCATCATGGGATTCTCCAGAAACCCAACCCAGCCCTGATTCAGAACTGGTATTCTAGGTGTTTCACAACTATAGTCCTCGAAGGCCATTAAAAGAGGAAGCTGTGCAGTTCTTGTCACAGAATTACACCTGCCATAATTACTGTGGCTTTTACAGGGAGAGAATCCTAGGTCCAATTTCCCTGATAGGGACAGTAGATGAATCGTTGGCCAGGATCTGTTGATGAACTCCCACTGTGTCAAATCACAGGGGCGCCTAGGCCAGTCTACATGACATCTTGGAGTCTGCATTCTCCCTTAGGGTCCATTCACACTAGCGCGACTGGTGAGGCGACTTGGTCGCCTGACAATTTGTGGTCGTACAGGATGCGTTCTAATAGGAGCGACACAAGTCTCTCCGACTTAGAAAAAGTGTCCTGTACTACTTTGGGGCGACCTGGAGGCGACTTGCATTGACTTCAATTCTATGAAGTCCCTGCAAGTCGCGCCAAGGTCGTGGTGCACGCTGTGCACCGCGACTTCACAGGTCGCCCCAGCAAGTCGTGTTGCGCCAGTCTGAATGGGCGCTTACTCTCGGTTTGTTTATTTTATGTTATATACTTGTAGCACCCTATAGAGTAGGTGCTAGGTAAAGTATAGTGGGCCTTGGCTGCCTAACAGCAGGGCCATGATTTTAGCTGGGCTGTCATGTCTCCCAGGTGTGTCTGCTGAGAGGGGAGTCTCCCCACTGGCTCCATGAGAGGATTCTCATTGGGCAGTGGCGGAAATCCAATCAGAGACACATTCAGGCCTGTATCTACCCCAGAAGGCAGATTCTGCCACAGAGGATTCTGGGAGTGGGTATATGTTTGAGGGGCGCGGCGTCTTTGGCGGGAAGCAGAGTCCCAGGAGGGAGAGTACGGTCGTCTCTCCTCCTGTCAGAATGATCGGGTGTTCCGGGTGGCTGCCTGGGAATCCAGAGAATGCTGAGTTGAGCTGCAGAGGGGATCGGGTGTGCCGAGGACCAGTGGAGGAAGAGGGGTTCAGTTCCAGGAAAGCCTGCCAAGGTCGTGAGTACTGAGAACTGCCCCTAGGGGTCTGCCAAGTGTAGAGGGGACCACTCCAGAGAAGGTTCCAGGGATCCGGGAGTCAGCTAGCTGTAAAGGGGGTGCCTAGTCAGAAGACCCTGAAGTGTTAGAGGGGGTACTTAGTCAGAGGACCCTGAAGTATTCGAGGGGGCTCCAGCGTTGGGCCCTGAATAGCTAATGTGTGCAGTGTGCAGTGTACAGAGTTAAGAGTTGCAGCGGCACAAGCAGTGACAAAGAGCTACCTCAGCCAGTGAAGGGTTGGAGGGAGCTGTTCAGTGACTTTTGAGCTAAATCGAGTGTCAGGAGTCAAGAGTTCTACAGTCCTGGATCTTAACAAACAAGTTAAAGTCGAAGTTCCAGGACTCGTTCAGCAAAGCAGTATTTTCAAGTGGAAGCGCTGGTCGGCATTCAGTCCCAGTTAACCTAGTTGAGCCAGAGGAGTATCCCACTCATTCCCTTCTCCCATCCCCAAAATACAATAAACAAAACCAACCAAAGATGCCGCAGTGGTCAATGTCCTAAATTCTCACACTTGGGTTCACAACTTAAATGTGTTGGAGGTGTCACCGGTAACAATGGCAGACCCACATCAGGCTCATGGCCTGGAAATATTGCTACATACTATTATTTTATTTTTTATTGATTACATGTAAAAGTGATCGGTGATATATTCTTCAATTTTATTTTTGGATTGTTATGAGTGGTGGACAACCCTGATCATTCTAAATCTGTTTCTGTATTTTATGCAAATGTTTTCAAACAAAATAAAGATTAAATAAAAAAATCACAGGGGAGTAGGCAGGTGGGGGCTCATGCGCGCGCCCAAACCAGGAAACGGGCAGCGATGTACCAGTACGTTGCTGTGCCTGTAGCTGCTGCTGCCATCAGCAAGTACCATGTTTTCCCAAAAAGACCTACCCCGAAAATAAGATCCATCTCAGTTTTCTAGGATAGCTGCAGTATAAGCCCTAGTTAAAGTCCTTGTAAAATCATGTAATTTACGCTGTAAAACGATTATTTAATGTCCAGTGTGTGTCTTTATGTAACATTATTGTAGAAAATACCTTTTCTGTTTCGTTCATTGACGGACACAGCTCCAGAATCTTCTTGACTATTGGGTTATGCCGTTCCCTACAGGAGTAAGACACTAGGCAGCAAAAGCTGACCCTGTTGAGCTGGGGCATGAGAGGGTCCCTGTTTCGGTGGCTTCGCTCTCTGGTGCTTTGACAGGGAAAATCTTCCTTCCCCTGTACTGGACGGTGGTCACCAGGGATGCCAGCCTGTCTGAGTGGGGTGGCGTTTTTGGCACCGATTGTGCTCGGGGGTCTGGACTCTGGAAGAATCCAGGCTACCAATCGATATACTGGACATTTCCTCCGGAGGTGTTTCATTATTTGTGTATCCGTTGGGCAACTCCCAAGGTGGTCCTGTTGGTCTCGTCTCAACAGGAAGGTGCTTAGGTTTATGGCACGGTCTCGGAATCCTCTCGCTGACGCCACAGATGCACTGATGGCTCTTTTGGGGCCAGTATAGTCTGCTACACAACTTTCCTCTTCTAGAACTTCTGCCAAGATTCCTGTGTAGGTTTGAGGCAGAAGGGATTACAGCCATCCTAGACTGGCCTCCCTGGTCTTAGTACGCAAATCTAATATGGTTGGTCCCTGATGCTCCTTGGAGACTTCCTCTTAGAGGAGATCTGTTGGCCCTGGGGCCAATCTCCCATCTTGCCTTACAGTCTCTGACTTAACAGCTTGGCTGTCGGAAGCCTGGTGCTGAAGGATAGTGGGTTGTCTGAATTGGTGATTCCCACACTGCTGCAGGCTAGTAAATCTACTTCTAGGAGGATTTACCAATGTGTTTGAGAAGCATACTTTGCAGGTGTAAATCTCTTCTCGCTTTTCGGTGACTCGGAGTTTAGCTTTCCTCCAACGAGGTGTTGAGCAGTATCTGGCCTCGGGTACCATCAAGGGCCAGGTTCGGCCTTGGCGGTTTTCTTTCAACGTCTTTTGGCTATGCATTCTTTGGGTCACACCTTTGTTCAGGGGGTTTGCCACTTGGCTCCCCCAGTGTGGTCTCCATTGTCCTCGTGGGATCTCAACTTGGTGCTGTCGGTTCTTCAGTAACCGCCGTTGAAAAATATTCACGAGATTCCTCTGCTTACATTGTCCCAGAAGGTAGCCTTCTTGGTGGCTTTTTCTCCTGCGCGTAGGGTGTCGGTCTTGGGATCGGGATCCTGGCAGCTTTGTCTTGTCATTGGTGGTTCATGGAGATAAAGTGGTGCTTCGTCCTTGTCAGTCGTTCCTTCCTAAGGCTGTTTCTAGATGGATCAGACAGACGGTGGTGCAGGCCTATTCAGTTAATGGTCAGGTTCTCCTTTTCCTGTTAAGGAGCATTTTACGCAGGCGCTTAGTGCCTCCTGAGCCTTCCGCCATCAGGCGTCAGTGATGCAAGTTTGCAAGGTGGCCACTGGTCGCGTGTGCAAACTTGTACAAAATGTTTGCAAAGTCGATGTGCTGGCATCTGCGGATGCTGCTTTGGCTGCAAGGTTTTGCTGGCTGCTGTTTCAGAGGACTAGTCCTCTTTGAGGGTGTATGTTTTTAGGTGAGCTCCAGTTGTTACTGGTTGAGCTCTGAGCTACTTGGTTGGCTAAATTTAGCCTTTGTGAATTTATTTCTGCTGTGTTTTTTACCACCCCTCATGTTTTGATACTGCTTTGAGACGTCCCAATGGTCAAGAAGATTCTGGAACTGTGTCCGTCAATGAACGAAAGAGAAAATGGGATTTTTGTCTTACCGTAAAATCCTTTCCTCTGATGATCATTGACAGACACAGCACCCACCCCTCTATTGAGTTGGGTTATATTTCTTCTGACACTGCTTGCAACAAAACTGAGTGCATATAGCAGGAAGTGTGAGTATATCCCCTGGGACTGCCCCAAAGGCGTGGTAAAGCTTTTTCCTGCCTAGTGTTCTACTCCTGTAGCGGGCAGCATAACCCAATGGTCAAGGAGATTTTGGAGCTGTGTCCGCCAATGAACTTCAGAGAAAAGGATTTTACGGTAAGACAAAAATCCAATTATTTACAGCCCCGCTGAGCACTCATGTGACCCGCCGGAACTCTCCTCTTCTCCTCCCAGTTGACATCAGCGGCCCCTCCCTCTGCAGTGCTCGGAGCAGGACTGACACCAGCGGGGATCTCGGCATCTCTGTCAGCAGTGCTCTGAGCAGAGAAGAAGAGCTCTGGTGGGTCATGTGAGCGCCCAGAGATGCTGTAAATAAGGTATTTTCTACAATGTTACATAAAATACACACTGGACATTAATTATATAATGCATTTACAGAGCAGATTAAATTATTTTACAAGGACTTTAACTTGGGTTTATTTTGAGGATTACAGAGATGCTGACTCCTGAGCTGACAGGGAGGGAGAGGGGGAGAGAAGACAGGACAAATAAGGGATCCCCCGAAAATAAGCCCTAATGAATTTTCTGTAGCCAAAATTAATGTAAGACCCAGCCTTCTATATATATCTGGGAAACACTGTAGTTAAACTGCAATGGTAGCGGACAGGGGTGTTCTCATGCTGCAACAAAAATTACCTGACATGTCACGCTCAGCAGACAGAAAGCCTGGCGAAAGCAACCCATTCAAGCTAATGAGAAAGCATGCAAACACCCCGCAACTGCACTCATAGTTGTCACTAGAACAGATACACCTGTTTAAAAATTAACCTCATCCCCTATTCATGTGTGGCCATTTAAACACACATTACATTGTTGGCACCTGTCCTGAAAAAATGTCATGCAGACATCGCTGAAGTGCATGTAGACAGAAAGGGGCTGCAAAGTGACTTAAAGGGTAACTCCACTTTCGTGGGGAAAAAATAGCAAATAAAGAAAAACAATATAGCGTATACAATTGCGAAACAAATCACATTGTAATTGAATGTTATTACAAAATTACCTTTCCTTTTCAATCTGCAGCTGTTGTAATTTTCTCAAAATGCAATATGGCTACCTGGAGCTGTTCTTTACACAGAATGTATACTGACCACACCCCAGAAACATCATTTCCTGCTTGTGTGATTCGCTCACCAATTTTCCCAGAAGTCTGCCTAAGTTACAAGTAAGATTTCTGGCATGTCATTTTTGGTGAGATACTCCCAATAGGAACATGTCTAAAGAGATGCAGGCCCAGCAGATGTCCTCGTTAGAGCCCTGCAGCTGCCACAGATGACAGATAATTATGAAACCACTCCTATTAGACCCACTCAGCACAGGGGTACAGAGGAACAAACAATGATTTCTTCAGAATAACAAAAGGTAGGAATCTGCAACAAAGTTTGTTAAAATCCTTGTAATGTACAGAGATCACCCAGAGGGGAATGTTTTTTTCCTCAACAAAAGTGGAGTTACACTTTAAGGAGATCTGCAGAATGTATGTAACAAAGAATGAATAATGGTGGAAACAAGAATTTTAATAAAAAATAGATTTTTATACGGGACTTAATGTGATTCAGTTGCAGTTTTCATCTACTTTAAATTAATATATTATAATAGTGTGTAATATATTATAATAGTGTGTGTGTATACAATTTGCTGTGCTCCCCAGTACTCCCCTACTTAAATACTTATCTAAATCCTCAGTCAATCCAGCACTATACTTGTCTGCATCTCTTCTCTCCTCTTGTACTACTCACAGTGACTGAAGCAGCAGCAGGAGCCATTGGCTCCTAATGTTGTCAATCAAATCTTGTAAGGAGGGGGCAGGGGTGGGGCTGAGCCATGCTGTGTGTGTATATGGACACACACAGCCCAGTTCGGTATCAAGCCCAATCATCTGCCCCCATAATAAGTGGTTTGGTATGGAGCAGATGGAGAAAATGAGCAGCGGATAGCGTTGGCGGGGGACCCCAGCAGAAGAGGTTCGGGGCAGCTGTGTGCAATACCATTGAACAGTGCAGGTAAGAATAACATGCTTATTTTAACTTTAGAAATGCTTAAAAGTCACAGGAGGGAAAAATCTGTATTCATCCTGTCATGAGCTTGCTAAGTTTGTAACTTTTTAGCTGGAGAATTTTTTTCTGACCCAATTTCTGCTTCATAAATGTGGCCTCTAATCAAGGAGCACTTTTTTTTTTTAAATGTCCTTGTGGATGGTTCATAATCTATTCAGTAGAGTTAATAATTCATGATAGTGAAAAGCCACTTTGCTCGCAGGTTATCCGCACCTCGTTGCACAGCAATAAGCAGAAAGTGGGAAATCCAGGTACTAAAACCTTTACCGTTATGATATACAGCCGTACAAAGGCGCAGTCAGAGAGAAGGACGACTATAAAAAAGGGGGGAAAAAAAGAAATATATCTGCAACATCCAGTGATAAAGACATGCAGTAATAAAGGGTTTCACATAGGACAGGAGTGCTATTTGTATGACACATCAATTGCTTTTGGCACTGGAAGTTCAGCACTGTTAACCTGGCTATAGATGGTTTGAATCTCTGCTGGCTCAGCAGGGACCGGCCAAGATTCAAACCATCTATGGGTAGGCTGAATGTACCCAAGTCGATACATCGATCAACTTATTTGCAACGGCTATAGCCGCTAGCAACAATCATTGTGTTCTCCCGGCAGGGATGGCTCCCAGTGCCCCCCTCCCCACCAGAAGAACACAATAGCATTGCGGGAGGGATTCCCCCATCAACACTGACTGCGTTGATGGAGGAATCAAACGTCTATGGCCAGCCTTGGAGCTCTTTCACACATGAGGTGGGGGGGGGGGGGGCAGTTAAACCAGGCTCATATAGTTTTTTTTAGGCAGGACTTTAGATGCGATTTTCTTTCCTGCTCACAATGTGTTTACATTTTAGTTTTAGTTCTATCTTAAAAGCCTGCTACATTCACACTTTCACTCCTGTGCTTAGCTTTTCTAAAAAAAAGATTAGAAATTATCCAGGAAGTATGAATAATTTTTATGCTTCCCAGATTACTTTTTCATGCATTTAGATGTTGCTGCTTTAAAGTGGGTTTATCTGCATTAGATGTGGTTATATGCATTTAGCTGTGCTTAGAATTTCTAATTTTATTCTGGTCACACAGAATTCTATTTTCTTTAAACACAGCTAAATGCAGTTAAATGCTGAGTTTGAATGGTACCATTAAAAAAATTATTATATGCATTTATGTATTTACAAATGTCTTCTAAATGCAGGCTTGAAAGTGACGCTGTGAACGAGGGCTTCGGGTAAAATCTTGTACCACGAGTGGTGGTGTGTTTCACAAATAATGATTTAACGTATAATAACAATAATTGTACAGTGCCATCAAGCATCTTACTATTGGTCTGTGAGGTTACTCATCAAATCATGCTTGTTATACTCACTGTGGAGCCTAAGGGGTTAATCCTCTGCAGTGTGTAAAAAGCCTGTTCCTGTCTTCTCTGAGTCTCCCCTCCTTCCCCAAAATATTTCCTGATAATACAGAGCCAGGTGATGGGCTGCACATGCTCAGTTTGGTGTGTATTGCTAGAGTTTTGTTTTCTTGGGAGATGTGAACTGCGCAGGGCCAATCAGCACTGTCCAGATAGAGGGTCAGGGGTCCTGCATCCTGATAGGACAGTCAGTGCAAAATGAAAACTCCTCTTACAAGCTTTCCCCAGACACTCATACAAGTGACATGATTGCTATATAGTGCTGATGAGAAAAGGTATTTTGCAGTTTATATTTATTAAAATAATTGCATTTCCATGTTCTGTGTACTGTGGGAGAGCAGATATAGTGACTGCAGGATCCTGGGTTTAGTAACACTTTAAGTAAAAAAAGAGAGGAAGAAACCCACCGAAAACGCATCAAAAACATGCAGGCAGAAACGCATCTGGAACCCAGAAGTTGTGGTGTGAACCGCCCCTTAAAGTTACCTGGAGTTCAGCTTTAAGCAATACAGCTGCAATAAAATACAGTGATTATACTGTTTTAATCTGAGTTAAGAAAATTGTGCATCTGTTTAATTGTATACTATCCCATCATTTTTTTTTTATTTGTATGGAATAATTCAAACCATATTCCTTTTTTTCTGCCCACTCTTTTAGCTGATGTTGCCCAGAGAATCTCAGAAATAACTCAGACGCCTTTTAAAGGCTGTTTGAAATTGATTTTTTTTCCTGCTAGTTTATCTAATTTTGGAAGTCGATGGAGCTGGGAAGTTTCTGAATTCTAGCAGGGGTGCTCTATAAATACACATTTAATGTGTTTCTATATTTATATTTAATAACTTCCTATTTGTCTTTAACGGCTCATCATGAGAACTTTCACTGACCTGGCTCTCTAGTGGTGCAAAACTGCTCCGTGGCTAGATATAGATTTTCCTTCCATGTGTAGTCATTCTCGTCATCAGCGGGCTTTTCAGGAACCCGTGTCATCGGCCATGACATGAATCACAGCAAGAGGTCCAGCTCAGTCTAAAACCTAACCGATAAAGGTTTTTTTTTTCAGGAGAGAGCATGGCTGGGCCCTGCTATTAAGACGAGATGTAAATAACAGAGCACCACAGATTTTGGAGCTCACATGGCACTTGAAATATGTAATGGGTTCAAGCTCCTGAGGACTCAAAATAGCGATAACGCCTCCATACTGCCTGTCCAAAGCAAGTGTGAACGAACCCAAGGGCTTATTTTATCCTGTCACTTTAGGTTGTATAATGTAATGGCAGAATGCTTTACCAATGAAAGGTCATCTCTGGCAAAATAAGAAAATTAAAAAACACTTTAAATATTCTGCAAATACAGAAAAACATCTGATTAATCTGCTGAATATCTATCCAACGCCTAGCTTCCTTTAGTGAGCTGACAACACTCACATTGCGACCCCCAAACCACAATTGTGGATTGCGCTCTGGATGTAGGAATCCAAATCAATGAAGATGACCACTGTAAGTGCAGGCTAGAACTGAGCTCGTCCCGGCTCTAGACAGCAATGTACAGGGAAGAAAATGTCCATATTATCATCACGTTTGCAAACTCCAGGTAAGAAAGTATAAAAGCTTCAGCCTAAACTCCAGCCAGGCCACGCCAATGCGTTTCACTCTACCCAGGAGCTTAACCAGGATTAAGCTCTGGGATGGAGTAAAATACATATGAACATTTTCTTCTCTGAACACTCACATTGCTGCTCTGACATCCCAAGCAGTATTGCCAGCCCTACCTGAGTTCTCCCTGCTGAAAACAGAACACCCCGCCTTGTGTAATGGAAATGAGAAAAGGGGGTGCTCTGTAGCCTAGCAGAGGTGAGCTGGGGCAAGGTTGAGAGGCTGAATACACTGCTTGGGATTTCAATCCAGCAGAGATAACAGGAAGTTAGGCGCCCACTGGATTTCTGGCAGGAGGTGATGTTGTGTGATGAAATGTGGTCTCCTGACAATGGCACACCCCTCCATTACTGGTGGAACTGCCCGTTAGCCCAATCATTTTGGGCAGACATTTTCCATATCCTTTCCGCCCTTATTGGCAACACCTTAACCCCTGACCCAGCCATGGCTCTAATCAATAAGAAACTTCCTGATGTAACCCGTTTCCAATTCAAGCTACTCCTGCATGTTACAACTGCTGCAAAGCAAACCATTGGGAAGGCCTGGAAAACCCTATGTCTTGGAAACAAAGAATAGAGTTACCAGAGCCACGATCCAAGCCAAAATAGAAGCAGTTCTTCTAGATAGGGTCAAAAAGTTTTAACACTTTTGGAAACCATGGGTCGACCATTACCTTCCCCCTGACTTCGGTAATGCTTTACTACTACCCTGAATAGCCTTATTTGGAACTTTATCTACTCATAGAGACCAGACCTATACCTATCCCCCTCCTCCCGGTAACCTCCCTCCTTGCCCTTTACCCCTTCCTCCTGAACTACCTTTACCCTCTTTTTCAACTCCCCCCTTGTTTACATCCTTTCTCCTCTCTCCCTCTTTTTTTTCCTTCACCTTTTAGCTATTCGCTTTTGGATATGAACCTCTCGACCTCAGCCAATTTATCTGCTCATCATGTTAAGGCCGGGCATCCCCCTTTAACTGTAATCCTCTTAAGTTCAAGCCTACGAACAATTTTGATGTTTATCCTACATTTTATCCTTTTCTTGTTTCGGGACTCTTAGACACCTGTTTCTTTGTTAACCTCGGGGTAACTCCTACTGGAACCCCATAGTAACTAGCCTTTGTTTATAGGATTCACATTGGTTCCTGGATTCTGCTTATCAATAAACTCTCAAGTTTCCCCGAACTAACCCATACCAAGTAACCTTACTATGTCTTTTTAGACAACAAAAGACAACAAATGATTGGATTATTTCAGAGCTTCTCCTCATTCACTAAATTCTGGGGTAAATTGCCTTGCAAAGTGAATAGCCTATTTGCCTATAGTAAAACAACCCCTATGGACTCACCTCTCAGCCAGGAGTATGGAAAGCTGATACTTTGGAAAGCTGTAACCCCAAAATAACTTTTTTGCCTGTAAAGTGTGTTAGATGTAACCATAACTCTCTATAAAATTACCAATAATTGAAAAGTGACAGGTTCTCTTACAATGAGTGGAGTGTGTGTGTTTATGGTACAGGGATCTTTATTCCAGAAGGCTCCTTTTTTCCAATAAATGAAAACAATGTTTACAACTAGTTCTTAGCCTTTGGCATCCTAGAGTGATTGATTTCTTTTATTTATTCTTTGTTTAGCTGTGATATTGTTTTAATATGAAGCCCATGTTGTGTATTTTCCTGAACTGTTGCTGACCCAAGACACCACCATGAAAACAAAAATTCAGTTTTATTAAATGAACAAATACAGTAGATTAGTAAGTACCATCGCTGAACACCTCTAGTGCTTTCATATGTATTGTGACAGACCCAACCGGGACAGGGGTCTTTTGAAGAGGACTGCAGGGTAGCCTCCTGCCTGCTCACTATAGGCCCTGGCTTTTGAGGGGGGCTCTATTCTTTGGAAGGGGTGTGCCTGGTGACCCTTTGGAGTGGTTTTGCTTCAGATTTGGGTCCATGTCTCCCCGAAACACAGAGACTCTGAGAACTGGAGGACCTGGATATAGATTTGGGGCCTCTATGCTCAAACCAGCAATGACTGCTTCGACCCCCCCCCCCCAGACTCAGAGCAGATGCTAACATAATCAGCTCAAAACAACCTGATGCTGAGGTCTCCTGCTATAATCCTTTTACTAAAGTGTCTTTATCTCATGGTATAATGTCCCCATTGTGTGCCACCTATGTGTGAATTGCTATTGTTAATTGAGTCACATATTGTTTCTGACTGTCTACTAATCATATTGGAGTTGTGATTAGAATTGTGCCCACTGTACCTTGATACCAAACCATTTATCTGTTTATGTTTATGCTAGCTGTTCATTAGATAGACTGATGACATTACTGTTTACAGGTTGCTTTGTTTAGGTTAACATGATCAAGCTCTCTTACCTGATTTTGTGTGGTATAAATTCTGTGTGAATTTACAATAGAGTCAGTTCCAGTTTGCACCTAAGCTAGTGTCGTCTAGTTCTTGGGTGCAGTTCTCAGCTATAATTCCCGGTGGAGGAAGCTGTGGAGGAAGCTGTATCTTCGTGGAGGCACCCAGGCTGGGTGCCAGTTGGTCCGTCACATGTGTGAATGTAGAAACCAATCCCTAAGGTGTAATTATAAAAGAGCTGAGGTATACATGTATATATTTACTGCTCTTATGTAACAAAGGATCTGTAAGGGCTTGTGTACGTTTGTTGGGGGTTCTCATTTATTCAGGTCATGGTTGTTCTAGTAGTAAAAATTCACATTCAGCTGGACTTCTTCTGTAACGTTGATGACATTTTCCTAGCTTATCCAAGTTACTACTTTAATTCTAATGAGTGTCAGATATATACTCCAGCATTTGTATCCACACATGCAGCACAGAAACCTTAATCCGATCACCATAGTAAGCAGATGGTGATTGTCCATTAACAGGACAGGAGGTGTGAAAATTGTAAAACCGCTCTGTTCTAGTTACATAATCCCATCCTTCCATTTAAATGGTTGAAGGTGTGAACTGTTCACTCAGCAGTTTTCCTACACCTAAACTACTGAAAATGATTCTAAACATTCGTCTTTTTTTTTTTTTTTATATAAAAAACATGTTATACTTACCTTGTGCAATGGTTTTGCACGGAGTAGCTCCAATCCTCTTCTTATTGGGTCCCTCAGAAGTGTGCTCCTGGCTCCTCTCCCAACCCCCCCACCCCGCCGAGTGCCCCCATAGCAAGCTGCTTACTTGGGGGGGGGGCACTTATGCATGCTCGCTCCAGAGTCGGCTCTGTGTCTATAATACACACACAGAGTGTGGCTGGGCCCCACCCCCTGCTCCCTCCTCACTGGCTGTGATTGACAGCAGCAGGAGCCAGTAGCACCTGCTGCTGTGTCTGAGCCAATGAAGAGGGAGAGAGCTGATAGAGCCTGTGCTCTCAAGCACATTGCGGGTTCGAGATCGGGCTCAGGTTAGTATTTGGGGGGTTACTGCATACTAAAGGTTTTTCACCTTAATACAGACAATGCATTAAAGTAAAAAACCTTTAGAACTACTTTAAGTAACAGTCGGTAATACCGCTTTATGACCAGGTATTTTTTTTTTTTTTAATTATGAGATAGTTTGAACTACTAATACTTGGTCAAGCAAAACTGAACCCAGATTAGTTGTATATCATTTTATTATGATAGAGCTTTCTTTTGGTGGTACTTAACCCCTTCTCACCCATCCTGGCATCCCTTTAATGCTTTGAATGCCCCAAGGAAAGGAAGGATCGGCAATCATGTGACGACTGTGTTTGGCTGTCACAGTAATCACATGATCAGGAACTGATTCCACCAGCTACCAATCATCTGTGGGTACTGAGAGCTGTCTTTGACAGCTTGGTCTGTGCTGGGAGCATGCTCTCAGCACAGAAACATTGGCTGTCCAGTGACACATATGTGCAGTGTGTAGTTGTTAAAGCCCATCTTTATGCACATATGTGTTACATGAGCAGAAACTGGTTAATAACCATTGTTTTTTTTGTATTTGTTTTTTTACTACATAAAGGAAAAAGATGCTGAAAAAAAAAACAGTTTCCCTTTCTGATAAATTAAAATGCAAGAGCAGTATGAATACCCCCAAAATTACTCCTTTTTGGAATATAGACACTCCAAAGTGATCTTATTTTTTGCCACTATTTTTCTGGAAATTAGACATGCTGTTATTGAGGAGGCTAAAACAAGGGGCTTGGAAATGATGCACTATATACAGCCCACCTGGGTCATACATAGAGCGAGAAGCTGGTGATCATACAGTTAGAGGATGGAGAAAAAAGGGTTAATGAGCAAGATAAGGGTGAGTTGAAGAGTTCTAAATGTTACATAAAGAGGCAAGGTAGATTTAGGATGTGTAGGAGAGAAGTGGTGGCAAAAGGGTTAAAAAGCAATCCTTACTGCTCCTTCTGCGTGTGCTGTGATCACAGGAGCTAATTGATGATTTATTCACTCATTAGTTCCTGTTTATTCCATACTTCTGTTTTAGGAGGAAGGGGAGGGCTCTCAAATGTAAACACAAGTCTGTGTACATCTGAGGACAATGTGACTGGCCTCTTCTATGACCAATCACAGCGATCAAAAGATGCAGGGCAAGGGTGGGCAAGCCTCTGAGAGTAATCGCCTGTCTTCCTATCAAGCCTCTGGGAGTCATGCTTGTGTAGGGCTAACACTGAATTGTTTTGTGATTTCTCTGCACACCTAAAGATGACATTTGTTTGTCCAATTCCCATGACTAATTACCAACACACCTTGAGGTATTTCAAAGAATTTATTAGGCCCAACATAACCTAAAATAAAAGAGGATTAGCAATAATACCTGTATGAATGATAAGACAAAAATGTTACTCTGAGAGGTATCATACCTGCAATATGATGGCTAACAATAATTAACAGAACTGAACTGTATTTACCTAGGCATTGTATATAACGACAGTCCCAGTTTATCCCACTGGCCAGTAATGGATGGGGAAAAAAGTATTGGCCAGCATATTGGGGCTCTTGAAGAAAGCACAACAGTTTCCAGCAGACATAAAAATGTAAACGTTAGTAAACCCAATTTATGACTTATACCCACAGGTAAACCTATACTAAATGTAGCAATATTTCCAGGCATTGGGTCTGATGTGGGTCTGCCATGGTTACCGTTACCACCAACAGCACATTTAGGCTTGTTGCCCAAGTGTGAGATCTCAGACAATGAACAGTCCGGCATCTTTGGTTTTTAGTTTTATTGTAGGAACTTGGATGGGAGAAGGGAATGAGTGGGATACTCTTCCGGCTCAACTACTTACAGAATTGGGACACTTGAGAAAAAATACCGCCTAGCGCTATCTTGGCGCTGGCTGAATGCTGACCAATGCTTACGGACGCTTGTGAATCTGACTTGCTGTCTGTGAACTAAAACTTGACTTCTGATGTTTCCTCACAGCTCAAAAGTCCTGTGCACTGCTCCCTGTAGTCTTCTCTGACTGAGGTAGCCACTAGCAACGATGCTGCAACACTTAACACTTTACACTTCAGGGCCCAACCGCTGACACACCCTTTACTCTTCAGGGTAATCTCTGGCACCCCCTTTACTATATTCCTGTACCGGCTAGCTAGCTCCTGGATCCCTCTGACCTTCTCCGGAGTGGTCCCCTCTGCTAGGCAGACCCCAGGGGCAGTTTGCAGTGCCCACGACTCAGAATGCTTTCCTGAATCTTGACCCCCAACGCTCCGCTGGTCCTCAGCACACCTGGATCCTTCTCTGCAGCTCAGCTCAGCCCTGTATCCAATCAGGCAAGCCGCCTGGGACACCCGATTCTTCCTGACAGGAGGAGAGACAGCCGTCACCTCCCTCCTGGGACTCTGCTTCCCATCAAAGATGATCTGTCATGTGCTCCCCACAGACTTATACCCCCTCCCAGAATGCTGTGCAGCCGAATCTGCCCTTCCAGGATGGATACAAGCCCTGGTGTGCTATTGGTCAGGTTTCCTCCACTGCCCAATAAGAGCCCTCATTGGGATAAAGTGGGGAGACTCCCCAACACAACAGGCACACCTGGGAACACATGCCAGGCTAGATGAAAACATGGCCTTGCTGATAAGCAGACAAAGCCCACTATACTTTACCTAGCACCTACCTTGGAGGGTGCTACATAAGGCATAAACAACACACATCTCTCCTGCGCTTGAAGGTGGGCCCCACAATGGTGTCACTCTAGGCTCTTGGTTCTGGCAAATCTGGATAAATGCCACTAGACTGGGGGTGTCTAGTTGCACTAGAATTAAGAAATAAGCAGAGGGCGCACTGGCCTAGTGCATTATCCTCAATTAACGAAGATTTATTAAGATAAAAGAATGGTAAAGAATGATAAAAACATATTGTATCTTGATAGTTAGAACGTCCAAGGTATCACATTTATAGATGTAACGTTCCACAGTAGTACTGGCTGATGCGTTTTGAGGTCTCACCTCTTCCTCAGAGCCAACTAAGCTGTATCTCAACCTTTTACTTAAACAGTCAGAAATCATAAAGCAAGGGTGTGGTCAAATGCTTTCTCCACCCTGATGGGCGTAGGCTCCAATAACACTAATTCACACAGTGTTGCCATGCAACCCACCTCCTAGGCCCGGTCTGTATGTAGAAATACAATAGTGACATCATAAAATAAAATAGAGTGAGTGTAATGTTCCGGTACCTTTGGTACCCTAAATTACTCTTTTCACAAGTGTATGCGCCCCACCATTCTCTTTTGGAAAGGTGCGCATACACCTTTAAGGCTGAAGCTGTCATCACTCAGCGCCGGACTAGATGGCTATTTAAATCGCCGGTTCTCACTCACGTGTTCGTTCAAACACCCTTACCTGGATGCTAACTTGGCTTGAAGCTTTCGTGCTTGCAAGCATACCTCGCTGACGGAACCTCGCTGCGCTGATCCCTGCATCCCGCTTCCGGATCATCCGCTCCTCCTGAACCAACCTTCGGCTGTATTGCTATTAGTGCTAAGTACCCCGCAGGGGAAACCTCTATAAACTTATACTAAGCTTACACTATCTAGCTCTGCATAGTAAAGACTATTTATCACATCTGCATATCTAGATTGCTAGCTCTTAAGACTACTGCTACTTATTCCTGCACTGGGTTGATCTCTCTTGTATGTCCACCTGCTACTCTGTCATCTGCTACCATACATGATTGCTAAACCTACCTGCATCCATCTGCTACTGTCTTACCTTCAAGTGTCTGTCACCTACCACCTCCACTCAACCTGTCTCTTAAATCTTCATCACTGTGTTACTACATACATAAAGTCACTCTAGGAACCAGCTTGTTGAGTGTGTGTATTTACTAGCTGAATTAAGACCTTCAACACATGATGAGTCATTGAGGTTGGGAATGGTATCTCAGCATCTCTCTTACATGACTACTGAAGTGGAATATTTCTGCAGCTGAAAATCCACACCATACATGAAACGCAGGAGCGTTACAGTGAGCAGGTGACAAGGACATTCTTGCCTCCAGATGAAAAAAAAAGGAGGAGAACTGCCCCCTTAAAATGTCCCCCCCCCTCCCAATTGAAAGAGCAGGTGGGGCCAGATTTTCAATGCCATACATGACCATCAATGGCTAGTGCATGGTGGAACGTTCCCAATGTCTTTGTTTTCCATAATACAGGGTAAGCCAAGAGGGCCACACGTATAGTGTTTCAATATTGATTGCAGAGCGGCTGGAACGCACACCGCAGCCACAACCAGGAACTCCAACCGTGTCCTGTATTCCAGACCAATGACGTCACATCTGCCCACGTCACTTCCGGCCCCCCAGAAACATCACTTCTGCCCTTACCACCAATAGGGTCGCGGCTACTCAATGCATTCCACACTGGGACGCACACTGTCTAGGTGCACCGAATCCTGTACGTCCACACTCAGCAGCTCAACCATGCTCTAGGCTCACCTCCCATGAGCCTCAAGCACAGCTCACTGGGTGGGAGAGGTAGATTGTAAACATATCAATACAGACCTAGTGGGGGGCCCTACAGACCTGGCCATCAGTAGACAGGGTGCATGTCCCACTATGTGACTCCACATTTCTTACTTCCTAGTACCAGGAGTGTACATGAAATAGCATCTTGTATAGGAATACCTCTTAACGTACATAGAAACTTGTTCACATATATTTGTGTATATAGATATACAGTGTATATAAAAATAAATCATAAATAATGATATATATGAAAATATACAAAGGCTTATACTAAGGCCTACCTTCAGGTACAGTGAATATCTCCTAAATGTGTACCGTTGAGAGGATTTTCACATTTGCAGTCACCAGTGACCCCTGTTTTTACCACATACTGTTAGACAGGATAATTCGGTTGGCTGCAAGATGGTCAGTAAGTTGAGCTGGGAATTTCTTAGTTTTTTTTTTTTTTTCCTGACCCAGGGTACCCTTTTCTGAGTCTCCAGACACATGCTCTGATTCAGTAAAAGTCAAGTTTAAGTCAGACAGGGATAGAAGTTGCTGTGGTCTCTCTCTTTCAATCCTGCTGAGACAGTCTAAAAAAGCCAAGGAAACCACTTTTTTGTACTGCTGAGACAGACCCTCTTTTCTTGTATTAAAGGGTGGGCGGTAAAAGAACGGATCCAACGTGGGTTTTTACCACCTCCAACCACTATTGTGAACGAGCCCTTAAAGCAGAGTTCCACCCTGAAAATTTTTTTTTCACTGTCCGCTTGCTCTGAATTACCTGTAAAACAATTGGATAATTAATTTTCTTTTTTTTTATTCACTTACCTTCTTTTTAAAGAAAATATACTTGCCTTACTTCCTCTTCCTCCTTCTACGGCCACGGCCCGCTGTCACTTCCTGCTTGCGTTGACTCCTAGGAGCTGAACGTCATCGCTCCCAGGAGTCAATGCACCGGCCCCGCTCGTCAGTTTCGGCGCAGGCGTGTCATTCCCTGCTAAACAGCTTCTGGGCATGCCCAGAAGCTGTGCAGGCATGACGCGCCTGCGCCGGAACTGATGAGCGGGGCCGGTGCAGGGCATTCTGGGACCGAAGAGGACGCCCTGGCTTCAGCTACCTGCAACTGAGATGGCAGCCCTGGACAAAAAATGTTCAAGGTAATTATTTCTTCTAAAAGGTAAGTGCAACCTGGGACAGTTCAGAGGCTATCCATTCTGAAATGCACTAGCCCTGATTGTCCTGGGGGTATTTTTATCAAAACATTTTTTTTCAGGCCAGAACTCCGCTTTAACAGGCTTCAGTAAGTTTTAGCACAACTTGAAGCTTGTTGAAAGCCTGATAGCAGCTTGTTTAAAGTGACAGTCAGCATGTCTATTAAGATCTGTATTTAAAGAGGATCTTCACCCTAGGAACAAAAAAATGTCAGCAGCAACAAATACTGCAGCTGCTGACTTTTAGTAAAAGGACACTTACCTGTTCAAGGATATGGGTCAGTTCTTCGCCGGTGTTCAGTTCCCCGCTGCCAGCATCTTTAGTGTGTGCAAGCAACTTGCGGCTTCACAGCTGGCTTCCCACTGTGCATGCCTCAGCCTCGCTGCGCTTTGTGAATGGTCACGCAACCTTCTTGAACCTGTGATGTGTTCCAAGAGGCTAAAGTGGGAGTGGGTACCTATCAAAACTAGGTACCCGCTCCCCAAAAAAATGTAATGTGCCAAAAGTTGTATAGGGGGGGTAGGAGGCTCTTTTGGGTGAAGTTCTGCTTTACCATTCCCAAACTAGAGTTGATTGGTGTTCATACTGCTCTTCTAAAAACTGAAACCTGTAAACAAGGACTTACAGCAGTAGTAAACCGGTCCAAAATGCTTTTTTCTTAAATTGGGTCCTCTGTAGATTTACAGTGGGTACGGAAAGTATTCAGACCCCCTTAAATTTTTCACTCTTTGTTATATTGCAGCCATTTGCTAAAATCATTTAGGTTCATTCTTCTTCCTCATGAATGTACACATAGCACCCCATACTGACAGAAAAACACAGAATTGTTGACATTGTTGCAGATTTATTAAAAAAGAAAAACTGAAATATCACATGGTCCTAAGTATTCAGACCCTTTGCTCAGTATTTAGTAGAAGCCCCCTTTTGATCTAATACAGCCAGGAGTCTTTTTGGGAAAGATGCAACAAGTCTTTCACACCTGGATTTGGGGATCCTCTGCCATTCCTCCTTGCAGATCCTCTCCAGTTCTGTCAGGTTGGATGGTAAACGTTGGTGGACAGCCATTTTTAGGTCTCTCCAGAGATGCTCAATTGGGTTTAAGTCAGGGATCTGGCTGGGCCATTCAAGAACAGTCACGGAGTTGTTGTGAAGCCACTCCTTCGTTATTTTAGCTGTGTGCTTAGGGTCATTGTCTTGTTGGAAGGTAAACCTTCGGCCCAGTCTGAGGTCCAGAGCACTCTGGAGAAGGTTTTTGTCCAGGATATCCCTGTACTTGGCCGCATTCATCTTTCCCTCGATTGCAACCAGTCGTCCTGTCCCTGCAGCTGAAAAACCCCCCCACAGCATGATGCTGCCACCACCATGCTTCACTGTTGGGACTGTATTGGACAGGTGATGAGCAGTGCCTGGTTTTCTCCACATATACCGCTTAGAATTAAGGCCAAAAAGTTCTATTTTGGTCTCATCGGACCAGAGAATCTTATTTCTCACCATCTTGGAGTCCTTCAGGTGTTTTTTAGCAAACTCCATGAGGGCTTTCATGTGTCTTACACTGAGGAGAGGCTTCCGTCGGGCCACTCTGCCATAAAGCCCCGACTGGTGGAGGGCTGCAGTGATGGTTGACTTTCTACAACTTTCTCCCATCTCCTGACTGCATCTCTGGAGCTCAGCCACAGTGATCTTTGGGTTCTTCTTTACCTCTCTCACCAAGGCTCTTCTCCACCGATAGCTCAGTTTGGCCGGACGGCCAGCTCTAGGAAGGGTTCTGGTCGTCCCAAACATCTTCCATTTGAGGATTATGGAGGCCACTGTGCTCTTAGGAACCTTAAGTGCAGCAGAAATCTTTTTGTAACCTTGGCCAGATCTGTGCCTTGCCACAATTCTGTCTCTGAGCTCTTCAGGCAGTTCCTTTGACCTCATGATTCTCATTTGCTCTGACATGCATTGTGATCTGGAAGGTCTTATATAGACAGGTGTGTGGCTTTACTAATCAAGTCCAATCAGTATAATCAAACACAGCTGGACTCAAATGAAGGTGTAGAACCATCTCAAGGATGATCAGAAGAAATGGAAAGCACCTGAGTTAAATATATGAGTGTCACAGCAAAGGGTCTGAATACTTAGGACCATGTGATATTTCAGTTTTTCTTTTTTAATAAATCTGCAACAATGTCAACAATTCTGTGTTTTTCCGTCAATATGGGGAGCTGTGTGTACATTCATGAGGAAGAAGAATGAACTTAAATGATTTTAGCAAATGGCTGCAATATAACAAAGAGTGAAAAATTTAAGGGGGTCTGAATACTTTCCGTACCCACTGTAGGCCATAATGTGCTAGAATGTATTGCATACTAACATAGTATGTCACTAGCATAATATGACATACCTTGAAAACTAAGCCCTCCAGTGGCACGCTGTCTCTGCTGCTGGGGATTCCATCTTCATCTTTTTCTTCCTTTCGAGTTCATGGGCTCTGGCTGTTTGAATGGGCGAGGCTGCGATGATGTCACTCCCACGTATGCGCGTAGGAGCTGTGGCACATCGCTCTGCATTCCACGCCATACTGTGTGCCCTGAATGCAGAACATCACCGTGCATGCACAGGTGACATCATCGGCTATTGCTAGTGTAAATATCTTCCAAACAGCCCACATTTTTATGAGATACTCATTGTACCTACAGGTAAGCCTGATTGCTAGCTTACCAGTAGGGACAGGTTCAAATAGAGAGTTTAAAACAGTTTTAAAGTAAAATGTTTTTTTTTTTTTTGCTTAACCATTTGCCGACCGCCAGCAGTACATATACTGCGGCAGGTCGGCTCTGTCCTGCAAAACGGCGTAACTGTACGTCGCTTCGTGGGACCACTAGTGGGGGCGCGCGCGTGCCCATTCACCACAGGGGAAGCCAATTTGCAGGTCCGACGGCCGCAATTGCCGCCAGGCACCTGCGATCACTCCCCGTGGAGACATATTGTAAACACGGCAGACCGCTGTTCTGTCAGTTACAATATGAACACAGGAATTCTGTGTTCCTCTTATTTAGGAACACAGGTCTCTGTGTTCATTCAGTAAATACAACCCCACACAGTTAAAAAGCACCCACTAGGGACACATTTAACCCTTTGATCGCCCCTGGTGTTAACCCCTTCCCTGCCAGTGTCATCAGTACTGTAACAATGCACATTTTTGCACTGATTACTGTGGTAATGTCACCGGTCCCCCCAAAAGTGTCAAAAATGTGAGTTAGGGGTCCAATCTGTCCGCCGCAATGTCTCAGTCCTGCTAAAAATCGCTGATCGCCGCTATTACTAGAAAAAAATAAATAAATAAAAATAACATAAATCAATATACACTTATTGGGATTTTTTTTCCCAAAAACATGTAGCAGAATACAAATTGGCCTAAAATTATGAAAAATTTTGATTTTAAAATTCTTTTTATTGGGAATGTTATATAGCAGAAAGTAAAAAAATCTCGTTTTTTCTTTTAGAATTGTTTATCTTTTTTTATTTATAGTGCAAAAAATAAAAACCGCAGAGGTGATTAAATACCACCAAAACAAAGCTCTTTTTGTGGGGAAAAAAAGGACATCAATTTCATTTGGGTACAGTGTCGCACGACCGTGCAATTGTCAGTTAAAGTAACGCAGTGCCGTATCGCAAAAAATGGCCCGGTCATTAAGGGGGAAAACCTTCCGGTCCAGAAGTGGTTAATACCTACTTGCCTCCCCCATCCCTAAACACTTATCTGAGTCCCCTCATGATCCAGCTCTCTCCTGCTGGCAGTGTCAATACTCTCTCTTCCTGGCCTCACAGGAGACTCTTGACAGCAGCAGGAGCCATAAGCTTCAGCTGCTGTCAGTCCAATCCTGTAAGGAGGGACTGGTGGGGAGTGGCCGAGCCATACTGTGTATCTATGGATGCGTGCAGCGAGGCTCAGGAGCATGCCCGTACAGGTGCCCCCTCAGCAGCCGGCCTGCTAAGGGGGCACTCAAGAGGAGGAATGGAGAGTGCTGGGGGGAGAGACACCAGAAAAGGAAGTAAGGGACTACTCTGTGCAGTACCATTGCACAGAGCAGGTAAGTATAACATCTTTCTTCTTTTTTTTTTTTTTTATTATAATTAAATAAATTGCCTTTCATTTTAAAAAAACTGAATTTGCAGGAAAGGTTTGAGGACACACTGTGACTGTATATACTAGCATTGGTTTCTGCTTTTTTATTTCAGTTTTTGTTTAAAGCTGTAATCTCGCCCCGATATTGCTAATTTTCTCCCATAACAGCACTGTACAGGAAAATATGACATTATTTAAGAGCTATAATGCATAGAATATTCTGTGTTTTGTTAAACCCATGAGGGAGCAGAACAGATTACTGCTGATATGTGGAATAAGTGCAGATGTTCGGGCTCTTTGTCACAGCGCTCAGGTCCTCCTGTGTGTGCCGCTCAGCACAGGATTAGATGAGTATCAGAGGGATAATTAGTCACTGCTCCTAGTCAGTGTGATCAGTAACATCTCTAGTTTGTGTACGGCGGGTCACTGAGAGCGGGCCCAGAGGACTGGCCTTATCACTGCGCCACACTCGCCTCATTTCACCACTTCCTTTGTTTAGCAGATAAAAAAGAGAGTCAATGATCCTTGTGACATTCAGAATAAGGATTTAATATTTGCCACGTAGACTGTCATTTGCTTGATAATGCAATTGAAGGCAGCACTTGGGTCCCCTCCGCAGCTCCGCCACGCTTCTATTGTTACATTTATTATGGGCTGCCCATTGCGGGGGGAATTCTGTTACTGGTGTGACGTCACAAGCCTAACAACGTACACCAACATCATCAAATACACACAGTCATTACTATTGTGATACAGTGTAGCATTGCAGGATAGTAGTATGATAAACCAGATGAAATGATCAATAGAAGATTTCTTTAAACTAATTTTGATTTAGCAATGATCATTTCTGAAAGTACTTTGTGATTCTGAGTTGTCACAATGTTCTTGCATGAATATTATTTCCTAATGTTGTCTTAATATTAACCACTTTACCACCGGAGGATTTTGCTGTCTTACGTCTGGACCACTTTTTGCGATTCGGCGCTGTGCGAATTTAACTGACAATTGCACGGTCGTGCGACGCCGTACCCAAACGAAATTTACGTCCTTTTTTTTCCCACAAACAGGAATTTGGTGGTATTTGATCACCTGTGCGATTTTTACTTTTTGCGCTATAAACAAAAAAAGAGCTTTATTTTGAAAAAATAACAATATTTTTAACATTTTTTTATATGAAATTCCCCCCCCCCCAAAAAAATGTCCGCACATCCCTGACATCTCCTGTACCATGTCCGCACATCCCTGACATCTCCTGTACCATGTCCGCACATCCCCTGACATCTCCTGTACCATGTCCGCACATCCTATGACCATCTCCTGTACAATGTCCGCACATCCTATGACCATCTCCTGTACAATGTCCGCACATCCCCTGACATCTCCTGTACCATGTCCGCACAGCCTCTGACATCTCCTGTACCATGTCCGCACATCCCCTGACATCTCCTGTACCATATCCGCACAGCCCCTGACATCTCCTGTACCATTTCCGCACAGCCCCTGACATCTCCTGTACAATGTCCGCACAGCCTGTGACATCTCCTGTACCATGTCCGCACAGCCTGTGACATCTCCTGTACCATGTCCGCGCAGCCTGTGAAATCTCCTTTACCATGTCCGCACAGCCCCTGACATCTCCTGTACCATGTCCGCACAGCCCCTGACATCTCCTGTACCATGTCCGCACAGCCCCTGACATCTCCTGTACCATGTCCGCACAGCCCCTGACATCTCCTGTACCATGTCCGCACAGCACCTGACATCTCCTGTACCATGTCCGCACTTTTACCACTTTTAACTAGAATTTGCTCTTTTATATATAAAGCCCTTTATGCTTTCATATCTGTCTTATCGATATTTAATACACTCTTCAAACTTGCTTTAAAATGCATGGTTTTCCCTTTTATGAAGAAGATAATAATGGCGTTATGCTGTTGGGCCGGTATAATAATGCTATGGGGCTGGTATGAAATTTTTTCCAGGGCTGAATTTTATTCCCAGTCCGGCCCTGCCTGTACCACAGTCCAGCAATGTGGCCAGGGAAAGCCTCGGTTCTCTCCATCTTCTCCCCATGGCAGTGCCATCTTAAGAGCATTAAAGGGCCCTGGGCAATGCAGTGCACTGGGGCCCTGTCTACACAATCACCCATGAGAATAAAAATGAAAATTATCGATAAGGCTTTATTTTTTGGTACAGCAGTGCCAGGCTAATGGCAGATTCCAAGTTTGGCGGCTAGGTCCGGTGAACACACACACACGGACGGGAGTCAGACTCGACTGTCCTGTGTGTGCCTGTTCTCGTGGAGGCAGACAGGCATTCCTGCAGTTGTGGGCTCCCCCTCCAGGGCCGACAGGCGCTTGCCACCTGCTAACTTAGACAGCAGGATGTCGGGACTAATGGCCCTGCCCCGTGGCGCTGGCATCTCTAGTGTGGGCACCCGGCTGTGACAGCTTGTGGCTTCACAGCCGGGTGCGCACTGCGCATGCGCCAGTCGCGCTGTGTGTCCTGAATGGATGGGCAATCTTCTGGGACCTGTGAGATTGCAGGGAGAGAGGGGGAGAGGAGAATTTCCGCCCGAGCCCCCCTAGGCGGCCCGAGCGCAAGTGAGAGGGGGTACCTGTCAAAACGAGGTACCCGTTCCCCCCAAAAAAAATGACATGCCAAATTAGGTAAATGGAATATTCCCAACAAGACGAAGAGGTAGTGATGGACAATTTTGTATGTTTTTACCAGGGTTTTTTCTCAGAAAATAGGTACAGGAACTTTAATCTCCCCCCCCCCCCCCCCCACAAACATGCCCTCCAAAATGCATCAAATAGTGTGTGTGGTCAAATTTCACTAACATTGTGAGGGTCCTAAAGGGGCTCTAGTACCTCCCTGCACACTGTAGGTGGCTCCACCACTTTCGCAGGGAGATCATCCAGTGGAGGCATCTGCACTGCACACTGGGCATCATCTTTTGCCCCATCCTGCACTCAGTGGGAGCTGCTCAGGAGATCAGATCTGTGGGAGCCGGTGGGAGACAAGCTGTCACTTTTAAACACAAAAGCCGGACTTCTGTGTTTACAAGTGATAGTGGTGAGCAGGGAGACGAGAACGTTAGCCAGAGGTGGTGGAACTGAGTTCCATCAAGTTCCAGCTGCAAAAAAGCTCTGGTTTTTACCCTAAGCAGATTGGTTATTAACCTGTAACTGTTTCTAAAATATACTTTTAGAGGAAGCTCAGAACTAGAGCAGACAGAATCTAAATCATTTATGCAAAGCAGCCAATCAACTTCTATCCTCAGCTTGTCCAGTTAAGCTTTGAAAATGAAAGATAGAAGCTGATTGGTTGCCATGCACCGCTGCTCCAAATTCAGTTTGCTCCAGATTTTATAAATTCCCCTTTTTGTGGTTTTTTAAATAATATTTATTTATTTTTGTATTTAATTATTTTTATAATGTTAGATTTTTATTTTTTTTGTTTTTATAATTGTATTATTTTTGTGATCTAAAATATATGTATAGCTGTATGCCTTGCAAAGTGAAACTTCATCACATTCACTAAGCTCTGGGGAAAATTTCTTTCTTTACAAGAAAATGGAAACTAGAAAATGGACAGCTCTAGTTCTGAGATATACTTCATTCATGTCAAAGGCCTGAGCAAGGGGTGTGCCAAGTGTGCCTAGGCACACCCCAATCACTACGTGCAGTGCCGATTTCCTTTATTGTTCGGGCTTCCCCCATGTTGTCCTCCAAGTTGGAGAGTGGGGAAGGGGCTAGTAAATATGTAATTTACCAGCGCCTTCCTTTTCTAAATAAACACAGTGAACACACTCACTCACTGTGTGTGTGAACGGTGTTTACTATGCTTCAGTTTGTGAATGAACAGGAAGCCGCTCAGCACAGAGCACTTCCCAATTATTCACTGTCCCTTGCAGCTGTGGCTGCAGAGAAAGGCATGTGTGTCTGAGTTTTGGGGTGCACACCCTAATACAATAAATAGGCTGCACACACCTATGATTCATGTAATACCCAAGGCCCAGTGTGCCTGCTAATGCCTTTCCTTACAGCTCATGCTCTTACTCCACCCATCAGTAATGTGAACAGATGATAAAAAAATAAAAAAGCAAATACTTCTATCTGTAGACATGACATCTGAACATGGATTTACAGTATAGGACCTTTGTGTCTGCTAAAGCATGCAAGAGAGAACAGTTGTACTGTGCTAGCTGATGGATGGCTGGAACCTTTCCCTCTGACATTCATGCTGTCTGATGCCGATGCTGCTCCTGTCTTCTGATGGAACAAAGGTTATTTGCTATCTTTCTAGATGCACCAAGAAGGAAGAAATTGGACATTATTGCCATTAATATCCAAGCTATGTTTCCCATGATCCCCATCTAGTCCGTGCCAGACATTGTGAGAGGCGCTAATGTCAGAAATAGAATCCCCACTTAGTTGTGATTTAGAGTACACCTGACATGTCACATTCACATGCTGTATTTTTTTATCCTACATTTTTAGTAATCCTATTGATAATATATACAGTAAAACCTTGGATTGCGAGCATAATTTGTTCCGGAAACATGCTTGTAATCCAAAGCACTCTTATATCAAAGCGAATTTCCCCATAAGAAATAATGGAAACTCAGATGATTCGTTCCACAACCATTTATTCATAAGTGCTTCAGTTTATAGTCAATATAGAAAGATTATAGCATTACGATAGGTTATATAACCATAAAATGTCCATCCACAAATAGCCGCTTCCACAAGGGGATTAGAAGCAAAATCCAGCAGGAGCTACAGAGTATCAAAGAGAAGAGAGGCGCCTCTAAGTGTAGCAATATGGTTCCATTTAATGAAGGTACAACATTTAGCAACTCACATGGTTGATGAATAAAACAGGCACTTCTAAGTATGCAGGCATCCGGGGTAAAGCTGTCCACATAGACCATCTTCTCCACCGCCGGCTGCCAGTCTGTAATCCTGACCGGGAAGGCCACCCTGCAGTAAAGCGATCTGAAAGCGAGGGGCAGCATGGAAGGGATGATGTAGATGGCGGTGCGGAGAATTGTCTATGTGGACAGCTTTAGCCTGGATGCCTGCATCCTTAGATGTGACTGTTCCAATCATCAACCATGTGAGTTGCTAAATGTTGTACCTTCATTAAATGTAACCATATTGCAACACTTAGAGGCGCCCCTCTTCTCTTTTATACTCAGCTGTGACTTGAGGCTACTTGTATATCAAGACATCGCTTGTATATCAAGTCAAAATTTATTTGAAAATTTTGCTTGTCTTGCAAAGCGCTCTCAAACCAAGTTACTCTCAAACCAAGGTTTTACTGTATATATTTTTAAACCATTTGCATTGGGGCAGCTGTAAAATTCTTGCCACAGATATAAATTCACAGATTTCTATATAAATGTCTGACATCCTGGCAGCTCAGTTCAGCATTTTATATCGCATAGTAAAGATAGAATTAATATGTTTTGTGTTATAACTTTGTGTATGTTATCTTTTGTGATATGCTTAAATTGCTATTTTGTATTAGAAAAAGAGCATTAATCCAGGTAAAAGAGAAGTATGACCAATATTTTTTCACCATACATCTCTTCTGGGTCACAGGAGTGTCACCCAGAGTCAGCTGATAGTGGGCTATTTCCTGCTAGCAGCTGACATGGCAGAGCTGCTCCAGGCTCTAAGGATCCCAATAATATTGTGCTTTTTTTTTTTTTAATTAAAGTGTATTTTTTTAACAAAATTTGCGTTTGCAAAACCGCTGCGCAAACACCGTGTGACATACAAAATTGCAACAATCTCCATTTTATTCCCTAGCGTCTCTGCTAAATAAAAATGTATAATGTTTGGGGGCTATAAGTAATTTTCCAGCAACACATACTGATTTAATCTTATAAACAAAAAGTTCCAGAAAAAGTCTGGTCTGCAAGTGCTTAAAGTGGAGTTCCCCCTCTCCCTCCACTCCAAAAATTAAAAGTCAGCAGCTAAAAATACTGTAGTTGCTGACTTTTAACCACTTGCCGACTGCCGCACGACTATTTACGTCGGCAGTCAGCCCCTCACAGGCAGAGTAACGTAGGGCTACGTCGCTAGCCTGTGAGGGTTATGGGAACGAGCGCGCGCCGCCAGAGGCGCGCTCCCGCGCGGTCACGGACCCCCCGCGTGTGCCCGGCGGACCCGATGTCCACCGGGCACTCGCGATTGTCCGTGACAGCGGGAGAAAGGCAGGCGGCTAATGTAAACAAAGCCGCCTGTCAGTTCTCCCTGTGTAAGAATGATGATCAAACGGTTCTACTATGTAGGACCCTTGATCACTGTTCTAACACATCAAGCCACAGCCAATCACAGTTAGAAGCACGCCCCTAGGACACACTTAACCCCTCCCTCTCCAATACAGTTAACTCCTTCACTGCCAGTGTCATTTTTACAGTAACAGTACAGATATATAGCACTGATTACTGTAGTAATGTCACTGGTCCCCCCAAAAGTGTCAAAAATGTCAGTCAAGGGTCCGATCTGTCCGCCCCAATGTCGCAGTCCCGCAAAAAAAATCGCAGATCGCCGCCATTACGCGCTAAAAAAACAACAACAAAAATGACAAAAATCTTTCCCTTTGTTAGTAAACGCAATAACTTTTGCGCAAACCAATCAAAATATGCTTTTTGCGATTTTTTTTTTTACCAAACATATGGTAAAAAAAAAATTGGCCTAAAATGTAAAAAAATTTAGATTTTTACATTTTTTGGGGGGAATTTCATATAAAAAAAATGTGAAAAATATTGTTATTTTTGCAAAATTGACGCTTTTTTTTTGTTTATAGCGCATGATCAAAAAATCGCACAGGTGATCAAATACCACCAAAAGAAAGCTCTGTTTGTAGGAAAAAAAGGACGCCAAAGTCACACAGTGCCGAATCGCAAAATAGGCCCTGGTCAGGAAGGGGGTAAAATCTTCCGGGGCTTAAGTGGTTAATATTAGGACACTTACCTTTCCTGGAATCCAGCGATGTCGGCACCCTAGCCGATGTTTCCATCGGCTGTCGGGTGTTGCTGCCGCCGCCATTGCCAGTAAGGGAACCTGGCAGTGAAGCTTTGAAGCTTCACAGCCAGCTCCCTACTGCGCGTGCGCAAAGCGCACTGCGCTCACTTACTAGCCTGGCAGCAGGAGAAAGAGGAAGAGGGGGGCTGAAGTGGTGACGTACCTCGCCACAGCGAAATCTGACAGAAGTGGGGACAGGGTATTTGTCTAAATCAGGTACCTGCTCCTCCCCTCTTCCCCAAAAGGTGCCAAATGTGTGTGGAATCACATAAGTGGAATCAAATAAGTGGAGGTTCCACTTTTGGGTGGAACTCTGCTTTAAGTCATTTGTTTACCCGGTTTAACAATTCACCTTCCTATGTCACATCTCTAATTCCAGCCTACTAATTGGACAGTCAGTCAGCATTATGACCATTGGCTGATGAGCAAGAACTGAGGCATCTTACTGGCTAGCAGCAGTTATGTTTATCACAAAAGTAGCTGGCAATAATGACAAATCCTTTGGCAGGGAAAACAGCAAACATGAATGTGTTTCAACCATTTGCTTAGCGCTTTGCCTGTTGCTCAACATTAATTTTGAAATGGTGAAACATTGCCAATCTTACCTTTAAAACAATGGCATCACTCTGCAATCTTAGAAATTCTTTGTGATATATCAGTGCTATCCTGAGAAGGATTGAATGTTTATCTAAAAAATGTTTTTTTTCAGACACTTTACATGCTTGGGTGACTGCAGCTTAGAGAATGCTTCACAAGGCACTTGGCATATCTTTTACTGAGTCACTAAGGGAGCTGTCCAGGGTCCTGCTGAGAATATCTGATTAGTGTCGTCAAGTGGATTTTCAAACTGCACAGCTGATTTATGGAGCTTGTATTAAAAATAAATACCATTTCACGGCAGTAACTAGACCCTAGCTGTCATATTGCTAGATAAGGTAGAATTGTAACACCTGGCTGGTTTATATACACAGCACATATACCTTCCCGGTCCTCGATCCTGGGTTCTCTTTCGTAAGTTCAGTCACCCCAGGGAGCTTGGTGGGGACAGTTTGTAGATTGTAGATATCACAAATTTGCTCTTTTGCCCATCTCCCCACCCCATCACTATGATCGAAATGTACACTATATTACCAAAAGTATTGTGATGCCTGCATATTAACTTTAATGGCATCCCATTCTTAGTCTGTAGGGTTCAATATTGCGTTGGCCCGCCCCTTGCAGCTATAACACCTTCAACTCTTCTGGGAAGGCTGTCCACAAGGTTTAGGAGTGTGTCTATAGGAATGTTTGACCATTCTTCCAGCAGCGCATTGGTGAGGTCAGGCACAGATGTTGGAGAGAAGGCCTGGCTCACAATCTACAATCTGATTCATCCCAAAGGTGTTCTATCGGGTTGAGGTCAGGACTCTGCGCAGGCCAGTCAAGTTCCTCCACCCCAAACTCGCTCATCAATGACTTTATGGACCTTGCTTTGTGCACTGGTCAAAGTCATTTGGTGGATGGGGGATTATGGTGTGGGGTTGTATTTCAGGGGTTGGGCTTGGCCTCTTAGTTCCAGTGAAGGGAACTACTAAGGCGTCAGCATACTAAGACATTTTGGACAATTTCATGCTCCCAATTTTGTGGAACAGTTTGGGGATGGCCCCTTCCTGTTCCAACATGACTGCGCACCAGTGCACAAAGCAAGGTCCATAAAGACATGGATGAGCGAGTTTGGGGTGGAGGAACTTGACTGGCCTGCACAGAGTCCTGACATCAACCTGATAGAACACCTTTGGGAAGAATTAAAGTTGAGGCTGCAAGCCAGGCCTTCTCTCCAACATCAGTGCCTGACCTCACAAATGCGCTTCTGGAAGACTGGTCATACATTCCCATAGACCAGTGGTTCTCAACTCCAGTCCTCAGGACCCACTAACAGGCCAGATTTTAAGTATTACCTTGAGGAGATGCAGACTACTGCATTGCAATCACTGAGCAGCAAATTATATCACCTGGGATGTATTTCAGTTATCTTGCAAACCTGGCCTGTTAGTGGGTCCTGAGGACCGGAGCTGAGAACCACTGCCATAGACACTCCTAAACCTTGTGGACAGCCTTCCCAGAAGAGTTGAAGCTGTTATAGCTGCAAAGGGTGGCCCAACTCAATATTGAACCCTACAGACTTAGACTGGTGTGACATTAAAGTTCATATGCGTGTAAAGGCAGGCGCCCCAATACTTTTGGTAATATAGTGTATCTTGTTTAGCTCTTTGCCATGCAATATGGTCATAGTCCTGCTGCAGTAATCAATGATAAATAGGTATACTGAGCTCTTCAGAGGGAGTGCCACCCACATACTGGTCATGTTAGGGGAAGGGCTGGCATAAGGAATTATAGCCAATAGACTGTGGTGGCTAATGGAAAGAGCAAACCAGTGGGTAACATAGTGTGTGGTGTCAGCCACCTAAATCTTAAAGCTGAATGCCAGGCAATCATAGATTTGAAATAGATATATGTGAACTCTCATATCTGCCAAAGGATTTCAAATTCTGTGCAGCTACTTTTGTGAATCATACTGCTCAGCCAGACAGCACAGTCAGGAGGGGGACATCACTTCTCTGCTGGAGTTAAAGGGAACACCGTCCTGCCTATATTATATTTGCAAAATGTATTTTATTTAGGCCAGCTTTATACCTTTGTGTTGCACCACACACACGTTAGTATGTTGTGGTGTCATTCATGTTGGTGTTGTGGTGTGTTGTACTGCTAAGTATTGGTTTGGTGCAACTGAAAGTGTGCTAGAATGCCTTAACAAATCATTTGTTAACTGGGGATGTAACGTTGCTAACATGGTGGCGGAAGTTTTCTTATTGCTTTTTACATATTCAAGTGAAAGTCAAACTTTCATATTTCTTTCAATGTGTGTTAGTGTATTAAAAGCCTTGTTTGTGTGCACCATGCTTGTGTACATGAACAGTTACTGTCAGGTTAGTGTCCATTCACACTACCGCGACTTGTCAGGCGACTTGTCAGCCTGACAAGTCGCGGTCCGTTGCGGTCCATGCAGTGCTACAGGACCCGTTCTAATAGGAGCGACACAAGTCGCTCTGACTTAGAAAAACTGTACTACTTCGGGGCGACCTCTGAGCAACTTGCATAGACATTCATTATATGAAGTTCGTGCAAGTCGCGCCGAAGTCGCGGTGCACGCGACTTCACAGGTCGCCCCCGAAGTGTGAACCGGCACGGGTGATCCAGTGGTCACTTTGTTCTGTAAACATAAAGGCTCCAAATAAAAACATTCGCCGCACGAAAGTCAGAAGCATTTAAAGTGTCACATTTTTTTTTTTCTACAAGTTTAATGCCTGTAGTGCCAAAATGTGATCTAATGGTCCTGTATTTTTTATCTCTGTATTTTTCTTATTGGGGTATTTTAAAAAAATTATACCGCATATTGGCCACAAGATGGAGCTGACACAACAGGCATTAATCTCTTAGGAAAAATACGGGACTTTTCATTCAACTTGTACAAATGCTTCTGTGCAGTGAATGTTTTTTAAATAGACCTCATAGAGTGCATCTGAAAGAGAGTGAGAAAATGAACACCACCCAATAACACACTACAAATATTTAAAAGGTTAGCTTTTGCTTAATTGCGTAAGAAACTAAGAATTTTCCAACTTTCAATTTTTTAAAAGTCTTGACATCACAGGAATTTAAAAAATGTGCCGGCTTCTTGCATGGGAGAGGGAGGGCACAGGTGGATTGAACTGTATTGTGACTGTGGCATCAGTCCAGTCCAGACCAAGGCCATGCCACTTATCAGCCTGGGTGTTCTCTCTTTCTCTGGTCCCCAGTCCAGCCACCACTATCATCCTCACAGCGGGCGGGGTGGGAGGTTATCGGCACAGAGGGTGGGGTGGGAGGTTCTGCTTATAGGCACAGAGGGCGGGGTGGGAGGTTCTGCTTATAGGCACAGAGGGCGGGGTGGGAGGTTCTGCTTATAGGCACAGAGGGCGGGATGGGAGGTTCTGCTTATAGGCACAGAGGGGGTGGAATTCGGTAATCGCCAACTTGGTAATGTAATAAGTTGGGCAGCTCCCACCCTCTGTCCCGATATGCAGCACCTCCTGCCCTGCCCGCTATAAGGGTTATAGCAGAGGCCAAGTGAGAGACCAGAGAGACAGAACACCTATCTGCTATGTGCCTTTGCCCTGATAGGATCATGCAGGAGAGGCTGAATGATGAAAGTATGCTGAGATGTAAAGGAGGAGAGGGGGGCTATGACTGCAAGGGGCACTGTGATGTGTAAAGGGGGCACTGTGATGTGTAAAGTTGTACTGTGATGTGTAAAGGGGCACTGTGATGTGTAAAGGGGGCACTGTAATGTGTAAAGGGACACTGTAATGTGTAAAGAGGCACTGTGATGTGTAAAGGGGGCACTGTAATGTGTAAAGAGGGCACTGCAATGTGTAATGGGACACTGTAATGTGTAAAGAGGGCACTGTAATGTGTAATGGGACACTGTAATGTGTAATGGGACACTGTGATGTGTAAAGGGGGCACTGTAATGTGTAATGGGACACTGTAATGTGTAATGGGACACTGTAATGTGTAAAGAGGGCACTGTAATGTGTAATGGGACACTGTGATGTGTAAAGTTGTACTGTGATGTGTAAAGGGGCACTGTGATGTGTAAAGGGGGCACTGTAATGTGTAAAGGGACACTGTAATGTGTAAAGAGGCACTGTGATGTGTAAAGGGGGCACTGTAATGTGTAAAGGGGGCACTGTAATGTGTAATGGGACACTGTAATGTGTAAAGAGGGCACTGTAATGTGTAATGGGACACTGTAATGTGTAATGGGACACTGTGATGTGTAAAGGACACTGTGATGTGTAAAGGGTGCACTGTGATGTTTAAAGGGGGCACTGTGATGTGTAAAGGGTGCACTGTGATGTGTAAAGGACACTGTGATGTGTAAAGGACACTGTGATGTGTAAAGGGTGCACTGTGATGTGTAAAGGACACTGTGATGTGTAAAGGGTGCACTGTGATGTGTAAAGGGGGCACTGTGATGTGTAAAGGACACTGTGATGTGTAAAGGGGCACTGTGATGTGTAAAGGACACTGTGATGTGTAAAGGGTGCACTGTGATGTGTAAAGGGTGCACTGTGATGTGTAAAGGGTGCACTGTGATGTGTAAAGGGTGCACTGTAATGTGTAAAGGACACTGTGATGTGTAAAGGGGGAACTGTAATGTGTAAAGGACACTGTGATGTGTAAAGGGGGCACTGTAATGTGTAAAGAGGGCACTGTAATGTGTAAAGAGGGCACTGTGATGTGTAAAGGGGCACTGTGATGTGTAATGGGGGCACACTAATGTGTAAACAGGGCTCTGTGATGTAAAGGGGCACTGTGGAGACTGAGTCATGATGTGAAAGGGGGACTGAGGACAGTGATGTACAGAGGGGACTGCGATGTGTTTAGGCACAAACATGAAATCTGGACCTCTGGCAGAAGAAAATTTTACAAATTGGACCCCCGTGAATTTTAATTCAAGACCACTGATATAGAAGTAGGACACTGAGACTGACTTCTGTTTTGTCTACAGGCCTAAACCTTCCAGTAGTACTTTTTTTTATTTTTTTAAACAGCACAATCTGCAATAATAGCAATAACCAGAGCTATAAACATGACTGAATTCCGTGTATACTGTATACAGATTATACATGCCTATACAGTCACTTATTGATTGATCGAAAGCACTCAGCCTGCCAAATCACCAATTTGTGTTTGTGATTTGTGCTGTGGATTAGTATGTTGCGCTATAATACAATTTGCATTTCAAGGGTCATGAACTAATTTTTGACTTGGCAGGAAATATGAAGGGATTTAATGTGGAAGATCATCACATGTAGATTGTTGAACTGATGTTTATTAAAAGCCATAAATAGTTGAGGGAATTGGTTACATGTTCCTATAGATTACTGTTATACAATAAATCAGTAGAATATTAATAACGAACGTGAGTTCTCAGCTATAAATGTGATATATTGCTTTTGCAGTTGGCCATCTGTCTACATCATTATGTGCAATCATTTTATTTAACGTTCCAAGCAAAATTCCACTTTATCTGGAGCATATTTTCTACTTTCCGCATTTGTTACCTGCCGTCAACCACTTACTGCTAAATTTTTCTTATACAGCTATTTGCAAGTATTTATCCTTTTTGGTCGTCTTTAGATTGTGTAATATTTTTAAAATGGAATTAAAATGGATTTAATTGGAATTTTTACATTTTATAGTTATACAGACTGAAAAAAAGACACAAGTCCAGCTAGTTCAACCAATAGAAACAAATAAATAGAAAACCTTCATGTACAGAATCCTAAGACCCCGTTCAGACAGGGGCGACACGACTTGGTGGGGCGACCTGTGAAGTCGCGGTGCACAGCGTGCACCACGACCTCGGCGCAACTTGCACAGACTTCATATCATTGAAGTCAATGCAAGTCGCCTCCAGGTCGCCCCAAAGTAGTACAGGACCCTTTTTCTAAGTTGGAGCGACTTGTGTCGCTCCTATTAGAACGGCTCCTGTGCTAATCAATGGCGAGCGACCCACCGCGACTTGTCAGGCGACCAAGTCGCCTGACAAGTCGCGCTAGTGTGAATGGGGTCTAAATCTACAGTTGATCCAGAAGAAGGTGAAAAAAACCCTAGAAAGAATCGTTCAGTTTAATCCAGTGGGGGAAAAGCAAATTCCTTCTTGATATCCCAGGGGGGCAATCAGATTTTCCCTGTATCAACAATCTATAGTGTTTAAACCTACAGTATCTCACAAAAGTGAGTACACCCCTCACATTTTTGTAAATATTTTATTATACCTTTTCATATGACAACACTGAAGAAATTGCACTTTTCTAAAATGTAAAGTAGTGTACAGCTTGTATAACAGTGTAAATTTGTTGTCCCCTCAAAATAACTCAACACACAGCCATTAATGTTTAAGCTGCTGGCAACAAAAGTGAGTACACCTCTAAGTGAAAATGTCCAAATTGGGCCCAATTAGCCATTTTCTCTCCCCGGTGTCATGTGACTCGTTAGTGTTACAAGGTCTCAGGTGTGAATGGGTGTGTTAAATTTGATGTTATCGCTCTCACTCTCTCATACCGGTCACTGGAAGTTCCAAATGGCACCTCATGGCAAAGAACTCTCTTAGGATCTGAAAAAAAGAATTGTTGCTCTACATAAAGATGGCCTAGGCTACAAGAAGATTGCCAAGACCCTGAAACTGAGCTGCAGCACAGTGGCCAAGACCATACAGCGGTTTAACAGGACAGGTTCCACTCAGAAAAGGCCATGCCATGGTCGACCAAAGAAGATGAGTGCATGTGCTCAGTGTCATATCCAGAGGTTGTCTATGGGAAATAGACGTATGAGTGCTGCCAGCATTGCTGCAGAGGTTGAAGGGGTGGGGGATGAGCCTGCCAGTGCTCAGAACATACGCCACACACTGCATCAAATCGGTCTGCATGGCTGTCGTCCCAGAAGGAAGCCTCATCTAAAGATGATGCTCAAGAAAGTCTGCAAACAGTTTGCTGTAGACAAGCAGACTAAGGACGTGGATTACTGGAACCATGTCCTTTGGTCTGATGAGACCAAGATAAACTTATTTGGTTCAGATGGTGTCAAACCTCTGTGTCTTGCCTACAGTCAAGCATGGTGGTGGGAGTGTCATAGTCTGGGGCTGCAAAAGTGCTGCCGACACTGGGGAGCTACAGTTGATTGAGGGAACCAAAAATGCCAACATGTACTGTGACATACTGAAGCAGAGCATTATCCCCTCCCTTCAGAGACTGGGCCGCAGTGTAGTATTCCAACATAAGGGCCACAAACACACCTCCAAGGGGACCACTGCCTTGCTAAAGAAGCTGAGGGTAAAGGTGATGGACTGGCCAAGCATGTCTCCAGACCTAAACCCTATTGAGCATCTGTGGGACATCCTCAAATGGAAGGTGGAGGAGCGCAAGGTCTCTAACATCCACCAGCTCCGTGATGTCATCATGAAGGAGTGGAAGAGGACTCCAGTGGCAACCTGTGAAGCTCTGGTGAACTCCATGCCCAAGAGGGTTAAGGCAGTGCTGGAAAATAATGGTGGCCACACAAAATATTGACACTTTGGGCCCATTTTGGACATTGTCACTTAGGGGTGTCCTCACTTTTGTTGCCTGCAGTTTAGACATTAATGGCTGTGTGTTGAGTTATTTTGAGGGAACAGAAAATGTACATTGTTATACAAGCTGTACACTCACTACTTTACATTGTAGCAAAGTGTAATTTCTTCAGTGTTGTCACATGAAAAGATATAATAAAATATTTACAAAAATGTGAGGGGTGTACTCACTTTTGTGAGATACTGTATATATGTTAATACCTGGTTATAGTTTTCATTAACACAATGTGAAAAAAGACATTAGCAGAAAAAGCAAAAATATACCTTATGATTTCCACCTGCACTGTGCAGGGGTGTCATCTTGTGAGATTTGGGATCTTTGGCTTTCTCTGAATCTTGCTGGTAGACATGTGCGGTTCGTTTTGTTTCAAATAAATATTCTGACAAATTTTTCATCATTCTGAGATACCTATTATATCCGAATACCCGAATCGCAAGTTTACCAAATGCTCCGAATAACAAAACGAAATTCGAATTAAAATTTGAATCAAATTCCAGTCGAATTAGAACTGTAAACATATTTCTGAAATTAAAGGCCGTGTGTGTTATTAGAGTACCATTTCCAAATAATGCTGTTTTTGTTAAGCCAAAGATGATTTAAAGAGTCGTAATCGTTTTGGTAAAGATTTTTCTTTTGTTTGTTAAATTTGCCACATTCAAATTGAAAAAGAAAAAACTAAAGCTTTCGATTCTACCCATTCAAAATTTATCGATTCGAGCGTTTCGAATCGAAAAAAAGTCGCTAAATTCGAGGGAAGTTCAAAAAATAGATATCTGAAAACGAATCAACCAAATTTAATGAAACAAAATAACTAGATTAACGGCCAACTTGTTTTATGATACATATGTTTGGTAAAAAAAATCGCAAAAAGCGTATTTTGATTGGTTTGCGCAAAAGTTATCTCGTTTACTAACAAAGGGAAAGATTTTTGTCATTTTTGTTGTTTTTTTTTTTAACGCGTAATGGCGGCGATCTGCGATTTTTTTTGCAGTACTGCGACATTGCGGCGGACAGATCGGACCCTTGACTGACATTTTTGACACTTTTGGGGTTACCAGTGACATTACTACAGTAATCAGTGCTATAAATATGCACTGTTACTGTAAAATTACACTGGCAGTGAAGGGGTTAACTTTATTTGAGAGGGTGGTGCTGTGTGTGTCCCTAGGGGCGTGATTCTAACTGTGATTGGCTGTGGCTTGATGTGTAGGAACACTGATCAACGGTCCTACATATTAGAACCGTATGATAAGTGTTTCTACACAGGGAGAACTGACAGGCAGCTTGTTTACACTAGCCGCCTGCCTTTCTCCCTCTCCCCTGACGATCGCAGAGTGACCGGCGGACATCGGGCTCGCTCCCCAGAGCCTCACAGGCTAGTGACGTATATATACGTCACTTTGCCTGTGAGGGGCTGACCGCCGCAGTATATCTACTTGTGGCGGTCGGCAAGCGGTTAAAGAGGAGCTCCAGTCTCATTTGTGTTTATTAAAAGTCAGCAGCTACAAAAACTGTGACTGCTGACTTTTAATAAACAGACACTCACCTGTCCCAGGATCCAGCAATGTTCTCACCTGAGCCGTTCTTTACATTGGTCTTTTGTCCCTGGCATTGGCATGTCAACTGTGGGCACTCGGCTGTGACAGCTTGTGGCTTCACAGCCAGGTGCCCACTGCGCATGCTCAGTGACTGTTCCCGTAGTCTTCTGGGACCTATGACGTGCTTCAGAAGACTGCGGGGAGGGGGGAAGAACTTCTGCTCAGAAAATCAGGTACCCCCCCCCAAATGGCCGTTACTAAAAGAGGAGGGTGGGGAGGCCTTAAAGCGGAACTTCCCTTTTGGGTAAAGCTCCGCTTGAACAAAGTGAACATTAAATGTAACTAAATTTCTCATTTTGGATAGAGTAAGACCCCGTCAGTTTTTTTCCTTTCCATCTGCATCCTATTGAGGACATTTCCTTTACTTACTGCCCCAAAGCGAAAACAGGAAGCGAAAGGAAATCCCTTCAAAGTTAGGGAATCCCGGTGTGCCACTAGGGACCCCATTGGAAGATTTCCGCTCTATTCCTGTTCTGATGTCAACCCAAAATCCTCGATTTTCTTATAATTTCAATGATAATGATAACAGGACAAATAGAGAGGGCGAATCTCTCTAACAGGGGCACAGACATCAATAAAAACTAACAGGGGTTCTAATCATCTCCATTATATCCAAAACCAAAAAAAAATGTTTTGCCTTTAGTTACACTTTAAGTTCACACAAAAAAAAAAAAAATGCTGTTTCACCCTCCTGAGTCACTACTTTTGGTTGCAGTTGAAATGATGAGTATTTTGGATAATGTCTTTCCCAGCTTTGTACATCTGGATGCTGCGGTTTTTGCCTGTTCTTCGCACAGTTGACCATCTCTCTCAGGTTAGATGGAGATTGGTATTCAGAGTGTGAATGTCCAGCAAAGACCTTTTTCTAATTATTTACAGATAGATTGGGGAAGTGTTAGAACTTCAGATTTTTACTGCTAGCCGGAGTTCTGAGATTTCCCTTTGCTTCCTTTCCTGCTGGCAAAATGTTACCAAACAAGAATGGGGGGGAGGTGACTTTCCAACAACAACACACAGAGATTAAATGCTTTCCTTTAGCGGAGTGAAGAAAGGCCAGTCAGATTTGTATTTCTGTCTGTGCCCCGTTGAAGATTTTGTCTCACTTCCGGTATTGGTAAAACACTCACATTATAGTGTGTTGTGAATCCACGCCCATTTCAATGGGCTCCTGCACACCCCACAAATGTGGCAAAGTAGCTCACGCACCTTCAGTGAGGGTCGAGCGCCGCACATTTTTTACCAGGAGTCAGTCAGCTGCAGGTCAGATGCAGTTGCCAATGTATTCTGAATGATCTTAGAAGTGTCACAAACTGATGCAATCAACACAAGCCTCATCACTTATACACAGAGATTTAGATCGCAGTAAGGAAGCAGACATGGGTTCTATTCCTTCTTCTGAGAGCTGTTGGCTTGACACTGTAACGCTCCTGCGTTTTTTGTTAGTGAATGGATTTGCAGCTGCAGAATTATTACACTCAGTAGTCATGTAGAGAATGTGTTGAACAACATATCCAACTCTCAGGACTTCATCACTGTGTACAGCCTGTTATGCAAATATACATACACTCAATATGATGTTCCTGGAGTGATAGAATGTATATGATAGTATAGAGGTGAGAGACAGGCAATAGAATGGTGAGCACTTAGTAGTAGTATTCAGGAGAGTGGTAGGTGATGATAGTATGCAGATAGGTTTTAGCAATCATGTATAGTAACAGGTGGTAGGGGACAGCAGATGAAGTATGCAAGAGAGAGTAACCTAGTGCAATGATAGATGGTAGTCCTAAGAGCTGACAATCTATGCAGATGATAGAAATAGCTAGATAGTAATAGTCCCTTTAGTATGCAGTAGTATATAGTGAAGTTAGGTTTAGGAAGGAATCCCCTGCGGGGTACTTATCACTAGATGGGTTAGTAGTAGCAAGGTCCAAGAGTAATGGAGTAATCCGGTAGCGAGATACGGGATCGGTAGCGAGGTTCCGGTCTTGTTCAGGCAAGGGGAATAGCTTGAAGCTCCGGCAGCATTGGACAAGACAAGGCAACATGCGGTTTGAACGAGCAATGAGTGAGAGAAAGCCGGCGATTGAAATAGCCGCTCATAGCGGCGCCCGGCGATGACGTCATTGCCCTTAAAGGTGTATGCGTTCCATTTGGATAGCAAGATGGGACGCAATATTAAGAGAGAAATGTGGAAATAAGGGTACCAGAACATTACAGACACACACTTGCCACAGATTTTTGTTTCATAATGTACTTATTTTTTGTGTGATCAAAGGCAGCAGTCATTTCCCCCATAATAAACCCACAACAGTAAAATTCGGCTGTATATGGAGTAAAGCATTCTTCCTATACTCACTGTGGAACCTAAGGGGTTAATCTTGCGTTATGTAAAAAGGCTGTTTGATCCTGTCATTTCTAATCCTCCCCTTCTTCCACTGTCCCCTAACCATCTCCTGATAAGAGCCTTTGGAGTCACTCCGCACATGCTCAGTTTGGTGTGTATTGCTAGAGTTTTTCTTTTCCCCTTTGGAAGGGTTTATGTGATCAGCACAGGGCCAATCAGCACTGTCCAGACAGAGGGTCAGGGGTCCTGCCAACTCATAGGACAGTCATAGTAGAATGAAAACTTCTTCAAGCTTTAACCAGACACTGATAGAAGTCACAAGACTGCTTTTTACTGCTGATGAGAAAAGGCAGTTTATATTTACTAAAACAATTGCATTTCCATGTTCTGTGTACTGTGGGAGACCAGATATAGCGAATGCAGGCTCCTGGGCTTAGTAACACTTTAAGTCAGGGATTCCCAAACTACGGCCCTGCAGCTGTTGCAGAACTACGCCTCCCATGAGGCATTGTAAAACTCTGACATTCACAGACATGACTAGGCATGATGGGAATTGTAGTTCCTGAACAACCGGAGGGCCGTAGTTTGGGAATCCCTGCTTTAAGTGATTTGCCTGCCCTCTGTCCGATATCTGACCATCTCCACACAACCACAAAGCATGTTGCTCTCTTGCTCGTTAAATTAAGGTCATTTTGTGTACACATGTGTAATGTCAGTCTGGTTCTCTGCAGGTGAATAATGAGAATGTGATTAAAGTCGGCCATCGGCAAGTGGTTAACATGATAAGGCAAGGAGGCAACCACCTCGTTCTGAAGGTTGTGACGGTGACCAGGAGCCTAGATCCGGACGATACAGCCAGGAAAAAAGGTACTGTTTTGCTATCTGTGTCATACACACAATACTCCCTGATACCGATCACTTGTCACTCATTTCCTTTTTATCTATTACTTATCATTATAGCATTTTCTTATTTAACTACCCAAATCCTGTTGTAGTTGTTTGCATCGTCTTGTGCTGCTGAGCCTTTGTCTTCTAAATCTATGTCATCCAATATTGTAATATGCTTTAATACAAAACCTGTGAGAGATGGAGGTAGAGTGATTGGGATCCAAGTGTAGATTAATCTCAATAAACTGTATTGAAGTGTATAATGAGAGGTGCCTCAGGAAAAATCCAAGAGGCTCAGAAAACACAGAAGCACCAGACCAAATGTTGAGAGAGCTTTGCAATCAAGCTGTTGGAGTCTGATCTCAGTACCGACATCTTGAAGTACAACAAAGGCAAACATGGATAGAGTGGAGAGGGAGCACAACACTTGTCAAGCTTTTATTGCTTTCTCTGTCTCTTTTTTAGAGATTCGCCCAATCTATTTTTCCTGGTAGCCACTATCACCAATAGTGAAAATAAAAGAAAATCCTAAATTTTGAGTTGTCACCAAAAAAGGAATAGAGCAGAAATCTTCCAATCGGGACATTCGTTTGGGTTAAAGCCAGGGATTTTCATCACACAGGCAGAAATTTCTCACTTCCTGTTGTGGCTATGGGACAGGAAAGTAAGGGAAATCTCCCCAATGGAGCAAAGATGGCAAAAAAGGAAGGGTTTATAACCATCTCCTACTCTATCCATTTTTTTTAAAGTCCCTAATTCTTCTTTATTGTTAATAATTCTTAACCTTTTCAGGTCTGAAACATCTGTTTCTGTTTTAGCAATTTTATGGTCTCTTTCTGTTTGGTCTGGATCTCCTGTTTTTTCTGGCAACTGGCTGGTTACATTTGAAATTTAGACCAAACCAAAACTGATCTCTCTCTTATAGGTGGACAATGGTGAGCTAAATCATCTACTGGTTCTTGTACTGTACTATTCGGGGTCTGCGGCTAAAGTTTTACTTGGAATACACATCTGTTCCATTGTGTAGATAGGTTAGGCTCATCCCAGTGTAGGCTTACTATTGTCATAGAACAGGCTCATGAATGTAGGATGTTTATTAACCCCTTCACGCCTAAGGGTAAAACAAATTTAAATGCTTAAGTACAATCTTGCAACTTGGACATGTGATAGTAAAACTATACATATCATCACAACTACTTTGTGCATCCAGGTGGATTATACCGCATTGTTTTCAGGACACATTGGGCTTTCATTTGGTGGTAAATGACAACGGATATCTCCTGATTTTTTTTTTTTATCAAAGGAAAACTGGCCCAAGTAAAGTTAAAAGAAAAATAAAATCTCTTTCATTCGTCGACGGACACAGCACTCCATAAATCTTAACTACTGGGTTATATTGCCTCCTCCATGAGTTGGACTAGGCAGAACCAAAAAACACCTGGCTATGCCCATGGGTCGTCCTCAGCTTGGTATATAACCCCTCTCTCTGCTCTAGGTAATCAGTTTTAATCTGTCTAGTCAGGAGTGAGGACCTAGGCTCCTGGCTGGGATCTCTGGTCTCCTTCCTTACATCTTTTTTGTTTTTTCTCTCGGGAGATCTACAATCAACTGCCAGGCTGGGCGACGGACTAGATAATCTAGATCCAGCCCAGCCTGCGTGCGCCTGCAGACCACAGCTACGCACTAGGTCGGCCGCAACATAGCCTCACAGACAAAGGCTTGTGCACAAGTTAAACATCTCGCAGGGTCGCATACAACTGGGCTTGGGTCTGAGTCGCAGCGGTCCCTTGGCCAACAGCTCCCCTACTTGTCTAGGATTCTGTCTGGAGCTTTACCCGCACCATGGAAGGGTAAGTACAGTCCCCCCTCTCTCTTGGTGGCTTTTTGGGGCGGACACGGGTAACCAGGGATGGTCAGACCTGCCTGCAGGTTCCCTCCTCCATCCTTAAATTCCCTCAGTGAACTGGGCTTCCCCCATTCCCTTTCCCCCCTGTCTAGACCTAGAGTCTGGTGGGGGCCCCAGGGCAGAGAATGCAGCGGAGACCCCTGGGGTCTCCCCCGCTATCCGCATTCTGTAAGAGTTCTGGGCTGGGATAGTGTCCCGCCCTGGTAGTCTGGAGGGGTCCCAGTGTAGAAGACCCCAAGGTGCATGCCCTACTGTTTTCAGTGTGGGTATAGTGCAGGGGGATCCCAGTGCAGAGTGTGCAGCAGAGTCTCCCCTAACATGTTTCCTACCTTCGGGGGGGTGTCCCCTTGTATAGGTTGCAGCATTGCAGAGAGTGCAGGGAAGGTCTTGGCAGCATGTTTCAACGATTGTAGCTGATGGTGGCCATTTTCCCTTAGTCTGGCTGGTCTCCGGTTGGTGGCCATGTTTGTGTAGCCTGATGATGTCACTGGGGCCATTTTCCCTTAGTCCGGGAGACCCTGGAGACGACTGAAGCCTCGTGGGGATGCTAAAGCTCTTCCTCTTCCTTTTCCTCCTCAGTTTCCTCTTCCTGTGCCCGGAACATATGAACAGGGATGGCGTCCATGATGATGCTGGGTTTGAATTCTCGGCGCTCCGGTTTGTTAGGGTGAGTCCTTGGGGGTCCCTGTTATCTCTCTCTCTCTTTGCTGATAGGTACCCTGAGCCTTGAAGGGATCCTTTAGTGATGCCAAAAGATAGTTTTTTTGTACTGCAAGGTCTTTCTTTCCTCATGGAGCCTCAGGGTCACATCTCCCCCACTGACCCCCTCATGGAGGTGGCAGGTCCCTCAGAACCCCAGCTTCCCATGGTTGCACTGACGGCGGTCCTGCAGTCCTTAGTTTCCCGGGTGGAAGTGGCGTGTGGGCAAAGGCCCAGGAGGAAGTGTCCCCTGCCTTCCCCTGATCAGTCTGTCTCATCTGATTCTGAGCCTGATGCCACCGTGAACGTGGTCCGTCAGGGGGGACTTAATATCACACCCCCAGATCCATCCGATAGATAGGATGATTCCTCTATGGTCGCAGCAGCAAATGAAAAAGCGCTGGTAGACACACTGCAGTGCGTGAGACTTTAAAAATGGAGAATGCTACTGATGTAGCCATGGACGTGGCTGTGTTGCTTGGTACGCATAAGTCTCCTCGTACTCCAAAGGTGTTTCCTTATGTGCCTTATTTTGACAGGTTTTTCTGTTAGGAGTGGGAACAACCAAAAGTACCCATTGTGGTCTGTACGTTACCCTTTTGAAGAGTCACTTTTAAAAAAAAAAAGGGCTGACTGCTTCTTCAGCTACCATCCCCAGAAGGATCAGACAAACGGTGACTCAGGCCTATTCGTTTAAAGCTCAAGTTCCACCTTTCCCTGTCACCTTACTCGGGCGCTGAGTGCTTCTTGGGCCTTCCGTCATCAGCCATCAATATCGCAACTTTGCAAGGCGACCACATGGTCGTCGGTACATACCTTCACAAAATTCTATAAGGTAGATACTTTGGCATCTGCGGATGCTTCTTTTGGGCGCAAAGTTTTGCAGGCTGCTGTTTAAGAGGGGCTATTCCCTCTTGAGGGGTATTTTTCTTTAAACTTTTATTTTTTGACGGGACTCCTGTGACCCAGTTAAGGCTTCTGTGTCCTGGTTAAGGGCACCTATGTATAGTCTTGGGTTATTTTCCCCACCCTTCATTTTCCTTTTGGCACTGCTTTTGGACATCTCAGTAGTTATGTTTTATGGAGCGCTGTGTCCATCGATGAATAAAAGAGAAAATGGGATTTTTGTACTTACCGTAAAATCACTTTCTCTGAGTTCATCGGCAGACACAGCACCCACCCCTCTATGGAGTTCTGATACTTCTAGTACTGCTTGCTACTAAACTGATTACCTAGAGCAGAGAGGTTGGGGGTTATATACAAGCTGGGGACGGCCTAGGGGCATAGCCAGGTGTTTTATGTTCTGCCTAGTCCTACTCCTGGAGGAGGCAATATAACCCATGAGTTATGATTTATGGAGCGCTGTGTCCGTCAATGAACTCAGAGAAATGGATTTTACGATAAGTACAAAAATCCAATTTTTCCTAAATCTAGCTGTATATTTCTTCCTACTACCATAACCTTCCACCAAGAACAACCTAAATAAATTCTCCTGCTCCTGAGAACCGCAGTGATACCGCATTTGTGTATATTAGTTGTCGTTTGTACCCGTAGTACAGCCCAAAAACAATAGTGCACTTTTTTTTTTTTTTACCCTACCTAAAACACACTGATGCTAATTAAAAAGAAGAAAAAAAAAAATCCTGTCCAAAAAAATACTGACTCTGGCATTGGCCTAGTTCAAACCTTAATCTAGGTATTTGTTCTGTGTTTTGTTGTTATTATAATTTATTTATTTTTACACACTCCTTTTTTTCTTGTACTGTGCAAGGAGATAGAGAGATATGATGCATCTCTCTCCTCCATTCACAGAGAAAAAACACAGGGGCGGGCTTCACAGTGACTGATCACTGTGATAGCCAATTAGAGACTATCACAACAATCAGGTGACCCGGTATCGGGATTTCCGGGTCCCAGTTGCACACCGCACTGACCCCTAGCCAGCAGGCAAGGCAGAGCAGCTGGTGTGCTGAATCGCTCTGACTGCCATCTTGGATTGGCCTTTTTGCAGTATGAGAATAGACATAAAACATTAAACGTTCTCAGAAAAGGTGGTGTTGCCCATAACAGATGCTCACATCTGGCTTCTGTGGGAACAAGTTTCCCCTCTCTCTTACTATAGGAAATGAAAGTTATCATCTGGTTGTTGTAGAATACATGATTTCCTTGGTTTCCCCCAGAATGTGTCTCCTGAGGCGTAACGACATTGTGTTACAGGCTGCCGTGTAGTTACTTTTAACTTGCTTGTTAATTACACTGTGAATCTTGTTTTTTTTTTTTTTTCTGTATTATTTTATTTTGTTTTCGAGTTGCGTTCCCAAAGCTACCTTCTGTGAAATTCACTATGGCAACAAGCAGAAACACGCAGCTCACATTCTATAGCAGAGAAGAATAATGTAAGCAATACACAGAGCACACCAGGGAAATCAATTCTTCATGACCACTGCAAGTATCATTATGGCAGTTTTTATCCAACGCAAACCCAGCTGGACAATACCGCCGAGAGAGCAGGCATCGGCCCCATGAAGGGTTGTAGTTTGTCGTCGTCCACCTGGAGGTGTGAAAGCTTCCTCCATTTTTCTCAACCTTGTTACTGTAATAAAGGCCAGTGAATGAGAACATTTGGGTATTTATTTCTTTGCAGCTCCAAAGCTCACCACACATGTTGTAATCTGACTATACAATCTTTTTTAAATCTACCAATATCTATGTACTGTAAGGGCCTGCCTGGTTGGATACGCATCATTCAGATGATTTAGGTTGGTCCTCATATTGCATAGTATTGAAAAATAAGATTTCATTGTTGTTTGTTCAAATTGCAATGTGTATGGAGCTTCGGATGAGAGAATTGTTAATTAGAACCACGTTCCTCTGCTGCAACAGCAAGTAAAACCACTTTTTTTGCCCATAGCAACCAGATTTGGTTTTTAGCTTCCTCTGCTTCAGTGGAAACCACAGAATCTGATTGGTTGCCTTGTGCTACAATCATCTTTCTTCCTGTTAAAGTATAACTAATGGAAAAACTTTTTTTTTAATTTTGGATCAAGTAGAGCGGGATTAGAAGTCCTATTAGGTTTTTCTTGCTGTCTGTGCCCCAGTTGAGGAGATTCACCCTCTCTGTTTGTCCTGTTTACCATTATCATTGAAAGTGAAAGTAAGAGAAAATCCAAAATTTTGTGTTTTCCCCAGAAAAGTAATAGCGGGGACACTAGTTTTGGTGACCTTGGGGTTCCTGATGGATCCCCTTGCTTTGCATGGATTTCCTCTGACTTCTTGTATGGCTATGGGACAGAAAGTGAAGGGAAATCTCCACAACGGTGGAAAAAAAATCTGACAGGGGTTTTAGTCTATCCAAAATTTAAAAAAAAAAAAAAGGTTTTACTAATAGTTCTACTTTAAGTTGGACAAACACACTACAATCTACTTGCACAATCTCATTTATATTTACCAACTTCTATGTAGATGATTAGATGTAAAATTAATTGATTGTTTAGTTGGGCCATAATAACTAAATCGCTATTGCTAAATGTAATGGGGATTGCAGCGTCTCTGGCCAGAATTCCCAACAACTGTTAGAGCAAGGGTCTTCCTAAAGTGCATGTCCAGCCCAGGACCTATTGGATGGAGTGCAGAAGCATTAGAATCCCTGTCAGGATTTTACCCAGATTTCCCTCTCCCTGTCTCAGTGAAAACATGAAGATACATTTTTATCCAGGACACAGACAGCAATAAAAAGCTGACAGAGGTTCTAGCTTACCCCACTCTACTAAGAAAATAACATTTCAATCTAACATAAATATAGCTGTAACAAATAAAAAAAAACAAGGTGGATTTGGATCTGTTAATTATAACTGTCAGATTCTTAAAGCGGAGTTCCACCCAAAAGTGGAACTTCCACTCATTTGCTTCCTCCCACATTTGGCACCTTTCAGGGGGAAGGGGGGAACAGGTACCTGTGTTTGACAGGTACCCTTCCCCACTTCTGGGAGGCGGCGCCGTCTGTCGGAAGTTTGGCCCCCTCCTCCTTCCCCCGCCGCTGAGTCAATCCAAATGCGCATGCGCATTAGGGACCCGTCCGTGAAGCTTCACGGCCGGGTTCCCTCACCGGCAATGGCGGCCGCAGCACCCGACGGCCAATGGAAACATCGGCTGCGGTGCCGACATCGCTGGACTCCAGGACAGGTACGTGTCCTAATACTAAAAGTCAGCAACTACAGTATGTGTAGCTGCTGACTTTTAATTTTTGGAGGGGGAGGGGGTGAGGCTGGAACACCACTTTAAAGTAGAACTTTTTTCATTTTGGAGAGAGCAAGAGAGGGTTATAACCCCTGTTAGATTTTTTTTTTCACCATCTGTGTCCCATTGTGGAGATTTCCCTTCACTTCCTGTCCCCTAGCCAAACAGGAAGTGAGAGGAAATCCCTGCAAATTAAGGGAATTCCTTGGGAACCCCCAGGTCACCAGAACTAGCATCCCCATTGGAAGATTTCCGCTCTTTTACTTTCACTTTCAATGATAATGGTAAACAGGACAAATAGAGGGGGTGAACTCCCTAACTGGGCGCACAGAAAGCAATAAAAACTGACAGGTGTTCTGATCCCTCTGCACTCTATTCAAAACAAAAAAAAAAAAATTGCCTTTTGTATACTGTAAAGTGCTACTTTATGGCAAAAATAAAAAATTGTCAAACAGGCAGGATTTTTAATGCAGAAGAGACATGCTTTGCCTGTCTGCCCCTGTATAGTAAAATGCTGTGCACGGGCAGCTCAGTGTTCAAATTTGGCACATACACGGGAGTGATATCATTTCGGCCTGACCAATGAAGGTGGCCGGTGATCAATACCTGGAAGCTGGCGGTTGAACTGAAGGTGAGTATAGTTCCGCCTAAAGACATCTACGTATGATACTATCTGATTGTGGAATTTGCTTTGACTAACTTCTGCATGGTGTGAGGGCCTACCTAACTGAATATGGATTGAATGGATTGTTTAAATTGTATGTCTAGCCAATACTATTGGATAGAGTGGGGAAAGGTTAAAACTGTTGTTTGTTAAATGACATAGACAACTTCATTAGAGAGATTTACCTTTACTTTCTATCCTGACAACCAACAGTTTCAAAGGACAGAAAGTGAGGAAAGTCTCAGAAGACAACAAAGAGAGAAAAAAAAAAAGCTTTGTCCAACATGTGTCATGTATGTCATGGTCCTATATCCTCCCTCCATCTCATGTATATTCTCTGTTATGCTTTTAATTGATAAGTCTGTATCCTTCTTTTTATTGCGAAGCCCCTCCACCTCCAAAGCGGGCTCCCACCACTGCACTGTCCTTGCGGTCTAAATCTATGACCTCCGAGTTGGAAGAACTTGGTAAGGGTTTTCCTGTGTTGGCATGCAATTTGTTGGGGTGGGATAGGAGCTTGATTTGTGTATAAGTGCAGCATTCTGATGCCTGGCCTGGTTATGGTGCACGCCCTTGCATGATTTCCTAACATTCTCAGTGTGCCTCATGTTTGCGAAGTGCATTTGCCGGCCACAGAGAAAGTGCTAATAAGGCGATGTCCTCTTTGTGTCGTGTTTCTCCGTGCTTAGTTTTATGGCCTACTTTGTTCTAATTTTTCTCTCATCTTAAATTTCTGGGCCCTCTCAGCAGTGGATAAAGGTAAGATGTGCATGATCTGAAGGTTAGGATAGGGATTTGGATGTTTCTTATTTAGACTGGGTATAGAGACAGATAAGACCGCCTTCTAGACAGCCACTTGTGTGGCCAAACAACTTTGACTGATCAATCACCACTACTGTTCTTCTTCTCATAGCCCATTGGCAAACAATGTCTAGCCACATGCTTGTCTGCCTACCAAGCAAAATGGACTGGAAGGTTGTCTTTGTACCTTTACTCGTTATAATTCCTTCAGGGAATAATCTATTCCTTGAGTGCAGTGCTGTTGCAATTTCGCCCTCTCCAGTTGTAACAGGACTAGAGCTCCCAGCATGCCCTGCCAGACTCTAAATGGTAGGGCCTGGTACTAGTGGGAACATCTTAAAGTCTACTAATTGCCCTACTTTTCGGGCATTGTTGCTCGATACTGACTAATACCATTCATTCCATATAGTTTTGTGTGCCTAAATTTTCCTGTGTCTGAAGGACATGTAGCATAATCTGGAGAACACTTAAATTAAAAAATGGTTACCTCATATCCCGAGTATTACTTTTGTGCAAACGTAATTGCTGGTTACATGTGCATGCACTGAGCTTTGACAATTGACATTAGGACCAGTGGAGTGCGGTAACTCACACTATACAGGAAACATAACCCTAGCCTAGTAGGTGTCTTTTTTGGCCAAATAAAAATTTTAAATATCAGATCTCCTCTTGCAGGTAAACTGGATTGAGAGATATAAAGGGACTGCCTGCTGACCTCCATGTAAAAATATGTCTGGCTTAAGTCAATAACTGGGAAAAAACAAGATTAGAAATCAATGTATGATCAGAAAAGCCTTTAAAACATATTGTCAGAATGGCCAGCCAGCTAATATTTTCAGAAGGAAAGGTCACCAGTGATGACCCCTTGTTCTCATACAGCTGTCCTTTAAAATCTTGCACTTTTGTATGACTTCTAGAAACATGGGGCCCCAAAATTGTTGTAGTTTAGATATTACAGCAATAATTTCCCTTTGGGCTTAATAAAGTATTCTGATTCTGACATAAAAGTATCCAGTCGTTTTAAATAACTAATTGTGTTAGTCTCTAAAAAGATGTCTTCTTCTGTCAAATCTTGTGGCCGGCTCTCCTTTAATCACCGTTAAGCAGCCTCCACGAGGTATCATGTAGTCACTACAGTAACCTACATTTTAAGAATGGGCTGCAAATTCCAGGCTCCATTTTTGAGTAAGATTATGGAGTACAATGAAGAGCAGATAGCGATTTCCACTCAGTTTGTAAAAGAGCCGCATAGCTACGATAAATCAGATTTAGGTGCTGAAAGCTGATTGTTCATTATGGCTGTTTGCATTATTACTATTAAGAAAACCTGTAGTGAGGCAATATGGCAGATGCAGTTGATGATCCTTTTTCCTGAAAATGCTAGTTGGCCGTTATGCTAATCCAATGGCTTGATTACCTTCTGAATCACTGACCTGTCAACACGCTCATTATAAGTTCTGAATGCACTGGCTGCTTCCTTGCTTTTGGTCGGTGTTACAATAAGAGCTAAGGCAAAATTCATTCTGGAATTTATACCATTCAGAAGGAGCAGTCAGAAGGCCACATGTTTGTCTCAATTCACGTTTTCTTTGAATAAAATGTATTAAGGGTTTAGACCAGGGATCCTCAAACTACGGCCCTCCAGCTGTTGCGGAACTACACATCCCATGAGGCATTGTAAAACTCTGACATTCACAGACATGACTAGGCATGATGAGAATTGTAGTTCCTGAACAACTGGAGGGCCATAGTTTGAAGACCCTTGGTTTAGACCCTCAAACTATATTTGTAAAGCAGCTGAAAATGTATTTTTGGGATGCCGATTACCCCTTTTTAAGGCATTCTAAGGACACCTCCCCATCAAGTTTCATGAAATAATGCCCCTTATTGTAGACACAATATGATCATCTGTACATCTGTACATAGATGTAGTTTAGAGGTGCCATCAATACTAATTGGGCAACCAATAAATCACAGATCACTGAAAAACACTTGTTTTTTTTGTCGGAGTTGTCTAAGGTCAGAATCAAACATTTCGATTTCTAAATTTAACCTTTTCTTTAGAAAACTCCAAAGTTTTTGTTATTAAAAGCACAGACAAATCAGAAAAAGTTACCTCTTCTCCTGGAATAATAATTATTCTCTAATATTGTGCCAGTCATGTAAAAGGTCTGTGGCAAAGTGAGGGGGGGACAGAATCCAAGCGAAGCATGCGTCAGAAGACCCTGTGCTGTAGACCTTAAGAACAATGGCATTTTCCAAGTGATGACCGTCCTAGAGCATAGGTCTGTTATAAGACATTTTCTCAAAAACTAGCTTGTCATCTAATACAAACCCCAGCATGATCCTAGACAGATTACAGAGAGACCTATATCTATCATCAATTGGAACAGTTTACGGCACACTTTCACTGTAAATACAAAGTACTAAATGACTTGAATGCATTGAATTATAAATATCATGCTCTGATTACACCAAATCTTCCTGTGAGTAAATATATGTTGCAAAATTACTGAATGATGTATGCAGATTGATGCATGCTCAGCGTGTATCAGGAAATAAGCTGTTACTGTGAGCTTTCTAAATTTGACGATGTAAATTTGTTACCTAATAAAGTGTGGATCCATCATCTAGTTAACGTAAATGGGAAATAGTTTTGTGTGAATTACAGCACACAAATGGCAGTACTTACTTTCATCAGACTGTGGCTGGTGCCTAATGTGTATTTATGTTAAAGCTACACTTTACATTAGTCTGGTCTACAACTAAAAGTTTACTTTCACTTTAAATAGTTCATTTGGGGCAAGATGGCCCAAACAAATTATTTTCTTTACTGACATGTGCGCCCTCTGGGCACTCTGTGTAAACTGTATGTGGCCTCAGCTACATACAGTATACAGTCATGTGTTTGGCATCAGGCTGAGTGGCACTCAGCCATCCAAAGGCAGCTTTGTATTATATCAATGAATACAAAGCTTCCCCTGATTGGCTGAGTTAGAGATCGTGACATCATTAGCCCGCCTCTCCAACTCAGCCATTCAAAGAAATCTTTGTATTCAGTGATAGATTACAAAGCTGCCTATGAGTGGCTGAGCGCTGTTCAGCCCAATGCTACTTTGTTCTGTGTGTGAGACAGAAATGTCTCTTCTCACACCCAGAACACAGTGCTGTATACTGTATGTACATGTTAGTGAATGTGTAAACAAACTATTTAAAGTGAAAGTAAACCTGGACATCCGCTTCTTTAACTATGAGAATTAAAGGGTTAGTGCAACTTTACTAAAACACTGTCTATACAGGAAAGGACTGTAGATTAAAAACAAACTGTGCAGCTCTGACTAAAGTTTAATAATGCCCTTGCTATAGGTGTGAGCCATTTACTTACCTTATAAAGCCTGACTTGAATACTCCCAGGATGTTGAGGCCTTGTCATCACTGCTCTCCTCCTCCATCACAGGAGCGAGGTGTTTCTCTGATTCAAACCCCCTCATATGCTTACTTTCTCCTGACGCAGGAGCTCTGAGCTCAGCATCTGAAAGCTCACTTCACAATGGTTATACTACAATAATATGCTGTGCTAGATTCAGCTGTCACTCAAGCTGATTGTTACTTTGAGTGGCACCAAACAACTTAACCATTTTAAATTGTTTATATGCAAAATAATCATGGGTGTTGTTTAGCTACTACAGATGAAAGAGGCTTTAGATCACCTTTTCTTAAAATACAATAAAAACGTAATTGTTACAAAATGGAAAAAAACGCACCTTCCCTGTGCTCTTCATTTGCATCATTTTGGTTTCTCCCACATTACATAGTAAGTGCTCAGGTTCAATTTTCAAAACGAACGTTAACAACCAAAAGAGACAGAATGGAGGAAGGAAACTAGAAATCTTTTACAAATTATTTTCGCACATGAATGTAACGTACAATGGGATTTTATGGGCATAATAGTAAGGACATTTCTTGTTCCATAATACTGATGGTTAAAACACCAGTACAAACTTAAGTCTTTTGTGCTGATATTACGGTTAGCTCAATTTTGACGGTTGCTCTCTCTTTTTACTTGCAAGCTTCTATACGGAAAAAGAAGGGTAAGGAAAGAATGTCACTTTTGTGTCTGTTGATCGAAAAAACTTTTCCCCTTTCCCTTAGGAACTGCCCATCAGATCTCAATGCCCTGGCCTTTGGGATATTGCTAATCTGTTATATTGTACATCTTTTTTGTGTCTGGATAATTACAATTTTTTTCAGGTTTATTAATACAGTCAAAGTAAAAAGTTTGGTTAGCAAGACCGCAGTATACTTTCAACAAGGATACCACATTCCCAGCAGAAATATATGAAGCCTAAGCTTGTTTTTGTTTTCTGGGGGAGCGGGGCAGATATTGCTGATGTAAGACTTATGAAAGCCCTTAGCCCTAACGAGCAGGTTCCTCCTATATTGAATTGTTTTGTAACTGTACGGTCTGCCCTCATGTAAAGCGCTGTGCAAACAGTTGGCGCCATATAAATCCTGTATAATAATAATGATGAAAGAATGGTTAACCACTATGAACACAGTAAAATTTAGGGGCTGATTTATTTATACATTAGCAAAAATCTATGGTCATTCCCATACAGCATAGGCCTTCTGCAAAGTGTCTAGGTGTAGGATGGAAATGTGGTGGGGTTTGGAGTAGAAGCGTGACAGTCCATAATGTTATGATACTGTACAGCGGCAAAGTGGTTAGCTCTTCCGCCTACCAGCACTGGGGTCATTGGTTTGAATCCCAAACACAGCACTACCTGCCTCGAGTCTGCATGTTCTTCATGTGCCTGCGTGGGTCTCCTCTGGGTACTCCGGTTTTCTCCCACACTGCAAAGACATGCTGGTAGGTTAACTGGCTTCTGTCTAAATTTACGTTAGGATATGTACTGTATGAATGAATGAAAGTTAGGGACCTTAGATTGTAAGCTCCTTAAGGGCGGGACCTGATGTATGAAAGAATGAGAATTAGGGACCTTAGATTGTAAGCTCCTTAAGGGCAGGGACTGATGTATGAATGAATGAGAGTTAGGGACCTTAGATTGTAAGCTCCTTAAGGGCAGAGATTTATGTAAATGCACAACATATACGTGTAAAGTGCTGTGTAAATTGACTCCGCTATATTAGTACCTGTGATGATAAAAAAAAAATACTGTGTTAGAGTGTATCTGTTTAGACAAGCATGCTCCTTTTCCCATCCCTGCTAGCCTACAGAGTGTGCATATCTGAACAGATGATGAGGTTGCTTTCTTTGATATCACGTATGCAGAGAGTGAATTTACTATGACAATTACAGACAAATTTATGAAAAAGAAGAAGAACATTTCAGCTGGCAGAACCATTTGTAAACATTTACTTGGATGCGTTAGGATATCTGATCATGTGCTACTAGAAACTAACTTTTGTTTTCAGCAAAGTGTAACCCCAGATTTTTAGAGTGGGACAGTTATAACTTATTCAGACTTTTATGTCTGTGGCCCTGTAGAGGAGATTTCTCATCACTTCCTACCACAAAGTCACAACAAAATGTTAGGGAAATCCAAAATGTGAGAGTTTTTACTAGAAGGGGGGGGTGAAGGGTAATATCTCAGTGGACTGTAAAAATGGTGGGATTTCCCATTACTTCTTGTTGTGCCTTTGGGATTGGAAGTGGAGCTCTACCCAATGGGAAACAGAAGTTATGAAAAGGAAAAAGACCTAACCTTTTCCTACTCACAGTAATACTTCCTGTTTCAGTTCTATTGCTTCCTTGGATCACTAGAAAATGGTGATGAAGCATGTTGAGTTTTTTGGGGAGGTTTGTTTTTTTTTTATTTCTTTTGTTTGAGCGCACCTCTATTTTTAAAGGTGCTTTTGGAGGCCAATAATTTTTATAGGGGAACCTAGAAATAACTTCATATCCCTAACGAGGAATACATCTGGAGGCTACAATGGGGATTCGTCTATGGGTTTATTTGACAGCTAGTTAAAAAAAGATAGTTTGAAGGATTATTTTCCATCTTTAGTCAGTATGGATGCTCATTCAAGTATAATGTTGTAGGGCAAATTCTATAATTTCACATTACTAGAGAGAAAAACTAATGGAGGATATAGTAAGATTTATTTATTCTACTAATGAATGGATTATATTTAGAGAGAGAAGTATTGAGGAATGCATATTTTTTTCACTCTTTTCCATAAGTCAGTATATATCTTGAGGATGATAAAGTCCCTAAATGTATCTCCAGTGATAGAAATATCATTCTTTGTCGATTTGATAGACTTGTCCTAGGTTCATGCTCTCCTTGGGGGTATTTTTGCAATAGTGTATCCCTTTGTTTGAAAGGGTAGCATTTTTAAATACACCTTCCAAAAAAGGTTAGTTATTGGAAAAGTATATATGTAACAAAGACATTAAAACAACACACAACTCAATATCATCTTTTTTTTTTATCATCAATAAAAACGTATTGAGACTCTAGTGGGAACTGACACGCATAAAGCCCCGTACACAAGATAAGAAAATTGGAAGGGAAATTTCATCCGACGACCGATCTGCCGATTTTCGGATTGTTAGTATGGTGCTTCCGACAGCCAACTCCGACTTTTCGGTTGACAAAATCCTGATGTGCAGGCTATAAAATTTTTTTGTCCGTAATACAACGTCCGATTTTCGTCTCATTAGTACAGATTTCCACGGAAAAAAATCTTAAGAGCAAGACTAGGCATGCTCAGAGAAGAAAGAACACATACAAAGCAATCCAACACATGACATCACTTCTGAAGTAGAATTCTGTCGTACGGGAAAATTCGTATGAAAATAACCTCTTCACTTTCCACATCAGACAAGCATGCCACAAAAAACGGACGACAGATCGTTCGATAATCTGATCGTGTGTACGGGGCTTAAGGGAGTGTATGCAAGATTCCTGAATCACTAATTGGACATTTATTGTCCAATTAGGCTGGAGATAGAAAGGGGACATAGGAAGTTAAATTGCTGATCCAAGAAAAGTGTGTTTTACCTGCTGGGCTGTGCACTGTGGCTGAAAAATAGACTGCAGAGAATTATAGCTTTTGTGTTTTAGCCATTTTTTAAATTTTAAACCTGTATGTATGTTTTTGTGTTTGTATGCATGATGAACATGTTATTGGTCCTCACTTGCCTTTCTTTATACCACAGGCCTTTGCTCCTTTTGTTGTTTACTGAAATCTCCTTAGGTCAAATAAGGATTTTGTTGAAATAGTGTTAGTGTGCTATTATTCACATTGTGCTGGATTTAATTTGTCTTTTTCAGATAGAAGAAATCTACATTTTACATTATTTTGAGAAAGGAATAAAGTCTTAATATTATGGAAATATGGATGTGATTGTCTAATCTCGAATTGTCTTGTAAAATGTGTGTTTAGCCTTGCCCGCTCCCTTGTTTAACTCTTGATCAAAGGCTAACTTTGCCTAGAACATTTCATTTTAAAACATTTGATTACATTTTTTAGATCCGTGATGAGAGATTAAAGCGATCATTCTGGAGCAGCTGTGATGTAATCCTTTACATCCGGTGTTGGTCCATGGCCTGTTGCTGACTGGGCCGCACAGCAGGAGATGAGCGGTGATCGCAGTCTGCGCAGGGCTACCACATGGGACAGCGGTCGCCACTCATCTCCTGCTGTACGGCCATGCCCCTGTGTCCTCTAATGACTTCTCAGCCCGGCAGACAAGGTCATCAAGTCAGCAGGGCAGGGGCAGAAGGAGCTGCAGATTGAAATGAAGAGCTCCTCTCGCCCCCTGCCCTACTGATAGGATGACATCGGGCGGAAGAGCTGGGAGAGGACACACTGACTGTTAACAGCCTCTGCCCTGCAAGTAGAAGTTCTGAGCAGGGGAGGCAGAGATTGATGTCAGAGAGCAAAGGAGGGGAGGGGGCAGACTGCAGAGGCACAGTGATGTAAAGGGGGCACTGTAATATAAATATATATAATATTGTTACAGTGCAGTCCCGTTTATATCACAGTGCCCACTTTACAATACAGAGCGCAGTACCTGTTACAATAATGTCAAGGAGACTGCACTGTAAAGGGCCAATGTAATATGAACGGGAACTGAAGACACTGTGGGAATGCTTTAAAGGGGGAACTGCGATGTAAAGGGGGACTGTAGACACTGATACAAAGAAGGGACTGTACTGTAAAGGGGGTTATGGTGTGAAGGGGGCTAAAGACAGCTTTAGTGAATATCCCAACCTTCTACCACAACCACCCCCCCCCCCCCCCCGTTCCCTAGGAAAAGCCATGTCACTCTAGTGATTTTGTTTCTGAAAACAAATCATCAATGACAAAATTTCAAAATGTCCCCTCCGCTCTTTCCATGTCACTCTCCTGCCCACTGGACCAGTGCAACATCATTCTGTTGCTGCTCCCTCAATATGCAGCATTAGACTTTGCAACATTTGCTAAAATGGTGTTGTACTGTGACGAACAACATCACTGACTAATCAAATGGTTTTAGAAAGAGGAGTTGTTCCAAGATCTTTTTTTGTGATTTTTGCTTCATATATCTTTGGTTCTACCGATCATTTTCACTGAAAGTAGCCTCTTTTTATGCATTTATTTTATCACATAGACAGGTTCACTTTAACCACTTGCCAACCGCCGCACGACTATTTACTGCGGCGGTCAACCCCTCACAGGCAAAGCGAGCGCGCGCGTGTGCCCGGCGGACCCGATGTCCGCCGGGCACTCGCGATTGTCCGTTACACCGGGAGAAAGGCAGGCGGCTAATGTAAACAAAGCCGCCTGTCATTCTTCCCTGTGTAAGAATGGAGATCATACGGTTCTGCTATGTAGGACCGTTGATCTCTGTTCTTACACCTCAAGCCACATCCAATCACAGTTAGAAGCACGCCCCTAGGGACACACTTAACCCCTCCTTCTCAAATAAAGTTAACTCCTTCCCTGCCAGTGTCATTTTTACAGTAACAGTGCATATGTATAGCACTGATTACTGTAGTAATGTCACTGGTAACCCAAAAAGTGTCAAAAATGTCAGTCAAGGGTCCGATCTGTCCTCTGCAATGTCGCAGTCCCGCAAAAAAATCACAGATCGCCGCCATTACTCGTTAAAAAAAAAAAAAAAACAACAAAAATTACAAAAATCTTTCCCTTAGTTTGTAAACGCAATAACTTTTGTGCAAACCAATCAAAATATGCTTTTTGTGATTTTTTTTTACCAAACATATGTAGCATAAAACAAATTGGCCTAAAATGTTAAAAATTTTTGATTTTTACATTTTTCTTTTTTGGGAATTTCATATAAAAAAATTTGAAAAATATTGTTATTTTTGCAAATTGACGCTCTTTTTTTGTTTATAGCGCATGATCAAAAAATCACACAGGTGATCAAATACCACCAAAAGAAAGCTCTGTTTGTGGGAAAAAAAAGACATCAAATTTGTTTAGGTACAGCGTTGCACGACCGCGCAATTGTCCGTTAAATTCACGCAGTGCCAAATCGCAAAATAGGCCCTGGTCAGCAAGGGGGTAAAATCTTCCGGGGCTTAAGTGGTTAAAGTCAATCCCATTAGCAAAGCAGTAAGGTAGACTGAACAACATATACAGAATGTATATAAAGACCTGCAGACATATGTTATCTGATTTATGTAAGACAGGATCCACATCACTTCCAGCAAGCTACAATATCGATGATCATAATAAGCCCAGCATCAGATACATGTAATCCATAGATACATCAGTGTAATATATTGTCTAGAGAGGGAGATTACATTCTTTCCCATGGAAAGGAGGCTACTGAACTCTTCAGCCTGTAATACATAAATGTTTCACTGGGGATTGTGGATTATTCCCAGGATGGGTGATTGATTCATATGTGGAAGGATTGAATTAGCCCCATAATACGCTAGTCATTTGTTCTCTGCCGCTCACTAGATGAATGTTCATGTTGGCGTCATCATTTTCTGCTGTCTTCTGAACATAGTGTTTTCTTTCACAGTCATTTTTCCATGTGTAAAAAGAAATATACTGGTTATACTGGACATTCAGACATCGCCTGCTTCTGTCAAATAGCTTAAAAACAAAAACAATGTATGAGTTGTTTTAGAGATTGTACATTTAGGGCCAGCTTTACCAAAGTGTATAATGAGATGGAGCGAAGTTCTCTGCACTCTAACCATCCGATCACCTAAATGTGACAAACCAGTATTTATTTATTAGTTTTAGTTTCAATTCACTTTACGTCAAAAGTTACTTCCAATCACCCCACTTCCCAAATATGTAAAGTCAGCATTTGGTGCATTCAGAGTAAGGATTGTTTCATATAACTATCAGGGCTAAAGTCATTAGTTTAGTGTACACATAAACAATCAGTGTAGCAAGTTTCATTAAAGTAAACTGCCATTTTTGTTTTGTTTTTAAATCCTGCAAGGCAATGTCATAATGTGCTAGTATGCATCTCATACTAGCACACTATGCGAAACTTACTTTAAAACTAAGCCCCCCAGCGACTCGATCTCACCGCTAAAGGCACTTCCATCTACACTTGGTTCGCAGACCCCGGCTGTGTTCATGGCACAGTATGCCGTTCCTTCAGGTCGCATGCGCCAATGACCCCACCGGCTGCATCAAAAGTAAATGTCTCCTAAACGGTGCACATTTAGGAGATATTTACTGCACCTTTAGGTAAGCCTTATTATAGGCTTACCTATAGGTGAAAGTCATGCATGGGACTTTAATGCACAAAAGACTGATACAGTGATGATCAAAAGTTTGGGCACCCCAGGTAAAAATTTGTATTCATGTGCATAAAGACATGCTGGTAGGTTAATTGGATCCTGTATAAAATTGGCCCTACTATGAATGTGGGTTAGGGACCTTAGATTGTACGCTCCTTGAGGGCAGGGACGGATGTGAATGTGTAATGTATATGTAAAGCGCTGCGTAAATTGACAGCACTATATAAGTACCTGAAATAATAATAATAATAAAGAAGCCAAGGAAAGATGGAAAAATCTCCAAAAGGCATCAAATTACAGATTAGACATTCTTATAATATGTCAACAAAAGTTAGATTTTATTTTAATCATTTACACTTTCAAAATAACAGAAAACAAAAAAACGGCATCTGCAAAAGTTTGGTCACCCTGCAGAGTTAATATCTTGTACTGCCCCCTTTGGCAAGTATCACAGCTTGTAAACGCTTTTTGCAGCCAGCCAAGAGTCTTTCAATTCTTGTTTGAGGTATCTTTGCCCATTCTTCCTTACAAAAGTCTTCCAGTTCTTTGAGATTTCTGGACTGTCTGTCACGCACTGCTCTTTTAAGGTCTATCCATAGATTTTTAATTATGTTGAGGTCAGGAGATTGTGAAGGCCATGGCAAAACCTTCAGTTTACGCCTCTTGATGTAATTCCCCTGTGGATTTCGAGGTGTGTTTAGGATCATTATCCATTTGTAGAAGCTATCCTCTCTTTAACTTCAGCTTTTTCACAGATGGCATCAAGTTGCCATCCAAAATCTGATGAAATTTTATTGAATCCATTTTTCCTTCTACTCGTGAGATGTTCCCTGTGCCACTGGCTGCAATACAACCCCAAAGCATTATTGATCCACCCTCATGCTTAACAGTTGGACAGAAGTTCTTTTCATTAAATTCTGTGCCCCTTCTTCTCCAAACGTACCTTTGCTCATTCCGGCCAAAAAGTTAAATTTTAACCTCATCGGTCTACAGAACTTGTTTCCAAAATGCATCAGGCTTGTCTATATGTTCATTTGCAAAGGAACGCTGATTTTTGTGGTGAGGATGTAGAAGAGGTTTTCTTCTGATGACTCTTCCATGAAGACCATATTTGTACAAGTATCTCTTTATAGTGGAATAGTGTACCACAACTCCAGTGTCTGCCAGATCTTTCTGGAGGGATCGTGGCAGTCAAATGTGGGTTTTGAATTGTTTTTCTCACAATCCTGCAAGCTGTTCTGTCTGATATTTTTCTTGGTCTTCCAGATCTTGCTTTAACTTCCACTGTTCCTGATGACTGCCATTTTTTAATTACATTCCGAACAGAGGATATTGACATCTGAAAACGCTTTGCTAACTTCTTATAGCCTTCTCCAGCTTTGTGAGCGTCAACTATTTTCAGTTTCAGTTTTCTAGACAACTGCTTAGAAGATCCCATGGTGCTAATTGTTGGGGCAAGGTCAGATGAGTCTGGGCATTTAAAACCTTTGAGATTGACATCACCTGGTCTTCCCAGACGACGATTGAGAACAATCCATGACACTGGCAGGTCTCAGCCTTGCAAAGGGGGCTGTGCATGCTATAAATTCTGCAGGGTGCCTAAACTTTTAAAGACGCCATTTTTTTGGTTTTCTGTAATTTTGAATGTGTCAATGATGGAAATAAAATCAAACTTTTGTTGACATATTATAAGAATGTCTAATCTGTAATCTGATGCCTTTTGGAGATTTTTCCATCTTTCCTTGGCTTCTTTATGCACATTAATACAAATTTTTACCTGGGGTGCCCAAACTTTCAATCACCACTGTATATAATATCTATTCTAGTTACCTGATTACTGGTAGCATCCTGGCTTTCAGTGTAGCTGTAAAAAAATGAGCTGCTAGGAAATCTCTGATAAACTAAATCATCCCCCTTTTGGCCCCTTTCACACGGGCTTTCAGATCAGGTCCGCCTGTCAGTTTTTTCAGGCAGACCTGATTGGATGCTCCATGTACCTCTATGAAGCAGCAGATGTCAGAGGTGACATCTCCGCTGGCACCCGCTGCTATCCAATCCGATCCTGTCTGTGAAATCCAGATGGATGAAAAACCTATTTTCCATCCGTCTTGCAGATCGGATAGGATTGGATGAAAACAGACAGTCTGTTATCATCCGATCTCCCATAGAGCAGAGCGGGGCTCTGACAGCTCCGTCTCTGCAAAGTAAACGGAGATGGAGCTGTCATCCGCCTGCTCAGTATGGATTGGCAGATCGATCCCCGCTGAACAAAACCGAGTCCGCTGGGCGGAAAGCCCGTGTGAAAGGACCCTAAAGCCTTGTACATACGCAACGAATTTCCGCCGACCGGTCGTCCATCTTTTGTCCAGAGTGGTGTTTTGTTGGTTGGAATGTGCTCTAGACTGCGCACGAATTTTGTCGACCGACAGAATTCTACTTCAGAAGTGATGTCATGTGTTGGTTTGCTTTCTTTGTGTTCTTTCTTCTCTGAGCATGCCCAGTTTTGCTCATAGGATTTTTCCCTGTTGAAATCTGTACTGACTGCACGAAAATCGGACGTGTTTTGACGGAGGACAAAAATTTTATAGCCTGCACACCAGAATTTTTTTGGCTGAAAAGTCGGAGTCGGTTGTCGGAAGCATCATACTAACAAGCCGAAAATCGGCAGATCTGATAGCGTGGGGAAGAGTTAGAAAACCACCAAATTTTTATTGCAGTTTGTGTCCCCATTTGTAAGATTACCTCTCAGGTATTGGTCCTGTTTTTGGGGAATCAGAGGGATAGGCAGTAAAGAGAATTTAAAAGGACAGAATTGCAAAAAAGGACAGACAACAACAAAGCAAAGCTTGGTCAGGTTTTATTGCCATTCCATGTGCTCTCCTGTCTCATTGGCCACCAATCAAATTTCTTGTCCTTGGTTACAGGGGCATCATTGAGGCACACAGCGAGAAGAATCTCCCCCAATGGTGTCACAGACATCAATTAAAACCTAATGAACCTGAGGTTCTCTAACCCTATAAAAAGAAAAAAAAAAAACAGATAACGCTTGTATTTTAACTTGAAGGGACTTGTTCATGTTAACTTGAAAAAACTGATAACTTTTTCCACCACACCATACATGCAGAGCAACTCACTGATAGGTATAGGTTATGTTCAAAGCAAACTATTATCTCACTTTTATGGATTTTACTCTAGTTGGAAACAAGCCTGCATTGAAACTTGTTATGGGTAATGTTGTTCAAGACTGCCTATCTAATTTCACCCAAAAGCAGAGCTTTGTCCTGCAGAACATGAGTTTGATCTTTAGAAATTCTGCCTGATGGATGTTTCAGTGTATGCCCTGCTTGTCTTTACCTCCAAACATTTAGTATTGGCCAACCCTATGCTGGAAAAATAAGCAGAAGATAAGTGGCTGACTACTAAGTGACCGGTGCCCTTCTTTCCATTGCTTGGCTGAGTTAGGCTTTGCTTTTTATTCTTTGCACATTTATGTTTTTCACATCATTCTCCAGACCCTACAGCAAACCCATTGCAGAGAAGATAAATGGTCAAAGCAGGTAAAGGACAAGCAGTTATAATTACATTGTAAACCAAAATCAGGCAGAAACCAATGTAACTGAAATGTGTATTGAAGACGACCATCATATTTCTCAGCCACAATGTTCTCCTGAGGACTATGTGCAGGCTGCTTCTTCCCCTGCCCCAGAGTGTGACGGTATGACTATACAGGAAAGCCGATTTATAGAACCCACAGAAATGTTCCTAGCTCTCAGAAGCCAATTGTTAGAATTCAGCTTTTTAAAGTCTAAAACATAATAAATAAAAGCACCTCAGCTGAGTAGCTGACATATGGGATTTATTTAAAAGCTATATGGATGAATTTTTATAGTGTTGCTAGTTGTGGGGTAGCAGAAGGGGTCTATGCTAATGCTGTAGTGTTCATTTATAGCTATAGCTTCCCCTTGTTAACTAGAAAAAAGACTGCACCAGCAAAACCTTTCCAATAAAGTAGTTGACTTCCCTTTCGCTATAGTCCAGGGTGGGCTGATGTGTGGGCATGATCCAACACTTCAGTCTAGAGTGCTCTGACGTGTAGGTATGCTCTGATGGCACGCAGGGCAACAGATTTACAAAGTGCTAAAGTATTGTAATGCAGGCCATACATGGGTTGAATTCCGAACAAATTTTTTTTTTGGGGAAATCAGAAATTTTGTGTGTTTTTTCATCCAATGGTGCCACCATTGATTTTAAAATTGGACTAACCAAGCCTTCAATCCACCTCCTATTGCTACAGATAATAATTTTTGTGGCCGGGAATTTTTTTTTCTTTACAGGTTACAGCTTATTCACATTTCTTTTTTGACTGTATTTTGATTATATTTCTCGCATGATTCTCCCATCATTGATTCGAAATTCGTTAGTTTTTCAAAAAATTTCCAACATGCCCGATCACTTAAATTCAATGGCTGCGCAAAAATCTTATGTTGCTGCGGCCCACTATTGGTGTCAAATTTGAACGAAAATTCTTTTTCATGATTTTCTAAAGAACATTTTTTTGTAAATTCGACCCATGTATGGCTGGCTTTAGTATTACAAAATGTCAATGAAGAGGAGATTGGGGAGGCAGGCAAACTCTGCCCTCACTGCTTATCTTGGAAGAGAGTAGCTAGTGGGACTGCTTTTTTTGTTGTTGTTTTTTTTTTACACCTTCCACTATAGGCAATTGGGTTGTTTCTCACTGCTGATGAAATCAACTGTATTAGCCAACTTCCCTCTCATATTTTTTGAATAGCTTTAAAGTTCACTTTTTGTTTTTCTAATTTCCAGCTCCCCTATGTACCAATATACCATTAATGTGCCTCTGTTGCAGAATAACAAAAGCTTTCTTACCTTAGCCCCTGGTGTGTTCCATGGAAAAGTTCAGGACTTCCTGGTATGTAGATTTGGGACATGAAAACCATTCAGACACAGGAAGGGGACCTCGCTAGTACATACACCCTGCACTTATCTACTATGTTTGCACGGCATCCCTCCAGGCGTGTATTTGCTTGGCTTGTCAATGTAGGCTGCCACAGCTGTCATGTTTGCATGGAATCCCCAGCATCCCTCCAGATGGGTCAGGGCCACATGGTAAACTCTCTGGGGCCACAGGTTGGACACCCCTGATGTAGTGCAAGAGCCTGCCTGATTGGATACAGAGTGAATGGGTAGGTGGGTTATCCTATTCCATAGTTTTGGTCATTCTAAAGGAAATTGTACAAAGATTGTACAGGTTATGGCCACCTTTATACACCTAAAATGAACTAGTCACGCTTTCAGTGTCATTGCCACATGAAAAAACAACGGTAAAAAACATGCAAACTGCAACACGACAAAATCTCCCATGAGCTACTTTGCTGGATGTGGGGCAGCCCATTGAAATCAATGCACACTTCAGGAAATACAAGGCAAAAAACATACAACCCCACTACGTTAAGTATATTAGACACTAGTATTTTTTTTTTTTCGTTCCACCCAGTGGGCTGAACGTAAAAAAAATCTGAAGCGCTCAGGAGGAGCCGCCGTACTAACAATACAATAGAGCTGGAGCTGCTGATGTTTGAGGAGGACTTAGATTTTGTGGGGATAACTGAGACTTGGTTTGACAGCTCTCATGACTGGATGGCGACCATTCAGGGGTATTCCCTTTATCGCAGAGATAGAGAGGGTAAAAAAGGGGGAGGGGTATGTTTGTATATTAAGAACAGTATACAGGTAAATATGAGGGATGATATTAATAATGGAGCTATGGACGAAGCAGAATCCCTATGGGTAGAGCTTCAAAGGGAAGGCACGGTGGGGAAGGTAATATTGGGCGTATGCTATAGGCCCCCAAACCAGAGGGAGGAGGGTGAGGTGGACCTCATGTTACAGATAGGATTGGCAGCAAGGATGGGAAATGTCATTATAATGGGGGACTTTAATTATCCTGATATAGACTGGGCAGAAGGAACCGCGCATTCAGCCAAGGCTCGACAGTTCCTAAATGTTTTGCAGGACAATTTCATGGGTCAGATGGTGAATGCACCGACAAGAAACAATGCGGTACTTGACCTACTGATTACCAACAATACAGACCTGCTCACGGATATAGAAATACGGGACAACTTAGGGAACAGTGACCATAGGTCAATTGGTTTCAGTATTAATTACAGTAATAGGAAACACAAGGGTAATATAAGGACACTGAATTTCAAAAGAGCCAATTTCCCTAAACTGCGCTCGCTGCTAGAAAATATCAAATGGGATAGAACCCTGGGAACAAAGAACACGGAGGAAAAATGGGAGTGCTTCAAGAGCATACTTAACAAGGGGGTGGGCCAGTGCATTCCACAGGGAAATAAATTCAAAAGAGCAAAACTAAACCCTGGGTGGCTAAACTCCAACATAAAAATGTATATTAGAGCTAAAGAAAAGGCATTCAAAAAATACAAGACTGAGGGGTCATTGGCAGCATTTAAGCACTACAAAGAGTGTAATAAGAAATGTAAAGATGAAATCAGGGCGGCTAAAATAGAACACGAGAGACATATAGCGGAGGAGAGTAAAAAGAACCCCAAGAAGTTCTTTAAGTATATAAACAGTAAGAAAGCGAGGCCAGAACACATTGGCCCCATAAAAGATGATAAAGGAAAAATGGCCACTGAGGACAGAGAAAAGGCGGAAGTGTTAAATAATTTCTTTTCTTCAGTCTTCACAAAGGAATCGGGGGGCTACACGAACCCCGCTTGTAAGGCCGAACTAAATAATACACCTCAGGAAGTGCCGCCATGGCTAACAGAGGATAGACTTAGAGCTAAACTAGAGAAACTTAACATAAATAAATCCCCCGGACCGGATGGCTTGCACCCAAGGGTTCTTAATGAGCTCAGCCAGGTGATTGCCAGACCATTATTCTTGATCTTTAAGGATAGTTTACAGACAGGTATGGTGCCAACTGATTGGAAAAAAGCCAACGTGGTACCAATATTTAAAAAGGGGCCGACATATATCCCGGGTAACTATAGGCCGGTCAGCCTAACATCAGTAGTCTGCAAAATTTTGGAGGGGATGATAAGGGACCACATACAAGACTTTAGTAATGAAAACGGTATTATAAGTAGTAATCAGCATGGATTCATGAAAAATCGTTCATGCCAAACCAATCTATTAACCTTCTACGATGAAGTGAGCTGCCACTTAGATAAAGGTAAGCCTGTGGATGTGGTGTATCTGGACTTTGCAAAGGCCTTTGACACCGTTCCCCACAAACGCTTACTGTACAAACTAAGGAAGGTAGGTATGGATCATAAGGTGATTCATGGTATATTGGTACATAGGGGAGCTGGAATTTAGAAAGAAAAGGTCAACTTAGCCTTTAAAGCAGGGCCCAAATGCTGTTTGAGCATTGTGCAACTTTTTTTTTTTTCAAACGCACCTAAAAAGAATAGGAAAAGTTCTTCTGGTGTTGTTAGGAAGACTTTATAAAAAAAGAAAAACCTTGCTTAAACTCAATTGTAGTTTGCATTTTTTCACTCAAAGTTAAAGTTTACTGTTTGCACCTTTAATAAAAACTCAATGCCTGTGTTCTGTCGATTACTGCATTTGTTGATCGTTGGATAATGCCTTCAAAGATCTGCGCATGCGCAGTACTGACGTCACTCTGGCAATCAGTGGTGTGACGTCAATTGTGCGCATGCGCAGATCATTGGAGGCATCTGATGATTAGCAAATGCAGTAAGCAACAGAACACCGGAGGCAGTCCAATATGTCCTGCAGGGCGGCTCCTCCTGCAGCCTTCCTCTCATGTACCCCACTCGATCACAGTCTGGCTTTGGGCTCAGGATTAGTCTGGAGCTGGCAGTCATGTGCCACCCCTGTGAGGGTTGAGGGAGGCTGGGCAGGTGACTCGGTGAGGAGAGTGCATCACACACCGGCTGGTGTAAACGTGCAAGTGTTCTGTCAATTGCTGCATTTGCTGATCGTTGGATAATGCCTCAGACAATCTGCACATGCGCACAGTTGATGTCTCGCTAGCTGATTGCCAGAGTGACGTTAGTACTGTGCATGCACAGATCGTCAGAGGCATTATCGAACGATCTGCCCTATTTGACAGAACACATGCTTCTTCTAAGAAAATTGCAATTGCATGTGCCTTCAGAGCATCACTCGGAGGGCTGTAACTGCAGACACTATTGCACAAGTAATCCTTCTACCATCTAACATTTTTATGCCCTGTCTTGGCAGGAGAAATATTACATTGCCGGTATACATGAATGATTTAAAAAGTCACTGTGCTAAAAAAAATAATTGATGCATCTATTTCCCCCATGAGGTCTTTCGGCTATGCATCATGTATGTCTAGAGGGTATTGTGAGAGTTGTATGAAAACAAGTATGCATGAGGCATCGTCTCTTTCAAAATGACCCTTCTACCCTCCTTACACATCTCGGGAGGACTGTGCTTCGTTAGCAGGAATGTTTATGCTAAAGGTTTTCTCTCCGTTTCTATGTAGATGTTCAACTTTCAGATGTTGATTGTTTGAAGAGGAGGATTGTAATTCGCGTTCCACTAAGTAAAGATCACATGCATGTAGGCTTAAAACAAACCCATGCATGCTCCATTCAAAAATTACAGCTTGCACGCCTGGAGAATGCTACTGCAGTGCTTTGTTACCAACGAACCTTCAGATTACTCATTTGTTCAACTGCATTTTATGAAGTCTGATACCTTGCAGCTGTTTATGAGGGTCCTGTTGGAAGGTGAACTTGTGATCTCATTGCAGATAAAAACGAAGACTCTACCCCAATAGCCAAGCCTTTAAGACCAGTGGACAACATGCCAGTAGATTCCAGGGTGGCTACAATTAAGCAGCGCCCAACAAGCAGATGCTTCCCTCCTGCTACAGAAGCCAATGTGAGTAGGAGAGGTGGGCAGAAGTGGCCAGTGTGTTGCATGTCACATCTGGTCACTACATGCGACAAACCTTTCTGCGATAAAAGAATAGCAGATATTGGGGAGCAGATTAATGCTTGTTACATTGTAAGAGCTGAACATCTGATGGTCAACTTCCAGGGGTGTGAAACCTTAGTTGTGAATTTTGTTCATAGAAATAAAATTGCTTTCTACTTCTAAAAAAATAAAATATTTTTAATTTGAAGAACACCCCATCTAAATTAAATGACCTTTTTTTATGTTATAGTGTAAAAACGTAGCTTCTACAAAATAATAGTTTTGTTTTTGTAAAGAGAGAAGTTTGTTTTTTTTTTATTGTAAAGAACAGAAACCCTTATAATTTAGTGTATGTACGACCAAAAATGTTTTCTAGTTTTGTATAGTGTGGGGAAGGTTATAACCCTTCCTCTAGTTTTTATTGCTGCCTCCCCGCTGGGTATGTTGGCTCTTTCTATATCACCATCTCTGGAGACCACTATCACTGGAACAAAAAAGTCATTAAAAATCAACATTTTACAGTTGTAGGAGGAAAACCATGTGATTGGGACAACTGTCTAGGAGGGGAATTCCTCCACATTTGTGGAAATTTTCTCTTACTATTTGTTGCATCTCTGGGACATGAATCAAAGGGAAATCAACAGACAGGAAAAAAATAAACTGACAGGTTTTAACCTTTCTCTATGCTTTCCAAAACTAGAAAAACATGTTGGCTGTACACTATGTACACTTTAAGTAAACCAGTGCTAAAGAATTATGCCAGCTGACATTCTTGACCTCCCCTAACCTTGAAAATAAAGAGTCCTGGGCTGTAATGCTGATTGCACATGGTTACCTGGAGTTCTTGACCTGAAATATATAGATTAGGAAGTCTGACTTTCCTGCTTTGTATACTTGCGTACCCAAAAATATTACAGTCCAAGACAGCAAGGCAACTATGATTAACAGAGGGAGGTCAGCAAGGGCAGCTGTTGCATTTCTCTCAGTATAGGTTTCTATTAAAAGGACAAGTGCACCTTTGTAATTCATTTCCTATGGCTAAGCCCTGAACAAGGGTGAAACATGTAAGCAAGGAGTTATGTCCAGAAGAAGAGATTTGTGCGTAGAATGTCATGCAACTGCTACAGTAAAATTGGTTAAAGCGCAAAAGCAAACATTTATTATATTGCAGCTTACCAATTCTTAGATGTGATGGTTGTATTAGTTTTCTTTATTAGACTTGCTTTCTTCTATTTTCATCTGGTGATCCAGCCAGCAAGTCTGTTATTTTCCGCAAAACAAACTCTCCAGCAGAATGTATCAGTTTACATGGATGAGGCAAACCACTTGCTTTACCAGTTTTTATTTATTCATGCAAAACCTTTATCCCAAAAGGAAAAACCTGTTTGCTGTAACTGATTATAAAGTGTGAGCTGGGGTTTGGTTAAATATTTTAGTGGTTCTAAATCTGCTAAAACATTTAACACTCCCCTCCCCCAGACTGACAATGCTGCGGTCTGCTATGCCTCATGTGTGCATTCCTCCAGAGTTTTGTCTCACTAAGGCCCCTTTCATACAGGCAGACCGTTCAGATCTGCCTGTCAGTTTTTTGGGCGGATCTGAACGGTCCCCCCATGCATCTCTATGGGGCATCAGTTGTCAGCAGAAACATGTCCACTGACATCCGATCCATCAAATCTGGATCTATGGAAACCCTATTTTTCCATCCGTCCAGCGGATCGGATGAGAACGGACAGACGATCCGTTCCCATTCCGATCCCCCATAGAGATGCATGGGGACCTGACAGCTTTGTCTCCGCACACAGCACGGAGAACAGCTGTCATCCGCCTGCTCAGTGGGGGATCGGCGGATCGATTACCCCCCCACTGAGAAAAACGGAGTCCGTCCAACGGGTGAAAGAGCCTTAATACTGGAGGTGTGTTACCGGCCAGATCACAAGGTGAAAAAAGAGGAGAAAAGCCAAAGAAAAGAAAACTGATGCAGCCACCACATCTAATGATAGGTAAGCTGCAATATATTACATTTTGGTTTCGGGTTTATTACTGCTTTATATTAAAAGGAAGGGTTTAAATGATCGCCTTGTTTGTAGAAGTGCTTCTGGTTGTTTTTGGCACTACCCATGTAACCAAAAGCCTAGGTGTTTGATCATCTGACCTCAGTTGAAGGGGAGGATCAGAGTTAAAGCAAGATTAAACCCAAAAGCAAATATTTATTATATTGCAGCTTACCAATTCTTAGATATCATGCCAGCATTCATTTCCTTTTTCAGGTTTTCTTTCCATCTATTGATCCTGCCAGTAAGTCTGTGGGTTTTTTACAGAACAAGCTGTCCTGCAAATGTAGCAGTTAGTGTTGAGACAAACCATTTATCACTGACATTAATCAGCTTTTATTTATTCATGTAAAACCTTTATCCCAAAATAAAAAACAAACAAACTTTTGCTGTAACTGTAATATGAGCTGGAGTTTGGCTTCAATTCGTTAGTGTATTTATATCTGCTAATACATCTAACACTCCCCTCCCCCCAGACTGACAATGCTGCTGCCCAATGGGGTTCCCCATGTGCTCATTCATCCAGAGTGGGGGCACTCTAATATAAGAGGTGTGTTACTGGCCACATCACCAGGTAAAAAACGAGGGGGAAAAGCCTAAGAAAAAAAAAAAAAAAAAACAATGCAGCCATCACATCTAATGATTGGTAAGCTGCATTATATTACATTTTTTTGGTTTTGGGTTTACCACTGCCTAAGGATTGGCTGATGCTCCTATTCACCATTGATTATGTAGCCAAATGCCTTAACTTTTGGTCACAGGGCCAGCTATGGAAACAGCCTGAGATGGCAATTTCTCTGGGAATAATATGAAACTCAAACCTTTACTCTTTTTCCACCCCAGCAAGACCATAACCTTTACAGGCCATACCATTTTCTGGATGCTGCCCCATCCTGGCAATACAAGATTATTGCAGCTATGCTTTTTATTCCTCTACCAATCACATATTTACACCAATCCAGCTTCCCCATTTCCAGAGTGAACAAATGTGATGCTAGCAAAGCTTGTAGTGTAATGCCCCATACACACGTGCAGATTATCTGCAGACTTTTGTCTGCAGACTTACCTTTTCTATGTAGTGCAAGGGCCTGCCGGATTGCATACAAATTGAAAGTGTTTAGGTTTGACCTCATATTATATGGTTTTGGTAAGTCTGCAGACAAAAGTCTGCAGATAATCTGCACGTGTGTATGGGGCATTACTGTCAAGCTTGTGCTGTTTGAGAAGGACTTGCCTAGGTTTGATTTGGTCTTCTTTGTATACCATTCTCTGCTTGCAGGTTGAGTTTAAATATTAAAAACAGAATATTTGAAAGAGATTGCATGTTATCCTGTGGTGAAAGTTGTTTGATAATGCCATGTAATTGAAAAGACCTTCCATTAGCTATGTTTTATCTCATTCTGTTTTAGTCCATATATGATAGGCAGGGTATCGCTGTAATGCCGCCCACTGTTCCAGGAAGCCCTCATGGCCCATTTCTGGGTGTACCTCGTGGTACGATGAGAAGGCAGAAATCTATAGGTAAGCGCTCACTTGCTGTGATGTGTGTCTATGTGTGTGTAATACAGATAAGCTTTCTACATGTTGGTAATGCCTAAAAACTAACCAAACTTTACAGTTTGGGGTTTCAGGCCATGCATGCTGCAACATTCCTGTTCTCACCGGTGTCACTTTGGCTGTTTGTACCGGAACCATCTGTTTGTTCTTTTTGTGCTCATATTTTTGTAGATCACGCTCCAAAATAGTAAAGTAGCTAGATAAAGCAAATATAGTCTCATTTCTACCCCGAGCATTAAAAATATACCTGGATGGAACTTTAGAATTTCTTCATTTCAGCATCATCTAATTTAACATTGCATTTTCAGATGTTACAATGATTGTCTTTGCCAATCAGACTGAGCACTGTGCATCCAATGTCTGGTAATATAGTCATTGAACTTGTTAGACAATTCCTGGCTGAGCTACTGTTACCCCCATAAAAAGCTGGCACTGTGGGGACCAAATAGGCTACAGTACTATATAGTAAGGAATCCAGAGAAACAATTAACCAAGACATACAAATATAGTAAAAAAAAAAAAAAAAAAAGGGGGTCTGCACAAAGTCTACATTTCCAAATCTTCACTGCCAGGACTCAACTACCTCCATCAAAGGAAAGGTACGGTCCTTTCAAAGGTCATTTTAAAATAATCTATAAAATGTAGGACCATACCCTTAGGTGTAATATTGGCAGAACCACTGTTCTTACTGGTCAGTCTATTTATCCTCAGGGGGACCCAATAGACTGCTGTTATTTTCTGTGTTAACCTGCTTGCTGCTGCAGCACTGTGAGGCACACTTGTGTGTCTCCAGGTAGCACTTACCAAGCTGATAAAGACTATATTACACACAGGATGAACATCTCAGCAAAGCATCCCTGATTGTGCAGAATACTTCATTGATCTGGGTTCTTCTACAATGAATCTAGATAGACAGCTGGTTAGGTGCCCCAAAAATAAGAAGTTACCAACACTGTCCAGCATGGAGTGCTGGTAATGGGCCATACATACTATAAGATTTTCTGAAGACTTTTTCCTTTAGACTTACCAAAACCACATATTATGAGGTCAAACCTAAACACTTTCAATTTGTATGCAATCTGGCAGGCCCTTGCATTACATAGAAAAGGTAAATCTGAAGGAAATCTAACCACAAAAGTTGGATAGTGTGTATCCAGCTTAACTTATTATCCTATGAACTAGATTTTTCAAAATGCACACTCACAACAAGTACCCTCCTGCCAAGATCGATACAATACTGGCATGCACAGCTTATAATTAAGACCTGTATCATGGTTAGATGCCTCAAACATGGGGACCTTAAATAAGTGCTATCCACTCAGCTTTGCTTTACAACATAGTGCCTACTGCATAAAGCACAAGCAGTCATGCAGCACTCACAAAGCAAGAAGCAAAAGCAAAACATTAAGGCCCCTTTCACACCTGTCCGTTCCGTTTTCTGCTCAGCGGGGGATCGATCTGCCAATTCCCCACTGAGCAGGCGGATGACAGCTCCATCTTCGCTCTGTGTGTGGAGATGGAGGTGTCAGATCCCCGCTGTCCTCTATGGGGGAATCGGATGAGAACGGACCACCTGTCTGTTCTCATTCGATCCACCAGACGGATGGAAAATAGGGTTTCCATCCGTCCGGATTTGACGGACAGGATCGGATCGGATGTCAGCAGACATATCTCCGCTGACATCCGCTGCCCCATAGAGATACATGGGGCATCTGTTCAGATCCACCTGAAAAACTGACAGGCGGATCTGAATGGTCCGCATGTGTGAACGGGGCCTAACACTCGCTGTGAAGTATGTTATTATCAAGCTAATATCTTTCACATGCATATCTAAAAAATAAAATCTATTACAATTTTTCTAAAATTTCTGTAAAAAAAAAAAAAAAAACTGTACATTCTCTTTTAGCCCTCTTTCACACGGAGCGGACCGTATTGTGATCCGCTCCGGCACTTTTTTTTTTCACGGACACGGATGACACTTGTGTCATCCGGTCCGTATGTCCACATATCATCCCATCCGTTTGTGCAGATGATATATGGACATAATGTATGTCTATGGGCATTGCGGATGTCAGCGGATGACACCGCTGACATCCGATTTTGCATCCGTTCCGTTTTTTAAACGGAACAAAAATAGGGTTCTGTTCCGTTCCAAAAAACGGAACAGAACTGAAAGGAAGAAATCGGATGTCAGTGGATGGTCATCCTCTGACATCCGCAATCCTATAGACATTTATTATGTCCGTATATCATCCGCAAACGGATGGGGTGATTTACGGACATGTGTCCGTGTAAAAGAGCCCTTATACAAATATATGTAGAAAGAGTCTTCCGCTCTGCAGTTGAAAAGTTGCTTTCACTACAAGGAAACCTGTACTGAAAGATATACATAGGCCACCACTTGACTTGGTGAAAATACTAGTTGTATGGCTGCCATGTTCATCCAACGGCTTTGGTGCTTTCTGAGTCACAGTAACCTATAATAAGTACAATGGTCAAGTATTCTGACTCACCTTGCTGCTCCTTTGTTCCAGGACAGTGACTTAGAAAATATAAAACCAGAGGAATCTGGGCAATTTCCATTTTCAGAGGGTGGTCACCAATTGCATTCCCCACATTTTTCTTGATACATGTCTTTTTAGGATTATTTCGACCCCATCTTTTAAACCTAAGTGTAACCCCTAAGCCTTAAAGCGGAATCAAACTCCGCAAAAAACATTTTTTGTAAACAGGCCCATGCCATAATGTACTGATATGCACCATATACTAGCACATGACAGACTTACCTGTCAAAGGATGTCTTCCAGCACTGTGCTGTCAGTGCTCTGGGGCATCCATCTTCTTCTTCTTTCCAGGTTCTCTCTGTTCGGCCGCTTAAATCAGAATACATTCTTAATCCCAAAGGGAAATTACTGAATTAAATGGCTGGGCCGCAATGACATCACTAACCTTTAACTTCAACACAGCTTCAAAACTGTAGACTTCCAGATCCGCCGCAATCAAATGATAGATGATAGTTGTGAAAATTGAGTCTCTACTAGTACCACCAACACTACTTCAAATCCAAAGTGCCCCCTTCTGTAGTTTTCCTTTGAGCGGAGTGCTGCCATTACATATTTCTACATGCAGGGCCTCTATCAAATGTAAAAAGATTTTCCTGGACAGTAAGGTCAGACACTTGCTGCAAACAGTCTCCTGTTACTACCCTGTCTTCATGGCTTGTTCCGTCACTTGTCACTAGTGTTTGAGGTGTATTGGAGTGTTTGAAATTTTGCTTCCGTTATGTCATGAACTATGCAGACAGTAAATTAATTACAAATAATTCCATGTAATCTAATGCTACATGACTAGGCAGCAAGGATGGCAAATGATTTTCTGCATAATTAACAAGTGATTTCCTTTTGTCAGACAGCAGAATCACTCTGTCAGGTTAGTAGCTTGGTACACTTTAGGATGTGCAATTATACACTGATTATTCTTACCGTTTCATTTGCATGTTTCAGCTAGTTTTATTTTGCAGGCTGTAATTAGTGTGTATTACTGGCAAGTTCCACTAACGCTTTTCATTGCCTCACCCTCTTCATCTGCATAAACATCAGGTTTAGGGATCTTCAATAGTCAAAGTGGAAACACACGAGCGGTAAATCGAGGATTCTTTGTGGTTTACAGTAATAATGCCCTTCTAAAAACATTTCAGCCAAGTTGCAACCAATGATCATGATGTGCGTGTTACAAAAGAGTATAGAAGTGATTAAACAATGATACATTTTATTCTTGAAAACCAATTCACTTATCACCCATGACTTTGAGGCCTCTTTGTTGCCTGACGTCAGCCACTGTTTTTTTTTCCTGGTGTTACCTCTCAGCGGCACCAGAAGAAATTTAAAGTACACCTGTCATGACAGACCCATGGGGGGCTGCCATTGATGGCTGCTTTCTAAAATGTGCTACTTGCCTGGCTTCAAAACTTTTTGATCTACAGACCTTGAATTAACATGCTGTACACACATCCAAATTCCTTATCTGTGTGCTTGTTCACAGTCAGTCACTAAAAGAGCATTAATATCAAAGCCGCAGCATGACAGGCAACTAGCATTTAAAGAAAAAAGCAAGATGACAGCCTCCATATTTGTTATGTGACTGTTTTTTTTTGTTTTGCTACTTGAAAAACATTTCTAAATAAACTCCCTGCAAGAGAAGACTATTAGTCCCTGTTCACACTGGGGCGACCTGTCAGGCGACCTGGTCGCCTGACAGGTTGCCGTAGGTCGCCTTCCATAGAGAAGCTGCGGACCCGTTCTAATAGGAGCGACACAAGTCGCTCCGACTTAGAAAAAGGGTCTGGAGCTTCTTTGGGGCGACCCGGAGCGACCTGCATTGACTTCAATGTTATGAAGTCCGTGCCGGCCGCTCCGAGGTCGCCCCGGCAAGTAGCGTCGCCCCAGTGTGAACGGGGTCTTAATAATTACCTGGTGGGCAACAAGTTCAAACTTTGCTGTCTTCACGCACTAAAGCATCATTAGCATCTGACACTTCCGGATGTGTCAGATGCCAGTGTCTTCCGCAGTGCACTGTGGTTGTATATGTGGGCCCCTACATCACTACAGGACACTATACAGGATGCAGTAGTGACATAAGGGATGGCAGATGGAACCACAGTGGGGGACAAGGCACTGAACACACACAGAAGTGTCAAATGCTGAAGATTCTGCAGCCATCAAAGCTCTTGAAAAGAGCAAAGCGAGTACTCCCGGTCTGCCACAAAAACAAATATTAAGAGTCTTCTTTTGAAGGAAGGTCATTACACATTTGTTTTTCAAGTGACTTTATTTTAGTTGTATTTTAACCTTTTTATTTTAGTTGTATTGTAACATTTTTATTAAAAGAAACTTCTAGTGAGGAAGCATGTAGACCAGCCATTTTAAACTAGGGTTCCTCCAGAGTTTACTAAGGATTAGGGATGGGTTCAGGCGTGTTTAAATCCTAGCCCCAACCCACCTGAGCAATCCCACCAGGAAGCCGTCACTGCACACCGCCAATCATGAGCAGCCTAGTCAGGGCGTGTGTATGTGCAGCTGCGGACCAGGAAATGCCTCACTGCCTATGATTGGCAGTGTGTAGTGACGGCTTCCTAGCAGGGTTGCTCAGGTGGGTTGGGACTAGGATCTGAACATGCCGGAGCCCATCCCTACAAGGGATTCCTTGAGCAATGAGCAACTTCTGCCTCCCGTATAAGTTCCCAGTGATACCGATGATCTTTTTAGCTATATGTAAGGGTGGATTCTTCCTACTGACCATAAATATAATAAATGTTCTTCCTACTGTCCATCACACTAATGTATACTGAGCTCCAGATTCAGTAATTATTAGCAGGGGTTCCCTGAGAGTCAGAGGCAGCCAGGCAACTAGTATTCTTAAAGGAAGACAGCAGTGACAGACACTATTTTTTTTTGCAGTGCAGGTTACCTTTAAGGGCTTGTGTAGATGGGAATTTATAAATCCCCATTGTAATATGACTTTGGAGCCCTGATATGCACTGTTGTTTATATCAAAAAGAGTCAGACATTGCAAGGCAATAGCATTTTTTGCTTTCAGATTTTTGTTGGTTACATTGAATGCAGCTTGTTCTATTCAAACACACTGCACACCTGTTTTTAACTCAATTGCTGTCAAACAGATAGCATGTGAAGCACATGGTTAGTGCAGTACGCACATTGCAGATGCTTTTGCAATGCTCATCATTCCTTTTCAAAGAAACCAACAATAAGCTTGTTAAAAGCAAAACTGTAACAAAAGATAAAGCTTATAATATAAACACATCTTTTGAAAATGCAGCCTTAATGCATGTCTTGATCAAAACGTATTTGTTTGGGATGTTTTTGAATAGTTATCTTGCAACATTAAAGTACACAACAAATTTGATTATAGAAAGCTGGGAAGTGGTTTGGTTTTATTTTTTAATAAAGATTGGTGAAGGTAAACATTTAGATTGTTGGCCTAATGGGCCATACACACTATAAGATTTTCTGAAGACTTTTTCCTTTAGATTTACCAAAACCATATAATATGAGGTCAAACATAAACACTTTCAATTTGTATGCAATCAGGCAGGCCCTTGCACTACATAGAAAAGGTAAATCTGAAGGAAAAAGTCTTCAGAAAATCTTATAGTGTGTATGGCCCTTTATTCTACATGTGCACAAGAAATGTAGACAGGGCCCCTTATCCTCAGAGCCTTTTAACATTGGAAACAATAGATACTTAAAGTAGTATTAGGCTACAGTCGCACAGCAGTTTAGCCATGGATAGTTTGCTGCATTCAGAGGCCCCCTTGTCGGCAAGCATTTTAAAGGTGCACTTAACCGTATTTATTTGCAATTTTACTGTACTAAAACAAATCACTTCAAAATGCACAATATTGCAACATTGTTTTAACATGCATTTTAAAACATGCATGTTTATAACTATATTTGTGGCACATCCATTATAATACATTTGAGATACACACACCCGGTATATTAGATGAAATTTCCATTTACAGGGCTGCAGTTTATTCTCACAAGAAATTCCTCATATTTGTTGTGTGATTTAGAGGTCAATATAATCTCCATTTATCTGATGAACCCCCTAGAATACAGCAAATGGAGACACCTGCTGGTCACAAATATTACTACGACCATCATAAAGGCAAAAAGATGTCCGTCTTCCTAACCTTTAAAATAAAAAGTGCATGCTTGCAATGAAATTGTGCCATTTTGTTGCTTTCTATAATTGGTTGATGCATTAGATGGAGCTTGTAGTACTAAAAGCATCAAATTATTAGCCAAGATCTTCTATGCAAAAAACAGAGGCTGGCAGCTGAGCGCTGAACAGAGATCTCCTCTAGTGTCGGTGAATATGGCAAGCCAGGTATTCCCTCTAGATATGACTGCTTACTGCTTATTCAAGCAGGAAACTGGTATTCAAGAATACACTTCTAGAGTAAAGCCTGGTACACACTACTAGTTTTATTTCATTAAACTCTGCAGGGCTGAACAAAAAAAAAAACTGATGGCACAGGAGGAACCCTCTGTACTAACTATCCGGTGTTAGTACAGCAATCTCGTCTGTGCTATTGTGTTTTGAAATGGGGGTGACACCCCCCCCCCCCCGCCAGAATCCTCCAGTCACTCCTTTTTTGGTTGTGCCCCTCAGGAGCCGGCCCGGCTGCAGTACACACAGGCCAAATATCAGATAGTTTTTATTGAAGCGGCTGATACTGTAGGGTTGCCACCTCATGCCTTTAAAACCGAACACATATTAATTACACAGGTTCTGTGGCTGATTAAGGTGATAATTAAACTCAATGCTTTATCTGCATTAAATTAGCCACAGAACCTGTGCAATTCATATCTCCTTGGGTTTAAAGGGATGAGGTTGCAGCCCTACGATGCCACCTGACATTCGGCCTGTGTGTACTAGGCTTAACAATGCCCAACTTCTGCCCTAAGGATCACATACAGGTCTGCATTTTGGGATCTACAGCATCAGCTTACCTAGAGAACCTCACTTTATTTCATTGACTATACTCTGCATGCATGCGTTACGGTGCTAGAGATGACATAGTGATCACAAGATCAGGAACTACTCAGATTGTTTCCAGATCTTCTGTGTGGGCCTGGATTAAGAGCGATTAGTGTCCTGGGAATGGGGCATTGTGATGGGGACTGAGAAGGGGACATGGAAAGGGATAACTCATTTTAGTACACTGCTGTCTCTCCTTCCCCTGTAGAGCCATAATGATATAATATACACAAACACAGCTATCTTTCAATATGATGCTTCTGGGATGGCACACCCAAATGATGGCATCCTTTTATACAAGCTTGTGGTGCATTACATAGTCAATTTTGTAAAACATAATGCTAAAATATTATATCAGAGGCAGTGTGGAGTTGGGGCTTTGCTTTACATATTCAACTGTACAGACCACCAAACAATTTTAAGAAGTAATCACCTTTAGAAACACAAAACACTGGCAAATATCAGGGGGAAAAAATGACATTTCCCATCCCATCAATGAGGTCCCTAAAGTTCACACATTCTATCAGCAAGCAGTACTTTCCAATACTATATCTTGTAAAACATAAAGCCGTAAAGTGTCATTTCTGTTGGCCCTGAAGCCCACTCCAAAATGACACATCTCCAGTTCCTCTCAGTATATGATAGACGTAGACGCCAATTCCAAAGACAATATTTTGGTCTGATATCTGTAGCACTCCTGTCATTGTCAAGTGATAGCCCTGAGCTTGCGGAGATAGTCTCTTTGTGTTCTGAAGTAATGTGACAGCACTACACTTCAATTACTTTTTCTTTTAGAGAGTGGACTTTATTTAAAGGAATCATCCCAGCCAACAGTGATATTTCAGTTCTGAGTAGATGCTGGCAAAACTGAAGCTTTTTAGTTTTTTGGGGAATCCCTGATGGTAAGAGATTTTTTTTTTTTTTTTACCCAGAGCTCATGGCTCCCTACATTTGCTGTGTCCATTACAAGGGAGGAGTTCTGACTCCCCCGGTTAGGTTTTATACATTTTACAGAAAACACAACAGAAAGAATGAGACACCAAGACAGGTGAATCCAATAAATGTCCCACACAGAACACCATACATTGAAGTGTCTCTTGGGTGCAACAGGACAGATGGCTTCAACTAAAGCCCCGTACACACACGATCAGATTATCGAAAGATCTGTCGTCCGTTTTTTGTGGCATACTAGTCTGATGTGGAAAGTGAAGAGGTTTTTTTCATACGAATTTTCCCGTACGACGTCATGTGCTGGATTGCTTTGTATGTGTTCTTTCGTCTCTGAGCATGCCTAGTCTTGCTCTTAAGATTTTTTTCCGTCGAAATCTGTACTAATGAGACGAAAATCGGATGTTGTATTACGGACAGCTAAAGTTTTCTAGCCTGCACGTCAGGATTTTGACAGCCGAAAAGTCGGAGTTGGCTGTCGAAAGCACCATACTAACAATCCGAAAATCGGCAGATCGGTCATCGGACGAAATTTCCCTTCAGATTTTCTTATCATGTGTACGGGACTTATTATTAGTAAGTAACCTTAATGCTTCCACAATGGTTGAGAAATAGCCTAAAACTCTGCGGGAAAGATCTAGTCTTTTTTTAGATTTGAGTGGACAATAACACGCTGCAGTGCCAGGGCAGAAGCAACATCACTGTGCTGTGTTTTTTAACACAAGATATTCACCTTTCCATACCTTGAGGCTCAAAGCTTGGTTCCAGCCATTGTTTTATTTTTATTCAGTTTTGGATAGAGCAGAGGATGGCAAATCTCTTCATAGGACATTTTTAGTAAAGGAGTTTGAACTTTTGTCAATGTTTTTACTCCTGTCTGCGCCTTTCTAGAACATTCCTACCTTTCATTTCTTGCATCAGAGACAGGAGTGGTCTCCTCCTATGACAGGAGTCACAGATACAGGAGGGAGTAAATTCTGCCCAGGCCGGTCACTGTCAAGAAAGACCGAAAACAAAATGGTAATGCTTTGCCAGTCTGTCCAAAACTAGAATAAAAATGTGGTCTGGCATTGGGCTTTTTTAACCAAGGTAATACAGATGACAATAGAATGTAGTAACCCTTGACGTGCAAACTAAAAACCTTCCATGCATTTAACATCAAGGATTTTTTGAAATAATACTTTGTATTGAATTGATGAATTAAGGCATACAGTATATACTATATAAATGTCAGTATATAAAAAGTGTCCTTGTCCTTCTCCTCCATATGTACAAATTAGTTCAGTTTTGAACAAAACACATCAGAAAGAACAGTTTGGTGGGGCTAGAGTGCCAATAAGGTTATTCAAACAAGGGGACATGATGGTGTGCAACTTTGGTCTGCGGATGCGTCATGTGTCTGCCATTAAACTACCAAAGCTGTTCATTTATTGGTTGCAACTTGCTGTATGTAACAGCTTATCATTGGTCTTATTAAATAAAGCCTAGTGTGACAGATCATTAGCCCTTTTTTTTCTGGGGATTGGCAACTGTTGAAGTTAAGCACAAGAGACTTCAAAATAAAATTTAGTAAAATGTGCAAATCTTTTTGTACATGGAAAAATAAAGTTAGAAATTTTACCAATGCAGTCTGTCTCCATGTTTTTCAAAATCGTATGATGTTTTCCTCAGGGAAATTTGTAGTTATGATGTACGTGGTGTTGACGTTTTAACATGGTTATACATTTTTCAGTATCTAAAATAATTTTCATTACAAGACATATTAATAAGATTTCATTTTAATGTTGTGTGTGTTTCTAGCTTTTTATTTTAAATAAAAACATGGCTTTGCATTCCTGTCATCTTCAGTCATGTATTTCTATTGCTATGTACCATATGGAGATACAAAAATGGTAAAGGATCCCTAGAGCAAAGCAGTTCTGAAAAAGAATGTTTATTGCAAGACCATGCTAAAAGGCTTAGAATGGAACAGAAAATTAAAGTAGAACTGGAGGCAAAACTTTCAAAACTTTTTTTCATTTTGGCTAGAGTAAGGGAAGGGCATAACCCTCATCGGTTTTTTTTTTTTTTTTTTGCAATCAGTGTCCAATTGGGAAGATTTAACTTCACTTCCTGTCCCATAGCCAAAACATGAAGTGAGGAAATCCCAGCAAATTAAGGGAATTGCTTGGACGCCCCCCCTTCCAGGTCATCAGAACTAATGTCATTGTTGGAAGATTTCCCCTCTATTACTTTTCTGGGGGAAACCTAAAATGTAGGGTTTTTTTACTTTCACTTTTAATGCCAACAGTAAACAGGACAAGTAGTGAGGGTGGATCTCCCTAACAGGAGCACAGACAGCAATAAAAACTAACGTGTTCTAATCCCTCTCCACTCAGAAAGCAAAACTTTTTTCTTTAGTATTGGATAAATACACTTTAAATGAGTCATTTACACTGTTCTAGCAAAGCTGTTAAGTGGCTAAAGTGTAAACCTTAAAAGCATTTTAAATTGCTCTGGACCCTGGTTGACTGATGCCACATTTGTAGTACATTGAAATAAGTGTGTTACAGATGGGGTGACTGCCAGCAAAAGGTTAAAGGGAACCTGTCATAAGCAAAAAGTGTTGAATGCTGCTTTCTCCTTCTGAGAATGCAATGCTCTGGATTTAATACTTTAACCGCTTGCCGACCGCCGCAGCCCCTCACAGGCAAAGTGACGTATATATACGTCACTAGCCTGTGAGGCTCTGGGGAGCGAGCGTGCCGGCGGTGTGCTCCCGCGCGGTCACGGACCCCCCCGTGCGTGTGACCGGCGGACCCGATGTCCGCCGCTCACTCTGCGATCGTCGGGGGAGAGGGAGAAAGGCAGGCAGCTTGTGTAAACAAGCCGCCTGTCATTCTCCCCTGTGTAGAAACACTGATCATACGGTTCTACTATGTAGGACCGTTGATCAGTGTTCCTACAGCTCAAGCCACAGCCAATCATAGTTAGAATCACGCCCCTAGGGACACACACAGCCCCTCCCTCTCAAATAAAGTTAACTCCTTCACTGCCAGTGTAATTTTACAGTAACAGTGCATATATATAGCACTGATTACTGTAGAAATGTCACTGGTAACCCCAAAAGTGTCAAAAATGTTAGTCAAGGGTCCGATCTGTCCGCCCCAATGTCGCAGTACCGCAAAAAAAATAGCACATCGCCGCCATTACGCGTTAAAAAAAAAAAAACAACAAAAATGACAAAAATCTTTCCCTTTGTTAGTAAACGCGATAACTTTTGCGCAAACCAATCAAAATACGCTTTTTGCGATTTTTTTCTACCAAACATATGTAGCATAAAACAAATTGGCTGAAAATGTTAAAAAATTTTGATTTTTACTTTTTTTCTGGGGGGGAATTTCATATAAAAAAATGTGAAAAATATTGTTATTTTTGCAAAATTGACGCTCTTTTTTTGTTTATAGCGCGTGATCAAAAAATCGCACAGGTGATCAAATACCACCAAAAGAAAGCTCTGTTTGTGGGAAAAAAAGGACGTCAAATTCGTTTAGGTACAGCGTCGCACGACCGCGCAATTGTCCGTTAAAGTCACGCAGTGCCGAATCCCAAAATACCCCCTGGTCTTTTAGCAGCCAAATCCTCCGGGGCTTAAGTGGTTAAATTCCTTACCTAGAACAAGATTAAAGATAAGGAACTCTGACTTTCAAGTATTGAAGCCAGACACAGCCTGGCCATCAGAATTTTCAAGAGGCAACCGGGAATGGGAGCCCTCATATGTTTTTTTTTTTTGTTTTTTTTTTATAATTGGTTCAACAGCACCTAATATTTGATGCAATTCAGTTTTTAATTGGCACCATTGTTAAGCTCTAAAATAGAACATAACAAGGGAAATGCAAGTTGCCATTGCTAACTTGTTTTTATAGGCTCAAGCCTTGGAGTTGTCATCTTGATACTTGCAACATTATCCTAAAAACTACTGACCTGAACAAGTATGTTGCCAGAGAGCCACTGCTGCAGAACAAGTATGCAGTCAGTAAATTTTTGAGACACTTGATACATTCATACTTGTTCCCAGTCAGCGATTTGCCAAGCAACAAAGGAAGGATGACAGCCTGGAACACCTTTAAAAACAAGTCAGCAATTGCAGCACCTGCATTTCTGTCATGACAAATTAATTTTACTCTGTAACTTTTACTTATTAATAATAATTGTAATGAATTTGTATCCTACAGGTATAACAGAGGAAGAGAGACAATTTTTGGCTCCTCCGATGCTAAAGTTTACTAGAAGTTTATCCATGCCAGATGCCTCAGAAGATATTCCACCCCCTCCAGCAACATTGCCTCCATCTCCACCTCCTCCTTCATCTCCATCACCATTCAACTCGCCCAAGTCTCCAACTCCTCGGGGATATGGAACCATTAAACCAACATTCAACCAGAATGCAGGAACAAAGTCCCCTTCTCCAGCTGTGCGGTCAGATAATGTAGGCACAATAATGAGAGACAAGGGCATGTATTATAGACGTGAAACTGACCGCTTCTCATTGGACTCCGAGGACATCTATAATTCAAAAATGTCATCCCAGCAAAATTTTGTAAATAAGAGAGCCCAGATGCCAGAGAACCCATACTCTGAAGTAGGCAAGTTGGGAAACAAGGCTGTTTATGTGCCAGCTAAACCTGCCAGAAGAAAGGGAATGCTGGTAAAACAATCTAACGTGGAGGATAGCCCCGAAAAGACTTGTTCCATTCCTATCCCAACCATTATCATTAAGGAGCCTTCAACTAGCAGTAGTGGGAAGAGCAGTCAGGGAAGCAGCATGGAAACAGACCTCCAAAACTCAGAACAGCAGGGACAATTAAGGCCCGATGACAACCTTAACGTGAACAGTCCATTTGCTGCAGCCATTGCAGGAGCAGTGAGGGACAGGGAGAAAAGGTTGGAGGCCAGACGGAACTCCCCTGCTTTCCTGTCTACAGATCTTGGTGATGAAAGTGTTGGCCCCACGCCTAGTCCAAGGTTACGGCACTCCAAGTCAATTGATGAGGGAATGTTCTGTAACGAGGAGAGCTTTAAGCATTTCACGGGTCCAACCTCTCTCATTTTAACAAGTGGAACTTCAAATGCTTTTGGTAACAATGGAGACATGAACAACATACGGTCACTGAAGGGGAAAGGACATGAAAACAACACTGGTAAAGGGATTAGCATTTCTGGAAATTATATGCATCCGGTGACAGGGAAATTACTAGACCCCAACTCTCCTCTGGCGCTCGCATTAGCGGCTAGAGACAGAGCCATGAAAGAGAAAATCCAGCCCACCCCAAACCCCACAGAGCAAGATAAGTCTGACCTTAACAAGCCACTCTTCATTGATACCAAACTACGGCCCAATTCAGAAAGCTCATTCTCTGGGACAGCTGTCAGTTCAGGTAGGCCTAATCAGCGTGGCGTCTTAAAAAGACAAGAGACTGAGAATAAACATGAATCTGACACAGCAAAGGAGGAGAAACGTCACGAGGAGAAAAAAAATATGTTGATCAACATCATGGACACCTCACAACAGAAAACTGCTGGGTTGCTCATGGTTCATACAGTAGACACCACCAAAGCAGAGGATGTTCTTAGTGAAAATGAAGATGTAGAGAAAGATACATCCCTAGAAACTCCTAGTGCTCCAGCATCAGAACCTAATGAGATTGTAGAAAATGTGTTACCCAAAACAAGTGACTCTGGTACCCCTGCACCCCCTAACAAAGCCATTGTAGCTGTTTGCTCTGTGGATGAGCCCGTCATCCTACCCTTCCGTATCCCTCCTCCACCATTTGCCTCAATAGATGTGGATGAGGACTTTATTTTTACTGAACCGCTGCCTCCTCCTCTTGAATTTGCCAACAGTTTTGATATCCCAGAGGATGTCTCTGCAATTCCACCAGCCACCCTGGCAGACTTGTTGATGCAGAGAAAGCATGGCACCCTGCCTCCTGGTTCATTTAGTCGTGGTGTTGCCTCTATTTCTTTAGAAAGTAAAAAGCCAGGGGCCCTAACCAACTGTCTGCCCACCTCATACATGCAACACCCTGAAAGCTTTGACAATGTCACAGACTCTGGGATAGAAGAGGTGGACAGTCGTAGTGGCAGTGACCACCACTTAGAGACGACAAGTACGATTTCCACTGTCTCCAGCATATCTACCTTATCTTCAGAGGGTGGTGAAAACTTGGACACATGTACAGTCTATGCAGATGGGCAAGCGTTTCTAGTGGACAAGCCCCCAGTACCTCCAAAGCCAAAAGTCAAACCCATAATCAACAAGAGCAATGCACTTTACAAGGACGCTGTCCTGGAAGAAAACATGGACACTTTTGCTATCCCTCCTCCTGCTCCACCTCCACCACCCCCATTAGGTTTGCAGCCTGCTATGTTCAAACCTGGGCAACAAAGGACCTCAAAACTATGGGGCGACTCCCCAGGGATGAAAAACATAGTCATGCCCAGTCCCAAAGCCAATGTTATTAGTGAATTAAATTCAATATTGCAACAGATGAACCGGGAAAAGGCCTCAAAACCGGGAGAAGGATTAGATTCACCCACTGGGATGAAAACTGCAAGTTTCGGTATAAGGTAATGCATACTTGTTTTATTTTATTTTCAGAGCTTTTTAAAGGTTCAGTCCATCCAAAGGTTTATATTTCAATTGAATTCTGAACATTATTGTTCTGTGGGACTGTAACAGAGCGATCTCCCCGGCAGTATTCCGGCCTTTATCCAAGACCATATTTAGTATTCATTATGTGTTAAACTAACATTACACCTCATCCCTTTTTTTTTTTTTATATCCTCCATCAGCTATGTAATACAAGGACTTTCCTGACTGAACTCTGTTGAATGTTTTTAAAGTAGGTTCTCGGATTACAGATTTAAAAAAAAAAATCCAAAAGGAGAATGTGCAGAGGCTGTACAATCTGAATGTAACTTGTTAGGCACACGTGCATGCCGCCACCCTTTCATACAGGCTCCACCTTTTTATACACAATTATGTGGAAACATTTAATATGTACCAAATTATAAAAATGAAAACTAAAATGCCTTTTATGAGGCAGGTTATTCTTTATGATACCTAAAAAGCTTACACAATTCACCAGATTGATAAAGAAAATAGTCTGGATCCTCATCTTTGCAAGTGCATGTGGTGTAACCTGTGTTACGGCATCTCACTACAGCTGGCCATATAGGTGCACTTTGGTGAGTTGCTATTCATTGTGAAATGGAATTTTAATGAACATATGCAGTATAAACAAGTGGAGCACACAGAGGTGAAAGCATTATGTTTTGCAAAAATATTACATTTGTACTTTTTGCGAAACACAATGCATAGTTTATATTTTTGTAGAAGCATGTTAAAGCATTGTAAACCACAGCACTTTTTTTCCCTTACCTGCAAGGCAAAGGTATAATGTGCTAGTATGCATTATGTTAAACTTACCTGAAAATGAAGCGTTCCAGCGATGCAATGTCATCGCGGGAGACGGCGTCCATCCATACCCAGTCTTCCTTCTGGGTTTCTGGCTCTATAACTGACCCGGGCTGCAATGATGTCACTCCCGCACATGCGCCCGGGAGCCGCCAGTCCCGGCACACTGCTCTGAAGAAATGGCATGGGCGGCCGTTCCTTCAGAGCGCATACGCCAGTGACGTAACTGGCTGCATGTACAGTAAATATCTCCTAAACGGTGCATATTTAGTAGATATTTGAACTACCTATAGGCAAGCCTGGCTTACCTATAGGAAAAACCAAGTTGGAAGTTTACTCCCTCTTTAACCAGTTCTATTTCAAGCCAATTATGATATTCCTCTCCTCCATGTAAAGTCAGCATTTTTGCAGCGCTAAACTACAGTACCTAAAAATCTCCATAGGCGACTCTTATAAGCCTTTACACGTTACCAGCTGTTTACATATGTGTGCAGGACCTACTTGCGCGTTCACATTTGCTTGTGATAATATAATATGATTATATAATTTTATTATTTCAATAATTTTTTTTTTTTTCTCACATTGTACCTTTAATTTTTTTTTTTAGCAACTTTATTACTTTTTTGTTCTTTCCTAGTGATAGCATGGACCAATACAGGTCCTCTTTTTGAGGGGATCTGTTAGAACCCAGACCTATCTTCTGGCCTCCAAAGCATCTGGTCAAACCAAGATAACTGTAACATCTTATGTACATCAGACTGAAACTGGAAGAGATTAAATCCTCATCAGTTCCATTTTCTGATGTCACACAGTGGGAGGGACAACATCAGTTCCTTTCACTGTGTCCCAGGAAGTGGATGATGCCAGGCAGATCCTTACTTGGTTTTCCCCTCCAGTTGGCAGCAATGAGGAGGATGGTCCCTTTTTGCCACCTATAAAAGTGACCCAGCAGCTCTATAGCTGCTTGGATCACTTTTACCATGTAGGTAATCATCCGCTAAAAATTAAAAAAAAGATTCGGGGATCATGGTTGTAGCCTCAACCAATGATTCCAGTATAACCACTTCAACCTTAGGCCATTTATAAATATAAACAACCTAAGAATGGGAAATGGTTAGGGATCCAGTTAATGTGAAGAAGTTTTCTTAATGCAATATGTGATAATGTTACTAAACCCAGGAGCCTGCATTCACTATATCTGGTCTCCCACAGTACACAGAGCATGGAAATGCAATAGTTTTAGTAAATATAAACTGCTAAATACCTTTTCTCATCAGCAGTTAGAGAGCAGTATTGTGACTTTTATCAGTGTCCAGCAGAGCACTGGTCTAAGCTTGTAGGAGGAGTTTTCATTCTCCCCTGACTGACCTAGGAGGCTGCAGGACCCCTGACCCTCTGTCTGGACAGTGTGGATTGGTCCTGTGCTGATCACATGCACTCTCCCAAAAAAAAAAAAAAAACTCTAGCAATACACACCAAACTGAGCATGTGCAGATTGCCCCTAAGGCTCAGTTCTATCAGGAGATGGTTTGGGCACTTTTAGGGGAGGATCAGAGAAGACCGGATTAAACAGCCTTTTTATACAATGCAGAGAATTAACCCCTTGGGTCCCACAGTGAGTGTAATAAGCATGCTTTACTGCATATACAGACTGATTTTACTGTTGTGGGTTTAGTAACATTTTGACTCACACACAAATGTGTAAATATAGCCAAATGAATTGAATTTTGCTGTGGATCCTTATTGTTCTCCTGCCCTGGGTACAGGCCCAAGAGTGCCTTATAGTAAACATTTTCTGATTCCAACCTTCTCCACTTTTTCATCTGGGAGAAGTCTCGCTCTTTGTGCCATTTTTCTTGAAATGTAAAATACATGAAAAGTCAAGCAGGCAGAATAACACCCACTTATAAATGCTCTACTGGATGAGCATGCTTAGAATGTGCAGCTATGTCACCAGCTGAAGAGTTATAAATAGCTGATGTTCATTCCACCTACCAGCTTTCTTTCCAGTATATGTTTGGGTAGCCTGACTCCTTAAAGCAGCGTTCCACTCTTTTTTGTGTTTAATTAAAGTCTGCAGCTACAAAAGTATATCTGCTGACTTCTAATAAACACACATTCACCTGTCCCACGATCCAGCGATGTGACTGCCCAAACCGGTTCTCTCCCCCTCCCCAGCGCCGGCATTGCAACTGTGGGCACCCAGATGTGACAGCTTGTGGCTTCACAGCCAGGTGTGCACTTCACATGTACGAGTCACGCTGCGCCCCCCTAATGGTCAGGCAGTCTTCTGGCACCTGCGACGTGTCGCTGAAGATTGCAGAGAGGGAGGGGGAGAGGAGAACTTTCAGTCGGATTGCTTAGGCCACAGGTGTCAAACACAAGGCCCGTGGGCCAAACATGGCCCTCCAGGCCATTTAATGTGGCCCTTGCACCTCTCCTGCAGGTGCTGCATCTCCCTCATCTCTGTCCCCACCTTGTCTCAGCAGACGGCAGCAGAGAGGAGAGAACTCTTCTGCCAGATAATGCGCTTCCCCCTGCAGCTGTAGAGAGGGCCACCTCCCCCCCCCTCCCCATAACTCAGCAGCTGGCAGCAGAGAGGGGAGGACACAACTCCTCCTACAGATCCTGCACATCTCTGTGCAGCAGCAGCTCCCCCCCCCACTGGTCTCAGCATTCAGCCCACTCCGGCAGCTGACTCCACCCCTCCTCCAGACCCTGCAGATGCTGCTTCCCAGCTCTGTCTCCAGCTTTTTCCCAGCAGCAGCACATGGTAAAGGGGATGAACTGTGATGTAAGGGAGGGTGGGAGCTCTTGACTTCTTATAGTGGTGGGCTACAGATAGAATCGGCCCTCTGAGGGTGACCATAATGCTGATGTGGCCCGCGATGAAATTGAGTTTGACACCCCTGGCCTAGGCGGTCCAACCGAAACAGGGAGCGGGTACCTGTCAAAACTATATACCGGCTCCCCCCCCTCCCCCAAAAATAAAAATGACTTGCTAAATGTGGCATAGGAGGGGGAGAGGAATACTAAAAGCGGCACTTCCCTTTTTAGGTGGAGCTCTTTTATGAAAGACCTCTTTTATGAAAGTGTCCACAGCAATAATAGATTGTTAATCTTAGCAGTTGGATTCTTCCTTTCAGTCCCTAATACTACACTACACAGTCGAACCCATGGGCAGCACACCATTCTCTTTTTCAGATACTTAGACAATATAACAAATGAGAACCATTGATTTATTTATCTATGCATTAACATGAAATGAACATAATGAACACATAGTGTTCAACAATAGAATGCTCAGAAATAAAAGGGTGGGACTTTGTATGAGGTGTGGCCAGTTGACAACTTGACACATGATGTTCTAATGGTAGTACATATACATTTGTAGGTAAGCATAAAAAGGCATATGATCAAACATCATGTGTTTATTGACATGTAAAATGGCAGTTAGCCTAGGTACAATAAGTTAAAGGGGAGCATAAACAGTATACAGCTAAATAATATGGTAGAATCATAATAAAAAATGACAAAGGTAGACCAACAAGCATAAAGTTTGTACAACATGATAATTGGATGCATGCTAAGATGATATTGAGTGTACATGGCCTCTTCAGCTCGACGCGTATCGTGAAAAACATTTCACTTCATCAGGAGCAGGCACAATTGGACTCTACGGGAACATATAGAGTAAATGACTCTCCTTCCATTTCCCCCCCCCCCCCCCTTCTCCCCCGCCCTGACCTATCGGCGTGGTCGCGGCGCATCGGCGCCACGTTCTTCCGTGCAGACTCTGACGTTCCTTCCTTGACGTTATATATATATATATATATATATATATATATATAAATTAATGTTGAAATATGAATGTTATGTGTTTGTGTTTGGTGCAACGTTTGAATTTCCCTCCCGGTTCTGCTCCCATGCAGCATTGCTGCTGCAGGGAACGGAACCAGGAAGTCATCACACCGACGGACGAGCGAAGGGGATCTCGGCTGGCGATCACAGCAATGGGAGATCATCGCTGGATCGCCAGGAGAAGGTAAGGGACAGTGCTGAAGGCTCTGCTCATCTACCCCGAGCGTGACTCGGGGATACCGATAATAGCCTGAAAAATCAACCCCGAGTCACGCTCGGGGATACCGTTAAGGTGGTTAAATAAGTGCTGGTGGATGCACTATTTGTGTCAGTGCGTGAAACGTCAAAAATGGAGGTTGGGGCCGATGCCGTGTCGGAGGCACCGGTTCTTTTTGGCACCCACAGGCACTCCAAAGCAGCAAGTGTGTTTCTCTTTCTGCTTACCTTGACAACATTTTTACAAAACAGTGGGGTTGTCTAAAATGCAGCGATTTTGCTTGCGGTATCCTTATGAGGATTAACTGCGTTACAGGTGGACGGTTCCATCTGTAGTGGACTCACCAGTTTCCAGGTCAAATTAAGCTACCTTCATTCCGGTTGAGGAGTCCCTGGCCTTTACAGGTCCAGCTAATAAGAAGGCGGAGGCTCTGGCCTGCCATATGTGACTGTGGCTGGTTCGGCGATCAGGCCGGTAATTACTATTGCCCTGGTGTCGCAAACTCTCACCGACTGGGCTAAGCTTTTACATTGGGACCTGGAGAAGCAGCTCCCACCTGACTTGGTGGAGCTGGCGGATCAGTTGGTCCAAGGGCTACAGTTTGTCTGTGATGCCGCTCCCCTGCTTTATAGACTGTCTGTCTCGGCAGTGGTCCTGCGGCGCATTATCTGACTAAAATGTTGGTCTGCGGACCAGGCCTCTAAGAAGGTCTTGTCTGATCTTCCATTCGTGGGGGAATCACCTGTTTGGAGCTTCTTTGGATGACATCATCAAGGGCCTCACAGGGGAAAATCGTACTCTTCTTCCTCAGGCCTCTCGCCTCAACAGGAAGGTTCAGAGGTTTGTGGCACGGTCTCGGTATCCTCTAGCCGTCGCTACAGATGCTTTAGTGGCTCCTTGGAGTCAGTATCGTCTGATTTATGCCTTTCCTCCTCTCCAGCTTCTGCTGAGACTACTACGCGGGATCGAGGCAAAAATAATTCCGGTCTTCCTAGTGGCTCCAGACTGGCCTCGCCAGGCTTGGTACTCCGATCTGGTAGGGCTGGTCACCGATGCACCTTGGAGACTTCCTTTCAGGGAAGATCTGCTGTCCCAAGGGCCAATCTTCCATCCTGCTTTACAGTTGCTGGCTTTTACTGCTTGCCTGTTGAAAGCCAGGTGCTGAAGGACAGAGTGTTGTCTGCCTCGGTGATTCCTACACTGTTAAAAGTGAAAATCTACTTCTAGGAAGATTTACCATCATACGTGGAAGATGTACATTGCATGGTGTGACTCCCTCCGGGTTCACCCTTGTTCCTTTTCGGTGGCTCGGATCTTGGCTTTCCTCCAATGAGGGGTTGTGCAGCGCCTAGCCTCGAATACCATCAAGGGCCAGGTCTCGGCCTTGGCGGTTTTCTTTCAACGCCCGTTGGCCACACACTCCTTGGTGCGTACTTTTCTCCAGGGCGTGGGACACTTAGTTTCTCCAGTGTGGTCTCCATTGCCGCCATGGGACTTCAATTTAGTGTTGTCCGTTCTCCAGAAGCCTCCCTTTGAAAATATTCGGGAAATTCCCCTGCTTACGTTGTCTCAGAAGGTGGCCTTTTTGGTGGCCGTTACTTCGGCACGCAGGGTGTCTGAACTGGCAGGGTTGTCTTGTCGTTCACCTTATCTGGCGGTTCACAAGGATAAGGTGGTTCTGCGTCCAGGTCCGTCCTTCTTTCCAAAGGTCGTCTCTGACTTTCATCTGAATGAAGACATTGTGTTGCCCTCCCTGTGTCCCAAGCCTTAGCATCCTAAGGAAGTTGCCTTGCACTCTAGCAATACACACCAAACTGAGCATGTGCAGACTGACTCCAAAGGCTCTGTCTTATCAGGACATGTTCTGGAGTCAGTGGAAGAAGAGGATGCTTTACTGCATATACAGACCGATTTTACTGTTGTGTGTTTAGTAACACTTAAAATCTTGGTGTGGATTTCTTCCAGATCTTTGCAGTAGTCTTGTGGAAAAATTTGCCTCTGTGCAGGAATTTCCTGTAATAAAGACCAGTCACTGTTGTTCTCTCCTTGTGCAGGGTGACTGGTCTTATAATTTGCCTCCTTTAATTTTCTGCAGGTAGCCTGTAAGTGGGTCGGAGCTGTTGGGTCCTCCCACAGCTCTGCAGTATGCACAGGTTATGTGCAAAATGTTGATATTGTCACCACTAGGTTTATCTGATAATAGCTGGGATTGTAAAGGCATTTGGTACACACAGTGGATTTATATCATTTGTGACTATTAACCACTTTACCTCCAGAAGATTTACCTACCTTCATGACCGGGCCATTTTTTGCGATACAGCACTGCAGTTTTTTAACTGACAATTGTGCGGTCATGCGGCACTGTACCCAAATAAAATTTGTATTTTTTTCCCGAAAATCAAGCTTTCTTTTGGTGGTATTTGATCACCTCTGCATTTTTTTTTTTTTTTTGTGCTACAAACAAAAAAAGACCGACAAATTGAAAAAAAAATAAAAAGCAGTATTTTTTACTTTCTGCTTCAAAACATATCCAATAAAACAATTGAAAAAAATCAAATTTCCTTATCAATTGACCAATATGTATTCTGCCATATATTTTTGGTGAAAAAAATCCCAATAAGCATATATTGATTGGTTTACGCAAACATCATAGTGTCTATAAACTATGGGATCTATTTGTGGAATTTATTTATTTATTTGTTATACTAGTAATGGCAGCGATCAGCAACTTATAGCGGGACTGTGATAGTGCAGTGGACAATCGGGTACTAACTGACACTTTGTGGGAACCAGTGACAATAATACAGTGATCAGTGCTAAAAATATACACTGTCACTGTACTAAGGACACTGGCTGGGAAGGGGTTAGGCATCTAGGGTGATTAAAGGTTTACTGTGTGCCTAGCCTGTGTTTTTGTGTATTGTGTTAGGTGTTTTTACTAGGGGAAGTGGTGGATTATTTCCCTGCTTTGCAAGGGCACAAAACCCATCACTCCCCTCTATCAGAACAGAGATCTGCCTTGTTTACATAAGCTGATCTCCCTTTTGTGTGTTTCACCGAAGATCGGCAGGTGCCGGCAGACATCCAGTGCCCGTCACCTGCAGATCGGCTTCTGCTGTGATTAATCACAACAGAAGTGGTTGGCCGAAGGCGCACGCGCCTCTGCAGACAGAAGTGCTGGATCACATATATTGACTTTTGCCGATATATCTGTATCGGCCCCGGAACTGGCCAATATTGCCGATATTCCAAATATTGCTCCTGTAAGGGTAAAATGATGTCACATAGCACAATTACGTTTACAAATGTTATTGAATATGCCACTCACATATGTACAAATTAAAGATATAAGCAATTCCACATTAGCAGATCTGCTGGCAGATGGGTATCTCTCACCCACTTGCCGTAAGGGACACCCAGGTGTGGGAGCAAGGCAAGCCAGGAATGGGACTGTCAGTGCTCTTTGGACTTGAGTAGACTGAAGGGACAGAATACTGTCCCTTCAGTCTAGGACCATCATCATCATCTGTGCTGCTGCAAACTGCTGTCATTGTCACTGTGAGTGTCAGTTTCCTGTGAGTGCGCCGCCCATTCTAATGTTTTGCCCTCCTGAGTCCTGTCCCTGAGCTACTTACTATATTGAAAGAAAAATGTAGCACTGTCCCCAAATAAGACTGCTGAGAATTACACTTTCTGGATTCCCCTGGGTTACCCTTAGCAATTGGTAGCAGACAAACCACATTGAAAGTCCTTGGCTCAGTCAATAATCAATCCAGGGGATGTTGGGTTTTGTGTTTTTATTTAGAACTGGGATAGGAGAAGGAAAGAGTGGGCTACTCCAACTATGAACTGTGCACAATCTTGAGGACAAAACTAGCTGTAGTGTGCGGCAAGGCCGCTGCTTCACCTTGTCACTAAAGTGAAGATAATGTAAAAAGTTCCTGTTTAGAACATTCTCTTCAGGGTTCTAACTTGGCACCCCCTTACTTTCACTGCCTGTGTGTGTTGACACCTGTCCACTGACTCTATCCACTGGAGTGGTCCCCTTCCTCGGCAGAGCCCTTGGCAAGCTTCCCTTTACTCACAGACACTGTTTTTCCAGAGTTGCTCTGCTGTCTACTCCACCAGTTAGCTTTCCTGGACCTCCGGATATAGCACCACACTCCTGGTCCACAAGGCCGACTGCCTGTGACCACCATCCTCAGCAAACAGGAGGAGAGACAGCCATCACCCTCCTCCTGGGACCTGGCTTCCCGCCCAAAGACCCCCTGCCTCATGTGCTCTCTGGCCTTTATACCCTATCCAATGATGCACCTCTCCAGGTGCCAACCCACTGGGGCGGTTGCAAAAGCCTGTGTATCATTGGCCAGGTTTCCTCCACTGTCCAACAGGCCTCCCTTTTGGATACAGTGGGGACACTCCCTCAGACCAGATGAATACACACTGAGCACAATGAGCAGGCCTAACTATCGATCAGGCTCCCCTGATAAGCAGAGAGAGCAACTAGGTTTTACCTGCCACTCTCCTGATAAGCAGGCAGAGCAAATACACTCCCTACCTAGCACACATCTAGGAGGGTGCTACAAAAATAAGAAATATTTTTTTTGCCTTCATAGCCACCTTACATCACATTGACAACTGCACATTGTACTTGTTTGTAGCCTAAATACTGAAATCTCCACCTAAATACTGAAATCCCCACCTAAATACTGAAATCCCACTTAAAGCGGAGTTCCACCCGAAATTTATACTTACCTCCATCTTCTCGCTCCCGGTCACCTGAAAAACAAATGGATAATCGCAATTTTTTTTTTTTTTTCACTTACCTTTTAGAGAAAATATACTCACCTTACTTCCTTCTTCCTCCCCTCGGCGGCCACGGCGATTCGTCACTTCCTGGCTTTTGCAATGATTCCTGGGAGCTGAACGTCATAGCTCCCAGGAATCATTGCGCCTGCACCGGCCCCGACGTCAGTTCCGGGGCGCGCGCGTCATCCCCTTCTAAACAGCTTCTGGGCATGCCCAGAAGCTGTGGAGGGATGACGCGCGCGACCCGGAAGTGACGTCGGGGCCGGTGCAGTGCATCGTGGGACCGAAGAAGGAGGAAGAGGACCGAAGAGGACGCGGAAGAGGATCGTGCTGGCTTCAAGCTGCCCACACCTGAGATGGCAGCGCTGGAGAAGACAATTTCAAGGTAAGTATATCTCCTGAAAGGTAAGTGCAACCCGGGACAGATCAGAGGCTAGCCATTGTGGAATGTGCTAGCCCTGACTGTCCCGGGGGTATTTTTGTAAAAAAATGTATAACCAGGGTGGAACTCCGCTTTAAATGCTGAAATTTTGTAACTTTTGGAAATGCCAGTAAAAACTTGTCTGTACCAATACATTTTGATTGTCGTGTAGGTTGACAACATTGGTGGCAGGTTCCCAGTCAGAGTCAGTGTAGCATTCCAGGGGTATTTTCAATCTCCTGCCGTGCTTAGTATATGACATATGTATATGTGCCCAGAATCCCAGCACAGACTATTCTGCTCCACTGCAATGCTCTCCTCATCTCAGCTTGTAAGTAGAACCATCCTTGTTCCAGCACTGGAAGGGCTCTGATGGTAAGTCTGGGGAGTCTGATGGTAAAGGAGATCTCTGATGGTAAACATGGAGCTCTAATAGTAAAGGAGGACTTTGTTGGTAAAAAGACGCTCTGATGGTAAAGAAGGACTCTGATGGTAAACGGGGGGCTCTGATGGTAAAGGAGGACTCTGATGGGAAACAGGGGGCTCTGATGGTAATGGAGGACTCTGATGATAAACAGGGGGCTTTAATGGTAAAGGAAGACTCTGATGGTAAATAAGAGGCTCTGGTGGTAAATAAGAGGCTCTAATGGTAAAGGAGGACTCTGATGGTAAATGGGGGGGGACTCTAAAGGTAAAGGAGGACTTTGATGGTAAACAGGGAGGGGGGGACTCTGATGGTAAACAGGGGGCTCTGATAGTTAAGGAGGACTCTGGTGGTACACAGAGGGCTCTGGTGGTAAACAAAGGGCTCTGGTGGTAAACAAAGGGCTCTGGTGGTAAACAAAGGGCTCTGGTGGTAAACGGAGGGCTCTGGTGGTAAACGGAGGGCTCTGGTGGTACACGGAGGGCTCTGATGGTACACGGAGGGCTCTGATGGTACACGGAGGGCTCTGATGGTACACGGAGGGCTCTGATGGTACACAGAGGGCTCCGATGGTACACATCACCCGTTATGGCACACCCCACTAGCTTAGTGCCTTCCGTGCTTTCTGGCATATGTTTCTCAGGTTTGCAAGGTTGCTGCCTGGTTATCTGTGCCCACTTTTACAAAAATTTTACAATTTTTTTTTTCAAAATTTTTGGTCTTTTTTTGTTTGTTCAGCAAAAAATAAAAACCTCAGCAGTGATTAAATACCACCAAAAGAAAGCTCTATTTGTTTGAAAAAAAGAATGATAAAAATTTAATTTGGGTACATACAGTGTTGAATGATTGTGCAATTGTCATTCAAAGTGCAACAGCGCTGAAAAAAATCTGAGAATTGGCCTGGGCAGGAAGGGGGTTTAAATGCCTGGTAGGAAAGTGGTTAAGGATTGTCTGCCCATGCCTCCAATATTTGCTCTCTCTACTGTTCTTTTGCAATTTGTTTATTCCTTTGGTGACAGCATCACTTTAAGTGCTGACAGGTGAAAGTCCAGAGCAGGCCTGAGTAGGAAAGCGTGGAAGAGTAGAAAGTAAACTTATTAATCAGTGGATGTGATGTCACCTGCAGGCTGACTGTCGCTGCCGCTAGCCCTCACATAAAGCAAGATTTCTTAGCAGGGGTTTTTCAAGTTGAGAAAGTTTTGAAATGTAAATTCACAAATCGCCTTAAAAAATCCAGCTGAATGAAAAGCTTCAAAAAGCGCATTTGTACTGCGGCAGTCAGCCTTCTCCAGGGATGCCACACTTCCCACAACTGAGAATTTACACTTCAAATAATTTATATTAAACTTTGTGCAACCTTTCCTTTGCTAGAGGAGACAGTGATACCTTGGGTGTTTGTCATCCCCATGGCAGTATAAATGTTTAATTTAATAGCTTAAAGAAAAAAAATGTGTACTGTCATTTAGAAATGAGGAACCAGGTGCAAAAAGGCTCCCGCTGCTGTCAACCAAATTCAGTGACACGGGATTCGGGGGCGGGGCTGAGTCCTGCTGCCTGTGTCAATGGACACAGCAGGACTCGGGAGCGCACCCACACGGATACCCCACTGGAAAGCGGCTCTCCGTTGGGGCACCCAATGAAGAGGAGGAGCAAGAAGCAGCATCGGGGCACCCCAGAAGAGGAGGATCGGCTCTGCTCTGTGCAAAACCCTTACACAGAGCAGGTAAGTATAAAATGTTTGTTATTTTTTTAAAAAAAATAATCTTTACAATCACTTTAGGGCCTCATGCAGACTGGACAATTTTATAGATGCTGTTTTTGGCTTCAGACATTTTCTTCTGCAGTCAGTAAACTCCCATGCAGAACTAGTGGGTTTTGTGAGGAGTTTTGCATCTGTAAAAACACTCTAAGGCCTCATGCACACTGGGCGTTATCCAAACGCCAGTAGAAAGCTGTAGGAGTTTTTCAGCATTTTTGCAGTAGTGTTTTTCAGCTGTAGCGTTTTTTTTAGCAAAATTATACTCCCACAAAAGCTTATGTCCCAAAAACACTGATAAATGCAGAATAGCCAAGTTTTTAGAGCATTTTTATAGCTTACAAACTCCTTTCAAAACTTACTAGTTTTAGTTTTTTTTAAAGCCAGAACCTTTATAATTTCAGAACAAGGGACAGGGGTTGGGGAAACTGTAACGCAGCTAAATGGATGCCTTCTGGGTTCTTCAGAGGTGCCTTGGCAAAATGCCTAAAAATTGCCCCAAAATTGTGTACAAGCCAGCGGGTGGATCATCAAACACACTTCTTTGTTACACAAAGCCGCAGGTTTTCATTCTGCAACATTACAACCCTGGGCACTGTGCAGGCCAGCCGCCAGCGTACCGAACAACTGCTGATGTAATTAATTGATAAGGAGGATATTGGGTACCTGCAGAGCATCCTTGTTTGACCTCCCTCCCCTCTGTCAGCAGTGGGGTCACATTAGCTGCATGGGGGAGAGAGAGGAAGAAGAAATGCTGAAATACTACTTATTAGCAGTGTTCAAAAGTGCATTTGCTTTGAAAGAATATATCACTTCTAGTGTTGGGTGTCTTATGTGTGTGGATGCTGCTGCGATGTAAAAGGAATAGTTCAGATTTATACATTTTAGAAAGGGGTGCCTTGGGACTGTGCAGAATTTTAAAGTTTGCCTTGACTAAAAAAAGGTTAAAAGACACTGGTTTAATATTTAAAAAAAATAGTTTGTCCAAGTCCTTATCACAATTTTTAAAGTGTACCCGCCCTCACTATTTGTCCTGGTGACTGAGGACAACTCAATACTAGTTAGCAAAAAAGATGTTTTCATGCATTTACAGACTCCTTTTCTATTTGGATTATTACAGTTGTGCTCATAAGTTTACATACCCTGGCAGAATTTATGATTTCTTGGCCATTTTTCCAAGAATATGAATGATAACATTTCATTCATGGTTAGTGTTTGGCTGAAGCCATTTATTATCAATCAACTGTGTTTACCCTTTTTAAATCCTAATGACAACAGAAACTACCCAAATGATCAAAAGTTTACACACCGTGGTGATTTTGGCCTAATACCATGCACACAAGTTGACACAAAGGGGTTTAAATGGCTATTAAATATAACCATCCTTACCTGTGATCTGTTTGCCCTTAATTAGTGTGTGTGTATAAAAGGTCAATGAGTTTCTTGACTCCTGACAGACCCTTGCATCTTTCATCCAGAGTTGCACTGACGTTTCTGGATTCTGAGTCATGGGGAAAGCAAAAGAATCGTCAAAGGATCTGCGGGAAAAGGTAGTTGAACTGTATAAAACAGGAAAAGGATATAAAAAAGATATCCAAGGAATTGAGCATGCCAATCAGCAGTGTTCAAACTCTAATCAAGAAATGGAAAATGAGGGGTTCTGTTGCAACCAAACCACGGTCAGGTAGACCAACTAAAAATGTCAGCCACAATTGCCAGGAAAATTGTTCGGGATGCAAAGAAAAACCCACAAATAACTTCAGGTGAAATACAGGACTCTCTAAAAACGTGGTGTGGCTGTTTCAAGATGCACAATAAGGAGGCACCTGAAGAAAGCCATTACTACACAAATGCGACAAAATTTCCCGCTTACAATACGCCAAAAGAAAAGCCTCAAACCTTCTGGCACAAAGTCATTTGAAGTGATGAGACCAAAATTGAGCTTTTTGGCCACAACCATAAATGATACATTTGGAGAGGAGTCAACAAGGCCTATGATGAATGCACACGGAGGTGGATCACTGATGTTTTGGGGATGTGTGAGCTACAAAGGCACTGGAAATCTTGTCAGAATTGATGGCAAGATGAATGCAGTATGTTATCAAAAAATGCTGGAGGAAAATTTGCAATTATCAGCCCGGAAGCTGCGCATGGGACGTACTTGGACATTCCAACATGACAATGATCCTAAACACATAGCCAAATCAACCTGTCACTGGCTACAGTAGAATAAAGTGAAGGTTCCGGAGTGGCCATTTCAGTCTCCTGACCTCATTATCATTGAGCCACTCTGGGGAGATCTCAAACGTGCCGTTCCTGCAAGACAGCCCAAGAATTTACAGGAACTGGAGGCTTTTTGCCAGAAAGAATGGGCAGCTTTACCATCTGAGAAGGTAAAGAGACCACAAATACCACAAAAGACTTCAAGCTGTCATTGATGTTAAAGAGGGCAATACACGGTATTAAGAACAGGGGTGTGTAAACTTTTGATCAGAGTCATTTGGGTAGTTTCTGTTGTCATTATGATTTAAAAAAAATAAACACAGTTGATTGATAATACATGGCTTCAGCCAAACACTAACCAAGAGTAAAAGAAAAGTTTTTGTGTTATCATTCATATTCTCTGAAAAATGGCCAAGAAATCATACATTTCCCCAGGGTGTGTAAACTTATGAGCACAACTGTATATCATTATCAACTTTCCATGGACACTGGGTGCAAAATTTATTTTTCAAAAGTTACTTTTTTTTGTACTTATCTTAAAATTATTCTCTCTGCATTCATTGGAGGACACAGTGAAGCTTTATATCAGACATTACTAAATGGCGGACCGCAAGCCAAATGCGGACCGCAAGCCAAATGCAGACCGCGTCACATTCCCATTCAAACCGCTGAGGTACCGCCATTTAGCTTTTTATTTCCTCTGCCGTTGCTCTGTAATTCTCACAGAGCCGACAGTGGGAGGCAGGACAGTTCTAGGACAGGCAGCTTGCTAACTTTGGAGCTGCACGAAGTTAGCAAGCAGGTGATTGGCTGCTAGGATGAAGGGCGGTCTCAGCAACCAATTACTATCTTGCAATCCTCCATCCAAACATTCTGTGCCTCCCTCTGAGCTACGGTCTGTGTAAGGTAGGACCATGAGGGAGGAGGTGAAGTAACAGGGGGTGAGAACACTTATGTCAAAGCCTCAAAAGTAGCTAAGGAATGTATGTTCTGAGGACAGTGATATAGAGGGGGCTGATAAAAATTGGAGGAGCCAGAGGACTGTGATTTGGTGGGCTGAGGACATTAAAGTAGGGGACTGAGGACTGTGATTTGGGAGGGGGGCAGCTGAGGACATTAAAGTGGGGAGGCTGAAGACTGTAATGTGAGGATGTGGGGGGCTGAGGACATGATGTGGTAGGCTGAGGACATTAAAGTGAGGGGGTTAAGGACTGTGATGTGGGGGGGGCTTAGGACATTAAAGTGAGGGGCTGGGGACATTATAGTGGGGGCACCTGAGGAGTGTAATGTGGTGCGGGTTGAGGACATGAAAGTGCAGGGATCTGAGGAGTGTGTGAATGTGGGAAGCAATGTGGACAGTAATGTGAAGGGGCTGGGGACTGTAATGTAGGGGGGGGGGGGGGGTGGACTGTGCACAGTAATGTGGGGGATATTGTAAATAGGGGCAGAGAACAGTACTGTCGGGGGGTTGATGTCAAGGAAGTGTGAACATTACTGTGAAAGGGGTGGAGGGGAGTGATGTAAAGGTGGACCTGAGGACACTCATCAAGAGGGGATGTTGATGTGAAGAGGGATGAGACTGTGATGTGCAGTGGTAACTGCACATCACAGATGCAATGGTTTTAGATCTGTGCATTAGGTGCATACGTCGTGGATTGGCCAGCCCATTTAATGAGCTGTCCTTGACCTTTTTTTTCCAAAATCGCGCAGCACCAAGCCCCATGGTGCTACAGCAACATGCAGTTGGGCACATGCGAAAACGTGCCACAGGTACTGACCTGATATTCGGACCTCTGCTGGAGGAACATTTTACTGATCTGTGAATTTTATTTTAATACCCCTGCTATATATCATTACCACCAGCAGGAGTAGGATGTTGGGTTCAACTGAACAAATACAAGACAGCCCAGGGGTGGCCCAAAACCTCCCTCACCATACACACTTGGTTTCACACTTGTGTGATCACAGACATCGCATGTGTTTCGCACCGCTATGGTACTGGCACTGGGTTGCTACAGTTCATTGAGGGAACCATGAATGCCAACATGTACTGTGACATACTGAAGCAGAGCATGAACCCCTCCCTTCGGAGACTGGGCCGCAGGGCAGTATTCAAACATAATAACAACCCCAAACACACCTCCAAGACGACCAATGCCTTGCTAAAGAAGCCGAGGGTAAAGGTGATGGACTTGCCAAGCATATCTCCAGACCTAAACCCTATTGAGCATATGTGGGGCATCTTCAAATGGAAGGTGGAGGAGTAAAGGTCTCTAACATCCACCAGCTCTGTGATGTTGTCATGGAGGAGTGGAAGAGGACTCCAGTGGCAACCTTTGAAGCCCTGGTGAACTCCATGCCCAAGAGAGTTAAGGCAGTGCTGGGAAATAATGGTGGCCACACAAAATATTGACACTTTGGGTCCAATTTGGACATTTTAATTTAGGGGTGTACTCACTTTTGTTGCCAGCGGTTTAGACAATAATGGCTGTGTGTTGAGTTATTTTGAGGGGACAGACAAGCTGTACACTCACTACTTTACATTGTAGCAAAGTGTCATTTCTTCAGTGTTGTCACATGAAAAGATATAATAAAATATTTACAAAAATGTGAGGGGTGTACTCACTTTTGTGGGATACTGTATGTCTTCTGGATAAATGGGAGTAATTTCTAAGGTGAGAGTCCCCCAACGCCAATTTTCAGCAAGCTGAGTGATCAAAATCGTGGCGGACAGATATATAGGTATTACATTGGTATTTAATTGTAGCACTGTGTATTGTCTCTAGCCATGACCTGGTATTTGCATCTCTGGTAATTATACCATTTATGGATTTAAGGCGCAAGAGAAAACATGCGTGTGAATCCTGTATAATAGTTGTCAAAAGTGTTTTACATTTTCCAAAATCATTAAAAATCCTTGATCATTTAGTGATAATTCCCTTTGCTCCACAATAAAGGAAACAATGCCCCAATGCAACATGATCGGTCACATTCGGGTACTGTTTGTGTTGAGATTTTTCCACTGGTCTTCCTTCTGAAAAGTGGATTCTAGTCACCATGGGCAGCACACTTGCATTTCAAGCCTCTTTATATATACTGTACATACATACACATATACTCCTCTGATGCTTGCAGTCCTCACGCTCTTAGTAGTAGGATCTTTCTAAACATAAATAGCCTCATAGCCCAGCTCTTTCATGTACTCCTCAAGGAAGCTGTCTAAAGAAGCAGACTTGTGGAATCAGAATCGTATTTCTAACAAATACGTTTATAAAGCAGAAACACAAATGTATGCTTAAGGCCTTTTGTGTTTACTCCAGTAAAAAACATCATAGCCATAAGGGCTTGGAAGAGGATGGGATAAAAACTGGTATAGAATTGAATCTGTTGGGAATTAAAAGATTAAACTTCATTAATTGCTTAAGGCAATCCATATTGTAGTCCAATTTTCTCGGCTCCACCTTTCACACATCAGAACAAAAGAGTTTAAACCTAAACTGTGTGGTGGAGAATTACTGTCAAATTGCAGGTTGCCGTGCTTCTATTGTAAAAGCAGTCTATGTTTAATGCAGTTCTGTTGGTACAGACAGCGTTTCCCATTAGGCATAAGGCTGGTGGTTGGTACAGCACATGGCATGTCATGGCATCTAAAAAGGAGGACTATATGGAGCCCAGCACTTAAAGAGGTACTGAACTCTTGAAGCTGTGCTCAAAAAAAAGTCAAGGCAGAGGCCAATAACTAGTATCCAAGATTGCCTGGTGGTCTCCCTGATCTTTGCACTGATTTACCATGTCTTATTCTGCACAGTCTCTGTGTGGAGGTGGCCATTTTGGTAGAGGCAGGGTTTTGCTTCTTCAAAGCCCCCCAGCAAGGTGAACCTTAAGCAGCACAGTAGTGAGCTCACTGTATCTTACTCCAAACTCTCTGAAGCTAGATGGTAGAGTCAGCAATGCCCTAGATCTCACACTGCAGATGTACAGCTATGAGGTTGTAACAGTTAAATTGGTTCTAAAGGCTCAGGGTTTTTTACCTTCATGTATTCTACGTATAAAGGTAAAAAAACTTGCCCCCCTAAAACTTAGATGTGACCCATCGTGATCCAGCGATGTACACGACATCCTTGGCTCTCCGCTGCTGTCAGTCACAGCCAGTGAGTCAATGAGAATGGAGATGGGGTAGGGACAAGCCTTGGCTCTGTGTCTGAATGGACACACAGAGCAGCAGCTTGGCTCGGGTGCCCCCACAGCAAGCCATTTGCTTTGGAAGCACTTAGCAGGAGGAAGGGGCCAGGAGTGCCAACGGGGGACCCAAGAAGAGGAGAATCGGGGATGCTCGTTGTTTCTAAGTGTTTTCTATAAACACTTGCCGACGGCTTTACATATATACGTTGCAGTTTGCAAGTGGTTTATTGTGGTTATGGCTGAGGCTATCAGCCATAACCCCGGTATCTTTTATTTATTTTTTTTGCCAGCGGGTGCCTTTCTTATTAAAGTGATCCAAGTGGCTCATTAGCCACTGGATTGCTTTCTGAAGCAGCGGTGGGGGACGTCCCCCCTCCCTTCCCCTACTCATTCCCCCCCCCTCCCTTCTCGGGCTTACCATATTCAGATCATCTCTGATTGCCTTTATGGCCTTGGAGGACCGGAGCAATGTCATAATGTAATTTCCAGTCTAGGGCGGAAGTAAACAATTGTTTGTTTGTATGTTTTTTAAAGCAAAAGATCAAAAAAATTAATATTTTTGTTATCTTTTATTTTTAAGGTAAAGGAGATATTGGGGTTCTTTTTGACCCCAGATCTCTCTATAAAAAAAAAAAAAAAAACTGTCATCCTTATTTCTATTACAGAGGATGTTTACAGTGTACAAATAAAAAATAAAAAAAATAACTTAAAAAAATAAATAGATTTAAAACGCCCCCATCCCACCATACTCGCGTGCAGAAGCATAAGCAAGTTGGGTAAACGGTTTTCGCACCACACGAGAGGTATCACCGCGAACGTTAGAGCGAGAGCAATAAATCTAGCGCTAGACCCCCTGTGTAACTCTAAACTGGTAACCTGTAAAAAATTTTAAAGCGTTGCCTATGTAGATTTTTAAGTACCGTAATCTGTGGCCATTCCACAAGTGTGCGCAATTTTAAAGCATTACGTTTTAGGTATTAATTTACTGGACGTAACATCCTCTTTCATATTTTACAAAAAAATTGTGGTGTATATTTTCTTTTGTTTTTAATTCTTCAAAGTGTATTTTTTCAGTTTCTATAACCGTTGCGCAAATACCAGTGTGACATAAACAATTGCAACGATTGCTATTTTGTTCCCTAGGGTCCCTGCTAAAAAAAAATACACTGCTCAAAAAAAATTAAAGGAACACTTTGAAAATACATCAGATCTCATTGGGGAAAAATCTCATGCTGGATATCTATACTGATATGGACTGAGTAATGAGTTAGAAACTGAAGGATGCCACATTATTTGTTGGAAATTAAAATTATTAACCTACAGAGGGCTGAAATCAAAGTGAAAAAATGAAGCAGGCTAGTCTATTTTGCTGAAATTTAATTGCAGCAACTCAAAATGGTACTCAGTAGATTGTATGGCCCCCGACGTGCTTATGGCCTAATGGCAGTCAGGGAGCCATTGTCTAGCCTGTAGAGGTCTGTGCGTCACTCCATGGGTATGTCTCCTCGGACCATTACTGACCCACCACCAAATCGGTTATGCTGAATGATGTTACAATCAGCAAAACATTCTCCACAGCTTCTCCAGACCCTTTCACACCTGCCACATGCTCAGGGTGAACCTGTTCTCAACTGTGAAAAGCACAGGGCGCCAATGGCTGACCTGCCAATTCTGGTGTTCTATGACAAATGCCAATGGAGCTCCACGGTGCCGGGCAGTGAGCACATGGCCCACTAGCAGATGTTGGACCCTCAGGCCGCTCTCATAAAGTCTGTTTCTGATTGTTTGGTCAGAGACATTCACACCAGTGGCCTGCTGGAGGTCATTTTGTAGGGCTCTGGCAGTGCTCATCGTGTTCCTCAGTGCACAAAAGAGCACATACCAGTCCTGGTAATAGGTTAAGAACCTTCTACGGCCCTGTCCAGCTCTCTAAAACTGCCTGTCTCCTGGAATCCCCTCCATGCTCGGAGACACAGTAAACCTTCTAGCAATTGCACATATTGATGTTGTGCAACCTCTATAGGGTCCAGGTATCCCCTCATGCTACCAGTAGTGACACTGACCCTAGCCAAATGCAAAACTAGTGAGAAACAGTCAGAAAATGATGAGTAGGTTAAAAATGTCCATGACTTCCACCATTCCTGTTTTGGAGGTCATCTTATTGTTGCCCATCTAGTGCACCTGTTAATGTAATTAACCACAAAGCAGCTCAAACTGATTAACAACCCCCTCTGCTATTTATATTGTATCTGTACCTATATTTTTGCAAATATAAAGTTAAAAAACAAATTTTAGTCAGCCATGGCCCAGGTCAGGTAATTGTGCATTGGTTACTGCACCATCCAATTAGTCCTTACTGTTTGCATTGCTTCTTAAAATCTTTGTTTAGTTATTTTCAAATACTTCCATGGCATAACCTTAGCCATAGTATCCCACCAGCTGCTATTTAGGGGTGAAAGGGGCCCCATTGGGGGGATGTTGAGGCAATTTAAACATAACCTGTGTGCGTGTAAAAATAACACAAATTCATCACTGTGTTTAACCACTTCAGGTCTGCCCTATATCAAATTTTCTGCTACAGGACGGCAACTATGCGCCAGATCACGTATATATATACACGTGATTTGAAACTTCCAGGTAGGGACTGCGCATGTGCCCTTCCGGCGGCTCGCTTCCACTGTGATCACACACAGCGGGAGCCAATCGGTGGGTACATGGGACCCAATGTCCTCAGGCACCTGCTGATCTTTAGGCAGAGAGACAGAACGGCGATCTGCCTATGTAAACAGGGCAGATCGCTGTTCTGACAGGAGGAAAGGGATGGAATTTGTGTCCCTGCAAAGCAGGGAATAAATTCCATCTCTTCCCCTAGTAAAAGCACCTCACACAGTACACATAAACACTGGCTAGGCACACATTTAACCCTTTGATCTCCTCTGATGTTATTCCCTTCCCAGCCAGTACAGCAACAATGCATATTTTTAGCACTAATCACTGTATTAGTATTACTGGTCCCTAAAAAGTGTCAGAATGCCCACTGCAATATTACAGTCTTATCGCCTGATCGCCGACATTACTAGTAAAAGAAAAAAAAATGAAATAAATAAATATATCCCATAGTTTTTAGATGCTATAACTTTTGTCCTAACCAGTCAATATACGCTTATTGGGATTTTTTTTACCAAAAATATGTAGCAGAATACAAATTGCCCTAAATGACTGAAGAAATTAGATTTTTTTTTTTTTTTTAGTTTTTTTATTGGATATGTCTTATAGTAGAAATAAAAAATATTTTTTTCAAAATTGTTGGTATTTTTTTGTTTATAGCGGTGATCAAATACCACCAAAATAGAGCTCAATTTGTGGGACAAAAAGGACACCAATTTATTTGGGTACAGCGTCGCTTGACTGCACAATTGTTAGGTAAAGTAACGCAGTGCTGAATCACAAAAAATGGCCTGGTTTTGAAGGGGGGGGGGGTAAAACTTCTGGAGGTGAAGTGGTTAATAGGATTTGCAGAAGTTCCTGTTAATACTGACCCTCTACCCCCAGTTTCTCAGACCCTCTACCCCCCAGTTTCTCAGACCCGCTCCCCCCAGTTTCTCAGACCCTCTACCCCCAGTTTCTCAGATCACAGGACACCCTTTGCAGAATTTGCTCAACTGCCTTAGTAATGTAGATGATGGAAACAAGAGAACTACCCCCCAAAGTACACAACACAATCTAAATGTTGGAGTAAAATCACAAAATTTATTGAACATAAGGAGCATACAAAAATAACAGAATCTGATGAAATTGGTCATTAAACGGCAGGGTACTCAATAGGTACAAAAAAGCCTAATGTGAATATCAATCCTCGTCATCCCATTGCAGAGGACCTCTGTGACCAAGCCCTGGTGTGCGGGGTAAAACATGTCAGAGGGCGTGGCTGGGGCAACACTCATTCATATATTTGTCAGAATATTTATACTGCTCTGATATAACAGTGTCTATTTATGTAAATAAGCAAAGATCTGTAAATTATGAGAATCTCAACTTATTTCCACAAATCAATATGTAACGAGTTATTTTTAATCGATTAATTTCTTTTTAACAGCATATACCAATTTTAGTGAATACAGTCAACGGTATGGAATATATAAGTATATTTATTCGCAAGACATGTAATCACAATAAATGGTTAGACTTGAGGTGACACAAAGAGATAACTTTGACATAAAATACAAACTTAAAACGATAAATGCAATGTGATATGTAGCTCAATGATGAACTTAAAAAAGAAAGCAAGGTTAAGTTTTCCCCAGGTATAGTAGAAACCATAAATAAGTGTTCTATATAATCGGACCACAATTGTCTGTGAATTGCGCAGCCAAAAGTCACTCCGCTGCAGTTGGAGTGAGAATAGGCCATGCAAAACGGGAGACTAAATCGCTAATATTGCGCTAAACTTGATATTAATAAAAACGTATAAAAAACAAAAATCAGTTTTTAGAGAAAAATCGAATATGGTTCATACGGCTGGGACTGTATACTCATTACCCTTTAATATGAAATATAAAACATAGAAGGAAGGAAATAAACAATATTAAATAATAATCAAATAAACAGCATGGTATATTTACCACATTTAAAATGGCTGCTAGCTTAAAATGGTCACTATCAGAGTCCTTAAGATGGCTGCATTCCCAAAATGGTGGCCAGTTAGGGAGGAGTTTCGTTTGGCGTACTTCAAAGTTTCAGATAAATGATGGAGCAAGATGGAGTATGTATAGATGAGTATATGTATGGATGTGAGTAGTGTGTGTGTTGAAAGTGTAATGAATGTTGTCGTAATGTATGTGTGTCCTATTACATCTGGGTTTCCCTTTTTATATTGTGTTGAACAAAAGGCCAGTAAAATTACCATAAGCTGAACACAGAAGGAGGAACTTTATCCCCATTGGTTGGGATTACTTATCCATTAACTGGTGAGGTCATTGGGCGACACCTCTACTAGTCATCCAGTATATTGGATATTAGAATTATATGATAAGTTCTTCATTTAAGAATAATCATAAAAACAACGTAAAAATCTATCGATACTCTCATAGTATAGACATGTCCATCTAATATCTCCATTATGTATCTAGATAAGGATTGAACCTGGTAACGCCATTTAATAAGGATATATATTAATACTATATATATATATATATTAATACTATATATATATATATATATATATATATAGATTGGAAATTATTGATTTACCCAGAGACTACATTTAGTAGCAGTCACCAAAGGGGGCAGTGTTCTATTACTTATTAGATTCAGTATATAGCATACAATAGCACCACTATTATACTGATAACCTTATGACCTGGGCTGAGCAAAAGTAATTAAATCACTTGAATTTTGTCATATGCTGTCAGACTTTGCATCTGGCTTGTAGGATTTATATGACTTAGCCAAGGCTGAAACAATTCTTATATAAACACTCCCTCCACATGCCTTAAAATTAAGTAATTATTTTCAAGACACACAAGTCCTTACACTTAAAATAAATATTCTAATATATATATATATCTATCCAACATTATATAAATTCCAAGCTCACACTTACTATATCAATAATAAAAATACAATGGTGTTAATATACATCTTACACATGATGATGCTTTCTAAAACGTATATTTAAATGAACCTTTAAAAAGAAATATACTGAACTTATTGTTCATTGTAAAATACAGACAATCAAGAAGACATCACCCCTCTTAAAACCTGGTGCCATCCTGGCTAGGCTTTTCTCAGGTGAAATGTCAGAAAGTCCCATTATTTACGATTTAAAGACTTACAGAGATCTTCTGTAGAACTTAAGACTCTCTGTAAAGGCATCTTGCTCAAAAGAACATAAACTTTTAATGACCCCATACAAGATGGATGCTATACTGTTCAGAATCTCTCTGTATAGGACTAAAAATACAGGGCTTCTAAATATAAGTCAATTTTTTTCTTTTATTTAATCTCCCCAATAATCCTGACATATTTATGCACTGGGTTGGTGAGCGGTGTTCCGTCCATTCTTTATTGATGCTTCTACACCCCTGTATGGTCCATAGCAACTGCTCCCTTCGCTGCAACCAGTGCAGAGAGCTTTGTCATCGACTGTATCACACCGTGGCAGAGCAAAAAGCAGGGCAAAACAGAAACAATGTGACAGAAGTACTATGAGGTTGCTTTTCAAGTCAACAGAAATACACCTTATTCTGTTGGAAACCATCCATCTGTGTCTGAGCTGTACTGTTTTAGGTAAATATAGATATTCAGTGGAACAGAAATTTATTTTTGATCTGGAAAGCCACAGAAGGTATTGTAATCTGATTTGTGTCATGGTAGGCTTTTTCAGAGACCGATAGCTTAATAATCTGCTTGTGTTGGTGTTGATTTGTCCTTTAACCCACTTGACCTCTGGAAGGTTTTAATGCCTTCATGACCGAGACATGTTTTTGCTATTCAGCACTGCGCTACTTTGTGTGGTCATGTAACACTGCAAGCAAATTAAATTTATATCATTTTTTTTTGACAGAAATAGAGCTTTCTTTTGGTGGTATTTGATCACTACTGGGGTTTTATTTTATGTTATATAAACAAAAAAAATAATTTTGAAAAAAAAAAACGTAATATTTTCTACTTTGTTATAAAACATATCCAATTAAAAAAAAATTTCATCAAATTTCTTCATAAATTTAGGCCAGAATGTATTCTGCTACATGTCTTCAGGAAAAAGAAAAAATAAATTCCCATGCTGACCTGTTTGTAGCCTATTAAAAGAGAAGTCCAGGCAAAAACCTAACACTAAATCTGCTCTGTGTCACATTCTAAACCTAATCTATCTAACCCTGTTAAGCAAAAATCACTGTACTTACCTTTTCTGCAGCCGATCCGGTCCCATGCTGAGCTGTCAGGGGGCGGCTTCATTGTAGAGGCGGGAGCAGGCGAGGCACTCGACAATGGAAGTCCCATAGTAATTCTATGAGTGACATCACTTCCCAGGCATTTCACAGCCGTTGTTGGTCCTCTCCTTCACAGACCTTCATCTGCTGCTGGAGACCGGACCGGATCGCCTGTAGAATATGTAAGTACAGCGACTTTTGCTTTACAGGGTTAGATAGATTAGGTTAAGAATGTGGCACAGAGCAGGTTTAGCCTGGACTGCTACTTTAAGCTGGATCAGTTGCCTGATGTTGTATTGCTTCTTTATGGTGTATATTTACTGCCTGCAGAGTGCTGGCTGCCTCTCAAAATAAAGATTTTGAAACAGTGTGTGTATATATACTGGAATTTACGCATTGAACTGTAATGGCGGTGATCAGTGACTTATAGTATGACTGTGATGGGGTGGTGGGCAATCTGGTGCTAGGACGGTCACTAACTGACATTGCTAGTGACACTAGTGTCAGTGTATATTATTAGCACTGATTACTGTATTATGCTAATGACACTGGCTGGGAAGGGGTAAACATCGCTGGGCAATTAATGGGTTAACTTGTTGTTGTGCCTAACAATGTGTGTATTATGGGCTGCTTTTACAAACTAATCTGCTGTTTTTTTTCTCCCTGCTTTTCAAGAAGAAATGGCCAGTTTGCTGTTCACTGTTCAGAGGGGACACAGCCAATCAGCAGGTTTCAGCTGAACGAATTGGCTGAAAGGCTGAAACCTACTGCCAAAATCATGCTGTGTCCAATAACCGCACAGGGCGGCAGGGAGTGCACATGTGCGCCCCAAACCTGGAAGCAAGCCGGCAACATACAGTGCCTTGAAAAAGTATTCATGCCCCTTGAAATGTTCCACAATTACTTATGTTACAACCAAAAATGTAAATGTATTTTTCTGGGATTTTATGTGATAGACTGACACAAAGTGGCACATAATTGTGAAGTGGAAGGAAAATGAAAAATTGTTTTCAAATTTAAAAAAATATATATTTCTGAAAAGTGTGGCGTGTATTTGTATTCAGCCCCCTTTACTCCGATACCCCTAACTAAAATATAGTGGAAACGATTGCCTTCAGAAGTCACCTAATTAGTCCACCTATGTGTAATATAATCTAAGAATACATAGAGCTGTTCTGTGAAGCCATCAGAGGTTTGTTGGAGAACTTTAGTGAACAAATGGCATCATGAAGGCCAGGGAACACACCAGACAGGTCAGGGATAAAGTTGCAGAGAAGTTTAAAGCAGGGTTAGATTATAAAAAAAAAAAAAATAATATCTCAAGCTTTGAACATCTCAGGGAGCACTGTTCAATCCATTATCCGAAAACGGAAAGAGTATGGCACAACTGTAAACCTAGCAAGACATGGTTGTCCACCTAAATGGACAGGCCGGGCAAGGAGAGCATTGATCAGAGAAGCAGCCAAGAGGTCCATGGTAACTCTGGAGAAGCTGCAGAGATCCACAGCTCAGGTGGGAAAATCTGACCACAAGACAACTATTAGTTGGGCACTCCACAAATCTGGCCTTTATGGAGGAGTGGCAAAAAGAAAGCCATTGTTGAAAGAAAGCCATAAGAAGTCCCGTTTGCAGTTTGCGAGAAGCCGTGTGGGGGACACAGCAAACATGTGGAAGAAGGTGCTCAGGTCAGAGGAGACCAAAATTGAACTTTTTGGCCTAAAAGCAAAACGCTATGTGTGGCGGAAAACTAACACTGCACATCACCCTGAACACACCATCCCCAATCCTCAGCAGGGACAGGGAAGCTGGTCAGAGTTGATGAGAAGATGGATGGAGCCAAATACAGGGCAATCTTAGAAGAAAACCTGTTAGAGTCTGCAAAAGACTTGAGACTGGGGCGGAGGTTCACCTTCCAGTAGGACAACAACCCTAAACATACAGCCAGAGCTACAATGGAATGGTTTCGTTTAAAGAATAGAATGGCCCAGTCAAAGTCCAGACCAATTGAGAATCTGTGGCAAGACTTTAAAATTGCTGTTCACCATCCAATCAGACAAAGCTTGAGCTACTTTGCAAAGAAGAATGGGCAAATAATTAACTCTCTAGATGTGCAAAGCTGGTAGAGACATCCCCAAAAAGACTTGCAGCTGTAATTGCAGCAAAAGGTGGTTCTACAAAGTATTGACTCGCCACACTTTTCACATATTTTTTTGAAAAAAATGTTGAAAACCATTTTTCATTTTCCTTCCACTTCACAATTATGTGCCACTTTGTGTTGGTCTATCACATAAAATCCCAATAAAATACATTAATGTTTTTATGTTGTAACATGACAAAATGTGGAAAATGTCAAGGGGTATGAATACTTTTCAAGGCACTGTACCTGAACATTGCCGTGCCTACACGTGCCGCCCAATCTCAGTGTATTTACTGTGAGCGGTTGGCAGGTTAAACCAAAAAGGTGGTTTCACCAGGCAGTGGCTTTACTGTTCTAGAAAAGGTTTGTAAACTAGCTGCCCAGATTTAGAAATCCTTTGGCAGATTAAAGAAAAAAAAAAAAGCACATTGTATATCTAGCTTTTTGTCCTCATTTTCTGTTTAATAAGCAGTACTTTTTTTTAACTTTAAAATCTTAAAAGTGACCAGTCACCTCGATTGTAATGGTGTTCTCTTCTTCCTCCACAGGGGCTCAGAAGCATTGAGTACTGTCTCAGGTAACAGAAATACCACAGTCACTTTCACCGTCTGTCCTGGAGCAAACCAGCCAATCACGCTACAGAACAGGACACCCGAATACGACAGCAGGATAGTTGGTATGAGGCGAGCCCCCAGCCCTGTGGTATGTCCGGCTGAGATTGCAAGAGATATCAAGCCTGGTCCACTGTCGGCTCCACCCGCCTCCATTTCTGATGTCTTTATTCTACCAACTCCACCCCCCACTGGGGACCTCTTTGGGATGAGTATGGGGAGAAGCCGGTCCCCCTCCCCTTCAATTTTACAACAGCCAATCTCCAATAAGCCTTTTTCAGCAAAGCCTGTCCATATGTGGACTAAACAAGATGTCGCTGACTGGTTGGAAAGTCTACACCTGGGAGAGCACAAGGAGATGTTTATGGACAATGAAATAGATGGAACCCACCTACCAAACCTTCAGAAAGAAGACTTGATAGATCTGGGAGTCACAAGAGTAGGACACAGAATGAACATAGAACGAGCGTTAAAACAGCTTTTGGACAGATAGAAGTACCTTGCCTTGCTTCTTCAGAATTTCTTTTCCTGACAGTTTCTTATAGGGGTCCTTAAATTACTTAAGGAAAATACAAATTTAGAAAAAATCTTTACTGCAAGTTTAAATAGCTGTACAGATAATTTATAAGCACAATATTTTAAGGAGAAAAGTGGCTGGTCTACTGGGCAGCCTTTGTGCCACTATAGTTGTAGAAAGAAAATGGAAAAAAAAACACTTTTGTGATTTAATATAATACTATTTCTGTGGAATAATTATTTGGAAAAAAAAAAAAAACTTAGTTCAGCCTTTTTAAAAAAAAAAAGAAAAAAAATCAGCCTCATTTGAATGCACATGAACCAGCTGAGCTGTGTTGTATTTTCTATCTTTCTAGAACTTCTTCAAAGAAGAATAGAGCTTTTCTCTTCAGCCGTGGGTAATGGATAATGCAGTGGGTACTGCAAATGTAGAAAATTTCACTGACACCCCCTTATGGAAACAAAGTCATTTGTCCCTGTACAGAGTCAGAGGGACCTGCTGTTTTTGGCCTGGTCGACCGTGGCCCTCCTCTGAGACTGGACGGGGGTCTTGATCTCTTACATGTTCTTCTTTTGCAGGTACCAATTTGTATCCAGGTTCATATTTATCGTTGTAATAATAAAAAAAACAAAGAGAAAAAAAAAACAAAACCAAGCAAAAAGGTGTTTTATTTGAGAGTATTTCTGGTTGTGTTTCCATAATCAGCTGGGTGAGACTGTATTAAATCCACTAACATTTTTTTTCCCCACAATCCATTATCTTATAGTGGATAGCTCCCCTTTTACAAAGTGTACACAATGGTTTTTTAGCCATCATTGTCTTCCACTTGGTGATAATTTAAGAATTAAAACTATTAAGCAGAAAGGCCATGTTACTTTTCTTTTTCTATTGAATGCATATGGTATTACCTCTTGATATGTGCCAGAAAACTGTTGCAATCTGCTTGTGATACAGTCGCAGTCGCTGGTGAACAAGACAGTTGCGGACTAGAATCATGTGTGTGAATGAGGATCCTTCAGTAGAAGTGGGCCCTTTTTGTGAGGCCTTATTACCATGAGCAAACAAAAGCTTCAGATAGCCACAGCTTGGAGCCCACTACTTTTGCTTGCATTAGGCTTGCAAGACCACTTCCAATCACCTCTGTGGTAATTGGGTGCGATCATACATGTATGACACGTGTCTATCGCAGAGGTAAATACGGGCTGCCTTGCGCTCTTCAATGGCTACTCGTTGTGGAGCACTAAGCTGCATCTGATTTGTTTATTTTCCTGACAAAACGAGGCCTACATTGAGACCCCGTTCACACTGGGGCGATCCGACTTGCCGGGGCGACCTCACAAGTCGCGGCGCGCAGCTCGCACCGCGACCACGGAGCGGCCGGCACGGACTTCATAACATTGAAGTCAATGCAGGTCGCCCCAAAGAAGCTCCAGACCCTTTTTCTAAGTCGGAACGACTTGTGTCGCTCCTATTAGAACGGGTCCACAGCTTCTCTATGACAGGCAACCTACGGCGACCTGTCAGGCGACCAGGTCGCCCCAGTGTGAACGGGGTCTGAAGAGATATTCACTGTATTGAATGCCTAGGACTAGCTCCCAGCAACTTTACAGCTGCCCCCATTGTGCCTGAGTGACCAGCGCACTTAAACAGTGAGGGCCTTGCTTGCTCCCTGAATGGTTTTGTATTTTCTTTTTTTTTTCTTTGCTTGAGTAGACTTATTTTCGGGCACCTGACTAAAAATATGTATTTACTAGAAATAAGATGAATGGTTACAGAGCTAACTAAATAGTATATTTTTACACAGTATCTTTATTGAAAGGGTGTATAGGGTGGAAGTTTATCCATATTTGCTATTTAAAAAAAAATGCCATAAAAAAAACTTAGTAGAAGAACCTATGTGCTGCCGGTTCTGTAGAGTTTCATCCGTAAGTAACAAGGATGAAGGATGGCCCTGATCAAATAGGAACCGATAGCAAGGAGTTTTTAAAGTGTCAAATAAATAATAACCTGCATCTGGTTCTAGACTGTACAGTGGTACAGACATGGTAGCGTTGCGTTTCATGCTACTTGGGGATTTTAGGCTTAGAACTTTTTTTGTTACATAGTGTAATTTAAGAGAGTCTTTTTCTTGACATATCTAGTTTATGTAATTTTCTGTGTATACAAACACCAAAATTTTACAAAAAAAAAAAAATCTAATCTTGTAAATTGTGTAAAACTTGCACAGCTGCCAGTGCTGGGGAATTCTGCAATTCTCCTTTTATTATATAATTATACAAATGACTACATGTGACTGTTTATTAACTATATCACAGAGTTTTTTTTTTTTTCTTTTTTTTTTTTCTATATATAATTCTGTGATACTTTGTTTTAATTCAATTCTGTTCCTTGAAACCTTCATAATTTTAATTCGGATGAAACCATGTCAGAGCCAAAACTCACCACCTGAGTCCCACCCTGCACCACCAACAATTATTATTATTCTTTTTTAATTTTTTTTTTTTTTTTTTTTTAAGTGAGTCTGTTTCTCTTTCTAGTTTTGTGTTACAGCCTGTGTTCACGTTGTTAATGTTGCTGTATTTTTGTGCTTTTAATTCCAATGATAAAGAACAAATTAAAAGGAGAAAAAAAAAATCAAGCTATTGTAATTGCACTTTTCCAAATCCTCAAAACTACTGTATGGCAACCAAATTACTGTAAGACAAAATAAATATAATATTGCACTAAGATTGTGGCTCTGATTGCAGACTTAAAACAAAATGTTCTGTACGGAATCAATAAAATTATGTTGCCAATTCCTGAATTGAGGCTTTCAAATTGTATTGAAGAAGCACTGTATGTGCAGCCTTGACAAATGCATAATATTCTACTCAGAGATGTACCAGTCATTAAAGGAGATTTACAAATAAGGAAAATTTCTCTTCATTTTTTTTTAGCTTGAACTGAATGTGTTACTATTTTTGCATTCACACAAGGGAGCAAAGTTTGCAACTAGGAATGGAAGAAAAAAGGTCATACCTAAACTCTTCTGTGTTCTGACACCAATGCATACCAGGACCCCACAGCATCTTGCCGTTTATTAGGTAACCGTACTAACAAAACGCATCTGCTTTTTGATAAATCCAAGGACACTACACCACTTTGCAACCTCCCAATCTCTGATGTTGGGTTGTTGTAGAAACAATAGGGTTAATTTACTAAATGCAAATAGACTGTGCACTTTAAAAAGTGCAGCGCTCCAGAGCTTAGTAAATGATGTAAGGAAAATAAAATTAAAAACTTTTTTGCTTGCACATGTAATTGGGTATTCTTTACAAAGTGAAGTTTTTACCTCCTTTACTAAGCTCTGGAGCAACTGCACTTGCAGATTTTGCAAAATGCACAAACTATTTGCCTTTGGTAAATCAACCCCATTGTTTTTCAAATTAAAACCTAACTCCAATGTAAAAAAAACAAAAAAAAACAAAACTAAATAAAAATTCATTTAAAATTACCCAACTCCCATAAAAATAAAAAGCGGTTTCACTGCAATACTCTCCTCCCCTCCAGAGCAGCTTATCCACTCCATCCGGCAAACTGAGTCCCTCTTCCAGACTAAGCCCTGGTTCACATTGATGCTACTTTGCGAAGTACAGCTTTATGCTGTGCAGGAACTATCGGTGCCATCGCTGACAATAGGCTGCAACTTGTCATGTTATTTTACCTCTCAAATCGCATGACAAATCGCTCCAATGTGAATGAAGGCTGAATGACAAGCCACATCTTTCAACCCACTTCCTGTGGGCCCAGGATGCATTAGGTACACCCACAGGGGGGTATGCTATCATGCCAGTCAAGGCTCACAGGAGAGTGCTGCAGAGAAAAGCAGAGACCATGGGACAGGAACATTGGACTGGTGGGTGCCTAACCTGGAGTTGCACTTTAAAATTTTCTGTGTTTACATTTCAAGTGTCTGCACTGTACAGTGAAGAGGGCAACATCCCTGCAGACCTTGAGAACAACAAGAAAGCCATCTGTTCAAAATACCTCTGTGAGGCAAAAAGGTGGATTTGCTTAAGGCAAATACACTTTGCACTTGGAAGTGCACTTCAAGTGCAGTTGCTCCAGATCTGAGGGGAAGCGTTGCTGATTTCCATCATCCAATCATGTGCAAGCAAAAAAAAAAAATTTTTTTCTTGGATGTTCCCTTCAAATCTAGAGCAACTGCACTTGCAGTGCAAAGACTATTTACCTTTAGTAAATCAACCCCAGTGTCTTCATTGCCAGGATCCATCAATGATTATTTCAATTCATCACATTTATGCAATTACTGGAGAAACTGCTAACACACTGATAGAAGGCAGCCCCCTTTCATAACTGGGGTTCTTAAATGCTTCTCACTCCTGGCCTGCAGACCTGCTACACTCTGCACTGTAACAGCGCAGAATACAGACAGGCTGAATGTAAACTAAACAATGTTATTACAGGTCTCGGTGCATATGGAAGGAAAATGAAGGGGTGAAACAAATATATGTGCAAAAAAAAACTCCTTAAATGTAATTAAGCTGGAATTGCTGACTAACCTCTGGATATGGCAGTAGCATTGTGCGTCTCTGGATTTCTTATTGTGAGTTGATGACTTTAAAAAAAAAAAAAAAGATAGAACTTCTTATTAGCAGTATTAATATTATTAAATCAGGAGCACAGGCAGAGAAATTGCATTTTCAGTAGGAGGCACGGAAAAGCAGCCAATATGTTTAAGTTATGACGCCTTTTCCCCAGCCATATAAAATACACCTCAGAATATGTAAACCTACCTCCTAGTTATCAGAGATGGCACTTTCATTTCTACAATGGTTAGTACCAAAATCAACCATATAGAAAAACAAACAATTTGAATACATTGGTGCCTTTTTTAGATAATATCAATCTTAATAAAAATAAGGGCGGGGGGGGGGGCCTTTATAACAGAGGGAATATAAACTTTGCTGTTCAAGTTAACATCATATATAAAAAAGACCACTACTTTATAAATAGACTCCATAGACTCCCAGCCAGGTATCGACAGGTGCTGAAAAACACTGCTTCGTCATTAAAATCTGACTATCTCTGCTCCTTAGTGCCAAAAGAGCAGAAGATCCTGGGAGCCGCACATCAGAACAAAACCTGCTGTGTGTAGACAAGTGGAAGTCTCAGCCTGGACCCCTGCCAGGCCACACCCCCAACACGTTTCACTTCCAACCACTGGAGCTTACTCATGGGATCCCAGGATCCTCTGCTCCTATCTGTCACTGTCTGGAGGGTAAGCGGGCTCCTTCCCAGCCAGTAGGCACAGGACTACACTTCCTAGTAGCCTGAGCAGCTCACATACAAACCAAGAGTCCTTAGTGTCAAAAGGTAGAAAAGAACAAAGGAAAAAAGTATGCCCCTTGACTGCACTGAATACCCCCAGTCACAAAGAAGTTTAAAGGGTTTTTTCATTCAAAAAATTGTAATTATTGCTCTCAGAGGCAAAGGACGCAAGTCACCTTCAGGAATGCATCTCTTAGCTAAAAAACAACTGCAGAAAGCACTCACGGGTAGCAAGTATGTGGCCCAAATTCAGGATGGTTGTCAAGGACCCGGCTACTCAATGAGAATGGCAAAAGTGAGTGAGTTATATATACACATCTGGAGCACAAGAGAAGGGAATAGGTGAAGCACTTATTAGGAGGGAAGTGAAAATTCCTCATATAATAAACATCCTCCAGGAAAATAATTGGTATTAGTACCAGTTGGTAAATGGTATTAGTATAGGAAATGGAGATAAAAGTATTTAAAGCCTAGTAGAAATGAACATAAACGGATGCCATCACTCATGTAAAACCAGCTTTAATATAATAAAGTAGAGGACACACAACATATACCCTGGAATTCATAAAGATACATTTTACAAAAGTGTCTCCCATGCATTCTAAAAGTGATGCAGCATGCGCCAAATTCCTGTACCGCTCTAGAACTTGTACTTGAATTTGGCGCATGCTGCGCCACTTTAAGAATGCACGCGAGACACTTTTGCAAAATCTGTCTGTGCCACTTTCTTAGTATGCCAAAAGAGAGCTGGTCTTAATGAGCGGTTTTACATTGTTGACAACATTAGTGTACGGCCCTGTTCTACTTGACAAGCAGCAAAGCTGAGTGGGGCTCCTGGGTGTGCACTTAATGGGAGCTGAAGGAACAGGAAAAGAGGCAAATTTGGAGCAGCACAGTTACTATTCATTCCACAAACTATTTAATTTTCTGTTCATGTATGCTGTGGGGCAGTGTGCATGTTGCTGTGCTGCAGTGCCATTAATTTTTTTTTTTTTTTTTATTATTACAAATTCTTTAATTAGCATGGAAGCAGTTTCCAGTATATCTATACAAAAAAAAAAATGAATGAGGTACAGCTGTAGATAGAAAATACAACCACAAACTTCTAATAGTCATAACCGTTGAATAGTATAGTAAATTTGGGGTCAGTAACATGTATAGACCAAACGAAATAGCAAAGATAGGTTCAGTCCCAGGGTGTCAACAAGGTCTTTAAAAAACATTAGGGCTAGAGACCAGAAGTGAACCCCATTCAATAGGAGCAAAAAAATGGTTGCAGTGGGGGAGAGAAAGTACTCATCCATGACAGAGAAAGAACTGCTAGAGTTTTTATAACAAGGGGAGGAAAGAAGGAAGAAAAGTAATACGTGAAACAGAAAGGAAAAAAGAGAGAGGAGGAAGAGAGGGGAAAAAAGGGGAGGTTACCTGTCAGATGTTACCTTACCTGCACCTGTTACCTGTCGGAGATTACCTGCACCTATCAGCCTGCAGAACTCACATAAAAGAGGGCTTTACCCTCCTCAGAGAAGACAGACATGTTCCACAAATTCCTGGTTTTAGAGTATGCTTCTTTTTCTATGTTGCACAGAAAGCACCAGATCTTCTATCCGATTTAGCTCTTCAACCCTATTGAGCCAGAATCCAATAGACTGTGGCTGGGAATTTTCCAGGTAAGCAGAATGCATGATTTTTCCGAATTCAGGAGCTGGCATAATACTGATTTTTTTGTAGGTTTTGACGGGCATGTTTGAGACGTGAAGGGTGAAAAATGCCAGGTCTTCAAGTATAATGTAATCAGTAAATTTTTGGCCAATCCTCTAGAGCTCTTTCCAGTAATTGCTGAACTTGGGACAGGACCAAAAGATATGCAATAGCATCCCCTGCTCCTCCTGGCACCTCCAACAGTGATCAGTGACATTCAGGAAATATTTATGTAGGAGAGACAGGGTATATTACCAACAAGTCAAAATTTTCAAACCAATGAGCTTCCTGTACTCTTGTACAGATCGAGGATTTTAAGGCAAACCGAATAATGTTATTCTGTTGATCAGCCATGAATGTCCTATCCAAATCCAATTCCCATTTTTCAAGGGCAATTGGTAATCATCTGGGGGTTTTACCAACATGGAGTACATCTTTGAGAGTGTATGAGGCAACAATGCTCCTTATTCAAAGCAATATGTCTTGGACATAGACTGCAGCGAAAGTCACATTGAGGTGGAAGGGAGACCAAAAAATGATGTAGCTGCAATGCCCTCCAAAAGTCCAAGTGAAAAGGGCCCTTAGGGTCTGCTAGTGCCTGTAAGGTGGACCAGTTGTCTGCTACTAGATACAGAGGCCTGATAATGCTCAGAATTGATTAAAGTGCAAAACATCCTATCTCAAAGACCTGGGGGGGGAACGCGGAGAGGTGATGAGAGACAACACGGTGGTGGAGAAAAGCAAGGAACATGCATACCTTAGGTCCTTTCAAAGTGTGAGCTTTAGGAGAGGGGGAAAGTCCCCAAACCACTACGGTGTTCCACATAACGGAATCGGGCTTTGGGCCTGTTCCAGTTGGGGGCCAAAGCTTAATGTGCATGTGCCGATGAGTCTGCCTAGGAGGGCATCCTAATAGTATTTTTGTAGATCTGGAACGGCCAGACCTCCAAATTGTTTAGGAAAAAAGTAAACAGACGACTGCAAATTAATTTGTTTAAAATAATGAGTAGGAATGTGAAAATATGATATACTGTATATACTCGAGTATAAGCCGAGTTTTTCAGCACATTTTTTTGTGCTGAAAACGTCCCCCTCGGCTTATACTCGAGTCAACAAAAAAAAAAAAAGTTCCCGGCCGCTCCGACGTGTTTAAGATTTAAAAATGGCGCCGCCCGGCGTATATATGTCACCGAGCATGCGCCGCCACCGCTCGGGACAGGCCGGAAATAGCCGAACGTATACCAGCTGTCACGAGCGGCGGCGGCACGTGCGCAATGACGTGTCGGGGCTGGGCGGCGCCATTTTTAAAATGAAGGCGCCTCTGGAACAGGTATGTGAGACAGCCGCACTAGTATGCCCGCAACATCTTGTACCATGCTTGCCACCCTGAATTCTCCTGTACATGCCAGCCACACTGCATTCTCCTGTACCATTCCAGTCTCACTGAATTCTCCTGTACCATGCCAGTCTCACTGCATTCTCCTGTACCATGCCAGTCACACTGAATTCTCCTGTACCATGCCAGCCACACTGCATTCTCCTGTACCATGCCAGTCACACTGAATTCTCCTGTACCATGCTTGCCACCCTGAATTCTCTTGTACCATGCTTGCCACCCTGAATTCTCTTGTACCATGCCTGCCACCCTGAATTCTCCTGCACCATGCCTGCCACCCTGAATTCTCCTGCACCATGCCAGCCACCCTGCATTCTCCTGTACCATGCCAGCCACCCTGCATTCTCCTGTACCATGCCAGCCACCCTGCATTCTCCTGTACCATGCCAGCCACCCTGCATTCTCCTGTACCATGCCAGCCACCCTGCATTCTCCTGTACCATGCCCGCCACCCTGCATTCTCACCCTAGGCTTATACTCGAGTCAATCATTTTTCCCATCTTTTTGTGGTAAAAGTAGGGGCCTCGGCTTATACTCGGGTCGGCTTATACTCGAGTATATACGGTACTTGTGGTATATCCCCTGTGTCAATGGATCACCCTATAAACTGGAAAGACTAGAAAAACTAAAAAAACTAAAAAAAACTAATACTAAAGGGGTGGGAAGCAGCTGCTATAGTAAAGTGCTAGTGAATGGGTATGGAGTAACCTTAATAAAGGATTACCTATAGCGCTTGCTCAATAATAAAGTGCAAATATATAATATAAAATATATAAACAGTCCTATAATACTTCAGAAAAAATAGTTTTGGTGCTTATATTAATGTGTATAAGGTTTGTGCAGAAAAAAACCAAGTGAACAAATTGATGTGATATACAAGGAACAAATGTGCGTTCAATAGATTGCACACTACAAATAAATATGAAAAAATGTATATATAAACAGAAAATATTCAAGTTCATACGTAGTGCATGAGATATGTGAATGATCTCATAAATGTTCCACACAGTTCATATACAAATGTGACTTCTTGTGAAAAAAAGTTCAAACATATTTAAAATAACTCTGTGCAGTGCAAAGGTGCAGGTGCTCAGTGCCAGGCTCTCCAATCAGATACTGGTGTCACTTTTTGATTTCCACCGTGGCTAATAGTAAAATTGCTCACTCACCAGACCAATGAGTCTTATATGCCTTATGGCATTAAGACCACATATGCTTAAATGACCCCCAGGGCTGGGATGGGTTCCCTCCTGGTGGGTGCCTCCTCTTTACTCCAGTGGTGTCACTACTCCGCTACCCTCCTCCGGCCGGATATGTTTTAAGAGGGAAAGCTCCAAATAGAAAAGGATAAGGCCTGGAAAAGGTATAAAAATTTTGGCAATATGCTCATTTTGATAATGTTGCAGCATCCAACCCACGAATGAAGTCTGTGGTGCCATGACTCCAGTTAAGTTACAGATCCTACACAGGAGTGGGGGATAGTTGAGATCAAAATGCGGCATAAACAGGCAGGGACACAAGGGCCTAAATATTTTAGAGCTAAATCTGTCCATTTAAATTTGAAACGGAGCTGTAAATTCTGGAGTGCTGTTTCACCGCTTCCATCACTTCAGATTTTGTGAAATTGATCTTGAGGTTAGACAAAGCCCCATAAAGTTTGAATTCCTGAAGGAGATCAGGAAAAGAGCAAGTCATCAGCATAAGCCGACACTTTGTGTTGAGAGTCTTCAATACGAAGGCCCATAATTTCAGGGTTCAAGCAGTCCTGCAAAGGAATAGCTCAAGTGTTAGGGCAAAGAGAATGGGTAATAAGGGACACCCCTGTCTGGTCCCATTAGCAACAGAGAAGGGTTCTGAGAGGACCCCATTTGCCTTTACCAGTGTCGTTGGTGAAGAGTAGAGACTCAAAATCTATTGAAGCATGTCCCCGAGCCCAATGTAACACAAAACCGTGAATATAAACTGCCAGTTTACCCAAAGGCTTTACCGGCATCCGTTCAAAAAAGTACACATGAAGTAGGAGTCTGGTTGGCAACATAGATCAGAATCAGGACTTTAAAGGTATTGTCCCAGGCCTCACGAGTCGGGATGAACCTGATTTGATCTAGATGGACCAATTGTGAGAGATGCTGTTAAAGGCGTGAAGCCAAAATCTTAGCAAACAGCTCCAGGTCAAGATTTATAAAATTATATTGGCCTGTAGCTGCCACAGGATGTAGGATTCTTACCCTCCTTAGAAAGGACTGAGATATGAGTTTTTAAGGTCTCTAGGGGCGGGGCGAAGGACACCGGAGATCCAATCACTTTGAATATTTTGACCATATAGGGGCTTAATGATGGCATCAGAAGCTTAGAATATTGAAGAGCAAAGCTGTAAGATCCTGGCGATTTATCAGTTTTGGTTGCGTTTAGATCTCTCCACACAGGAGAGGGAAGTCGGGGTAAGTAAGTAGGTCAGGTAATCATCACGCTGTGTTTGTGTTGGAGACTGTCTGTAGGTTATAAAGAGAGGAATAGAATTCACCAAATGCCTGCGCAATCTGTTTGGGAAGGGTGACAAAAAATGTGGTGACATCAGGGTAAGCAATCTGAGGGACATATGTTGCCAAATCCTCCTCCTCCTCCTCCTCCTCCTCCTCCTCCCTCCTCCTCCCTCCTCCTCGCCCTCCATTTCAGGCAGACAGGCTGTTATTAGACTAAAGTCATGTAAGAAGATGTTCTGGCACCAGAGAAGAAAAAAATTAAGGGGCAAAGTCCGTCATCCGCTGATCCATCTAATCCGCAACAGTTCTCAAAAGGAAGACACAGTTCTGGAATTAGGTGAAGTAGAAAAAATACACTCCAGATCCAGTGAATTATGCTCTCCGCAGTGTAAATGTCCTCTCAAGACAAAACAAGATATTGGCAGATCTATGCAGCAGCAGCCCAGCATTGCGGGGTCTAAGACTCATGTGTCCCATCTGGGGTTGGTGCCCGAGAATGTATTCTTGATTTAGACGGGTGAGGTGGTAAGCCCAAGCAGGTTGTAGTGATGATGCCCGACTGTCCGGTCATCCGCGGCAGAAGTTGGAGCCAGTTGGGGACCGGGAAAGGGTCTGACTCCATGAAGGAGCAGAGGTCAGGCAGGTCATCTGGGGTGTGGAGAGTAAAGGAAGCAGCCCCTTTGGGCACTGTAACAGAGTGGGAAACCCTATCTGTAGGTGAGCCCAAGCTGACGCACTTATCCGAAATAGGATGAAGCAGGGCTCGGCGTTGCAGGGTGGCCCTGGGTAATTCTGGGAGTATTTTGACAGAGGCACCATCAAAGTCCACAGGCCCCATCCCCCTCGCTCTATGTAATGATGGAGGCGGCAGATTACATTCAGTGGCCTGTTCAGATCCGTAGGCTTAGGGACCCAGTGCCCCTGTGTACCCTGTCTAGCTCCAGATCAGCAGGGGGAGCAGAGTCCAGCACTTTATGCAGGATGGCTGTGACAGTGTCCTGTAGGTTCTCTGGGCCAGTGGCTTCTACTAAATACTGAGCAAAGGGTCTGAATACTTAGGACCATGTGATATTTCAGTTTTTCTTTTTTAATAAATCTGCAACAATGTCAACAATTCTGTGTTTTTCTGTCAGTATGGGGTGCTATGTGTACATTCATGAGGAAGAAGAATGAACTTAAATGATTTTAGCAAATGGCTGCAATATAACAAAGAGTGAAAAATTTAAGGTGGTCTGAATACTTTCCGTACCCACTGTATATATATATATATATATATATATATATATATATATATATATATATATATATACACACACACACACACACACACACACACACACACATATACCCACAGAGAAATACACAGCTGCTACAACTTTTTCTATTACTCTATAGTTTTATTTTTTTTACACTTCAGGCTTAGATAACATTGCAAAATTGCATATGCCATACTCCTGTTGTAAAAATATTAAAATAAAATGCCTGGTGTCAGGGTGGGACTAAGACGTGACATGCCACTTCCGCTTTTTGGAACGCAGGTGGAGCGCAGTGTGGCGTCCCCGGCTTCTTAAATGACAGAGAACATTCATCTGTCTTATGTGTAATTTTTATTGCTTCAATAAATTATCTGGACGGATTACGCTATGAGAGACCCATTTCTTTTTTCACTTATATCGTACCCCGAGCATCTGTACCTGTAGTGACAGGCTCTTTCGGGTGTTTATGGATTACCATTAATGCTGAGTTTGACTAACTGTAATGGGTGTCAAAACCATCTGGTGAGTGCTTTGTGCATGTGAATGTCTGTGGAGGAGGGACCCATGAGTTCACGGGTGATTTCTTTGGTTTGGATGGTCTTGGAGATCATCGAATAGATTGGGGATTGTGTCATTTGCAACATTAACTGGGATTTTTGAGCACCTTGTTTTCACTTTTCACAATTTTATATATTTTTTATTTTTATATATTTAAGATATCATTGTTCACTGGAAATGTGATCATTATCACTTTCTTGCCTCGAGGTTGTGCCTTGACTGAAAAAAGGTTGAGAAACATTGGTATAGCCTGTATAAACAAGTGAAATTTTCAAAACCGCATTCCATGTATATACTTGCAGAGAAATACACAGCTGCTACAACTTTTTTTTTACACTTCAGGCTTAAATAACATTACAAAATTGCATATGCCATACTCCTGTTGTAAAAAAAAAAAAAAATTTAAATAAAAAGCCTGGTGTCAGTGGAAAAGTTTAAGATAAACAGTTTTCAAGTTTTCCTTGCTGCGGAGCTCCTTCCCACAGCTTCGCCCCTGAATAAACATTTGACCTCTCATCTACAGTCAATGGTAGAACTCATCAATTATTTGATAGGTCAGTCGTCAAGCCTCCATCACAAGCTCAGCAGGGTCTCCAAAGTAAAAAGGAATAAGTCAATAAGGCTGAAAAGGGCAAAATGATCAACACAAGCAGCTCATATTCTCTGTAAACCTGACCTGTGCTTAAAGGAAAACTCAATTTTCATTACAAAAATGTTTTTTAGTTTCGGTCAGAATTGGGAAAGATTGGAACCCTGCTGGGTTTTATTGCAGTTTTTGAGGCAAATTCTGTTGACTTTCTATGGCTTGAAGTGGTCACCAGGACCGGAAGTGAGAAATAATCTCCCTTACAGGGGGGCAAACAAACTGGGTGGAGACCCAGACCCTTCTACAGCATTATACATACTTTAAAAAAGCTCAGTATACCTTCTTCTGTCCGTCACTTGTATAAAAGGTTCATTGCCGTCATGACTATCCCTAGTTGAAAACAAACAAAAAAGAGAGGGCGCACCAGCCTAGCGCATTACCCTCAGTAGGCTTTTATTAATAAATAGTTAAAAGTATCTACTCACAAACAAGTGATGTAAATCAGCATATTAAATCCGACTGACAACATCCATAATGTCCATAATGTTGGAGTCCACTGTCTAAGTCCAGGGAATTGGCTAACGCGTTTCGAGGCAGGACCTCTTCCTCAGAGCCCTAGTTGAACCCTGTGACCCATACTTTCTCTTTTTGTTTGGTAATCTTTGGACATCATGATCTTTCACTGATCAGTAGATATTGTTGTTACTTTGCCTAACAGGGTTCTTATGTAACCAGAAGGTACTGTTACATTACTACTACTACAACTATACTGTTGTCATCCATTGTCACTAAATGTATTGCATATTATGCCTTTTATTTTATTTCACTTACAAAAGAAAGGAAACAAATAAAGAATGTACTGTATAAAAAGATAAAAAGTTTTTCCTGGAGTTATGCTGGCTACACATGGCAGATCCAAGCCGAAATAGGCTTTCTTTTTTTTTTTTTTTTTTTACATGGTTACATTTGTTCAGTGGCAACTACTGCAGTGGTTTTTCCACTTCCACGGGGATCACCAGATATGGAATAAGTATTTCATATCAGAATTTCTTGCCTAGCAGCTTCCTTACTGCATAGTAACCACCATTCAGAAAATGTCTTGCATTTTTCTCAATAAATGCAAAGCAATCTTTGATTGAGGTGTAGTGGCTTCCACCTTGTCCAGCCAGAGAATGCTTTGCCTTCATTGAGAAAAATACAAGGCACTCTCTGAATGGTGCCCATGCCAAGCAGGTGACACCCTGTGGTAACTATGCAAAACAAATCTTGTCAAACAAATGTCAAACAAATCTTATAGATTTTTTGACTGGGTGACTAAAATAATAGACGGTGGAGGTGCAGTAGACATTGCATATCTAGATTTTAGTAAGGCTTTTGACACTGTCCCACATAGAAGACTTATCAATAAACTGCAGTCATTGAGCATGGACTCCCATATTGTTGAGTGGATTAGGCAGTGGCTGAGTGACAGACAACAGAGGGTTGTAGTTAATGGAGAACATTCAGAACAAGGTCATGTTACCAGTGGGGTACCTCAGGGATCTGTACTGGGACCAATTTTGTTTAATATCTTCATAAGTGATATTGCAAAAGGCCTCGATGGTAAGGTTTGTCTTTTTGCTGATGACACAAAGATATGTAACAGGGTTGATGTTCCTGGAGGGAAACGCCAAATGGAAAAGGATTTAGGAAAACTAGAACAATGGTCAGAACTCTGGCAACTAAAATTTAATGTGGATAAGTGCAAGATAATGCACCTGGGGCGTAAAAACCCAAGGGCAGAATATAGAATATTTGACACAGTCCTGACCTCAGTATCTGAGGAAAGGGATTTAGGAGTAATTATTTCAGAAGACTTAAAGGTGGGAAGACAATGTAATAGAGCAGCACGAAATGCCAGCAGAATGCTTGGATGTATAGGGATGTATGCCGCTGTACAGAACACTGGTGAGACCTCACTTGGAGTATTGTGCGCAGTACTGGAGGCCATATCTCCAGAAGGATATAGATACTCTAGAGAGAGTTCAGAGAAGAGCTACTAAACTAGTACATGGATTGCAGGAAAAAAACTTACCAGGAAAGGTTAAAGGACCTTAACATGTATAGCTTGGAAGAAAGAAGAGACAGAGGGGATATGATAGAAACTTTTAAATACATAAAAGGGAATCAACTCGGTAAAGGAGGAGAGCATATTTAAAAGAAGAAAAACTACCACAAGGAGGACACAGTTTTAAATTAGAGGGGCAAAGGTTTAAAAGTAATTTGAGGAAGTATTACTTTACTGAGAGAGTAGTGGATGCATGGAATAACCTTCCTGCAGAAGTGGTAGCTGCAAATACAGTGAAGGAGTTTAAGCATGCATGGGATAGGCATAAGGCTATCCTTCATATAAGATAGGGCCAGGGACTATTCATAGGATTCAGATATATTGGGCAGACTAGATGGGCCAAATGGTTCTTATCTGCCGACACATTCTATGTTTCTATGCAGCAGGGCAGCTGCTTGGCAAAGGATACTGAAGACTGTGAGGATCACTGTAGTAGCTGCCGCTTCTACAGGGATTGGCCAGGTATGGATGTAGGTTTCAGGTAGGATGTAGTAATGTTCAGTAGGTTTCTGAATAACCAGTCAACATTCGCTTAGTGGGTAGCCCTGTCAACCCCTTTCACCCAACATCTTCCGCCCAAAAACAAAACAAAACAAAGGGGTCAGACGGAATGATGTTGGCAGGATATCAGTGGAATCTAGTCAGATACAGCCACTGTTTGGGTATTCTTACAGCCATCAGCTGTGCTCTATCTGCACTCTACGTACACTATAGTGTGGATGGGGGACATCTGTTAGATTTTGTGTGTATGGCCAGCCTTAGTGTTAATAAAAACTTGGTGGCAATAGCATTTTTGATGAAAAGCTGCCTGAAATTGCTGTGTTGGGCCAGCGTTATCCGATAAAAAAAAAAAAAAAAAAAAAAACACACCATTCCATTACAGTGAAATAAATAACAATAAATATGGCATTGCATCAGTGTTCAGACTTTGTGCAAAAGTACAAAAAAAAAAGTGCTAAAGTGCTTGTGCACCAGTGCATCTATTAATAATATTAAAAAGTGTCTGAATTCATAATTCTTCAGGAAACGTGCAAGAAAAAGGTTCTATTTAATAGGACAGTCTTGAAGTCCTTATTCAATTGAATCTTGTGACAACAGTGATCTCTAAACTTGATCGGCTTCACACTCCATGCAATATGCAGTGCTGCATGCAACCCCAGGTGTCCACACATAAGATAGGTGGCAGCTTACCAGAAGGCGTCTTATAAACAGCATATATAACAAAGAGAAACACCCGAATTGTGAGGAATCTTCACACAACAAGGAAACTCTCCAAAATAGTCGCTTGATCAGGACACAAGATTAACGCAGGAGCTTTCAAATAGGTCGATGCAAATGGCATAATCCCCCTGTCTTCTATAGATCTTCTGTATATTCCATAGGGTAACGATTTACATGTGGATGAAATGAAAGCTAGATAGTGTATTACCCTTAAAAACTGTTTATTGAAGATAAAAGGTTCCACTTACATAAAAGATGAAAAAATCCAGCTTGTTACATATGTGCACAGCTGCCTGCAGCGCGGACCATGCAGAGTGACGATGCGGCTATGCCTCCCTCTCCTGGAGGGAGAAATGTGGTTGCGGTTGTGTGGCCTCGGATGGGACCCCAGGCTAGGGAATCTGCCTCCAGGCTGGAGCTGAGGAAAGGAAGGAGAGGAAGCCTAAGAGAGGAATCTCCATTACCTTTCGACATCCGGGGTGGCATGGGAAGATCTGATCAGTTAGGAGGCCTGAAAAGGCGTCTTGCCCAGTGCAGCAGGGAGCAAAGGACAGTGTAAGCACCTCAGTACACCCAGGGGCATACAAGGGGAAGGACTGCCAGACGTAGCATACTTTCCAAGGACAGAGTTGTGCTAAATCCTGATCCCTTGTCCAGGAGAGTTCTTCAGAGCAGCCAGTAGGCTGGTAATATCTGCAAGCATCAGAACTGGGTGAAGTTCTAACCAGGAAATAAGATACTTCTGCATACAGTTTGCAGTTTTGTTTCTCTTTCGGTCAAGGGGACTTAGAGCTCCTTGTCTGTAAAGTATCTTGTCACTGATCCATAGAAACAGCGTTTATTCCAGAGGGAGTACAGTCCAGGATCTTTTTTTTCATACGTAGAGAAGGAAGTTTGTCCTCATCTGTTGTAATTCAAGTCAAGTTGGGCATCCCATAATCCCTATACCCTATCCAAGTTGTTTTCTCAATAAAATAACAAAAACAAGCCCATTGACTGATTTCTTGTGTCTGGATGCAAGTTGGATGTGTGTTGCTTGGCTGTACAGGAATAGGGGGAACTAGCTACCAGTGGCTCCTGCGGGGATAGCACTACACACACACACACAATACTATGACCACATACTATATGCATCGAGGCAAGGACTCCACTAGACCTCTGAAGGTATGCTGTGGTATCTGGCCTCAAGCTATCAGTAGTAGATCCTGTATGTTGCAAGGTGGGACCTCCATGGATCATACTTCTTTCTCTAGCACATCCCACAGATGCTTGAGTGGAATGAGATCTTGAAGTCAACACCTCAAACTCGTTGTGTTCCTCCAACCATTCTTGAATTCATCAGTCTATTGCTCCGTGGTCCAGTTCTGATGCTCACAAGCCCATTGTAGGCTTTTTATTCAGTGGACACGGGTCAGCATGGGCAGCCTGACCTCTCTGCAGCTACACAGCTCCATACACAACAAACTGCAATGCACTGTGTGCTTGAGCGCCTTTCTATTGAAACCAGCACAAACTTTTTTTAGTAGTTTTAGCTACAGTAGCTCTTCTATTGGATCCGACTACACATGCCAGCCTTCGCTTCTCATGCGCATCAACAAGCCCTGGTTACCCATGACCTTATTATAGCCGGTTGGCAGGTTTTTTTTTTTCTGAAGAGCACCGCTATTCAGGTTGCCCCAGTGACGACGCTCAGTAGAACGAAACATACGTTGGGTTAGTGGTAGCGGTGACATCTTATCGTCTGTAAGGATGCCAGATGCTGCGTGTAACCGATTTTACCTATAATATCCTTCTTTCGTGTAAGTACATGCCTATACCAATAAATTGTTTTTTATGGATGTCTGTGCAATAAGTTGTTTTCTCTTTTTTCCATGTTTGACACAACGAGCTGGAGTGTGAATTACTAACACAGCATGATGGGTTTTTTTTTTTTTTTTAAATCAGAAAAGTTTTGTTATAGTAAATAAAATATAACATGTATAGACAAGCATGGTATGTATCATACACAGGAAAACATAGTCCATACATTGCCATATATATATATTTCTTAAAATAAAGAATTATGTGTGATTGTAAACCAAGAAAAAAAAAAAAAAAAAAACATAACTATCCAGCATATGCGGTGTGCACTATCACCAAATGAGTTTATCCAGTAGAAGAGAAACCCATCCTAAGGTAGCAGCCTACGAGCGACTTTAGCCCTCTGCCTTTGCGGGTTCTCCAAACATGTAACTGGATTCAACTCAGCCCACTTTCCTATTTGTAATAGCCTATTAAAAACAAGTTTCAGAGGAGCTACACCAAGGGATTTTAACCATTCTCGACAAATTTTATTGAATTTTTGACTTGTATTTCTGTGCTGATAAGTATTTTTCTCTCGGATAAGGATCCTATTAACTTCTGGAATCCACTGGCAGGGTATAGGGGTCTGAGGAGAGAGCAAATACTTTGTGACCAGTTTCCTGGCTAAATACAGAAGCCTTGTCAGAGCTATGTAGGTAGGGGGGGGGGGGTATAGGCTCTCCTGCAAACCACCAAGTAAACAAATGACAGGGTTAAGTTGCAACTGTATTTGATAAATAGAACAATTCCTATCACCTCCTGCCAATATCGGATCAGTTTAGGGCACCTCTATAACATGTGAATCAAGGTTCCCTGGTGAGCTTGACATTTTTGGCAGAGAGAAGAGTCCTGTCTACCCCATTTATACAACTGTAGTGGCGTTCTATATGTATGATGAAGGATTACCAAATGTGATAGCCTTTGGGCAGCCGATACAGACACTAACGGGCAAACAGCCGATATTTGTTCCCACATATCCATGTCAATGGGCCCTACATCTACTTCCCATTTCTCTCTACAAGGCAACAGGTCCAGGGCTTATATGCAAGATAACAGGCAGGCATATATGCAAGAGATTATACCCTTTTGGTAAATATAGAGCTAAGAAACTCTGAGTCATCCAGTCATAGGGTTGAATGTCTACTCTGCACTCTTATAGCATGGCTTAGCTGCAAGTGCATATAGTACCTGTTAGGCAATAAGGGGAACTCTGCTCTCAGTTGCTCAAAGGATTTCAATTCAGGCCCATTAAACAGTTGCCTAAGATATTTAATTCCCGCCACTAACCAAATAGCGTAGTTAGGACATTTTCCCAGCTCAATATAGCTTTTGTTACACCAAATAGGAGTACAGTGCAGGAAGCCCGTAATGCCTAGTCTGCGCTTCAGTGCCGCCCAAAGTTTAAAGAGTAGCTGTCTTGTGGGGCAGTCAAATGTCACCTCCAGGAATCCCATCTCTACCTGGGACATGGCTGAGTATTCCACCAGGGAGTGGAATAGCAGAGTCCTAGAAGGGTCAGCTATGACTGGCAAATCACATTCTGTCATGTGCTGCAACTGGGCAGCTAGAAAGTATGTGAAGGAATGAGGAACTGCCAATCTCCGTGGCAGCTTAATTCTTGCCAGCAGCCACCCCATTCTTCCATATCAGTGCACGGTATTGAGAGTCTTTTCAAACAAACCAGTAGTGTGGTATCCACACCGGGGTATAATGAAGTACGTACAGTAGCTGAAGAGCCCATACCATTTAGATGAGATTGGCTCTATCAGTCACCGACAATGGCAGTTTGCACCAGCTGATGCACTTGTGCTTAAACTTTTGCAAAAGGGGCTTTAAATTAAGTGGAATATAATCCTTGGCGTCACTCGTCACCACAATGCCTAGAACTTTGAAGAAGTGGATAACCTCTACTCGAGAGTCCACTGCTGGGAGTGGTGATGTCAGTTGATCCAGTAATAACAAGGAAGATTTATATCAATTAATGGCAAATCCAGAATATTGGCCAAACTGCTCAATGAGTTGCATAACTGATGCCAGAGAGCCTTCAGTATCCCCTAGGTATATTAAAGTGTCATAAAGAGATAGCTTATCTTCCCTCATCCCACTGAGAAATCCCACTATGTCCAGTGAAGCTCTCACCCTGGCTGCCAAGGGCTCCAGTGCCAGGACGAAGAGTAATGGGGAGAGGGGGCACCCCTGTCTAGTTCCTCTATATAAGGGGAAGGCATCAGAGAGGACCCCAACTCTCATTTTAGGAGCTACATAGAGCAACTGAACCCAGGAAATAAAGCCGGAATCTCTTCAGAACCGCCCAAAGGTATCTCCACTCGATGCTGTCAAAGGCCTTAGCAGGGTCAAGGGAGAACACTGCCTTGTTACCCGGATTGTCCACTGGCAACTGAATATTCAAAAAGAGCCGCCTTATATTTAGTGCCGTGGATCTAGTTGGTATGAAATCGTACTGGTCCAAATGGACCAAGCTGGAGATCACCTTCGCCAGTCTAGTAGCAAGCACCCTGGCCAGGAGTTTAATATCCATATTTAATAAGGATATAGGTCTATGAATCGGGCATTATTGGATCCTACCAGGCTTAGGGATTACCACAATAACAGCCTTGTTCATAGAGGGAGGTAAATAACGTGTATGGGCAGCATCATTTAAAGTCTCCAAGAGTGCGAGTAGGAGGGATTCACTGCATCGCTTGTATATTTCAGCAGGAAGGCTGTCTGTGCCAGGTGATTTACAGTTGGCCATAGTAGCCACTGCTTCACCAAGCTCCTCTATTGTAATAGGAGCATTTAGCATCCTGCGATTAGAAGCAGACATCGTAGGGAGAGGGCATTGGTCTAAAAATTGCAGCACTGCCTCCTCCGTGGGTGCCATCCTAGAAGAATAAATATCCTTAAAGTAATCACAAAATATGTCAGATATTCAGTTTACATCATGCGTCAGCTCCCCAGTAGGACTTTGAATAGCCTCTATGTGGGATATACCATGTTGGTATCTGGAAATCACCTCCATCAAATGCCCAGTATTTTCCCCATCATCAAAGTAGCATTGTTGCATAAAAAAAAATGTATTCTCCACTTCAGTGAAGATAACCTGTTGATACAGATTCTGTGCATTCAGACAGCTTCTCTAAGAAGCAGGTGAGGGATTTGTGACATAGGACTCCTCTGCCCTAGTAACCTCAGCCAATACCATGGTTTCCCAATCTTTGGTGGCAGCTTTGATGTTAGAAATTTGTTTCATATTAAGGGCCCCGGAAGTGAGCTTTAAAGCGGAGTTCCACCCTGGTTATACATTTTTTTACAAAAATACCCCCGGGACAGTCAGGGCTAGCACATTCCACAATGGCTAGCCTCTGATCTGTCCCGGGTTGCACTTACCTTTCAGGAGAAATACTTACCTTGAAATTGTCTTCTCCAGCGCTGCCATCTCAGGTGTGGGCAGCTTGAAGCCAGCACGATCCTCTTCCGCGTCCTCTTCGGTCCTCTTCCTCCTTCTTCGGTCCCACGATGCACTGCACCGGCCCCGACGTCACTTCCGGGTCGCGCGCGTCATCCCTCCACAGCTTCTGGGCATGCCCAGAAGCTGTTTAGAAGGGAATGACGCGCGCGCCCCGGAACTGACGTCGGGGCCGGTTGCAGGCGCAATGATTCCTGGGAGCGATGACGTTCAGCTCCCAGGAATCATTGCAAAAGCCAGGAAGTGACGAATCGCCGTGGCCGCCGAGGGGAGGAAGAAGGAAGTAAGGCGAGTATATTTTCTCTAAAAGGTAAGTGAAAAAAAAAAAAAATTGCGATTATCCATTTGTTTTTCAGGTGACCGGGAGCGAGAAGATGGAGGTAAGTATAAATTTCGGGTGGAACTCCGCTTTAAGAGTATCCCAAACTTTTCCCATTGCAGCTGTGCCTTTATTGTAGTGCAAGAAGCTTTGGGTAGCTTCGGGGATGGGGTCAGTAGCAGGGAAAAGTTGGAGCCAAAAGGGATTAACTTTCAATAATAATAATAATAATAATAATAGACACCTGAACCCGAGACCAACACACGTAGCAATGAATGATCCCAAATACTGCGTAGGGCTTATTCAATCAGGGAAACCTTTGACAGCGCCAGGGCGTTACTGAGACATAGATCTATATGTGACAATCCCCTTTGCGTAACAGAGTAGCATGAATAGCTTTTTCTTGTCTGGATGTTTGTCCCTCCACACATCTCGAAGTCCAAGTTCCGAAATTAGTCTGGCAAAGATGTCAAACCACTGGGACCAGATGGTCGACCACCATCCAGTGTAAATTTATACAACCTCCTGTCCAGGGGATTATTGAAGTCCCCTAGCACGCAAATAGGTATATCTGTGTGCAGGGCCATGAATTGAGCCAGACATTTCAGACTCCCTGAAGAGAATGGCAGGGGGACAATATGTGATATTCCAGCTAATTTCGACACAATCAAAAAAAAAAAAAAAAAAATCTACCCTTATGTACAGGAGATTGTAATAAATGAAAGGGTACATCATTGGAGATCAAAGTACTATAACCCCTGGAGTAAGCAGTGTGAATGGAGTGGAACTGTGTCTGATAAGCACGGTGTTTGAGATAGAACAAGATATTTGATTGGAGGTGCATTTCTTGCAAGCACACAATAGCAGAACAATGTGGTTTTAGGGCAGAGAACAACGCTACACGTTTCACTCCATCCCACAGCCCCCTCACATTGCATGAAATTAAAGTGTAGTCAACTGACAGACATAAGCATACTGTAGATAATACAAAAGACAACCAAAGCCTCAAGGAGATCATGCATACATGGTGATTCTCATAGACCATTGCATGTTAAGGATAGACCTAGAGAGCCTGGAGTGTCACCAGTCTTTGAAAAGGAGTTCAGGGGGCATTAGGCCTTACAGCGCAGGTCAAGCATAGGGCCCATATACCACAGGCGGGTAGGGAAGAAAAACAATATGCACACCAGTCAAAGATGGCAGTGGTAGCTCCACTGCTTGCAGTTGCCAGCTCAACTTTTACTGAAAGGGACAAAACAAAAAAAAAAAAAAAAAAAAGGCCCAAAACTGTGATCTCCAGAATAGCACAGGGGAAAATATAAACAAAGTGTCCTCGCAAGACAGTCATACAACTGGGGGGACCCCAACTTCACTAGCCAATCTGCCGATTCAAAGGGACTTGCAGATTACACAGAAAGAGAAACGTAAAGAATAGTTGAGTGCAGCTTACGTTCAACACCACCTTACAGGAGTGATAATAGGTGGCAAAAGAGAACATTTAACTTGGGGTCCCCTGGTAGGCAACAAAGGGAAGAACAGTAATCCAATACTCAGGTAGTTACCGGTTTTCTCAATGTATGTTCCACTCGGTCAAGCCAATTAGATGCAAGATTTGGATTATCGAAGAAATGTGTCTCATTATTTGCAGATACTCGCAAACAAGCAGGGTACAGCATAGCATAGGTAGCTTCAAAATGCTGTAGTCCCTTTTTAACCTCTGTGAACTTTGCTCTTTTGCTTTGAAGTTTAGCAGAAAAATCTGGATAAAAGGATATTCGAGTATTATCCACAACCATAGCCTCTCCCTTGGTGCAAGACAGAATCGCAGTCCTTGAAGTTCAGGAGCTTAAATAAGAAAGGCCTTGGCGGTTCTCCAGGACGTGGGGGTATAGCAGGCACCCAGTGAGCTGCAAAAGCTGCAAAAAGGTTGTGTTAGACCTGCAAAGGTCAATCCATCTGGTAAGAGGCAAATCCTCTTGTGTGCAGTGGAGCACGGTGTAATTAAAAAGGCTCACAATTTTATACAGGAAGAATCACCTCTGAATGGTTGTTGGGAATCTACATCTGATCAAACTATCTTGTGCATGGAACTTTTTTCTTCATCTATTTTTTTAACCATGGACTCACTTTTGGTTTAAATATTTTACTTTGTTTGTGAAACAACACCCTTTTTTAATTGAGGCTATTAGTGATTTTTTATAACACTGTTGTTTTGGATAAGCGCATTTATTTTCTCTACATGGTATTTTCAATTGCTATGAGCAATATCTTTAACCGCTTGCCGACTGCTCACAGTATATTTACTGCGGCAGTCAGCCCCTCACAGGCAGAGTGACGTAGGTCTACGTCGCTCACCTGTGAGGCTCTGGGGAGCGAGCGCGCACCCGCGGAGGCGCGCTCCCGCACGGTCACGGACCCCCCCGCGCGTGTGACCAGTGGACCCGATGTCCGCCGGTCACTCGGCGATCGGCGGGGGAGAGGGAGAATGTCAGGCAGCTTGTGTAAACAAGCCACCTGTCATTCTCCTCGCTGTAAAAACACTGATCACATGGATCTACTATGTAGATCCGTTGATCAGTGTCCTTACAGCTCAAGCCACAGCCAATCACAGTAGAAAGCACGCCCCTAGGGACACACACAGCCCCTCCCTCCCAAATAAAGTTAACCCCTTCACTACCAGTGTATTTTTACAGTAACAGTGCATATATATAGCACTGATTACTGTAGAAATGTCACTGGTAACCCCCAAAGTGTCAAAAATGTCAGTCAAGGGTCCGATCTGTCCGCCGCAATATCGCAGTACCGCAAAAAAAAAAAAAAAAAATCGCAGATCGCCGCCATTACACGTTAAAAAAAAAAAAAACACCAAAAATGACAGAAATCTTTCCCTTTGTTAGTAAACGCGATAACTTTTGCGCAAACCAATCAAAACGCTTTTTGCGATTTTTTTTACCAAACATAGGTAGCATAAAACAAATTGGCCGAAAATTTTAAAAAATTTTGATTTTTACATTTTTTTTGGGGAATTTCATATAAAAAAATGTGAAAAATATTGTTATTTTTGCAAAATGTACGCTCTTTTTTTGTTTATAGCACAAAAAGTAAAAAAAAAAAAAAAAAAAAATCGCACGGGTGATCAAATACCACCAAAAGAAAGCTCTGTTTGTGGGGAAAAAAGGACACCAAATTCGTTTAGATACAGCGTCGCACGACCGCGCAATTGTCTGTTAAAGTCACGCAGTGCCGAATCGCAAAATACTCCTTGGTCGTTTAGCAGGAAAATCCTCCGGGGCTTAAGTGGTTAAATGCTGTTATCCTCATACTGTATTTGTTTGAATCCACACATTATATATATATATATATATATATATATATATATACACATATATACATACACACACACACACACACATTTGTTTTTAAGATTGACACCTTGTTATTTCACATATTATTTAAATACAAGTGCAAATATTACACTTTTTTCTTAGTTTTTTTTTTTCTCCCTTGGAACACTTTTGCACTTTTGCCACTGGAGACCCAGCAACATCTCACAACAGCTGCAGGTTTGGAGATGCTCTGGTCCAGTCTTCTGGCTGTTACAATTTAGCCTTCCTCAAAGTTGCTAAAATCCTTACGATTGACCCATTTATTTTCTTCTGCTTTCAATACATCAGTCTCATGGACAACATGTTCACTTTCTGCCCAATGCCATCTGCCTTACTTTTCTGAAGCTCTCAACCTTCCCACAACGCACAGAACACAAACCAGATGATGTAATTTATGATGTTTTGCAACAGTCCCCATGGCGCTTTCCATTAAGGCACTTCAGAATGGCTGCACTTATGAAACAAATGCCAATTCCCTGTCAGGGGGGGCATCTTCTGGTAAACACAGGTAACAAAACATCTTGTGGAGTCTCCTCACAGGCAGGCCTTTTACTTTTCAAAAATGCAACACTAGCAACCAATCACAATCAATATTGCTGTAGGCCGACTTCAATCCGTATAAACCTCAGCAACCGTGCTCAAAACTTATTTGGGCAAAACCTAAGTGTTTCTCAACTCAAATATAATATACTAAACAAAATCTCCACCCAAAAAATGAGCGAATTAGTGTAAATACAATAATAAAGTGCAAAAGCTAAACCAATAAATATACTGTATGTGAAAGTCCAAATTCATCAATCATAGTGTGTATAAAGTCATAAAATGTATAAATATCATCAAAAAAGTTCATAGAAGTGTAAAAGCTCATCATCAATCAAATAGAGTTCATGAAATTGAAAATTCTATGTGTAAAAAATGTATAAAGCAAAAATTGCTAAACATATAGTGTAATAGATGTGCACAAAAAAGTTGGCTGGACTTTGCAGCTGGAGCCTGAGTGGTGTTTTATTATATGAACGTTTGATCCCAGTGTCAGGAATGACACATGAGAATGTATATATTTTCACTGTTTATTTAATAAATTGTTTTCTGGTTTTATACGATGTGGCGCCCTTCATCTCTTTGTTTATGATGAATGCCATGGAACATCGGTGTGTGACTGATCTGGACTGATGGCAAGCGGAATCCTACATTGAGCACTTGAAAGTAGATTGGGAACAATTTCATCAGATTTGGGTTGAACTGTGTATGCCACCCAAAGTTTTTAGATATTTTTCTTTTGGGTGAGTAGCTAGTTCCCTGCGAAAGTGGAGGACACTGGGTATATATATTTATTTCTTTATTTGTACATATCTAGTACACTATATGTTTAGCACTTTTTTTTTAATTGTTACATATTGATTTTTTCACTTTAACACTTTAGCAAACAGGCCCCCCAGCTTAAGCATAGCTGGGACCTCGATGAGCACAGAAGCAAGGCTGACTAAAAGGGCACCTGCCCTTCATGCTGGGAACTTCTCCAGACCCCAGACTATTTATGAGCACTGCAGCCACCTATTGGGCACACCTCCCCAGGGATTGGTTGAGACCCCATAAATATTCAGATTCCAGTTCCGTATGCTGAAAAAACAGCCCCACACTATGATGTTCCCACCTCCAAACTTCACTGTTGGTGTTTTTGGGGTGATGTGACCATTTTGACCTCCAAACATGATATGTATTATGATGACATCCAAAGAGTTAAATTGTGGTCTCATCTGACCAGACTATATTCTTCCAGTATTTCACAGGCTTGTCTAAATGTTGTGCTGCAAACTTTAAACGAGCTTCAACATGCTTTTTCTTCAGCAGTGGAGTCTTGCATGGTGAGCGTGCATACAGATCATAGTTTTTGAGTGCATTCCTCGTTGTTTTCTTTGAAAACAATTGTACCAGCTAATTCCAGGTCTTTCTGAAACGCTCCACAAGTGGTCCTTGGCTCTTGGACAACTCTTCTGAATAATTATTTTCACTCCTCCTGCAACGAACACCTGGTTATGGCCAGTTAATGGTGAAATGATGTTCATTCCACTTCTGGATTATGGCCCCAACAATGCTCACTGGAACAGTTAGTCAGATTTTGAAATCCTTCAGTAACCAAAACCATTAGTATGTTTTGCAACAATAGGGTTTGCAAAGGTCTTGTGAGAGCTCTTTGCTTTTACCTTGAGATTCATCATGAGATTTTTCTTGTATGACACCTTGGTAATGAGACACCTTTTTTAGGCCATCAGTTAAGACTGAACCAGCTGATATTAGGTTGCACTGACAAGGGGCAAGATGCTTTCTAATTACTAACAGATTTCAGCTGGTGTCTTGGCGTTCCATGCCTTTTTGCACGTCCCTTTCTTCATGTGTTCCAACACTTTTTCCCTGTGTCATTCCATTTTATGACACATAACTTAATTTCTGAACTCATTTGTTTTGGTTTCTTTGTATGTATGGTTTGCATGGGTTGTTACCGACATGTGGTGAAAATTTCATGTCGATAGCACCTTTAGAAAAATCTTTATCTAGAAAAATTGTGACATGTTCAATACTTATTTTACCGCTATATATAATAAAAATTCCAACCAAGAAATATGTATACATTATTAAAATTATCCATAATATTCTATAATGTTCTCACGGTCACTGTGAGGAGCGGGTAAAGCCTGTTAATTTTATAGTCACTTACAGCAGAGTGATGTTCAATAGCAAAAGGTTATATGAAATGTTTGCAGCTATACTTGGAATACAAAAACATTCAGAACATTCCCACTAAACAGAAAGTATCTGCTGCAGAATTTGAAGAAATGTGTTCAATAAAGCGAGGTCTTGGTCGCACCATGCCCCTTGGGTTGGATTCAAGGCAGGCTCAACACAAAAAAAGAAAAGTAAACAGTGTGATGCCACATTGCACCACCCCTACACAATGCACACGAATGTGAACAAGGCCTAAAAACAAAGGTTTTTTTTCTTTCCATTATGTGTGTAAACTTATTTTTTCATGAAAATTAAATAAAAATTTATTAAACAGAAAAAACAAAGGTCTGACATATGAAAAGTATGCTATCATTTTTACAAATATGAGCCAATAAACTTCTGCCTGTCATTTCTGGAGATCTGCTCTAAAAAGGAAAACACAATTCTGATTGGTTGCTGTGGACAACAATATGTATTCCTGTTAGCACAACATTAATACATCAACCCAAACAGCAAGCATAAAGCCGGGTACACACAGGCACAAAATTGGCCGGTTAAACAGAAAGGGGCTTACATTCTGCCTTTGTGTACATCAGCCGGCATGCTGGAAAACCAGCAGCCAATTAGCATCCAATCAGGAGAATGGTGGTTGCTAATGGACATTCTCTCCACTCTCTAGAATGTGATACGTCTACAGCTTTTACCATAAAGCCCCGTACACACGTACCGATGGTCGGCTTACAAATGTTCCTCTTTTCTCCCCGGGATGTCGGTGTCTGCTGAAAAGTGCAAAGACAGCACAAGGACAGCACAAGAATTTTGTCCGCCGACTGCAGAAGTGATGTCATGTAATGGTTAACTTTCCCTGTGTTTTCTATTTTCTGAGCATGCCCAGTCTTGCAAATCTGCGGTCTGTCGGCCGAATTGTGTACTGACAGGCGAACAATCGTCCGTTCTTGTGTCGGCATACAAATATTTTCATGTTTGCAAGAAAGACTTTTGTCCGCGGATTGTGCGCAGACATCTGTCGGAGGCACCATACTAACAAGCGTACAATCGGCAGATCCTTCGTCCACCGACGTTTGTATGCCGACGATCGGTACGTGTGTACGGGCCTTTATACAGACTGGTATTAGTTCAGTTGGTAAGGAATTATCATGTATGAACAAAATCCTGCAAACATCAGCATATAAAAAGTGGCATTTTGTTAAGAACAGTAAAAAAAAAAAGAAAAGATGATAGATATCGGAGTGTTTGCTGTATGCAAAATTAGTCCTTTTCCATTATATTAAGGTCAACTAATCCTAATTCATAAGGTAGGCTAAACATGAAAAGGAACATGAACACTGCACATTGTTATACACATTATACTTTACAGCTCTAAACATCAAACCTAGAAGAGGGACGTCAATGCAGGAAACAGAACGATCCCCAAACACTGTCTGACAATGCTCTATACGTGGGTAATGACTTGCCTACACAGTGCACCTTCACCCCCTTCCTGCCCAGGCCAATTTTCAACTTTCAGCGCTGTCACACTTTGAATGACATTTGCGCGGTCATGCAACACTGTACCCAAATGACATTTTTATATTTTCTTCACCCAGAGCTATACTTTTGGTGGTATATATTCACCACTGTTTTTTTTTTTTGCTAAGTAAACAAAAATTTTTTGAAAAAAACCCAAACACATTTTTCCTAGTGTGTTATAAAATTTTGCAAAGCAGGTAATTTTTCTCCTTCACTGATGTCGGCTAATAGGCACTGATAGGCTGCACTGGTGAGGAGGCACTGGTGAGCACTATTGGGATTGCACTGACAAGGGGCAAGATGCTTTCTAAATTATGATAAGTTAAAGCGGAGTTCCACCCGAAATTTATACTTACCTCCATCTTCTCGCTCCCGGTCACCTGAAAAACAAATGGATAATCGCAATTTTTTTTTTTTCACTTACCTTTTAGAGAAAATATACTCACCTTACTTCCTTCTTCCTCCCCTCGGCGGCCACGGCGATTCGTCACTTCCTGGCTTTTGCAATGATTCCTGGGAGCTGAACGTCATCGCTCCCAGGAATCATTGCGCCTGCACCGGCCCCGACGTCAGTTCCGGGGCGCGCGCGTCATTCCCTTCTAAACAGCTTCTGGGCATGCCCAGAAGCTGTGGAGGGATGACGCGAGCGACCCGGAACTGACGTCGGGGCCGGTGCAGTGCATCGTGGGACCGAAGAAGGAGGAAGAGGACCGAAGAGGACGCGGAAGAGGATCGTGCTGGCTTCAAGCTGCCCACACCTGAGATGGCAGCGCTGGAGAAGACAATTTCAAGGTAAGTATTTCTCCTGAAAGGTAAGTGCAACCCGGGACAGATCAGAGGCTAGCCATTGTGGAATGTGCTAGCCCTGACTGTCCCGGGGGTATTTTTGTAAAAAAATGTATAACCAGGGTGGAACTCTGCTTTAAGAATGCTGGGTGCGGTCTGATTGTGATAACAGGGGGTATAATTCTTGCCGCTGTCACAGCATGTGTGCACCCCTGGCCACTGCCTATGTAGCTAAAGGGGGTAGCAGTTGGGGGGGGGGGGGGGCATAAGAACCTGGCCCAACTGCGGGGTTTCACCACTCCCAAACCTCACATGTGAATGAGCTCTTAGAGTTTGCAGTCTTTGATTTGTAGGTACTTTTAGGCCCCTTTCACACATACGGTCCGTTCAGTTCATCCATTTTTCATCAGTTGTCATCCGTTTTTCATCCGTTTTTTATCAATTTTTCGTCAGTTATCTGTTTTTCGTCCGTTGTCATCCGTTTTTTTGACGGATGAAAAATGGAGCATTCATACGTTCAAAAAAACGGACATTGACGGAAGCTGATGAAAATGGATGTTAACTGATGATCATCCGTGGTCATCCGTTTTTACATAGAGATACATTGATGTCCGTTTTTCATCCATCAACGGATGGATGAAAAAGGACAAACGGACAGCATGTGTGAAAGGGGCCTTAGGGTTATCAATGTATCAGACATATAGTTTCCCCTTTGACCCAACTTCCATCCAGAGTTTATGTATGCTGTATGATCATAACTTGGCTGTGCTGTTCTGATCCTCTCACTGTAGACTAGAAAGGGCCTTGTTTTACCCTATACACCTCCATGCAGCAAACAAACCAGTGTGAAATATGGTGGACTGGAGTGACCAGCTGGAATCTCAATGAAAAGGATAAGTTCACCTTTGGGAATATGTTACATGTTCTACCCATTTTCAGGCTGGAATGTAGGACATGTTCTCACTGCTGCAGCCGCTCCCCAACCCGCCACCTCTAGTGACAGTGGCAGGGGATCTTCCCTTTGAAGTCGCTGTCACAATTTTAAAAAAATTCCCATCCGCCTTATTTATTCACAGAGTTCTGTGAATGAATGAACCAGAAGTACCGACATTCTTTGTGGCTTACAGCTTCTTTTTCTCAATGAACTACCACGGTGCTGACAAGCTCTCTGGTGGTACATTGATGCTTCCTGTCCGCGTGTAACTGCCTGTCCAAACGATGTTCAAGCACACAGATACACTGACAGTCTGCAGGAGTCCTGCACTACACCCGCAGTCTGCTGATTGTGGGTGCAATGCTTTGCACGCTCCAAGTAAAAAATATAATAATTGCACATTTTTTTACCTGCAATTATTAACCATTTAACATGGTTTCCTAAGGGACATGCTCACATCTATGCTTTTTTTTTTTTTTAGGTTTTTTTGCCCCTTTACTTTTCCATGCCTGCTGTCTTGGTCCTAGGATCCTGTAAACGTGGTGGTCTTCACATGCCTTTGGCAGGTCTGGAATTTTTTGCATGGCGATTCATTGGCTGTGCTGCACTCAGCTCTCCTCTGTTCCAAGCTCAAGCAGGACTGAGTTAACCTAAATGTGAGGCCGCTTTCACACGATCAGACTGATCGGGTCCGCCTGTCCGTTTTTCAGGCGGACCTGATCGGGCCACCCATTGACTTCTATGGGGAGGCGGATGTCATTGAACATGTCTGGCATCCGATCCAACAAGATCCCCTGAAAACAGACAGATGGCGATACGTTCGCCATCCGTCCAGTGAGTCCGATTGGATGAGAACGGACAGGCTGTCCATTTTCATCTGATCTCCCCATAGAGAAGAGCGAGACTCTGACAGGTCCGTCTCTGCACAGTGAGTGGAAACTGACCTGTCATCTGCCTGCTCAGCGGGGATCAACAGAGCGATCTCTGCTGAGCAAGCAGAGTCTGTCCAAACAGATCCCTCCCATGTGAAAGGGGCCTAATGGGCCATACACACTATAAGATTTTCTGAAGACTTTTTCCTTTAGGCTCCTTTCACACTATCCGTCCGTCGGACGGATTCCGTTTCTCAGCGGGGGATTGAGCCGTCGATCCCCCACTGAGCAGGAGGAGGACAGCTGTGTCTCCGCGCTGTGTGCGGAGACACAGCTGTCAGTTCCCCATGCATCTCTATGGGGGAAATCGGATGGGAACGGACCGCTGGACGGATGGAAAATAGGGTTTCCATCCGTCCAGATTTGATGGATCGGATCGGGTGTCAGCGGACATGTCTCCGCTGACATCCGATGCCCCATAGGAATGCATGGGGGAACCATTCAGATAAGCCAAAAAAACAGACAGGCGGATCTGAAAGGTCCGCCTGTGTGAAAGGGGCCTTAGACTTACCAAAACCATATAATACGAGGTCAAACCTAAACACTTTCAATTTGTATGCAATCTGGCAGGCCCTTGCACTACATAGAGGTAAATCTGAAGGAAATCTAACCAGAAAAGTTGGATAATGTGTATCCAGCTTAAGTGTTTACTCAAGTTGTGCAATAAATGAATACATGCTTTTATTAATATGTGCCTGTGGCCACTTTTTTTTAATGCTTTTTTTTTAGCCGCTGCATTTTTTAGCCATTTAGCTGCGTTTGGAAAAGGGTTAGCTGCAGTATCCCACAATCCACTGCAGGGAAACATAATGCATTTGTGATCTGCGTTTGCAGCGTCGTTAGGAATACATTGACACCCAGGGCGTTTTGAATGCAGTGCGGGAAAAAACACATGGATGCAAATCTCCTGCACTGCGTTCTGCTGTGAACGGGCTCTTAGGTCATGACGGACTGCGCTGTGATCCATGCATCAAACCTGCAGAGCTGTGCACTTCAGGATGTGCGTGGAGGTCTGTGCAGTGATTGATTTCAGCACGCCCCTGTATGAAACACCTGGGCAACCCTGAAGAAGGCCCTTCGCGTGGGTGTACAAAAAAATTGGTACGCCTGTGTGAATGAGGCCTTAGGTATAACAGTTAACAGCCCCTGAGCTTACAGTAAACCTGTGGCCTACACAAAAAATGGCTGCTGCAGAAACAATTACCTCAGAAGTGCCCTGAGCCTCCAGCAGTCTCCCTCCTTCCTGTCAGGGGGCTGCGCTAACCATCAGCTATGTATTATGGCAGACATGTCTGTCCTTGAATTAGGCGTCCATTTATGGTCAGTGTTGGTATCTGTGAGGTGAAGTGTATATAGTAAACCCCCCTCCCCGCCTCTCAGTCTCCTCAGGTTTGTTTTTGTTGTTTTTTTTTGAGGCTCAGCTCACCCTTACATTTTAGTTTCATACAATTTTTAACTGTTTTTTTTTTTTTTTCTTTCTAGGGCACATGCAATAATATGCATTTCTTAATGCCAATAAAAAATGTAAAAAAACAGTGCGCATGCGCGCGGGCACGAGTGAGGACATGTCCTAGCTGCGCTCCGCACACCACCGGCCACAACCTAGCTATAATTAGCGGCGGGAGACGGCGAGTTCGCCCCACCTGACGACCGGAGCGGCGGTGGAACTGCCATGAAGCGGGGGAGCGCGGGGCCGCCCAGGAAAAGGCAGAACAAGCAGCTTAACAAGCGGGACGGATTGCGGCCTACTTCAGCCAGTAAGTCCTCCTTGCCAAATATGGCGCCAGGCAAGCAGAGCGCGCGGAGCGGCCGGGATGCAGCCCAGGAGAGGTCTCCGGCACCAGCTTCTCCCCACCTGCCGGCCTCTTCCCCCTTTGGGGAGGATTTGGGGGACCCCTTTTCTTCCCAACAGTCCGGACGATCGGGAGGGAGCCCGGGCACGGCGGCGGGGTACGGAGTCCCATCCCCCGCAGCCTCATTCAGCGAACCTGCACCATCTGGTTCCCCGGGATCCTCCTTGGACAGGAACATGGCTGAACTGGCGGACTCCATGTTCAGTCAACATAGCCCCTCGGGTGCAGACCAAGCGCCCCCCCAGGTCACCTATTCGGGGGACGCAGTTTTGCTGGCACGGTTCTCTGCCTTGCTGCAACAGGAACTGTCTAAGGCCTGCACAAAAATCACTACAGACATCAAGCAGGACTTTCAAGCTTTTGGGGTTCGGCTGGATGCCATTGAAAGCAAGGTGGACGGTTCCCTACAAAGGGTTAATCAGAATACCAAATTGGTGACCCAGTTGCACGACAGGCTAGAAGAGGCCTATTCCAAGATCGAGGACCTTGAAAACAGGTCGCGCCGTTACAATGTGCGCATTAGGGGTCTCCCGGAAAAACATCAGGACCTGGAGGCAGCGGTACAAGACCTCATGAGAGACCTGATCCCTGATATTTCCCCCCATCAGCTTGAGGTGGATCGGGTTCATAGGGCCCTTACAGCGCCCCGGCAGGATGGTCTCCCTCGGGATATCATACTGAAACCACATTACTACAAAATCAAGGAGAAAATGATGTCCACAGCCAGGAATCGCCCGGATCTCTCCTTGTTCGGCTCTCCCATACAGCTTTTTACTGATCTAGCTCCTTCCACGGTTCAGAAACGTCGGACCCTCAAGCCTTTATTGCAACAACTGATGAATCGCCAAATTAAGTACAGATGGTCCTTTCCTTTTAGACTCTCCTTTTCCTACGGAGGCAAGAATTATTCGTTCAATAATTTCCATGATGGTGAGGACCTTCTGCTGGAACTGGGCATATTATCTAGGGAACCTCGCTCTTCAACTTCAGCTGCAGGGCCGGATCGTCCTCTGTCTCCGTTGTGGTCTCGTCGGGATCCTCCGTCCTCTCGGAAGAACGACAACCGCAAGACTTGAAGAGTGTTTGGGAACTGGTCTCACCTTTTTTATGGTTTTTCCTTTTTGTGGTTCGTACTCTTTTTTGTTTTTCTTAGATGGGCTTCCCTTCCCTGTCAATCCCGGCCAATGCCAAGTTTGTGGCGGCGGCTGGGTGAGGGAGGGGAAGAGAGTTTTCACGGCCGCCTCCGGTCGGTGAGCACATACTTATATTTTTCTTGTACCTGCTGGACTGAACTTTGAGGCCGCTACCTGTTTAGATTTTGTTTAACTTTGGGGCTTTTTGTTCGGTTCCCTTTCTGTATTGGGACTCCTATCTGGGTTTTTTGATTTTTTTTTTTTTTTTTTTCATGCTCTGGATGCCCTGTGGGGGTGAACTCTCCAGGGGAAGTTTGGAGTTCGGTCGCCGGGAGACCCGGCTTGCTTCCTGCAGCCCAGGCTTTGGGAGCGGGGTGGGTGGGGGCTTCTGGCTCCTCACATCTCACAGGGGATGGGGTGACTCCGGGGAGCGGGGTTCTTCTGCTCCTCAGCCGCAACTTACTTTTGTGCATTTTTCAGGTTGTGGCCCGGGGTGTTCCCGCATGCCACTTTGGTGAATTTGCCCTTATCTTGGGATGGGGGCAACCTCACATCAATCGCCCCAGGTTTGGGAACTGGGGGAATACCATTCCCAGGTACTGTTTTTTGTGTTTATATTGATAGTTTGTACGGAGTGGGGGGTAACTCCCCCTGCCGCTTCTTATGCTCTTCCTAATCCTTTTCTTTTTCTTCTCTGTTCTTGGACCCTGACTCTGCGTGCCAAACCCACTGTGAGGCCCCGGGGCAGCCGGACGGCTTGGACTCCGCTCGGAGAACGGTTGAGACCTGTTGAGATGCGACCAGGTGAGTGCAGTCTACCGGACCACCATGACACCCTCTAGTTCCACTAAGTTCTCCATTATCTCTCATAACGTGCAGGGTTTTAATTCCCCAGTGAAGCGTACCAAGGCTTTCCTGCACTACAAGCGCCAGAAAGCTGACATATTATTATTACAGGAAACGCACTTTTCTAAAAATTCGGCCCCGCGTTACCTCTCGTCCCACTTCCCACAGTTTTATCTGTCTTCGGGTCAGGAAAAGAAGAGGGGGGTAGCTATATGCTTCTCGCGCAAGGTTCCGTTTACCCCGGTCACTGTGGTTCGGGATAGGGAGGGCAGGTATTTAATGGTGGTGGGGTCGATTGCCGACCAGCTGGTCTCGTTCGTTTCCTATTATGCACCTAACTCGGGACAGGTGGCCTTTTTTCATGATATGCTACGCACTTTGCTCCCCAAGGCTCAGGGTAGGGTGGTCCTGGGGGGGGATAGCAATCTTCCCCTAGAGCACACTCTTGATAAATCGGTCCCGGGCAAGCCTAGATATAGACATCTACCCAGGAATGGGCATAAACTGGCTCGTCTCCTACATGACTGGGACTTGCTGGACCTCTGGAGGGAATTTAACCCGTCCCAGAGGGACTATACACATTTTTCCCATGTGCATGGCACTTACTCTAGGATTGACCACGTGTTCGCCAGCTCTGCTCTGGCCCCGTTTGTGTGCTCGGCGCGGATCTTGGCGACCCCGTGGTCGGACCATTCGCCGGTTCAGATTCAGCTTACGGCCCTGTGGTCCCGGCCGGGACCCTCCCCATGGCGGCTCAATGCAACTTTACTGTCTGATCCGGGGGTTCTGGAAGAGGTGGAGCGAGACATTAAACTATTTTTCCAGGAAAATGATACGGGGGATACTTCTCCGACCATTACTTGGGCGGCTCACAAGGCCACGATTCGCGGAAAATTAATTCAAATTGCGGCACGTTTGAAGCGCAACCGCGAGAGCACCATAAAATCGCAAGAACAGACCCTGACGGCTTTGCTCCAGGAGCAGAGGACGCATCCCCAGGTGGACCTCAGGGATAAAATAGATGCGGCTAGACTGGCCCTGAACTTGAGCCTCACGACCCAGGCCGAGAAGTGTCTTCGCTGGTCCCGCCATAGATATTACACCATGGGAGACAAGCCGACCACGCTTTTGGCGCGGAAATTGGTCCCTCGTCCCTTTACTTCTGCCCTTCCTAGGTTGCGGTTACGGACTGGGGCGCTATCTCGTAACCCGGAATTGCTCACGTCCGAATTCACGAGGTTCTATACTAAGCTCTATCGAGAGCCGACAGCTTACGATCGGGGGCAGGCAGACGCCTTTTTTGCGGAACTCGATTTGCCGTCGCTATCACAATCTCATGCAACACTTATGGACGAGGCGATCACGACGGCGGAGGTGGCACAGGCCATTAAGGGCTTGCATCCCTCCAAGGCCCCGGGGCCCGATGGTTTTTCGGGCATGTACTATCGCAAGTTCCAGGAAACCCTGACCCCTCACCTATGTGCCCTTTTCAATGCACTTCGGTCGGGTGAACCCCTTCCGCCTCAGGAAAACGTAGCATATATACACGTCCTTCCTAAACCGGGTAAGGATCATAGCATTTGCGATAATTATCGCCCGATTTCCTTAATCAATTCTGACCTAAAAATTTTGGCTAAGGTTATGGCAGCCAGACTTTGCTCTTTCTTGCCTACGTATATACACCCTGACCAGGCCGGGTTTGTCCCGGGTCGTCAGACCTCGGATCAGACCAGGCGGGTCTTGGACATTATCTCGGCGGTTCAGTCGAACTGGGACGGGGGAGGGCCTCGTAGGGGTATGCTTCTTTCGTTGGATATACACAAAGCCTTCGATTCCCTTTCTTGGGATTACCTGTTCGATGTTCTGGCTCGCTTCGGCTTCGGCCCCACCTTTCTCACTTTGCTCCGGACCCTATATAGCACACCTAGGGCGACCCTTAGGCTGAAGGGTTGCTCCTCGGGACCTATCCCCATAAGAAGGGGCACCCGCCAGGGTTGCCCCCTGTCCCCTCTCCTCTTTGTTCTAGCGTTAGAACCACTCGCGATCAAGATCCGGGCCTCGCCTGATGTCCGAGGCTTGGTATGTGGGGGAACAGTGCATAAATGCGTCCTCTTTGCGGACGATCTTTTGGCAGTGGTTTCCTCTCCTCTTACGACCTTGCCCAATCTGTTTGCATTACTAGACTCTTTCTCGGGAATCTCGGGGTTGCGTGTTAATCAGAATAAGTCACAGGCTATGAATCTTTCTCTGGAAGTTGGGACGGTGGTGTCGCTACGAAACTCCTTCAAATTTACCTGGTGCTCAGACTCTCTCCCTTATTTGGGAATTAATCTAACCCCAACCCTGCACACTTTGTACGCTAAAAATTATCCACCCTTGTTTGCCCGGTTGAGGGAGGACATGGGAAGGTGGTCATTACATCCCCCTTCATGGTTTGGTAGACTGCATTCGATCAAAATGAACGTCCTTCCGAGGGTACTATATTTATTTCGTACACTGCCGGTAGCTCTGCGCAGGACAGATGTGCTTAAGTTTCAGAGCCAAATCCTCTCATTTATCTGGGGGAACAAGAGACCTAGGGTGAATAAGAAGACGCTATATACCCCCAAAACCAGGGGAGGTCTTGGGGTACCGGACCTGATGAAATATTATCACGCAGCCCAAATGGCCCAATTAATACAGTACCACTCCCACCAGTCCCCTACGGCCTGGATGAGCATGGAAGCAAGTTGTATACCGGATGGGGTGGTCTCCCATGTTATGTGGTTGCCACCTAGAGATCGCCCCCCCATTCTATGTCCAGCTTTATCCCACTCTTTAGCCATCTGGGATCGTTTGTCTAGAACACATGCCTTTCGATCCCCCCACACCCCCATGGCCCCCATTCTCAATAATAGCGGGTTCCCCCCGGGTCTCTCCCCCAGGTCCTTTCAATGGTGGACGAATAAGGGTCTCATCCGCATAGCAGATCTATGCGACCATAGAGGTTTCCTTAAACGACAGCAGCTGGTTGACAAATACGCTTTGCCTCGGTCCGAATATTTTAGGTACACTCAGATTGACCACTATGTACGTACACTGTCTCGCCTCTCAGACCTGACCACAATGACGCCTGTAGAGTATTTATGCCGCAACTTTGATAAATTACGGGGCTACATTTCCATGGTTTATAACGTGTTAACTGACTCACCTATAAAACTTCCTTATATGCTCCGTTGGGAAACCGACATCCAGGACACCTTTGAGCTGGCGGACTGGCATGTTATGGCTCAGGAGGCCTCCAGGTCACTGATCAACACCTCCATCGTAGAAGCGAATTATAAAGTGTTGCTCCGCTGGTACATGGTGCCGGCCAGAATAGCAACTTTCGTCCAGGGCGCATCATCTCTGTGCTTTCGGGGTTGCGGCCAGGAGGGTACCATGTTTCACGTTTGGTGGCAGTGCCCCAAAGTGCGGCGTTTTTGGATCAGGGTGTACAATTTTATTTACACCTTGACCCAGGTTAACCTAATCAAATCTCCACAGCAGGCCCTGTTGGGTCAGAAGGTGGGTGCGGCCACGAGAGCGCAGAGGCGGCTTATCACTTTTATCTTTACAGCAGCAAAAATTACCATAGCCAGGTCCTGGAGGTCTCCTGTTATACCATTTGAGCAGTTGAGGCACAAGCTGTCCTGGATTATGCTGCATGAGCGGCTGTCGGCACAATTGGACGACAAGCTGCGCGGATTTGATAAAGTGTGGGAGCCCTGGCTCAGTTATCTGACGGGGCCGGCTTAAGGGAGGTCCAGGGGGCGGGGTGCGGAGTTGGGTCCATTCTTTTTCTCATCTTCCTTTATTCTATCGCTTCTTCTTCCCTTTCTTTTCTCGCGTTTCCTTTTTTCTTTACCTTTCTTCTTTGCCTTTTCAGTACTTTTCGCTTAGCATGGGGCTGCCTTGAAGAGGGCACGTAGCTATGTACCCTAGCACTTTTTACCTACTCAGGGGAATACGCTTTTGTAGCCTATCTCAAAGGCCTCTGTTGGATTTTTATGCGGGGTAAATACTGTGGGTTTACTGTTTGCCTCTGGGCTTGTTACAGTTTGTTGCAGCACGGGCCTAGCCCCTAAATGATGCCAAATGTTGTTGTTCTGAAGTATATGTTAAAATTCTCAATAAAAATTATTGAAAAGAAAAATGTAAAAAAACCTAGGCCTGTTACCAGGGGCTGAATGCATGGGAACACAACTCTCCTCATGTGTTATTACCATTGACTTCTATGGGCCTCAAAACACATAAGTGGGGGACTGAGCGATGTGAACAAATTCCATCTAGAACACAGACTTGGTTTTAGCAGGTGAATGTGTAAACAAGGCCCAATTGTTGCCCCCAGGCCTTGCAGCCCTTCAGGGGACACAATACATGAGAGGCCTGCAGGGTAGCACCACACATTCTCATATTAGTAAAATGGATGCAATTCATACATCTCTATCCAAAATAAGTGTCACATATACTAAATATACTCAAGTCCTGGTTTTTGCCGCAAAAGTCCCGCTCCTTAGAGGAAATTTTTCTATTATAGGGATGTTGGCAATTCCCAGGGCAAAACACTGAACCCGAATAACTTTTTTCCATTTGAAGGAATAGGTTTGTTAATATGTGGAAAGCTTTCTTACCTCTATAAGAGGGGAGTTCCCTGTGGATGGGCTCTTTGCACTGGGCCCTGCAGACTCTGCTGTGAGGTACAGGCTGGACCACAACTGACCTAATCAAGCAACTGAACCATTAACCCTGTAAATGCTAGAATCACGCAGCCCTATGATAATCAGCTTGAACCTAGGTTCACTCTGAGGTCGTTTTAAAATTGTGCGCGTGTAGCTGAACTCACACAATTTCAAACCGGCATTTCAGTCCAACTTCGGGGGCGATTGCACAGATGTCTAGAAACTCCCCCTCGGAAGTCACCAAAAGTAGTACAGAAACTACTTTTGGGAATAGGTGAGGAAACACAAAGTCAACATTGCACTGATTCCATAGCTCCCCCTCTGAATTAGAGGGACTGTCCCTGAATCAGAACAAAGTCCCTCTGTCCGCCTCATTTGTCCCTCATTTTGGTCTGATCTATATAGTTTTATATAAAATGCACTTTTTATCTTTCAAAAAGTGTTTCCCAGTGCTTAACCTTCCATCCAATTTCTAAATTGCTGCATTTGTAAATGTTAAAGCCAATATAAAGAAATTGTAGTGTTTAACCAATATTTTTTTTTTCTGTTTTAGGCCCCATTCACACTAGTGCGACTTGTCCCACGATTTTGGACCGCAAAATCGCATGACAAGTCGTTTTCCGTTATTTTCAATGAGCCCCATTCATATCAGTGTGTTTTGAAGTCGCACCGACTTCAAAGTAGTTCCTGCACTACTTTGCCACGATTTTAAATGCGTTTTGGAGGCATATAGCCTTGCCATTGCTTTCAAAATCGCGGCAAAATCGTGCTGCAAAATCACGGTAAAATTGCGTCGCATAAGTGTGAAAGGGGCCTTATTCTCCTTTACAGAGGCGTGGCAGGGTGTGTGTCTTATGCCTGCATACATTTGGTAATAGGTGTCCCTCATTCCCATCTCAAAAAGTTGGGAGGTATGCAGATTCAGATGGTGCAATTCCCAGCAATTGCCTCCAATTTGACATGTGAAATTGGACCAATGTGAACGTGGGCTCAGTGTCCTAAGCCTTCTCAGTCCACACAGGTGACACCATTTAGTTCCAAGACATTGATCTGTAGTCTGGACTCTTCCAGTTTCCAGATCCAGATCCCCTGAGCAGGCTTTTTGCCAAGGATTCCTCCCCAGCAGGACAGGCTGGCATCCGTGGTTACTACTGTCCAATACAAGGGGAAGAAGTATTTGCCCAGCCGAAGCGCGAAGCCACCATATCAGGTTCTCCTTCGTTCCCCGGCTCACCCAGATAGCCCAGCTTTGTGGACGCAAACCAGAGCAGACTTCTGAAAATTCAGAATCCAGCTGAACTCCCCCAGGGTTTGTATGGTGATTTCCAGGTTTTCCACCAGAGCAGTAGGAGACTCTCCTCGCAGAAGGTCGTCGTCCAAGTAGCCCAGTACTGCGATCCCCTGTTGGCGAAACAATACTGACACCGGGGATAACACTTTTGAGAATACCTGAGAAGCTGAAGCAAGACTAAAGGATAACACCATAAACTGATAATGCTCCTCTCCCACAGCAAAGCGGAGGAAGCGCTGGTGACCTATGGTGACATATTGGAATGTGAAGGTAAGTATCCTGATGTCGACAGAGCTAAGAAAACCCCTCTGATGCAGGGATGCTACCACCGTGCGAATGGATTCTATTCCTGAACTTCTGCACCCGCACCAAGCAGTTCAGTGCCTTGAGGTCCAGGATTGGACGCACCTGGCCTTCCTTCCTGGGAACTGTAAACAGGTTTGAGTAAAAACCCTAAAAATGTTCCGAATTCAGAACTGGGACAATGGCCTCTTGAAGCAACAGATCTTGTACCGCCCCAAACAGACCCTGTAAGCAATCCAGGGACAGGCACAATTTGGAAGGAAAGAACCTTGCCATGGGACAAGAGCGAAACTCGATCTTCTAGCCAGACTGAATGACTTAGTGGACCATGTAAATTCACGGATCTGGAACCAGGGGTAACGCCTAGTAAATTGGTTAGGGACCCCAAGGGGATGCTTTGGCTGTCCCCACTGTTTAGCGAGAATTCTGTCAAAATAGGGGGGGAAAGGAAACACCTTTGCCGCTCTAGATGGCTTGAGAGTGCCAAAGGGAACCTGCCCCTCTGTCACAGCAGCGTCGTCCATCTTCAAGTTCTCATGCACAGATACAATCAGTGCTTCCACCAGTGCCTTTTCGTGCATGGTTGCAGATGTGGAGGAAACATCCTCACCATCTGAGGATTCTGGGCGCGTTGGTCGTAGACCCAGCAGGGTAACCCACATCCGCGGCGGCCGAATCAGACTCAAGATCTGATGAGGCAGAGGATGGCAGGGGCGCTATTTGCTAGCTCATCGCCCGAAAGCCACCTCCACCTGGGACACAAAGGACTCCAGGACCGCCATCAGTGCATCGATGGATGGTTGGGACTGGGAGGTCCCCGCAGCCTCAGAGAGGGGATTAGGTGAGGAGATGTGCTTGTGCTCCAAAGACTATGAGTCACCAGGGGGACCCCAAAAAAAAGTGTAAAACACTGCAAAGGGACAACCACCACTGTGCTGGCAGCACCACAGGGTCACCAGGCACAAAGCACCAAGCAATCCCCAGCAGAGAGGGAGAGAACCCCACCAGACTCATCACCCAGTAGAAACAGCACCAGGAGATGAGGCGGGGCTCCCACCGCCAAAATCACTGCCCACGGTGCTCCACTGTCATGGCTGCCGCTGTTTTCAATTGCAAATCACCGCACTGATACTGATATTTTGACCATTGAATATCGGTACCGGCCGATATATTTTCGTACATAAAAATAAAAAATAAAACTTTTTTTTTTAATCATTTGACAGGTACTGTTGTGGAGGGACAAAGACCCCCAAACCCCTCCTCTGCACTTAAAAGCATTCAAAACTCCAAGTTTGGCTGTTTTGAATGCTGTAATTTTTTTAAATCTGGCGCCGAGTACCCAGAAGTGATGTCATGACATCACTTCCAGGTTTTTACATGGAGACTTGATCAAAGCCAAATGCGGCTTTGATCGAGTCCTCGACGGCCGTGCAGGCTGGTTGCCTGGGTCTCCCGGTGGGACGGGAGACTCGGACGAGCCGCGGAAGGTGGCAGGAGGGGGGGGGGGGAGATGAGGGGACGTCCCCTCCAGCTCCTTGTAATGACAGCCGAGTGGCTTCTCAGCCGCATCTGTTGTCATTACAAGACAGCCGACCGTTGGCTATGGACGCCAGTAGCAGGGTGATGCCTCTAGCTGCAGGCATCACTCCGATACAAGCACTATCGGAGTGATGCCTGCAATATCGGTAACCTCAGGGGCTGATTCTGATATATCGGGGAAAGTGCATATCGGCCGATATATCGGCTTTGCCAATAATTGGTCGATCCCTAGTCGGAACCGATGAAAGAAAATTTCTACGAAAATTCTGATACGACAAAGGCTTTTTTGTTGCTTGTTTCTGATAATGTGCAGTCTTTCGCTTCTGATTTTTCTTGTACGAAAACCGGTACACGAAAATCGTTTGTTCTGTTCCCGTAGGAGAAAAATGTTGGAGTTTGTCTCTTCTGAAAGTTCAGTTTGGAAGGTCAAAATCGGCTGTTGAAAGCTGTGTACACACTATACAAAAAATCATACCAAAGTTCCTCAGATGAAAATGTTGCCCGATTTTCTTATAGTGTTTACGAGCCTTTAGGCTTGGTTCACATATATGCGAATCGGATCCGTTTTTAAACCACATCTGATTTGCAGAACATGATTTGGACCAGCTTTCACACATGTCCGGGGTGGCCTTTTCGGTTTCTGAAAAGAGTCCTGTGCGATTTTGGGTCCGGTTTGGGCGTAAATTCAAGTAAAAAATTCACACCTGAACCGTTGAAAAAACCGTGCCGGACTCCGGACTGCAAACAGCAACTGGACATGTGTGAACCCAGCCCTACATAGACAAGGCCTTTCTCATAATATGGGCTGGTTCACACCGGAATAGCACAGGAACGCATTCATTTGCATGGGTGGAAAAATCACACTGGATCGCACCAAAACTAGTAGTACAATTGCGGAGCCATGTGATCAGATGCAGATAAACACACTGCGTTTGTGATCTGCATTTGGGGTGTCCTTGGGAATGCATTGACACCTGCAGCAGATCACACAATCCAGTGCGATTTAAATGAAGTGTGTTTTTAAAATGTGTACAGGACATGGGCCCATAGACTCAGTTCACATAGACTCAGTTCACATCTATCTATGTAGGTGGCTGCGGGTATCGCAGGGAAATTGCATAGTTTAAAATGTATTTCCCTGCAGGCCGCGCCGGCGTGCACCTTTTTCTGGGGGAAACTCAGGCAAAAAAATGGGCTGCTATGCCCAAGCAAATGCAGCCCACACACACGCGTAGGTGTGAACCGAGACCTAGGCCTGGTTCACACCTATGCATTTTTTGGTGCTTTTTGCAGAAATGCACTAAAGTCCATTTAACATGGCTTCCAATGGGACACGTTCACATCTATGCTTTCTTTTCAGCCACTGTGTTTTTTAGAAAGGGTCAGGGACTAAATGCAAAACGATGCTTTTTTTTTTTTTGCTTTTTTGGTTCAATAGACTTCAATGGAGAAGCTGCTGAAAAGCATGTAGTGCTTTTTGATGCATTTTTTATTCTGCACAACAACCAATGGGCCAAAAAAAAATGCAAAATGCATTGCAGAAACGGCTCAAAAGCAACATGCATAGGGGTGAACCGAGCCTTATGCTGAACTCAGTCTTGCACAGATGCACAAGCTGCTTTCTTTTCTTACTCTGATTTCACTGCACACTGTGAGCTCCTCATAATGTGCATTAGAAGTTACATCAAGTAAGGCAGAGCCCACCTCATTTCCTTGTTGGGGGACATCCAGCATCATCTAGCACTCTCATCCCAACCCAACTCTCCCTGGTCCACCCCCTTTATTCATTGGATTTCAGCTCTTTCCATGATGGAGGCCAAATGAGTAACCAGAAACTTCTGACAGGTTTTTATTGCTGGTCAGTTTCACCATCAAGAAGAATTTCCCTTATTTATTGTCCCAGGGACATGAAAGGAATGGCTTGTTCACACTAGCAGTTGAGGGACAGTAAAATAAAAAAAAACCTGACGGTTGAGCCGCACTTTTACCACCCCTCAACCATTCCCCCCCCCCCCTTTAGCTGCAAAGGTAGTGTTGGGGGGGGGGGGGATGTACGTATGCCATGGCAGGAATTATAGCCCCTGCTCCTTTTGGCACCGCCCACCACCAGCCTGATGTGACTCAGTAAAGCGAATAAGACCAACCTGTGACTATCACGCAACCCGCATGCAATTCGTATGGTTGCAGTGTGCTAGTGTGGGGTTCAAGAAGTTAAAGAAGGCCGCCTGTCAAATGCTCTTTGAAGTGCAATCCAAATGCTGATCACTCTTCAGAGAGCAAAGCTTGGGTGAATGAGCCTCAAGAGAATGGAAATCTTCCCAGAGGGGAATCCCACCTTGGAGGTTGAACCCTGAACAGATGACCCCTATAGGAAATGATCCCCTCTAATTCTGTTGCAGTAACAATCATTCATTTATGGAATTTCCTTCACTTCATGTCCTGGTCACCATGAGAGATAGGGAGGGTGTCTCTCCCCCCCACAGGGGCAGAGATAGGAACATAAACCTGACAGTTCTACTTAAAGTGGTTGTAGATCCTTACATATACCCAGTGAAGTGACTGGCCTCAGGGGATACACCAGAGAGGACACAAATCCTCTGATGTCAAGAGGGCCCCCCCCCCCCCCACTCCTTACCTTGTGCTGCTGCCGCCAGGAAAGCAGAAAGTGCAGGGTCTGGAGGAGCACCAGAGGAGGGCTGGAGTATGCTGAATGCGGAGACCCAGGGAGGTGGAGATGAAGAAGTGCTGGGGCTGCACAGAGGGGTTGAGATGAGCCGCTTTAGGGCTGTACAAAGTCGCAGGATCTTGCTTGCCAAGTTGTGTTGTCCTCTCTGCTGCTGACTGCCGAGCCAAGGTGGGGGTGACAGCAAGAGGGTTGCCACAGCTGCAGGAGAGGTGTGAGGGTCACATAAAAAGGTCCTGAAAGGGCTGGATTCTGCTCATGGGCCTTGTGTTTGACGTGTGTTAGGAGAACTTGTGAGGAGTGACTTATGCAGATAGCAGAGGATGGAATCAGCAGACCGAAATAACAATCAGCCTAGGTTCACACTGGTGCATATGCAGAACACCGCATGGGATTCACACAGGATTCGTGTACACATAAGTGATGGCTGTGTGGCGCAATTTAAGCTATACATTTTGTATAACTCAAAACGCCTCCGCACCAAAATGGTGCAGGACCCCGCACCCGAATCGCACTGTTTTGGGGTGTCACATGCCTGACAAAGGGATCCTGAGTGCCTCCAAAACATTGCACTGTCTTCTGTGATGTGATCATTCTTCACTAAAGATTTGGATGTATTTGATGACCGGTGGCGTGCTGGCGAAAAGGTGCAGTTAATCTAACAATGACACCCTCAGCAGACTGCATGGATTTTTGGGATGGAAACACAGCGAATTGTGTGCGGGTCCTGCACTGCATCAGTGTGAACCAATACTCAGTGCTCTTCATTAAGACAAGTACACACTATTGAGTGATATGCTTTGTTCAGATTTAATGTCAGAGGTTTACAACCATTTTAAATGCTAGAAGCAGATCATAAAAGGGTTCCTCTTCACATAGCACATTCCTCAGACACCTAGGCACTGATCATGTGGTCTCTACCTTTGTGGATGGACATGGGTCAAGTCTTTCCTAGGATCCTGTAGCAATGCAACAGTCTTCCTGTCTAAGCTTATTTAGTCCCTGCACTAAAGAACACACCAAGCACACATTTTTGGTACCCCAGGTTACAGAACTAATCTACATAAAATGTCTCGGCCTTGCTTGTAAAGCCTGGTTCACACCAATGCATTTTGTTTTATATCATTTTCAGTGTTTCAGAAACAGTAACAGTAACAGTAACAGTCCATTTAACATGGTTTCCTATAGGTCATGTTCACATCTGTGCATTTTATGGAAAGGGCCAGGGACTTTTTACTGGTTTTTGGTTCCATAGACATCAATGGATGAAAAACACATAACAGACACAGGTGAATGCAGTAAACATGATGCAACAATGATGAAGTTTTCTGGTTAGCACTCCTGGGGTCCTATGTTCGGGTCCTGGTCAGGATACTACCTGGATGGAGACTGTGTGTTCTCCCTGTGCTTATGTGGGTTCCCTTTGGGTACCCAGGATTCCACTCACACTCAAAAGACATGGTGGTAGGCTAATTGGCTCTAGCAGGTGTGGGTGAATGTGAAACCGGAACCGTAGATTGTAAGCACATTGATGACAGACTGATGTAAATGTACGTTATGTCAAATTCTGCGTAAATTCTTGGCGCTACAGAAAAACCTGTAATAAAGATTGTAAACCCTAAGGCCCCCTTTCACACCACCGGACCGATCGAGTCAGCCTGTATGTTTTGGACCACTCATTTATCTCTATGGAGTGGCAGACATCAGCTCACACCCACCGACCTCCAATACGGGCAACTCAAAACAGACAGATGACGATACGTTTGCATGGATCGGATGGAAACACCCCTGTAACCCAGGTGCAGCATATAGACTCTCATGGACATGAATAGCTGTGCACCACTGTACTTGTGTATCCACATGAGCGCCGAAAGATATTATCCCCTTCATGACCAGGCCCTTTGGTGATATTTGGCACTGTGCGACTTTAACTAGTGATTGCAATGCTGTACTTACTAAACATTTTTTTTTTATACAAATAGAATTTCTCTTTGGTGGTATGTGATCACCACTGTTTTTTATTTTTCATAAATCTTAACCAAAATGTAATGTAAAAATCCCAATAAGTATAAAGTGATTGGTGTACAATGAAAACGTGATTTTTGTCTTACCGTAAAACCCTTTTCTCTGATGCTCATTGACAGACACAGCTCCAGGTTTTCTTGACCCTTGTGTTTATGCTGCCCCCTACAGAAGTAGGACAATAGGTGGAAAAAGATTTGACTACGCCTATAGGACAGGCCCAGGGGGGGGGGTATACTCCCACTCCCTACTACAGGACTTCAGTTTTGGAACAAGCAGTCAGAAGAAAGTAAAAAATCAACTCGCAGGGTGCTGTATCCATCAAACATCAGAAAAAAGTATTTTACGGTAAGACAAAAATACAGTTCTCTTTTTCATTCATTGACAGACAGCTACAGATCTTCTTGACCGATGAGACATCTCAAAGCTGTGTCCGTATGAGGGGTGGGAAGAACACAGCAAAAAAAAAAAACACACTGCTCAAGGGCTAAACATAGCCAAACAGGCAAAATAGGAGCTCAACCAGGAACTGGAGCTCACCTGCAACACACCCTCAAAGAGAACTAACCTCTCCAACAGCGGCCCTGCAAAACCTTGCGGCCAAAAGAAGCCTCCGCAGATGCCAACACATCCACCTTATAAAATTTTGTCAAAGTATCACGGACGATCAGGTAACAGCCTTGCAAACCTGTACTACCGATGCCTGATGACAGAAGGCCCAAAGCACCCTCGTAGAATGCGCCTTAACAGGGAAAGAAGGATCCTGACCCTTAATGGAATAGGCCTGCACCACCGTCTGCCTGATCAATCTGGAAACGGGCACAGCAGACACGGCCATCACCTTACAGGGTCCATCTGTAAGGATAAATGGAGAATCCGATTTTTCGGAACGACTCAGTCACCGCTAGGTATACCCTGATTGCCTTACATTCTTTGGATGTGATTCAGGCAATCTCTTTAGGAGGCTTAGTACACAAAGAAGGCAGCACAATGTCTTAATTTACATAGAAAGCAGAGACAACTTTAGGAAGGAACGACTGGCAGGTAAAAAGTACCACTTTATTTCTGTGAAACACCAGGTGGGGTGAACGACAGGCAACGCAGCCAGCTCAGACACCCTGTGCGCAGAAGTAAAAGCCACCAAGAAAGCTACCTTCTGTGTCAAAGTGAGCAGAGGAATCTCACATTTCCAAAAGGTGGTTTTCTTAAGAACCACCAACACCAAATTGAGGTCCCATGGAGGCAACGGAGACCTCACCAGGGGAGCCAGGTAGCAAACCCTCTGAACAAAAGGTGTGAACCAAAGAATTTGTGGTCAACGGGCTTTGAAAGAAAAAATTGCCAGGGCCAATATCTGGTCTTTAATTTGATGGTACCCAAAGCCAAATGCTGATCTACACCTCTTTGGACAAACTCCAAGACACCAAAAACGAATTTTGGGGGGGGGGGGCCTCACCCACAGCAATGCGAAGGAAAGGTTGATGCCCGACATATATTGGGATATGAAGGTAAGTGTCCTTGATATCGATAGAGGCCAGGAAATTCCCTTGATGAAGGAATGCCACTAGCGTGCGGATGGACTCCATTCAAAATTTCTGTACCCCCACAAAGCAGTTAAAATCCTTGAGGTCCAGAATTGGACAGACCTTATCTTCCTTCCTGGGAACAGTAAATAGGTTTGAATAAAACCCCTGAAAGCATTCTGATTCCGGAACCGGTACAATGAACCCCTGAGAGAGAGCAGATACTGTACCACCCTCAGAAGACCTCGTAGGCGATCTGGGGACAAACACAGATTGGAAGGAAAGAACCCAGTCAGAGGCAAGTACTGAAACTTGATCTTGTAACCGGACCGAATCAACTTGTGGACCCATTTGTCTTGAATCCAGGAGGTCCACGGATCCGGAAAGAAGCAAAGACATCCCCCACCCCCAGATACGGGTGAGGGCGCCCCTTCAGGCAGAAGTGGGCTTGTCTGCAGTCCCGGGGGGGGGGGGGCAGCTCTTGACTTGCCAGGCCAGGGCTTCTTGGAACCCGCTGCAGGGTTATGGGCGGATTTTGATCCCTGGTTTGTAGATCCTGAGGGACAATAGGACCGCCTATGTGCCGAGAAGATAGGGCCACTCTTGCGACAAGCCTCTTTACTCCCGACAGTCCGCGGAAACAGAGTACTCTTACCTCCAGTAAGACCTTTAATACTCTCCTCCATGGAAGCTCCGAACAAGCAGTCTCTTACAAAAGGGAGAGCCGTCAATACCCTCCTGAAAGCCTGGTCCGCAGACCAGTATTTCAGCCATATCATGCGGCGAAGTCACTGATTTCACAGACATCCTGCAGGCTAGTGGGGCCGTATCCAGAGAGGCATCACAGATGTACTGCAACCCCTGGACCAACTGGTCCGTCAGCTCCGCCAGGCCAGGTGGAGGTTGTCCCCCCTCCAAGTCCTGGCGCAGGAGCTTAGCCCATTCTGTCAAGGTCTGGGAAACCAAAATTATGGCAAAAACCGGTCTGCAAAATGGAACCAAACATGGTAAAAAAAAAAAAAAAAGTACAGAGATTCAGCTCTCTTGTGAAAAGGGTCCTTAAAAGGACGGACGGAGAGTCCTCCAGCAGAAGAAGGGTGGCTTTATTCAACCTGAAAATCCACCACAGGTGGTACTGTCAGTTACTTTAGCAGGGACTCTGCAAAAGAATTCCTTCTAGCAAAACGGTATTGTGTTTGAGAGAACCCCACTGACTTGCGACAATAATGTCAATAGGCAGGAAAGGGGAATGCCTCTTTCACACGAGCGATTCAATCAGATCTGCCCATCAGATTTTCAGGCAGACCTGATGATTGGAAGCTCCATGCATTTGTATGGTCAGGAGGGTGTAAACGGACTTGTGTATGTTTACACCCACCTACCTCAGGGTCGGATCCCATCAAAAAATAAAAAAAATAAATAAAAAAGGAGGAAGGGAATTTTTCTTCTGTTTAGGTGGATCGGAAGATATTAAACCAACAGCAGTCCATTAATTCCAGGCTAATCCACTACTGAACGCAAAGGAATCCACCCCATATGAAAGCGGCCTTAAACATATCAGGGATTTTTATTTCAGAAAATTACTGCTAGCTAATCGATTTACAAGTTCTTGTCCAAACTTGGAGGTGGCAGATATTTCACAGCTTAATATATCAGGGGTCCTTATTAAGGGTCTACTTTTTTTAATGCAGCACACTGCAAGACAATCCACCGCTTTGCACTGTGCTGCTGTCAATTGTTGATAAAATGACAATAGTTACATAGTTAGTCAGGTTGAAAAGAAACAAGTCCATCTGGCTCAACCAACCAACAAAGAAAAAAAAAAAAAAAAAACAGTAAAGAAAACCCAACCATACAATCCCATATACCCGCAGTTGATCCAGAGCCAGAGGAAGGCGAAAAACCCCCAGCAAAGCATGATCCAATTTGCTACAGCAGGGGAAAAAAATTCCTTCCAAATCCCCCAAGAGGTAAATCGGATATTCCCTGGATCAACTTTACCTATATATATTAGGACCAATTGATATCAAGTACACCCAGGAAAGAATCCAGGCCTTTTTTAACCACTTTACCGCTAAGTACCGTAGTACTACTGCGGCAAAGTGGCTCGTTATAGTCTGACGACGTAGTACTACGTCGTCAGACACTCCCCTTGTGGGCGGCGCGCGCGCGCGCCGCCGGAGGCTCGCTCCCGCTGTTTTCAGTCAGAGCGGGAGTCGGGCCAGGGAAGGAGCAGCGGCGATCGCCTCTGCTCTTCCCCGATCGTCGGGGATCTAGTGTGGAGATCCGCCCGCTTGTGTAAACACAAGCGGGCGGATCTCCCAAGTGACATAGCTGAACCCTGGATCTGCCCTTGTGTCACAGTCACCTCCCCCCCCCCCCCACACGTCAGTAAGCACCAGGCATACATTAACCCCTCCCTCTCCAATAAAATTAACCCCTTCCCTGCCAGTGTCATTTTTACAGTAACCGTTCATATATATAGCACTGATTACTGCAGTAATGTCACTGGTACCCCCAAAAGTGTCAAAAATGTCAGTCAAGGGTCCGATCTGTACGCCGCAATGTCGCAGTCCCGCAAAAAAAATAAATAAATCGCAGATCGCCGCCATTACGCGTTAAAAAAAAAAAAAACACCAAAAATGACAGAAATCTTTCCCTTTGTTAGTAAACGCAATAACTTTTGCGCAAACCAATCAAAATACGCTTATTGTGAATTTTTTTACCAATCATAGGTAGCAGAAAACAAATTGGCCAAAAATGTAAAAAAAATTAGATTTTTACATTTTTTTGGGGGGAATTTCATATAAAAAAAAATGTGAAAAAACGGAATTTTTGTAAAATCTTACCTGTAAAATTCCTTTCTCTGAGTCCTCCGACAGTCGCCGCCTCTTCATATTCGTCACATATGGGGTATTAGACTTTGCTCCGAAGGAGTAGCTAGGCAACAGAATATGTTAACAATAAAGCTTTAACATATCCCACCCTCAAGGGGTGGTCCCCTCAGTCAAAACCCTCCTACTTCCTGCAACCATATCTCAGTTTTAGTGGAATAGCAGTAGAGTATACATTCAAACCCCAAAAGAGGGGCGGGGGCGGCGACTGTCGGAGGACTCAGAGAAAGGAATTTTACAGGTAAGATTTTACAAAAATTCCGTTTTCTCTTACGTCCTCCGACAGTCGCCGCCTCTTCATATTCGTCACATATGGGGACGTCCCAAAGCAGTGCAAACATGAGGGGTGGGAAACGCATCCGCGCCGAAAGGCAACGCAGTCTCCGCATCAAAGAAAGGAACCTTACCAAAGGAAGGAAACCAGCTGGGCAACAGCAAAAATAAGTGCTCAACAGGAGCAACAACCCAGGAAAAGACAAAAAACCAGGGGATACAAAACTTATCCCAACAGCCAGGAGTCCCCAACAAGGGACCCTAGGGAACAGCCGCACTAAGAACCTTGCGGCCAAAGGAAGCATCCGCCGATGCCTGAACATCTACTTTGTAGAATTTTGTGAAAGTGTGTACGGTCGACCAAGTCGCCGCCTTACACACCTGGGCTACAGAAGCCCCATGACGGCAGGCCCAAGACGTACTCAGAGATCTAGTAGAGTGCGCCTTCACAGGCACAGGGGGAACCTTCCCCTGCAAGGCATAGGCCTGTTCAATGGTCTGCCTGATCCATTTGGCAATGGTAGAGGCGGAAGCCGCCATGCCCTTCCGAGGACCCTCTGGAAGAACAAACAAGGAGTCCGTCTTTCGAAAAGACTCAGTCGATTTAAGGTAAACCCTAATCGCCCGAACAACATCCAGAGAATGCAATCTCACCTCCTTTGGATGTTTAGGCTTCGTGCACAACGAAGGCAAAACAATATCCTCGTTAAGATGGAATTCCGAAACTCGTTTCGGCAGAAAAAAAGGATTAGGTCGCAAGACCACCTTATCCAAATGAACAACCAGGTACGGAGACTTGCAGGACAAAGCCGCCAGTTCCGACACTCTGCGAGCCGAAGTGATCGCCACCAAAAAGGCGACCTTTTTGGACAACATAGACAACGAGATCTCCCTGATCTGTTGAAAAGGAGCACGTTGTAACACAGATAGGACTAGATTCAAGTCCCAAGGGGGCAAAGGATCCCTCCTAGGAGGAACCAGATGCCGCACACCCTGAATAAAAGTGCCAACCAAGGAGTTGGAAGCCACGGGACGTTGAAACAGAACGGCCAGCGCAGACACCTGACCCTTTATCGTAGCCAGCGCCAAACGCTGATCGACACCCGTCTGAAGGAAAGACAGCACACGGGAAACCGAGTACGTGCGGGGTGAAAACCCCCTGGACTCACACCAGGCAAAATAGGCCTTCCAAGTACGGTAATAAACCTTTCCCGAGGAAGACTTCCTCGCGTTGATCAAGGTATGAACAACCTCTGGAGAGAGACCCTTCTCCTTCAGGACCTCGGGCTCAACAGCCAGGCCGTCAAAGCCAGCGACTGTAAAGCAGGATGGTAAATCGGTCCTTGAGACAGTAGATCGTCCCGAAGAGGCAGACGCCAGGGGGCGTCGACCGCCAGATTCACGAGGTCTGCGTACCAGGACCGGCGAGGCCAGTCCGGTGCCACAAGAATCACCGTGCTGCGTTCCGAGTGTAACCTGCGAAGGAACCGGGACAGCAACTGAATCGGTGGAAACGCGTACATCAGCCTGTACTGATGCCACGGGGCCACTAACGCGTCCGACGCGTCTGCCCGAGGGTCGCGCGTCCTTGCCACGAACCTCTTCACCTTGTAGTTGAGGCGAGACGCGAACAGGTCCACATCTGGAAGACCCCACTTCGCGCACAACATCTGGAAGACAGCCGGATGGAGAGACCATTCCCCCTGATCCAGGGTCTGGCGACTCAGATAGTCCGCCTGCCAGTTCTCCACTCCCGGAATGTGAACCGCCGTTATCGCCGGGACATGAGTCTCGGCCCAAGACAGAATGTCGGCCACTTCTCGAGCCGCTCGGGCACTCCTGGTGCCCCCTTGGTGGTTGATGTAGGCCACCGCCGTGGCATTGTCCGTCTGCACCCGAACCGGGCAGCCCTGCAGCCGGTCCGTCCAACGATGAAGACAGAGCCTTATCGCACGCAATTCCAGAATGTTGATCGGGAGGGAAGACTCCCCCTCCGACCAGGTCCCCTGGGCGGACAGAACGCCCAGAACACCACCCCAGCCCGACAGGCTGGCATCCGTGGTGATTATCGTCCACGAGATCGGACGAAACGACTTGCCCCCGGACACCAACGGGGACTGGAGCCACCACAGAAGGTTTTCCCTGGTGCGATGACTCAACGAGATCTGAAGATCCAGAGATTGAGGTCGCCCGTCCCACTTGGACAAGATCTCCGCCTGGAGACCCCGCGTGTGAAACTGCGCAAAATGAATCGCCTCGAAAGCCGAGACCATCAATCCCAGACATCTCATACACGTCCGCAGAGACGAGTTCGGAACGTCCCTGAGGGACCTGACTTCCTCCTGAAGAGTCCTGAGTTTGTCTTCCGGCAGGAAGACCTTCGCCTGCACCGAGTCCAGTATCATTCCCAGATAGGGAAGACGAACCGACGGACTCAGTGTCGACTTTGGAACATTTATCGTCCAACCGAACTCCTGCAGAGTTTGCATCGTGACAGACAGGTCCTTCTCCAGACCCTGACTGGTCGCAGACCGAATCAGAATGTCGTCCAGATACCCCAGGACAGAAATGCCCTGGGCTCTCAATGCCAGAACCGGTGCAAGCACCTTGGTGAAGACCCGCGGAGCCGAGGCGAGCCCAAAGGGCAACGCCACGAACTGGTAGTGATCCTCCGCAATGGCAAATCGAAGGTATCTCTGATGACCCTCGAATATGGGGATGTGAAGATACGCATCCTTCAAATCGATGGAGGCCATGAATTCCCCCGGAACCAGGGCAGCCACCACCGAGCGCAGGGATTCCATGCGGAACTTGCGAACCCGCACAGAGCGGTTCAGAGCTTTCAAGTCCAGAATTGGACGAACCTTGCCCTCCTTTCTGGGCACGGTGAACAGATTGGAATAAAACCCCCGAAATCTGTCCCGATGAGGCACCGGAACCACCACTCCCTGAGCCCTCAGGTCCCGCACCGCCAGGTGCAGGTCCCGCAGGCGCTCTGGAGACAGTTGTAGATTTGAGGGAAAAAATCTGCTCTCTGGCCGAGAGAGAAACTCGATCTTGTAACCAGATCGAACGATTTCCAGAACCCATCTGTCCCGCACACGGGCCAACCAGGGCTGAAGAAAACCGAGCAAGCGTCCCCCCACCCCAAAACTGGGTGAGGGCGCCCCTTCAGGCCGAACTGTTATGGGCCGCAGGTCCGGATTGGCCGGACTTCTGTTTCCCAGACCAGGGTTTCTTCTGAGAGCCCTGGCCCTTGAACGGTTTGCCCTTGTAGTGCGGCCGAAAGGCACGAAAGGACCCCTGAGGGGGCCGAAAATTCGCATGCTTCTTCCCAGAAGCCCCCTTAGCCTTGGGGAAATGGGGCAAGAGAGTGCTCTTACCCCCGGTGATCCCCTTAATCAACACATCCAGAGACTCCCCAAAAAGGCGAGACCCATCATAAGGCAGATTGGCTAAGGTTTTACGTGAAGATTGGTCCACCGACCAACATTTCAACCAAACCAGGCGGCGAGACAACACCGCCACGCTGTGCACACGTGCAGCCAACGGAATCAGGTCCAGGTCCGCATCACACAGATACATGACACCCTGGTGGATCTGATCCACCATGTCCAGGGTCGCCGCCGAGGCCGAATCGGCCACTAGGACGCGCCTAAGCATCTGCGTCCAACTTGCGATCGCCTGGGCCGCCATGAGAGAAGCAAATAGAGCTTTAAGCATAGAACCCGTAACAGAATAAGTATGACGGGCAAGAGACTCCAGTCTCCTATCCGTGGCATCACGGAAAACAGGGGATCCCTCTGCAGGAATCGCAGTGGCTTTGTTCAAAACCGCAATTGCATGATCCACTGGTGGAGGCACACACCACCGTTCATCAGTGGCAGGGGAGAAAGGATAACGCAGCTTGAATTTACTTGGTACCGCAAAAGGTTTGCGCAGATCGCGCCATTGATCCTTTACCGCGCGCTGAAAATCAGCATTGCAGGGAAAAACCTGCGGCGTCCTGCGTTTTCTCTGCGTCCCATAAGCCGCCAAGGCAGCGGGGGGACACCCTTCGTCCTGCAAACGTAGCGTCTGCTTAATGGAAGCAATCAACTCATCCATGATTGCAAGCTCTTCAGGCGAGCCAGGGGGAGAATTATCAACCCCCTCAACCTCAGCCTCTACCTCAGACCCCACTAGATCAAGAGAGGAGCGGGACCCCGATAGGGAGGTCCCTGCCAGAACAGCCCCATCACCTTCACCCTCGGAATCGGAGGACAGAGTAACTCTGGGCCGTTTAGTAGATTGAGCAGCCACCAGCATTTGCACCTGGGCAGCAAGGCCAGCCACAATAGTGGCTAAATCCCCCCCTGGGGGGGAAACAGCGGTCCCCTGGCTTTCCACCAATACTGTGGGAAACTTGCCCTCCTGAGAATCCATTGCCCCTGTACGCCAGACAACCAAGGGTTAACTGTCCCCTTTCAGCAAGCGCGGTAAGCGCAGCCCACCGCACACACTCAGGCACAATGAGACCCCCACAGGGAATATACAGACTGAATATAGGCAATGGACAACAGGAATAGAAGGATAAAACCTGAGGAGACCCCGCTGCTGCTGCTGCCTCGACCGGTGTTCCAGGAAAAAGGAAGTGATGCAGCCAGGGCGCTCTATGTAAGCCTATGGAGGCTACAAGAAAATGGCCGCCGTGCATGTAAACCATGCGGCCGGAGCGGGCGCCGGTAAAATGGCGTCGTTTGGCGCCGAAACCGCCGCTCCACAGTGCATAAAAACACACACAATTTCATCCCATTATATGGATACATGTTAGATCGCCGCAGCGATCGCTGTATATGCCCCAACATGCCATTAAAAACATGCCCCACAGCACACAGCTTCCCACACTGCCCAGCCTGACACACAGTGTCATACAGCTCCCCCCCCCCCTTGCAGCCCACAGCATGCAGCCGAGAGATAGGGAGACAAGCAGTGTGATTTAAAGGCAGGTTACACAGTCCCAGACTGAGACCCCCCCCAGACAGACAGGTCCCCACATAGACACACTTACCTCATATGGCGTGGGGAACCCGCACAGGCGAACAAGCCGCTGCACATGAGGCAGGGAGAGTCGCAATTCAAGACGCACACAATGGCGGTTAAGAAACCGCACAGCGTCCGGTGAGGTAGCCACCTCACCAAACATCCCTGCACCGAACAGGGATGGGTCGTTCACCGTGCCAGGAGCGTTACCTGGCTGAACGCTCGATGGCAGACTGGGAAGCCACTGACCCACGACCTGCGATCAGGGGGATCAGCCCGAGACCCAGTCCGCATGATCCTCTTCGTCCGAAGAACTAATGCTGACAAAAACAACAGCTAAGTAAAGGTAGAGAAAAAACTCAAATAAAATATTAAAAAGAAGAAAGTCTGGGACAAAAAGTCCCAGCACAGAGAGAGCCAGCCACTCCTGACAAGCTAGACATTAAAACTGAGATATGGTTGCAGGAAGTAGGAGGGTATTGACTGAGGGGACCACCCCTTGAGGGTGGGATATGTTAAAGCTTTATTGTTAACATATTCTGTTGCCTAGCTACTCCTTCGGAGCAAAGTCTAATACCCCATATGTGACGAATATGAAGAGGCGGCGACTGTCGGAGGACGTAAGAGAAATATTGTTTTTTCAAAATTTACGCTCTTTTTTTGTTTATAGCGCAAAAAGTAAAAATCGCACAGGTGATCAAATACCACCAAAAGAAAGCTCTGTTTGTGGGAAAAAAAGGACGTAAATTTTGTTTGGGTATGGCGTCGCACAACCGCGCAATTGTCAGTTAAAGTCGCACAGCGCCGAATCGCAAAAAGTGGCCCAGACGTAAGACAGCAAAATCCTCTAGTGGTAAAGTGGTTAAAGCAATCTAGTGAGCTGGCCAGAACCACCTCTGGAGGGAGTCTATTCCACATTAGCACAGCTCTTACGGTGAAGAAACCTTTCCGCACTTGGAGATGAAATCTGTTTTCCTCTAGACGTAAAGAGTGCCCCTTGTCCTCTGTGTTGACCCTAAAGTGAACAACTCAACACCAAGTTCACTATATGGACCCCTTAATGTATTTATAAATGTTGATCATATCCCCCCTTAATCTCCTCTTCTCAAGAGAGAATAAATTCTGTTACTCTAATCTTTTATCATAGCTGAGCTCCTCCATGCCTTTTATCAGTTTGGTTGTCCTTCTCTGCACTGTCTCCAGTTCCTTGATATCCTTTTTAAGAACTGGTGCCAAAAACTGAACTGCATATTCCATACGAGGTCTTACTAATGAGCATCAGCACTACAGGGATCCTTTGGCACACCAGACGTTTTAATGCAGCGGCTGATATAAACGTACTCTAAACCTATCTAAGAAAAAAAGCGGGCCAGCAGTATCGTGTTGCAGGCACCAGATTAAACTTATTTCTATTCCTGTACTGGAAATCCAACTGCATAAATTTGATTGTTAGGCCTGTTTCACACAGGCTGTTCAACAGCGTACACCAGTGTGAGGGCCACGTTTACACGCATGCACACGCGCACACACACACGAGGTTTCTTGCATCCCCGTGCAGGCAGTACCGTGTAAATTGGGATACAGCTGCTGCTTGCAATTTGACATTTGTGCGGATTTACCGCCATGAACACACACGGTCTGTTTTGGGCTGTGCATCTGCACCCCTAAAGATATCAAACTGGGAGCAGCAGCTGTACCCGTTGCAACTGCTGCAAAATTTATCAAAGCTGTTGGGGCTTCAGAGAGTAAAATAAAAAAAAGAAAAAAAAAAAAAATCAATCATCCTCATATACCCAAGTGCAGATAGTAAAGAGCATTAAAATTCTGATTGGTTGCTATGGGCAAGAGCATTTTTAGGGATTTATTCACCTTTGAGGTTCACAGCACAAACTGCTACAATTTGCTGTAATCCAGAGCAAGGGCTGAATGTGACATGTAGACTGAGGTTACTGCACACTTTGCTGCTCCAATTCCAATCATGTACAGTTCTGAGATTGTAACAGCCAGAGGTAGAGCATAGGATCCCCAAGGATGAGTTTAATGAGCTCCATATTACAAACAGATGTCCCAATCGACATCAATGGAACTGTCCACACAGGGATGCACCAAGACCTGTGCATCCCCGTGTGGGTAAATATGTCCCTCACATGGGCAAATGCTGTACCCTATGTAAATTAAATCTTACAGGACACGTTCAAGTTCTTTTGATCTGTGCTGCACTCTTATCAGTTTCCACTGTTCCCAGATCTGTGGACTACAGAACACCTTCCCCTCCGCTGTAAACACAGCCTAAGGCTATAGCTAGCTGTGTATTGGAGTGCTAAAGGCACATGCCAAAAGTCAAATGTGCAAAAGTGTTCCTAACTGGAAAACACTTTAAACACCATTCCTTCTTTCTTGCACAATTCTTGCCCTGGATTTCTTTTTAAAGCAACACACTCCCCTAAAACCATTTTCTACTATTAGGAATAGATCTATTGTTGCAGGGAAAAAAACATAATAAACTAGTTCAGATAAGGGAGATTTCTCTGTCTGCAAGGGAGAAGAGGTCCTTGCACTTTGGCACACTTGCAAAAAAAGGACTCACTGGGTAGGGTTATAGGGGAGACACCCAGGGGGTGTTTCCTCAAAAAACGTATCCAATCACCTGAAGGTACCAACTTAAAGGGCCAACATTATGAATATTCACCATGTGTCCTGTACTAGAAGATCAAAACAAAATGGCAGCATTACCCCCCTGGCAGTGCTGCTAACTGTAAACCAGACTTTTCATGGCCTTTCCTGAAAGAAAGCCTGGCCAAGGGCATTGTTTGCCAAGTAGGCCATGGTCATGTCTATTAATAAAAAACAAAATCAAATATCAGTCACGAAACAGCAACACAAGAGCAATTTCTCATTAAAGATTAGATTCCAGATGGTTGGAAAAAAAAAAACAACTTTATTGAAGCTTCATTTACAAAATCATAGATCATTAATGAAGTGCTGTATGCAAAACCAGATAAAAGAAAAACAAATAGACAAAAATAAGACTTAAAAAACCCAACCCTGTCTGTTACTCCCCCCACCCCAAACCCAAGGGACTGAGAATAATTTTTCAGCTTTACAGATACAATAAGCACCACAAGCCCCTGAATAGTTGGTCCAAAAGCCCTGTTTAAATGTCAGAGAGAGTAACAGTTTGAAAGGTTTACCAATAAAAGAATCGGGGTATGTAGCTCTCCTTTAGACTGTAACAATACAACAATTCGCCCTTGGTTTCACAGCTTCGAAAAGTAATTATTCCCCCAATAACATTTCAGAGCACGCTGCTTGCAAGAAATGGGTTATCCTCACAAAAGCCACTTGGCAAAAAGGGGTTTTATTTGGTCGATAGTTTGAAGCTGTAAAACCTCCTATCTTCAAAAGAGCCAACCATTTTCACCGGGTGTCTCTATTCTTATTGCAGACAATAACAGAAAGCAGGCAAGAATTAGAAAAGTTTGGATCCCTTTAGGAGTCATGTACATCTGTGAGGCTGTCACATGAGGGTTTAATCCTAAAAATGCTGCTTGTATAATGAGACCAGTGAAATCCCCATCCATTTTTTGGTTGGGGTGAAGCAGCACTGGTCTGCTCAGCAGTGTATTTTTTCTGCAATTTTAATTAAAAAAAACCCCCACAAAACATGATTCTGGTGTGATGTTGCCACAACGCAGACTGGGATCTCTCCAAAAGTTAACAAAACTGTTGGGGCTTGCTCATCCTCATATACCCAAGTGCAGATAGTAAAGAGCATTAAAATTCTGATTGGTTACTATGGGCAAGAGCATTTTTAGGGATTTAAACCGCTACAATGTGCTGTAATCCAGAGCTAGGGCTGAATGTTACATGTAGACTGAGGTTACTGCACACTTTGCTGTTACAATTCCAACCATGTACAGTTCTGAGATTGTAACAGCCAGAGGTAGAGCATAGCATCCCCAAGGATGAGTTTAATGAGCTCCATATTACAAACAGAAAAAAAAAGCAATGGCCTCTTTGTAGGTGAATGTAAAAACAAATACTTGACCCCTTACCAACAACCATACGATACATCTGTATAAAGCAACAGGCTCAGAGTTTTAATGCATGGTTCTATAGTTTGCCATTTTCGTAATACTGGGAGGAAACGGACTGAACCATATAAAAATAAAAGAGCAGCATAGAATAAGCCACAGTCAGGACTGCACCTATATAGGGAGGTTCACAGTGGACATTACAGGTTGATGCTAACGGCCTCTCGTTGGTGCAAAGTGTCTGGATACAGCATTTAACTGTGGCACCCACAAAACCTACTTCCTCTTCAAAAAGAAGTTGATCACTTTAGAAGCAAAGAAAAGAAAAAGTTAAAAACAGACCACTCCACCGGTAGAGCTCTTGTAGCCAAGCTCAGGAAAGCAATGGCATTAATGGGCTGGCCACAGGCCACATTAGGGAATGATCACGTGGCATCCCGCCACTCACATTCTTATTTCTTAAAAGTAGATGAAAGATCGGAGACTGCAATGAAGTACTGCATAAAGTTCATTATTGACCAGGCATAGATGGCTGTATAGTACACATGGGACAGGATCATTAATAAATTAGGAATGGTGGGGCACACAATGCAAGATGTGCTTTTCTCCCTAGATTCATTGGGTCTTTTACTCTTTAAAAGGCCCATTTATGGCCAGAACGTCAATTCTTAAATTTTGGATAGTGTAGGGAAAGGTTAGAATGTCTGTGTCCTTATTTCTTGCCACTTCCTGCTCAATGGGTGTCAGACAGATGAGGAAGTGGGGTGCAACCTAGGGTGTCAGATGCTGTTGACATTGAAGGGAATCTAAGTTCTAAAGTGTACCATAATTCCACCTATACAATGTTCACAGTACCATTCAACTCCCATCTCCTACTTCATAATTTAGCAGAAAGAATGTTATTGATCCCAAAGCATGGGAGGATAGATGTACTGGATTATAATCAAGCACATGTATTTACTGATAAAAATTTTAGATGCAAACGGTGCCTGCTGTTAGATCAGTACACTGACTGCCACCTGTAAAACCACCCAACAGCAAAAGACTGCCTTGCTTATTAGCAGCTCCAGTCAAACATCTCAAGAAAAGGCACGCCTGGCAATAAAGGGGTTAACAGCCTTTAAAATGCATTTTGCCAGCTTGCAGCAGTCAGCTGCGTGTTAAAAGCCTGATAAAAATTTACTAGAAAAACAAAAAAATTATAATCTGCAAAACACTGCTCCCTCGCTGAAAAGAAAAAGAAAAAAAAAAAAAAAGTATCATGATTTGTAGTGTAAGAATCCAGCTTGGGTAATTATGGCAAAATTCTTTGTAGAGAGAGGAGTGCGCAAAACAGCGCCTTGCTGCAGCGCCACCAAGCAGAGAGCTGTGACGCACGATCCTCTCATAGGGACGACAGATGACGGATGTCTTACTGCCGGAGTTCCACATAATTAGCTGGGAAGAGCCCATATCGTTCCTTGCACATCCCTCTCCACCATCCCTCATCAATCATCTCAATATTCGTGATTATATCATCTGGGTCAAAGGAGATCTCATCATCCCCAGCTGCGAAAGAAAAAAAATAAAAAAAAAGGTTTCATCACTGTATAACAAATATATTATCTTAAACAGGTCAGTAAAGTGATTTTAATGTAATCTGCCAGACCCTTAACCTGTAGGGTTAAAGCGAAATTCCAGGTATGCCTTTTTTATTTTTGGAATAGTTACATTAGTCCAGCTTGGACCAAGTTTGTATATACCATACCTGAGAGATCCAGTAAAAGCTGGAAATGATTGTAGTGGGCACCATTACCACAATGATCACTGCTAGCTTCCAGGTTACATGATGAGCAACTGCCCTTCTGATTAGTGAACACAAGAGGTCGCTTGCTCTGCTTGGATGCCATTCAGAAAACACTTCGCATTTTTCGCAATGAATGCAAATTGTTCTCTGATTGGACAAGGTGGAGCGGTGATGTCAGAGAATACTGCTTGGCACTTAACCTGAAAGCTAGCAGCAATCACTGTATCAATGGTGCCTACTGCAGTCATTTCCAGCTTTGACAGGGATTTGCCAGGTAGGCCACATGCATACTTACATTAGTCCAAGTAGGATCAACTAAGCAAAAATATCCATACCTGGAACTCGGGTGGTAAACACTCACATACATACTGCTGGCAGTGCACCCATTATGTAACTAAATTTCAAAACTAAAAAACAATGTTTATTAAGGCTATGGATAGGAAGATAGTACTCTCTCACAGAAGAAGCACTGACAAAAGTAGGTCACCGCTCTCATTCCAAAAACTATGAAAGAAGGAAAACACAACTAGAAGCCGTTGTGCTATAGGGGGAAATTAGCTGCACCTGGTTGCACAAACTGGAACATGTATATAAAATAGGAGTCCTATTAGCTACTAGGTTCAGATCTGGTCACTAGCCTGCGTGCTCAAATGGATTTGAGTGACCACACCTAAACCTAGTTGCTCTCTCCACCTTGTGTCTAATATGCCCCATTTTAGCATGGTGTCAACCGTAGCATTTGCAGTGGAAGAGCAGTGTAGGACTGGCCATAAGAGGGATTACGTTGCTGCAGTTGGCCGCCTTAAACATGTATTTTAATATGTGTGAACTAAAAATCCCAGTTTTTCATTGCATAGTTTGCTGGAAAGGATGTATAGCAGAGCAGAGGGTTCATCCAGAATGTGTAGTGTTAATATGTGGTCACACCCCTTTAGCACCTGATAGTTTAAATACATGTTGAAGCTATAGGGATTTGAGCACAGGTATATATTTTCTTATGTGCAGCCACTGACATACAGAATAGCTCAGCCTGGCTCCATGGTGCTGGGTTGAAGTAGGACAGAAGTAAGTATCTAAAGGGGATATAAACAGGCACTGAAAGGGTTTTTAACCACTTGCCGACCGCCGCACGACTATCTACGTCGGCGGTCAGCCCCTCACAGGCAAACTAACGTAGGGCTACGTTGCTTGCTTGTGAGGGTCTAGGGAGCGAGCGCGCGCCCCCGGGGGCGCGCTCCCGCTCCCGCGTGGTCACGGACCCCCCCGCGCGTGTGACCAGCGGACCCGATGTCCGCCGGTCACTCGGCGATCGGCGGGGGAGAGGGAGAATGTCAGGCAGCTTGTGTAAACAAACTGCCTGTCATTCTCCTCGCTGCAAAGACACTGATAAAACGGATCTGGTATGTAGATCCGTTGATCAGTGTCCTTACAGCTAAAGCCACAGCCAATCACAGTAGAAACCACGCCCTTAGGGACACACACAGCCCCTCCCTTCCAAATAAAGTTAACCCCTTCACTACCAGTGTATTTTTACAGTAACAGTGCATATGTATAGCACTGATTACTGTAGAAATGTCACTGGTAACCCCAAAAGTGTCAAAAATGTCAGTCAAGGGTCCGATCTGTCCGCCGCAATGTCGCAGTACCGCAAAAAAAATCGCAGATCGCCGCCATTACGCGTTAAAAAAAAAAACAACAAAAATGACAAAAATCTTTCCCTTTGTTAGTAAACGCGATAACTTTTGCGCAAACCAATCAAAATACCCTTTTTGCGATTTTTTTTACCAAACATAGGTAGCATAAAACAAATTGGCCGAAAATTTTTAAAAATTTTGATTTTTACATTTTTTTTGGGGGGAATTTCATATAAAAAATGTGAAAAATATTGTTATTTTTGCAAAATTGACGCTCTTTTTTTGTTTATAGCGCGTGATCAAAAAATCGCACAGGTGATCAAATACCACCAAAAGAAAGCTCTGTTTGTGGGAAAAAAAGGACGTCAAATTCGTTTAGGTACAGCGTCGCACGACCGCGCAATTGTGCGTTAAATTCACGCAGTGCCGAATCGCAAAATACCCCCTGGTCGGAATGGGGGTAAAATCTTCCGGGGCTTAAGTGGTTAACCCAATAGAATGCAGAGTTTTAACCACTACACGCCATTCCTATAGCAAAATGAAGGCCAGGTGGGGGTTTCATCGTTCTGAGTGGACATTCAATGACGTCCTTCAAAACAAGCTGCTCGTTAGGGCCCCCTCGGAGGGCATGCAGCGTGGCGATCGGTGGTGCGGTGGGTCCCTCAGGCACACCGCACCTTCAATTACTATAAAGACCCTATTAACCTAGGATCTTTACAATGCAATTGTGTTCAATCACAGTTGATCACAGTAAATCCTCTCCTCAGGCTGACAGCACGCATAAAGAGAGGAGAGCCGATAAGCGGCTTTCCTCAGTGGGAAAATCTGCACTGATAATTAGTGCAAAGATTATCAGTGCAGCCCCATCAGTGATGCCCATCAGTGATGCCCATCAGCACCGCCTATCAGTGCCCATAAATGTTGCCCATCAGTGCTGCATATTAGTGCCTCTTCATCATCGTAGCATCATCAGTGCAGCCTATCAGTGTCCATCAGTGAAGGAGAAAAATTACTAAGTTTTTACAAAATTTCGTAAATACATTTTTTTTTTTTGGTCTTTTTGTTTAGTAAAAAATAGAAAACCCAGCGGTGATTAAATACAACCAAAAGAAAGCTGTGTCTCCAAAAAAATTACAAAGATAACAAAAATTTAGTTTTGGGTACAGCATTGCATGACCACACAATGGTCAAAGTGCGACAGTGCTGAAAGCTGAAAACTGGCCTGGGAAAAAAGGGGGTAAAAGTGCCCAGCATTGAGGTTGTTAACCCAATGCATAAAATCCAGAGATTTCTCTCTTCTGGCTGTCAGATTTGAAATTGGTGTGGTTGTGCGTGGCTCTGCCCACATAGTCACATTATTCATTGTATGAATGTAAAAACTGAGTCCTATCTGACACCACAGCAGCGGGGCCTTGTGGTTCTCAATGGAGCACAAGTGAGGTGATGTCACTGCAGTTATAGTCAATTGACACTTCCTGTTGCCCTGTAACAGAAACTTCCTACCTCCATGCAATGCCAGAGCATTGCACCTACGATCCACTGATCGTGGTTGCAATGCTTTTCAGGTTAATATGCAAATAAATAAATGCAAAAGACAGATTTAGCTGTTCAAACTCCTCTGTAAATCTGTGCGAAGGGCAACATCTGTGTGCATCTGCATGCAGGCAATCCCATTCATGCCTTTTGGAATGCAGCAGCTATACAGACACAAATTGCGGATCCTAATATTTACAGCCCTGCAGGTGCATGTGTATCTGGGGACGCACATCTGCGTGGCTGTCAAAATGAGACCAACAGCTGTGTGTGCAGCTGCTGTGATCCAATGTACATGATTGAGACTGCCAGCATAGAACACCTGTGAATCCTGTGTGGGCAAAGACGGCCATTCACATGGGTGTACGCAAAGATACGCCTGTGTGAACAAGGCCTTACTGACACAAAGATATTTGTAGAAAACACTTGTACATCTAGAGCAGGGGTAGGGAACCTATGGCTCGCGAGCCAGACCTGGCTCTTTTGGTGGCTGCATCTGGCTCGCAGACAAATAGGGTCTCCTGCTATGAGTATATCATTATTAGCCCCGAGTGAAGTCCATGCCTGCGCGCTGTGACCACACTGGTTGCTAGTATGCCGCTTGGCGCCTAGCAATTAGTGATGTCATGTGATGTCAGCGTCACGTGACAGCGGGAGAGCGAGGGCAAAGGTCAAATTCCTCCTCCGCTCCTAAATTTACTCCACCCACAAATGGCCACCTCCCTCTTCTCCAGGCGACAGCTTGGGCTCAGTGTAGAGCCGAGGGAGGTCCTGAAGCAACAGGTTGGTCAGACTCGTCAGTGTAAATTTTTTGCGTTCTGTGCTTGCCTTCTCAAGTAATTGCAAATACTCTTTCAGAAAGAGTATTTGCAATTACTAAGTTGAGACAGGGAAGCACAAAGCAAAAAAATTATAGGCTAGCCTGCAACTTCTTTTTTATCTTTTATTCATAGTTTACAGAGGCTCCCAATACCCTCACTGAAGCCCTGCAGGCCTGCAGCCGTATATACAGTGGAATTTTTTTTAATAACCTTTCCCCAGACATTGACATTTTGGCACATATGGGCTACACATCCACTTTGTTTGCGCTAAGGTTATTTCTCCTTTCCATTGTCGTGCCCTGCAAATCGCACTAGTGTGAACAGGGGAAGTCAACTTTAATATTTCAGCTCCTTCAACCACTTCAGCCCTGGAAGGTTTTACCCCCTTAATGACCAGGCCATTTTTTGCAATTCGTCACTGCGTTACTTAAATAAAGGTTTCCCGTCCCCTGAAATATAGTGTATGGCTCTCACAGAATTACATTTGCAAATATGTGGTGTTCGTGGCTCTCTCAGCCAAAAAGGTTCCAGACCCCTGATCTAGAGTATCTCACAAAAGCAAACACACCCCTCACATTTTTGTAAATATTTTATTATAGCTTTTCATCAGTATTGCTACAATGTAAAGTAGTGAGTGTACAATTGTATAAGGCTCCATTCACACTACCGCGACTTGTCAGCCTGACAAGTCGCAGTCCCTTGCGGTCCATGCAGTGCTACAGGACCCGTTCTAATAGGAGCGACACAAGTCGCTCCAACTTAGAAAAAGGGTCCTGTACTACTTTGGGGTGACCTGGAGGCGACTTGCATTGACTTCCATTATGTGAAGTCTGTGCAAGTCGCGCCGCTGCAGTGTGAATGCGGTCTAACAGTTTAAATTTTCTGTCCCCTCAAAATAACAACACACAGCCAGACCCCGCCATTAATATCTAAACCGCTGGCAACAAAAGTGAGTACACCCCTAAGTGAAAATGTCCAAATTGGGTCCAACAAGCCATTTTCCCTCCCCGGTGTCATGTGATTCATTAATGTTACAAGGTCTTGAGTGTGAATGGGTATCAAGTGTGTTAAATTTGGTGTTCTCGCTCTCATACTGGTCACGAGAATTTCAACATGGCACCTCATGGTAAACAACACTCCCTTAGGATCTGAAAAAAAAAAAAAAAATTGTTGCTCTACATAAAGATGGCACAGGCTAAAAGAAGATAGTCTAAACCCTGAAAGTGAGCTGCAGCATCGTGGCCAAGACCATACAGTGGTTCAACAGGACAGGTTCCACTTCGAACAGGCCTCGCCATTGTCAACCAAAGAAGTTGAGTGCACGTGTTCAGCTTCATATCCAGAGGTTGTCTTTGGGAAATAAACGTATGAGTGCTGCCAGCATTGCTGCAGTGGTTGAAGGGGTGGGGGTCAGCCTATCAGTGCTCAGACCATATGCCGTACACTGCATCAAAATGGTTTGCATCCCAGAAGGAAGCCTCTTTCAAAGATGATGCAAAGAAAGCCCCCAAACAGTTTGCTGAAGACAAGCAGACACTGGACATGGATTACTGGTACCATCTCCTGTGGTCTGATGAGACCAAGATGAACTTATTTGGTTCAAATGGTGTCAAGCGTGTGTGGCAGCAACCAGGTGAAGAATACAAAGAAAAGTGTGTCTTGCCTACAGTCAAGCATGGTGGTGAGAGTGTAATAGACTGGGACTGCACGAGTGCCTGCTAGCACTGGGGAGCTACAGTTAATTGAGGGAACCATGAATGCCAACATGTACTGTGACATACTGAGGCAAAGCATGATGCCCCTCCCTTCGGAGACTGGGCTGCAGGGCAGTATTCCAACATAACAACCCCAAACACACCCCCAAGATGACCACTGCCTTGCTAAAGAAGCTGGGGGTAAAGGTGATGGACTAGCCAAGCAGGTCTCCAGACCTAAACCCTATCGAGCATCTGTTGGGCATCTTTAAAAACGTAATGGGGAGGAGCACAAGGTCTCTAACATCCACCAGCTCCCTGATGTTGTCATGGAGGAGTGGAAGAGGACTCCAGTGGCAACCTGTGAAGCTCTGGTGAACTCCAATGCCCAAGAGGGTTAAGGCAGTGCTGGAAAATAATGGTGGCCGCACAAAATATTTACACTTTGGGCCCAATTTTGACATTTTCACGGAGGAGTGAACTCACTTGTGCTGCCAGCAGTATAAACATTAATGGCTGTGTGTTGAGGTATTTTGAGGGGACATCAAATATACACTGTTATATAAGCTGTACAATCACAACTTTATATTGTAGCAGTGTGTGCGCATTTGTAGTCTGGCTGTGAAATGTTTCTGCATATTGCACATCCCTGACATGAACCTACCTGCTTGATAATCATACAAAGCAATAGCTGTGAGTCCAAGGTCACTGTCATACTCCGCGTATGTGTTCTCCACTGAAAAGAGGATACAGCACATTACACAGATATCACATGTAGCAAGAGTGAACATCATAGACATTTCATTTCACAACTGACACATCAATTACAATTTCACTTTTTGATTCACGCCGTGTTTCGTTTGGAGGTGGCAGGTCACAACTAAAAGCACAAAAAAGATGACCACTAATGAAGTAATTTTGCATCAACTTTTTGCTCCAATTCAAGCAGGAATAAAAAGGTCTAAAGACCCAAATTCCCCCCCCCCCCCCCCCCGGGATACAGTAGGGAATGGTTAAAAACCTGTAACCCGTGTTTTTTTTTTTTTTTTTACGCAACCTGTGCCGCTTTAGGGAGATTTTCTTCTACTTATTCTGTATACGTAACCAGAAGTGAAAATAGGAAAGCCTAGTACACGATGAGGAGATTATCGAATGATCGTGTTTTTTTGCATGCTAGTCTCCATATCAAAAACAAATAGGTCACTATTACGAAGTTTCTCGTAGGACAAAATACAAATTTGGAAAAAACATAGTGTATTGTACTGTATTTTCAGACAAAAACTGTACTAAATAAAAACAAAAATTGTATGATCTGCTATCGTACAAAAAATATGTGTGTGTCCCTTCAGAAAATTTGACAAAAAGGTGGTGTTCCAATGATCAGATTATCGCACGATCGCTTTGAAAGCAGTATTTTTGTACACTATTCTGATCACATGTGTGTATGGGGCTTAAAGCTTTGTCTATATTGGTGCTGAAGCAATGGCCAGCCGATAAAGGAGTCCTGGCACAGCTCCGAGATGTTGAACTTGCAGGTGACGTGGTCACTTGAATTCTTGGACTAATAAATGAATCCATGGTGTGCTGGCAGCACATTTTTCTCTTATATTAAAATTAACTGAAAATGTACACAGGATCTACCATATAGAACATTCGCTGGACCAATTTCAAAAGCATTTTACTGGCCTGCACATCTTTACACTGTATTTTCTTTAACATGATTTCCCAAGATTGTCAGCTTCACCTAGTGGCCAAAATGCATTTTTTCCTGTTGCGGTTTTTCAGGGGAAAAAATTCTACATTTTGGCCACTAGATGGAGCAGACATTCATCAGAAATAATCATAGAAAAATACAGAGACAACTTGTGCAGGCTGGGAGAATGCTTGTGACATACTTCCAAAGAATGTTTTACAAATTGGCCACAGTTTCTATTAAAAATACTGAAACCTTCATAAAATCAGACACTCAGAACAAAATGTGTAAGCATCTTAAAGAGAAGTCATAGATTAATGAATTTGATTAGCACGAGCACTGGTCAGCAATAACGCCTCACAAGTCTTTCAGTAATGACCATGAGCAATCATCCAGACTAGAAGTTCTGAATTCTGTGGCTGCATGCTAGTTAAAAAGCAGTGATCCAGAAAGTACTGAAATTGGTTGTAAACCCTTACATTTACCCACTGAAGCGACAAGCCCCCTCTTATCCAGACCTATTCAAAGTACATAGTTAAAAAGCTGTTTCCCAGCTCCAGAAGGCAGGTGATGGGGATCAGATGTCACTCTGCTCAGCATAGAGCAGGGAGCCAAGTGTAATCTGAGACCTGAGTGGAGGAAATAGACACACACCTCTCCACACATTCTCATAGGGAAACATGCACAGCTGAGGCGGTCAACTACAGTCTTTAGGCTGAAGGATTCTGTGGTGCTGGGGTAACCTGTTACAAGTGACTCCAAAAGATTGCAGAGGTAAGAGAGAGCAGGCAGAAATCACACCAGGTGCTTTAGACTGAGACTAGTACACACTATAGAGCAGTTCTCAACTCTGGGCCTCAGGACCCACTAAAAGGCCAGGTTTGCAAGACAAATACATCCAAGGTGATATATTTTGCTGCTCAGTGATTGCAGTATTCAAGTCTGCATCTTAAAAATATGGCCTGTTAGTCCTGAGAACCGGAGTTGAGAACCACTGCTATAGAGGGATATTCTTTGCTCATTTTTAATTTAAGAGGTATACAACCACTTAAAGCCAAAGTCAGCCACACAACTGGCTTTTCAGGTGGTGGTCAGCAATGGTTGCCTCATTCTTTTAGTGTATTTTCTTTAGGTTTGTTTGAAATGCTGACAGTCGTGCAGAATGATAGGGCTGATGCATGAAAATTGCTACAAAGATCTGGTGCGGTTTCTAACAGATAATCAGGCTTCCCTTTTATCTTCTGGGAATGGATTTGGCTATACAGTGATACCTCGGTTCACAAACTTGATTCGTGAACTGACTCGAACGACGCAAATTGGTCGTGAACCGAGGCACATTTTCCCATAGGGTTCAATGTAAATCCGGTTAATCCATTCTGACCTTTTTTTCTTGGTTTTTGAAGCACAAAAATATGAAGCAAATGACAATACATATATTAGTACAGAATAGTAATGTATAAAGAGAACACTAATTTTGCTTGTGATGACTTCTGGCATGGAGGAAGGCAGGTGGGAGGTGGTTATTGTTTGGAGGGAGAGTTCCCCTCCATAAGGACATCAGGGGGATCTCCTTCAGGGGATTCTGCTCTCCTTTGTCTCCTAGCTGCAGGTTCAGTTCTGCTGAAAAATCTGTCCAATGTCACTTGTCTCTTACTGCGCTGCATAACCCTCCGGAAATGAGAGACCGCATTATCATTCATGAGATTTAACACTCTGTTCGTGACAGTTATGTTGGGGTGGTGCTTTTCAAAAAAATCATGGCACTCATTCCATTTTTGCATAATGGATTTTATGGAATCACTGCTAACCTCCTCCCTTTCTTCCTCTTCCTCAGTGAAATGCTCCTCAAGAAGTGCCTTCTGCTGCTCACTGTGGAGTTCAGAAAGTTCTTCCGTGGTCAGCTCCTCCCTATGTTCCTTAACAAACTCTTCCACATCAGCACCATCAACGTCCAGACCCATACTCTTGCCCATGGACACAATTTCCTCCACTACTACTGCATCAGACCCTTCTAAGTCATGTTCACGTTCAGTGACACATTCTGGCCAGTTTCCTCCAGGCTGAATTTAGGGTTCGGGGAGTGACCTCTTCCCAGGCTTTGTCAATGAGGTTAATGCAGTGGAAAACATTGAAATGTTTCTTCCAGAACTCTTTCAAAGTCAAGGACGTCTCTTCAGTGACATTAAAACACCTAGTGAAGAGCGCCTTTGTGTACAGCTTCTTGAAGTTGCAGATGACTTGCTGGTCCATGGGCTGCAGAAGTGGTGTTGTGTTGGGGGGGGGGGGGGGGGGGGGGAGGAACTTTACCTTGATGAAGTCATACTCAACATCCATATCATCCACCAAGGCTTGAGGGTGTGCCGGGGCATTGTCCATCAGAAGGCACCTTTCAGGCAGCTGGTTATCAGAAAGATATTTTCTGACGGTGGGTGCGAACGCCTCGTGCAGCCATTCCATAAACAATTGCCTTGTGACCCAAGCTTTGGCATTGGCTCTCCACATGACGGGCAGTCTGGCCTTGTTCACATTTTGTTCCCTAAATGCACGGGTGGTCTGAGAATGGTACACCAGTAGTGTTTTTATTTTCAGATCTGCGCATGCGTTGGCACACAGCAAAAGGGTCAATCTGTCCTTCATGGGCTTGTGCCCTGGTAGTGCCTTTTCCTCCTGCGTGATATAGGTTCTGTTCGGCAATTTTTTCCAGAAGAGCCCTGTTTCATCAGTTGAACACTTGAGCGACGTATCCTTCTGTCTTCATGAATTCCGCAAATTCTAACTTGTAGACTTCTGCTGCGGCCTTGTCAGAACTGGAAGCCTCAACATGTCTAATCACACTGTGGATGCCACTTCTCCTGCGGAATTTTTCAAACCACCCCCTACTGGCTTTAAATTCGTCACTTGATGCACTTGTAAAGGGGCTTCTTTGCAGTAAATCATTGTGCAATTTCCTGGCTCTCTCACAGATCATAGCTTCACTAACGCTATCACCTGCCAGCTGTTTCTCATTCAACCACACCAACAAAAGTTTTTCCACCTCTTCCAGCACTTGCGGCCTCTGCTTGGTTAACATTGTTACTCCTTTTGCAACATCAGCTCCTTTGATGGCGGCTTTGTTTTTCAAAATAGTCAAGATTGTTGACTTTGCCATCTTGTACTCCGAGGCCAGATCAGTCACACGAATACCACGGTCATGCTTTTCTACAATTTCCTTCTTCACCTCAATGGTTATTTTCTTCACAACCTTGCTGTCACCTTTACTACTGCTCTGCACTTTTTTTGCCACCATGCTTGCGCTGCACATTGTCACCTGAATTTCCACTTTGCACATTCTCACTTGCATTTCCACTTGGCACATTGTCACCTGCATTGTTCATTGCTGCTCCGCACTTTTTTCTTTCCACCATGCTTCTTGGGAGCCATATTGGGAGTCCACTACAGTACTGTGCAGTAAGCACTCAAACGGGTGAACTGTACAATACAGTAAATACAGTATTGTACAGAAGTACTGTACAGTACTGCATGTGCTAAAAAGCACACCAAATAGCAAAAAGTGTCTTCACAGTACTCACAGTACCTTTCTGTGTCTCTTCTTCTCTCCACGATCTTCCTACAGTAAGTCACGCCCATGTGACAGCCTGGAAATAGCATTAAAATGGCCGCGGCTCCTGTTCGTGAACCGAAGCGGAGTTCGTGAACTGGAGCATATTTTTATGAACTTTTCTGTTCGTGAACCGAGGTATCACTGTAATAGGTAAAATCCAATTGTGTGCCATTTAATTGTATGAAAAGGTAATGCATACTGTTCTGGGACTAGATCTTTCAGAAAACTATATTGCTATATGGTAAACTATGCTGACAGTTTTCCTACTTTACTCTAGCAGGTTATATATTTTCAATACTTAAAAAAATGCGGTCAGTATCTTCACGTGACCTTTTCATTGTAGCTTTGTTTTGGTGCACACTGGACACCATACATTACCATCTTGAAAATCTGCTGTATCGTAAACTGCTTCGGTTTCTGGGGTCTCTTCTTTAGAAGGCTCAGCTTCCTGGTAATCGGACTCTCCAGCATATACCGGTTCAGGCTCGGCTCTGGCTTTTGGTTTTTCTTTCTCATAGAATGGGGCAGCGTCCTGCATTGGAAAAAATTAATTCCATCAATCTATGAAGTATCATTTGGATATCTGTCATGTACTGTAAATCAATTTTTATAATTTGATACATTCATAGAACCAAAGCTCAAACTTTTTTTGGATAGAACATAGAAATGTTTGAGTCTTTGTCAAGTTTCATGTCCTGTCACATCACTTGTTTTCGGAGATTATCTGTTATCTAGTCATTAACCACTTCAAGACTGGGCACTTTCACCCCCCTTCCTGCCCAGGCAAATTTTCAGCTTTCGGTGTTGTTGCACTCTGAATGACATTTGCGCGGTCATGCAACACTGTACCCAAATGAAATGTTTTATCTTTGCGACAAATAGAGCCCTCTTTTGGTGGCATTAATCACCACTGGGTTTTTTTTTATTTTTCTGCAAAAAAAAAAAAAAAAAAAACACCTAATAATATTAATAAAAAAAAAAAAAAAAGAGTTTTAGTTATAAAATTTTGGAAATCTGCAAACTTTTCTTCTATACTAAGGTGTGCTGATGAGGCCGCATTGATATGCGCTGATGGGGGGGCACTGATAATAAGGACATGGATGATCAATGCCCTTATCTGTGAAACAGTGGGCTGACAGCCTTGCCGGTTATAGGCACTTCTTTCCCCACAAAGTGGTTAATATTTATAAATTATTATAATTATATATGAGCAGCATCATCAGTCTTAGGGCCCATTCACACTAAGTCGCTGTGGTAATACGAGTTACCACACAACTTATCGTAATGACAAGCACCATATTTTGGCAGAGCACTGCAAAATAGTGCATGTGTTGAGCTGACAAATCAGCTGTTGACAATTAAAACTTCCAGTTAAAAGTCCAGTTTACCCCTAGTCCATTCACACTGTTGTCAATCAAGCCCCGATGAAAGACTGATACTTTTTGGATTGTTCCCCCGTTATGTTGAAAAAAAAAAATGCATCTAGACCTCATAGTAGTGGTGTGGCACTTCGCTTTCCATTTAAATTATTTGCAGCACATCACACCAACGCATTAACTGGCGTTGAGGCGAAGTGTGCATTACTGCAACAACACTGCCACTGTATCAGTAATCTACAGATATAACAAGTATTACATGCATTGCTGAAAATTCCCTAGTACACCAAGATTCCAGACTGTAACAAAGGTTTCTGCATATAAAGAACTCATGTAGGCGGCCCTAGTAAAATCTCACCTCATATACAGGACTTGCTGGGGCCTTTTCAACGATTTCTCTGGTTCTGGGAGAAGCTGGGGGAGAAGCTGGAGGAGAAGCAGGTTTGGATTTTTCTTGCTCCTGAATATGTAGTGGTTAAAAAAATAAAAAATAAAGTTAAAACTAGCTCAGACAATATGTGGCATTCCATTTGGACAGGTGGGTATTTTATGGTCACAGATTGCCAGACCTTGCACTGGAGAGCCACCATAGATGTATGGCGCCCATGCGGTTATTACTGATGGTACCAGGTCATCCCTCATCTTCTGACTCATATATATATCTCCCCCATCTACAAGGTACAAGATCTGTCAATACTGGTAAAATCACTGGACATGTTTTGGCCATAGTGTGGCGGAGAAGTCATCTGCATCAACGTCAGTGGATGCAGGGATCTGTCAGGAAAATAAACTGTACATTTACACCCAACTTAAGCGTGCATTGGCGGGGTACTGTCACAGGATGTTGAAGACTCATTTGGTTTGACAGTCTATGTACATTGGTTATCCCTCTATAGTAGGGCCACAGATGCGTGTCATGGTAGGAGGGAGTGGTTGGGTCAGATAACAATAGCATTTAGAGCTGGCAACTTCTCGTTGATAAAATGCGCACCGTAAGCAGATCTTTCCTTCTATTAAGAGATTTTGATGCCCAGTTGACCACTTGCCGACTGCCTAACGCCGATTTACGTCGGCAGTCAGTCCCTCACAGGCAAAGCGACGTAAGTCTACGTCGCTAGCCTGTGAGGCTCTAGGGAGCGACGCTGACAGCTCTTAGTGTGGGGGCCCGGCTGCGACGGCTTGCGGCTTCACAGCCGGGTGTGTGCTGCGCGTCCTGAGTGGACGGGCGAACTTCTGGGACCTGTGACGTGTCCCCGAAGATTGCAGGGAGGGGGGCGGGGGGGGGGGGGAGAGAAAACTTCCGCTCGAGCAGTCTAGGCAGCCTGTCTACCTGTCAATTCTAGGTACCCGCACCCCCCCAAAAAATGACATGCCAAATGTTGCATGTGAGCGGGTCGGAGCACTTAAAGCTGAAGTTCCACTTTTGGGTGGAACTCCGCTTTAATCAATTAACCCATAAAAATACAAACATATGCCTTTTCAGTTTGTAGAATGTTCTACACTGACCTCAATTTTTCTGCGGGCCTGTTCTTGTTCAGTCTTCTCCTGTGCCATCCTCTGAGCCCTCTCGATCTCGGCCTTCTTCCGGTCCTCCTGCTCTTTGTCTTTTGCAAGGTTTTCAAAGTTTGCCCGGATGTTGCTGGCTTTATTTCCCTCTGTAAAAGCATTATTTCACATATCTAGAGTATGATGTATACTGAGAAAAATAAAGTTGACCTGAACTCAAAAAAGTGCAAGAAAAAGATCTGCTATGTTACAGGTTACATCTAGGAAAGGTAATTGCACCTTAGCACAGGCCTCGACAAATCCCGGGCGCCAGGTCGCATTTGCGACTAGAATTAGCGACCTGGCGCCTGGGGTGCCCTGCTTGAGCTGTCCTGTCCCTTTTGCGCCCCCCACCTCCTCTTCGAGTTCACGGACTTCCACGCCGTCCAGAAATTTAGTCCCCGGCTTTTCGGCCTTCTTCTGTGAGATGAGAAGCTAGGGGAACTGTCGCCCTCTTGTGGTGGCCGGGAGTAATGCATGTTCTCAATGCCTTTTCTTCTCCTTCCAAAGAGGAGAAGAGAGGGAAGTTTTTTAAGGCTTCATCTCTCTGTCCAGTTACCTTTGCTTAAAGGTAAGTGGACAGGGAGTGTGGTTATTATTATTAATTTATTTTTAAATGTAAAAAAAATAATAATTTTTTCTTTTTTTTTTAATTATTAAAAAAAAAAAATAAAAAAATGTTTTCTTTTTTTTTCTTCAATTCTTATTAAAAAAAAAAATATATATATATAAATATATATATATCTTTTTTTTTTTTCCCTCATCGCCGTGCCACAGCCAAAGGCCCCTTTCACACGGGCTGTCTGATCAGGTCCGCCTGTCAGTTTTTCAGGCAGCCATGATCGGACCGTTCAGTCTCCTCTATGGAGCAGTAATCTGCCGCCATCTGACCCTGCCCGCCAAAAACAGACGGATGGTGGTTCTATTTTCTATCCATCCCGTGGATCCGATCAGATGGCATCGGATGGAAAGAGACAGACAGTCTGTTTCCATCCAATTGCGCTATATAGGAGAGTGGGGTTCTAGTCGTATTTATGTGTAAATTTAGTATCAGTTTTATTAAATAAAGCTTGGTTGTTAGTTTAAAAAAAAAAAAAAAACTGGCTCCTAACTTTTTTAGCTGGCTCCTAGATTTCAGGCAAATTTGTCAAGCCCTGCCTTAGCAGTACCTTTAAAAAAAAAAAAAAGCGCAACTTTGCGGTGTTCTGCCAACACGGTCGCGTCATTGATCCTTATGAATCAATGCACTACAAATACCAACAGCCTTTGTGACTGTCAGCTTGTAGTTCTCAATTAATTACCAGTCTGTTGAGTGCTCTAGCAGTTGAGTCTTCAGATCTTTGTGCAACTGCCTGCTGTTACGAATGTACAGGCAGACACCTTATACTGACTGTCTGTAGGAGTTCTGCATGGCACCCGTGATCTGCTGATCGCAGGTGCAATACTTTCCAGGCTCCTACGGGGGGGAAAAAAAAAAAAAAGTGCATTTAAACCCTTCACACTGACCATAAGCAAACATACGGCTTTTTTTCTGTGGGGCCGCATATTTGAGTATCTCCCTTTGTGCTGGGAGCCCACCAAGAGCGACGGGCTGGTATTAACGATCGGAACCTGGCGCATCCGATTCCTGGTCACCTTATCGCTGTGATAGCCTCTGATTGGCTGTCACCGTGAAGCCCGCCCCCATGTTTTCTGTCTACGAAAATCTCTGTCCTTGCAGAGATAGAGAAATTTTTTTTTTTTTTTTTATCTAGATCAAAAGGTTTTTTTTTTTTTAATTAGTATCAGTGTGTGTTTTAGGTAGGATAGAAAAAAAAATAAAAGCAAAATGCACACTGTTTCTGGTTTGTACTATGGGCACAAACCATAACATACACATGTGGTATTGCTGCGATCGCCAGGTGCAGGAGAATTTTATTTTGGGTTGTTCTTTGGTGGCAGGTTATGGTAGTCGCAATACATATGCAGCTAAATTTATAGTTTTTTTTTTTTTTTTTACACTATTTTGGGCCAGTTTTCCTTAGATAATAAAAAGAAAAATCAGAAGATATCCATTACCATTTACCACCAAATGAAAGCCCAATTTGTCCTGGAAAAAAAAAAAAAAAAAACACAACAAGGTATAATCCACCTAGGTGCACAAAGTAGTTGTGATCTGTACGGTTTTACTAACACATCACAAAGTTGCAAAATTGGGCTTAGGCATTAGGATTTGTTTTATCCTTCAGCGCAAAGGGGTTCATTTTTAAAAAAAAAAATGAACTTAACCAAACAGAAGTTTATATCGTAATCTTTAAAGGATATCTACAAACTCCTGGAAACGTCCAATTCTGACAGGGAAATACAGATTACTATACAACAGATATAACTTGATATATTCAAATTGCAGATGAACTTAAATAATGGGATTTTTGTACTTACCGTAAAAATGGATTTTTGTAAAATCCTACCGTAAAATCCTTTTCTCTTAACCACTTGCCGACCGCCGCACGACTATCTACGGCCACGGACCCCCCCCGCGCGTGTGACCGGCGGACCCGATGTCCGCCGGCCACTCTGCGATCGGCGGGGGAGAGGGAGAAAGTCAGGCAGCTTGTGTAAACAAGCTGCCTGTCATTCTCCCCTCTGTATGAGAGATGATCATATGGATCTACTATGTAGATCCGTTGATCACTCTGCATACAGCTGAAGCCACAGCCAATCACAGTTAGAATCACGCCCCTAGGGACACACACAGCCCCTCCCTCTCAAATAAAGTTAACCCCTTCACTACCAGTGTATTTTTACAGTAACAGTGCATATATATAGCACTGATTACTGTAGAAATGTCACTGGTAACCCCAAAAGTGTCAAAAATGTCAGTCAAGGGTCCGATCTGTCTGTCGCAATGTCGCAGTACCGCAAAAAAAAAAAAAAAAATCGCAGATCGCCGCCATTACGCGTTAAAAAAAAAAAACACAACAAAAATGACAAAAATCTTTCCCTTAGTTAGTAAACGCAATAACTTTTGCGCAAATCAATCAAAATACACTTTTTGTGATTTTCTTTACCAAACATAGGTAGCATAAAACAAATAGGCCGAAAATGTTAAAAAATTTTGATTTTTACATTTTTTTTTGGGGGAATTTCATATAAAAAAAAAAGGGAAAAATATTGCTATTTTTGCAAAATTTACGCTCTTTTTTTGTTTATAGCGCGTGATCAAAAAAAATCGCACAGGTGATCAAATACCGCCAAAAGAAAGCTCCGTTTGTGGGAAAAAAAGGACGCCAAATTCGTTTAGGTACAGCGTCGCACGACCGCGCAATTGTCCGTTAAAGTCACGCAGTGCCGAATCGCAAAATACCCCCTGGTCAGGAAGGGGGTAAAATCTTCCGGGGCTTAAGTGGTTAAGCTCATTGACAGACGCAGTCCTCTTGATTAATATCAAATTGGGTTATACTGCCCTCTACAGGAGTAGGACACTAGGCAGAAGAAAACGTTCTGGCCACACCTTAGGGGCAGTCCCAGAGGGTATATCCTCTCTCCCTCTGCTACAGGATGTCAGTTATATCACAAAGCAGTGTCAGAGAATTTAACCCAACCCAACTCAATAGTAGAGGGGCAGGTACTGCGTCTGTCAATGAGCTTAAGAGAAAAGGATTTTACGGTAAGATTTTACAAAAATCAATTTTTCTCTGTCGCTCATTGACAGACGCAGTCCTCTTGATTAATATCAAATTGGGACGTCCCAAAGCAGTGCCACAAATGAGGGGTGGGATAACAGAAATCAAAATCCAATCTAGAAGGCCCAACCGGTGCCAACTAGAAGTTTTAAAGGCTCATCAGACAAAAGGATGAGACTCGACTGAAAACCCAACAGAAAAAAACCCTCGAGGTAGACCAATGGTCTCCTCAAATTGCGGCCTGCAAAACCTTGCGGCCAAAAGAGGCATCCGACGATGCCATCGCATCAACTTTATAAAATTTTATAAAGGTATGAACCGACGACCAGGTAGCCGCCTTGCAAACCTGGACCACTGACGCCTGATGGCGGAAGGCCCAGGAAGCACTAAGCGCCCGAGTGGAGTGAGCCTTAACAGGGAACGGAGGATTCCGACCCTTAATAGAATAAGCCTGTGCCACCGTCTGTCTGATCCATCTGGAGATAGTCGCGGCAGATGCAGGCAACCCCTTCTTAGGGCCATCCGTGATCACAAAAAGTGAATCCGTTTTACAAAACGAGTCCATAGTTTTCAAGTATACCCCGATTGCCCGAACCACATCCAAGGAATGTAACGCACACTCCCGAGGATGACTGGGCTTAGGACACAAGGAAGGTAGCACAATATCTTCATTCAGATGAAACTCTGAAACCACCTTAGGAAGGAAGGATGGATTCGGACAAAGAACCACCTTATCCCTATGAATCACCAGATATGGGTAACGACAAGATAATGCGGCCAGTTCTGACACCCTGCGTGCAGAAGTAATGGCCACCAAGAAGGCCACCTTCTGGGATAACGTAAGCAAGGGAATCTCCCTAATATTTTCAAAGGGAGGTTTCTGAAGAACCGACAACACCAAATTAAGATCCCAGGGCGGTAAGGGCGCGCGCACTGGCGGAGCCAGGTGCCGCAACCCCTGGATGAAATTCCGCACCAAGGAATGAGTAGCCAAAGGTTTCTGAAAGAAAATTGCTAACGCTGAAACCTGACCCTTGACCGTACTCAAGGCCAGCTTCTGCTCAACCCCCTGTTGCAGAAAAGCCAAGATTCGAGTCACCGAACAGGCACGTGGAGGAAATCCAAAGGAATCACACCACGCAATATAAGACCTCCATGTGCGATAATAGACTTTTCTGGAAGTCGCTTTCCTTGCTTTAATTAAAGTAGGAATAACTGAAGTAGACAATCCCTTGTCCTTCAGCACCTGAGTCTCAATAGCCAGGCCGTTAAAGCCAGCGATTGTAAAGCAGGATGGAAGATCGGTCCCTGAGACAGCAGATCCCCCCTGAGAGGAGGTCTCCAAGGAGCGTCCGTGACCAATCTGACCAAGTCGGCTTACCCGGGTCGACGAGGCCAGTCCGGAGCTACCAGGATAACTGGAATTTCCTCCACCTCTATCCTGCGAAGAAGTTTCGGCAGCAACTTGAGAGGAGGGAAGACATACAGTAGCTGATACTGTCCCCACGGGGCGACCAGCGCGTCTGCTGCGTCCGCTCGAGGATCTCGGGAGCGGGCTACAAACCTCCGCACCTTCCTGTTGAGCCGAGCTGCCAACAGATCCACCTCCGGGGTGCCCCAATGAAGGCACAGCTGGTTAAATACCTCTGGATGAAGAGGCCATACCCCTTGATCCAGAATCTGATGGCTGAGATAATCTGCCTGCCAATTTTCCACCCCCGGAGTGAATACCGCGGAGAGAGCCGGAACAAACCGTTCCGTCCAACGAAGGATGCTGGCCACTTCGATGGCCGCCAGGACACTCTAGGTGCCCCCTTGGTGATTGACCTAAGCCACGGCCGTGGCATTGTCCGACTGGATCCGAACCGGGCTGCCCTGGAGCTGCTCGGTCCAGTAAATCAAACAAAGTCTGATCGCTCTAAGTTCCAATACAATACATTTATCGGTAACCTGGATTCTATCGGAAGAAATGACTTCCCCTGGCTGAGCATCTTCCGGCTCCTGGTGGAAACTAGGAATGATCTTTGGGAACAGTGAAGAAAACGTTCTGCTCAAGGAACGGGAACTACCGCTCCCTGTTGCATCAAGTCCATTACTGCCCCCCGCAAAGCTTTTAAGCGATCCGGGGATAGCCGAATGTTGGAAGGGAAGAATCGCACCGGTAGAAGTGATCGAAACTCGATCCTGTATCCTGACCGTATGACCTCGCGAACCCCTTTGTCCGGGATTCTGGAAACCATGTATCCGGAAACCGGTGAAGACGTCCCCCCCCCACCCCAGATATGGGTGGGGGCGCACCTTCAGGCTGTATTGGTCTTATCTTCAGGTTTGGCTAAGCCGGACCTTTGTTTACCTCACTCATACAGTGACTACCGATAGTCAGCTCCCAAACCAAGCCTCCTGGTTCTTATTCACCAAATCACCCTCAAGAGGGGGATCTGTGACACCTGTTATAGGATAGAGGGGGGACCCAGGATCATGAGGGTCCGATCATCCCAGGGAGGGGCCCGCGTCCACCCACAAACCCGTCAGGGGGAGAGGGGGAACATTTTACTCACCATACCGGAACAGGCGGGCGCCACTCCTGACAGAACCCCTCTCCACCGAGGTGGGGGGGGGGGGCTGTCGACCAATACGGACGCCGCGACTAAGTTTCCAACTGGTCGTCGGCGTCGCGGCGAGACGTTTAACTCGCAGGGTCAGTCCCCGTCCAGTGGGACTATGTCGCGGCCGACCCAGCGCGGAGCTAGGGCCTGCACGCGCTCGTAGGCTGACTGGGGTGACCACTGGATCTCAACATCCAGCCCGTCGCCCAGCTCCAGCATCATTGCTTGAAGATCTCACAGGAACAACTGGAGAAAAAAAGCTGCCTAAAAAAATTTTTTCTAAAAAAAAAAATCTTGCCAGGACCAAAGATCCCAGCAAGGAACTTAGGTCCTTACTCCTGACTAGACAGAAAAAAACTGACATCCTGTAGCAGAGGGAGAGAGGATATACCCTCTGGGACTGCTCCTAAGGTGTGGCCAGAACGTTTTCTTCTGCCTAGTGTCCTACTCCTGTAGAGGGCAGTATAACCCAATTTGATATTAATCAAGAGGACTGCGTCTGTCAATGAGCGACAGAGAAAATCCATTTCTCAGAGTTCATCGACGGACAAAGTGCTCCATAAATCAAAACTAGTGGGTTATATTGCCTCCTCCAGGAGAAGACTACGCAGAACAAAAGACACCTGGCTACGCCCATGGGCTGTCCTCAGTTTGGTATATAACCCCCCTCTCTGCTCTAGGTAATTCGTTTAGTAGCAAGCAGTATTAGAAGTATCAGAACTCCATAGAGGGGTGGGTTCTTTGTCCGAATGCAGAAAAATGGATCTTACAGTGAGCACAAAAATCCCATTCTCTTTCGTTCATCGATTGAGACAGCGTTCCATAATTCATAACTAGTGGGACGTCCAAAAGAGGCGCCAGAAGGAAAATGAGGGGTGGGGAAAATAACCCAAGGCTAAACATAAGAGCTTTTAACCAGTCCTGGTTAAAGCCTTAACAAGGTAACAAACCCTTAACAAAAGCCTTAACCAGGTCACAGGAGCCCAGTCTGGAAAATAAACATTAAAACACCCCTCAAGAGGATACAGCCCATTTTAAACAGCAGCCTGCAAAACTTTGCAGCCAAACGAAGCACCCGCAGATGCCAAACTATCTACCTTTTAAAATTGTGTGAAGGTATGCACTGATGACCAAGTGGCTGCCTTGCAAACTTTCCTGATGACGGAAGGCCCAAAAAGCACTCAGCGCCTGAGTATAATGCGCTGTGGAACCTGACCTTTAATGACCTGACCTTTATTGAAATCGGCCTGAGTCACCGTCTGATCCATCTGGAGATGGTAGCCGAAGAATTGGTCAGCCCGTTTCTTGTTCCGTCCGTAACCACAAAAAACGAGTCCGACTTCAGAAAGGACTCAGTAGCTGCCAGATACACCCGAATCGCACAAACCACATCCAAGGTACGCAAAGCAAATTCCTTGTGAGGAGCCGGCTTGGGACACAAGGAAGGCAACACAATGTCCTCATTCAAATGGAAGTCAGAGACAACTTTGGGCAGGAATGATGGACACGGACGAAGAACCACTTTATCCCTATGGACCACCAAATAGGGACTGCAAAAGGATAAGGCCACCAATTCCGATACCCTGCGGGCTGAGGCAATGGCCACCAAGAATGTAACCTTCTAGGATAATGTAGACAAGGGAATCTCCCAAATATTCTCAAATGGAGGTTTCTGAAGAACCAAAAGAAGTAAAATTTAAATACTATGACGGCAAAAGAGACCGTATAGGTGGAGCCACATATTGAACCCCCTGAATGAATTAAAGAGTGCGTGGCTAGGGGTCGCTTACTCATCTTCACCACAGTAAGGATTAGTGATCCAGACAAACCTCTATCCCTCAGTACCTGGCTTTCAATAGTCAAGCCATAAAAAAACAGCGACTGTAAAGCAGGATGATAGATTAGCCCTTGGGACAAATGGTCTTCTCTGAGAGGAAGCCCCAAGGGACATTTATGGTCACCAGGATGATTGGAAGATCCTCGCAGGAACTGTGAAAGAAGCCTGAGCCGAGGAGGATACTGGCCTTACTGTGGCCCTTGGATGCCTGCGGCGTCTGCCAGAAGAACCTGTGATCTCACCACGAACTTTAGTATCCACCTGTGGAGCCGAACCCTGCATGTAGGACTGTACAAACACAACTGTCTTGAAGGTGGACACCACCAGACTCAATCTGTTTGCAAATCGGGAGAGAGAATTATCTGTGACAGCAGCGGGTGAATCACAGCCTGTGGCTGCTGAAATTTGTCGAGAAGAAGGCCCACCCTGGTCAGAAATAAAATCAGACCTAGGTAATTCAATTCCCTGGAAAGGGATAGGGGGGACCTTAGGTAGTTTGGACATTACCGGAACCTGTGCATGAATTAAACCGGCACAAGGAGACTCAGGATCTAAAAAAAAAAACCTGAAAAGAATTCTGAAAAAAAAAAAAAAAATCCAACACAAAAACTTTGCCTCCCTTTCTGGGTACTCCCAAAAGAAATACATTTTGTGGATCTCCTTGGCGCTCACAAAAGAAGTCCACAGGGCCGGAAAACAGCGAAGAAGTCCCCCCACCCCAATAATGAGGGCAGACCTTCATGCTGAAGGGGTCTTGTCTGCTGGTCCAGAGAAGCTAGCTCTAGGCTTACCAGACCAAGGTTGCTTGGAATCTCCAAGGGAAGATATGAAAGATCAATTTCCCTTACTCTCCGTCCCGGGAGCACGAAAAAAATCTTCTATGAGCCGAGAAGGAGGGCCCCCGTCTGAAACTAGGCTCCTTCCATTGACTGCGGCAGGAAGGCACCCCCCCCCTCCCATGAGACCCTCAATGAGGTCATCCAGGGTAGCCCCAAACAGGCGATTGCCTTGAAAGGGCAGATCAATGAGAGCTTTCTTGGAGGCTTGGTCTGCTGACCAATTCTTAAACCACAGCAGGCACCTAATGACCACCGCTGAAACAAAGTTTAGACAGCACAGTAGTTGTATCCAAAGCTGCATCACAAATAAACCAGAACCCTTTGGACCAACTGGTCCGCTAAATCAACATAAAAGCAGCAGCAGAGACCAGCTCACCCCCCAGGCCCTGGCACAAAAGCTTGGCCCATTCAGTAAGAGTAGGAGACATTTTTTTGAAAGACTCCCCAAAAGGGTAAAGTACTGCAAAACGTTTGCAGACCACAAACTAATTTTTGTTGTTTCCATTACATACAGGAAAACCTGTCAAAAGAAGGCACATAAGGAAACACCTTTGGAGTGCGAGGTGACTTATGTGTACCAAAAAGACACAGCCACGTCCTTGACATCAGCCTAATCTTCCTTTTTAAAGTCTCACGAACTACAGTGATAAGTGCATCTACCAGCACTTTTTCATTTGCTGCTGCGACCATGGAGGAATCATCTCAATCGGATGGATCCGGGGCATCCACGGCAGCATCAGGCTCAGAATCAGATGAGAGACTGAGCAGCGGAAGGTGGGGGATGCTTCCTCCTGGGCCTTTGACCACATGCCACTTTCACCCGGGACACTAAGGACTGCCGGACCGCCATCAGTGCTACCATGGGAAGCTGGGGTTCTGAGGGACCTGCCACCTCCATGAGGGGGGTCAGTGGGGGAGATGTGACCCTGAAGCTCCATCAGGAAAGGAAGGCCTTGCAGTACAAAAACAATCTTGGCACTACTAAAAGATCCCCGCAAGACTCAGGGTACCTATCAGCAGAGCGAGAGAGATAACAGGGACCCCCAAAGACTCACCCCTACCAACCGGAAGAGCGTCTGAGAATTCAAACCCAGCATAATCATGGACGCCATCCCTGTTCATATGTCCCGGGCACAGGAAGGGGAAACTGAGGAGGAAGGGGAAACTGAGGAGGAAGGGGAAACTGAGGAGGAAGGGGAAACTGAGGAGGAAGGGGAAACTGAGGAGGAAGGGGAAACTGAGGAGGAAGGGGAAACTGAGGAGGAAGGGGAAACTGAGGAGGAAGGGGAAACTGAGGAGGAAGGGGAAACTGAGGAGGAAGGGGAAACTGAGGAGGAAGGGGAAACTGAGGAGGAAGGGGAAACTGAGGAGGAAGGGGAAACTGAGGAGGAAAAGGAGGAGCTTCGGCATCCCCCTGAGGCTTGGGTTGTCAACGTCTCCCAAACTAAGGGAAAATGGCCCCCGTGACATCGAGCTACACAAACATTACAGCCAACTGTAGACCAGCCAGACTAAGGGAAAATGGCTACCATCAGCTACAGCATGCTGCCAGGACCTTCCCTGCGTCCTTTGCAATGCTGCCCTCTCTGAAAGGGGACCCCCTCCTGAAGGTAGGACACATGTTAGGGGAGACTCTGCTGCACACTCTGCACTGGGACCCCCCTGCACTATACCCACATTGTAAACAGTGGAGCATGCACCTAGGAGTCTCCTACACCGGGACCCCTGCAGACTATCAGGGCAGTACACACTATCCCTGGACCCTTACAGAGTGGGGATAGCGGGGGGAGACCCCAGGGGGATGCTCTACTGCATCTTCTGCCCTGGGACCCCCACCAGACTCCAGGTCCAGACAGGGGGGAAGGGAGTGGGGGAAGCCCAGCTGAGGGATTTTAAGAATGGGAGGAGGATCCTGCAGGCAGGTAGGTATGACCATCCCTGGAGGTTATCTGTGTCCACCCCAAAAAAAAAAAAAAAAAAAACACCAAAAGGGCCTGTACTTACCCTTCCATGGTGCAGGTAATGAAGTAGAGGAGCTGTTCGCCAAAGGACCACTGTGACTCAGACCCAAGCCCGGTTGTATGCGACCCTGCGAGATGTTTAACTCACAGGCCAGCCGTTGTCTGTGAGGCTATGTCGCGGCCGACCTAGCGCGTAGCTGCTATTTGCACGTGCCCGCGGGCTGGGGGGACCACTGGATCTAGATTATCCTGCCCATCGCCCAGCCTGGTGTAACGTTAAAAAACCATACCCCGTGAAAATTCCATACCCACGTCACTTCCCGTCATAAACATACATAATGGAACAGGTGAGCAGCGTAGCAGTGCGCATGCTCACAGCTCCGGATACGTCATTGAACAGCTGAGGAGCTTAGCATTGCGCATGCTCAGAGGGTAGGGAATTTTCACGGTAGTGTGTTGTAACGTTACACCGCATCAGCTGTTGCTGTGGTTACATTAAAACATCTCGGCTGCAACATATGTCATCTCCGTTCCTACCCCTGTCACTTCCCTGATCTCGGCTACTAAATGTAAAAGCGGCGGCGGGTGTATGAAATCTAAATCACGGAGATCTCGGCTAAGTGATTTATATTTTCATACAATCGGGCTTGGGTCTGAGTCACAGTGGTCCTTTGGCCAACAGCTCCTCTACTTCATTACCTGCACCATGGAAGGGTAAGTACAGGCCCTTTTGGCGTTTTTTTTTTGCGCACTAGTAAGCTCCTCGGCTGTTCAATGACGTAGGTGCACCAGAAGGGACGAGGGTAGAGAATTTTCACGGGTATGGTTTTTTCACGGAACACCGGCAGTTGTCGATCTCCCGAGAGAACAAACAAAAAAGATGCAAGGAAGGAGAAAAAAAAAACATTGCTAGGACCAGAGATCCCAGCTTGGAGCCTAGGTCCTTAATCCTGACTAGACAGATTAAAACGGATTACCTAAAGCAGAGAGAGGGGTTATATACCAAGCTGAAGACGGCCCATGGGCGTGGCCTTTTTTTTTTTCTTCCACCTAGTCCTACTGCTGGGGGGATCAATTTAACCAAGTAGTTATGATTTATGGAGCGATGTGTCCATCGAATGAAAGAGAAACACTTTGTTTTTTCAATTGATACCTGCGCTTTACCCATGCACTGCAGCACAACAGGTTTGATTTAATGCTCTCCACCCCATCAGCAACCCTTCCCTTGTCCCTAGCAGCTGAATGGGAAGGCAGGGGCATAAAGAAAATACATGTTACTTTCAGGTATTGAGGCGCATAGAACTCATTCCATTCAGCAAAAAACACATGTGCAGTTTTCAATTCAAGCTGGAGGTCATATTGCATTTTGTCTGCACTGGTGGATATCTGAAACGCCCCCGTTTGAACATTGCCAGTCCATGTGCGTGACAGTGCTGGGTCACTCAATATGCAGCAACACTGTCAAATGGGAAAATACAGCCCTGTCTACGCTTTAAGTGCAGCAACTCGCAACTCATTCAAAAGAGAAAAAAGGTATGCATTGCTTGGGGGGGGGGGGGGGGGGGTTATAATGAATCCATTGCTTTATCTTTTATCAGTAAAGCAAATGGACCTCAAACTATATACATAATAAACCTACACGGTATGTCTTTCCACAACATGCTATGAACATTTAGTTAACATGTAGGTTTTTTTTTTTTTTTTTAATACTTTTTTTTGCTGTAGAATTCCCATCCAACATGCTCCAATCCAATGGTTTTATGCACCAGTGCAAACCTGCTCTCCAATGGTGTCCTACAACAACTTGTGCTCATTGTGGACACCACACTTAGTGCTGGCACACCGATGTCAGCTTGGAGACCAAAGGGCGCATTGCCTCCCAGGATAACAAGGTTGCTCCTGCTCAGGAAGCATTTAGGCTGTTGGTTTGCAAAATAGCAGGTTTACCAAGAAAATAAAAAAGGCAAAACGACGAAGTTGCTAGTAGAAGCGAGGGCGAGTCATTTTAATAATTTTAGATCTAAGTACACTTCAACAGCTAAGTACCTCTAAACAGCCCAAATCAAAAGAATAGGCAAATTGGTATTACATACCGACTTCCACTGGTCGAGTTCTTTGGTAACTTGGGGCCACTTTCTCTATATCTTCAAAGGATGCAGCTGCCTGTAAAATGTAAAACATAGGGATTATATGTATTCTCTTTAATGCATACACATACCGTGCCAATCATATATTAGGCGAGTCTACGGAGTATGTAAGGAAAGTAATGCTCCAGTAATGCTTCCTTTACTTTGGGATGATTTGCTCTAATTTCTGTTGTGGCCCAGAGTGGGCTACAAACAGGGTTAAAAATGGCTGACAAGCTATTTACCCATTCCCTACTCAATACAAAAACTAGGGTGCCAATGTGACTATATGTGATGCAAGGGGAGGGTGACAACATTGCTGTTAATGGAGAAAAGCATTTACAGTGGTGTCAGCAATCTACAGTAAGTGCTGAAAAAAGGAGGCAGAGGATAAACATGTAAATGAGATCCTGTAAAAAAAAAATCTACATTCAGCAATGTGTTATTGACCCTGAAAAAATGGATTTTGCCAGTACATACACTTTAGGACACTTAGCAAGCTGCAAATAAGTAACCTTCAGTATTCCGTTTGATTTCAGAAAATGTTAAAATAGAAACATTCGTGGCCTAGCAAAGTCATCAGAAGCCATTGTGAAACAGCAGGACAGTGAAATAGCTTGCCAATTTCATATTGTTAGTTTGTACTTGCCGCTGCAGTCTGTAAAAAAAAAAAAAAAAAAAAAATGCCAGTATGTACTTTAGTGTGGGTTTCTTCCTAACTAAAATTAATTGGCCAATTACCAATCCCTGGCCTAAACTGTCCTGGGGTGCTTATGCAATCAAATGTCTAATACCCACAAGACTGATAGAAATACACTATATCCTATAGGTTTTAAGCTCAACGTTTACGTTGCCACTGTGCAATTCTGCCTTTTCTTGGTCCTTCCCCAGTGACATAACTTCTCCTGTGAGATCACCACCTCCACACACACGTCATTCCCCCTGTATTTCTCTTCCCACACAAACACACTGGTCTTTCCCCTGTACCAAACCAAATCCCCTGGACTGTTTATTGACTGAGCCAAGTGTTAAAGTGTCAAGATTAACAAATTGTTGCTATGGGAAACCCAGGGGAATCCACTCTAAGCAGCACTCATGGGGGCAGTGCTACATGCCGATAGAAAAAAAAAAAAAAGAAAGAAAAAAAAAAAGAAAACACGATAATGGCCACTGAAAACGGTGCATTTCTGATGTGTTCTTGCTGCATTTTCAATGCATTTCAATGGGGAGGTGCCTTTTTGGTGCCTGACCAAATATGCACCAAAAATGCAGCAAGCAAGATTTTTAACTACAACGAAAGCGCAACAGACCAGTGTGAAGACATACATAGAATTTAAAGGGATGCCTTTTTCTTGGGCTTCTTTTTAATACAAAAGCGCTTAAAAAAAACGGCTTAGTGTGAAAGCATCCTATTGGCCCGAAAAGGTGCCGTTCGTGGACAAGAATAAATATTCATTTAAATTTGTGATATTATTTAAAAGGTTAAATGCAATTACATATAAAAATATTATTAGTTTATTAAAAAAGGTCAAATTCGGTTTCCGCCAAGTGCATGCTGAATTTTTGGTTTCGGTACCGAAATTTTCATTCGGTGCACCACTACTTTTTAGTGATTTTGTTACTAATCGGAAAGCTGAGTAACCACCTCTTATGGAGCAAACAGATTCACTTCTTTCCACTGTCATACCGTCCACAATTGCTAATTATTATTAAGTATTAAGATTTGAAAAAAACGCAAAGCCACAGATTTAGCCACTTTGGATGGTCTGAGGGGGCTTGTAATGCACACACAGCTCTGGGCCAGTTTGAGTAGGCCTGTACGGCTGGCCATACATGGGTTGAATTTTCGAAAGAATTTTCCTTTAGAAAAATCTTATCCAAGAATTTTTGCTTGAACTTCGCACCATTAGTGGGCCACAGCAACGGCCGATTTTTGTGCGGTCATCGAATTTGTTGGGCATGTTGGAAATTTTTAAATAAACAAACAATTTTCTAATCAATGATGGGAGAATCATGTGAGAAATCTATGTGCAGGAGTGCAAGAAAATAAAAATTCCCGGAAAGAAAGATAAGATTCCTGGCCACGAAAACTCTTTTCTGTAGCAATATGAGGTGAAATTGAAGGCTTGGTTGGGCGCATTCCAAAATCAACGGTGGCACGATCGAATCACAAAATGCACAAAGTTTCTGATTTTCAAAAGAAAATGCTTTAGAAATTCGACCCATGTGTTGCCAGTCTTGTGCACGCAGAGCTCTGGGAGGCCTGTAACGCACACAGAGCTCTGGGTGGCGGTCTGAGGCAGCCTGCAATGCACACAGTGCTCTGGACATTGACAGTCTGAGGAGGAGGCCTATAATGCATTGCACACAGTGCTCTGTAAGGTCTGAGGAGGCTTGTAATGCACACAGTGCTCTGTACGGTGGTCTGAGGCGGACTATAATGCACTGTGCCCTGGGACGGTGGTCTGAGAGGCCTGTAATGCTGCACAGTGCTGGATGGTGGTCTGAGGGGAGGCCTGTAATGTTGCACAGTGCTAACTGCTAAGTAGTAAGCATGCTACAAACTCGCTTGCTTGCTGGGAGCGGAAGCACTCAAGAGCTCTACCCAAGTGGAGCTCCGTGGAATCCGTTAGTTTCATGAGGGTACACATCTCTCCCTAATATTTTCACTTAATTTTTTTATCAAAAACGGAATTGATTTTAGTTAATTTTCGGCAATGGACGAAAATGTGGTGTACTTTTAGTTTTTGTCACCGTAAAAAGGCCACTGACGAAAAGGTTTTAGTCGATGAAACACTTCTGCTCCCTGGCATATACTTCCATAGCCACCACACTCCTCTCCTGGACATGCTGCCCACTGCCATACCATCTGTACCCTTCTCCTGCATGCAATTCATTCTGTAATACTCAATACTTCTCTGACCTGAACATACTTGCTTCCATTCGCTGCACGCTTTCCTCCTGCATATATTGTCCCAAACGCATCCTCTGCATTCATCTCCAGCACACATTGCCTTCTATCATACAATTCACACTTCACTTACTGCCCCCATCTTCTCCTCTGATCTTCTCCTGCACATGCTGTTTTGTCGGTTGCAATTGTTTCCTGCACATACTGCCTGCTGTCAAAGCTCCCACACTCCTCTCTTGGACATACAGCCTCCTTTTAAACCTCCCGCACTTCTCTCCTGCCCATACTGCTTGATGTTCTATGCTCTGCACTCCTCTCCTGCCCATACTGCTTGATGTTCTATGCTCTGCACTCCTCTCCTGCCCATACTGCTTGATGTCCTATGCTCTGCACTCCTCTCCTGCCCATACTGCTTGATGTCCTATGCTCTGCACTCCTCTCCTGCCCATACTGCTTGATGTCCTATGCTCTGCACTCCTCTCCTGCCCATACTGCTTGATGTTCTATGCTCTGCACTCCTCTCCTGCCCATACTGCTTGATGTCCTATCCTCTACTGCACATGCTGCCTGCGGTCATATGCTTCACACTTTTCATCTGCATGTATTGCCTGCTCAATATAAGAACAAAGAAAAGTGCCTCCAAGTGCAACAAGGCTAATTTTATTAAAATTAGCCTTGCTGCACTTTAAAACTATTTTCTATGTTCTAGTATTTTACCTATAGAGTGTGCTTTTAATCCTCTGAAGAGCATCCCTTGTGCCCCGGGCTATCTCTGTTGCTTACGCTTAGGACACACTATAATAGGACTGAGGACTTAGATGAGGCCCATTTCACCTAGCATGCCCTATTCTCCTTGTTTGTCTGTATTGCCAGCTCAGAGACCACTTCTAGCATTATTTGTTATATACCCAACCTTCCCTGTTCTTGAACTGGCACTCTTTTCCTAGTATTTATAATAAAAAGGTCCAAAATACATTTTTAAATTGGTTCTAAAGCCTAAGCCTTTTTTTCCAAATGCATTCTCTGCATGAAGGTAAAACATGTTAAGGTCACAGTACACAGTATCTCCTTCACCCCCAACCCCCCCCGTACTTACTCAAGTTTTTACTTGGGCCGAGCTGTGCTGTCTGTTTCTATGGACGCAGGCAGTGCAGCTCAGGATCAAGCAGCTTCCTATTGTGGCAAATCATGAAGAGGAGCCAGGAGTGCCATTAGGGGACTGGAGAAGAGGAGGTTTGGGGCTGCCTTGTGCAATTCCACTGCACAAAGCAGGTAAGTATATGTTTGTCATTAAAATTTACTTTGGGGGCGTGACCAAGATGGCCGACTGAGAGGACATGTCTCCCGGAACTCTGCTGGAGAATTACCAGGTTTTTCTCCTATATGTGACTTCTCTAACAAACAACTCTTTACATCACTACATGTCTAGCAGGACTTTAGGACGACAGAAGAGGGGTAAGAAACTCAGTTTTCCTCTGGGCGCGGACAACATATCCAGTCCTTTGATCCAGCGGCAGTTACTCCCCCATGCCACTCTAACATGGCCTCCCAGACGAACCCAGAGGAGAAGGCTGCCTCTACTCAGGCTGGAATCCTGGAGGTCATGCCGTTTCAGACTGCAGTACTGTTTTATTTTCTTAGTTTAGCGTTTTTCTTTAAATAGTATGTTGGATTGCACTACATCTTCTATTGCCTCATTTTTATGGTACACATGGTACGTTAGTATTGCACTGTGGGGATCCGCATCTGGGCATGTTGACCCCCGCATGGCTACCCCCTTAACTGGGTGGCAAATCCTTCCCTATGATTCCTTATATTATGTATTTTTGTTTTTCTATGGCTAAGTTCTCTATTTTGTCATGGAACATTTGCTGCCTTAGCTCCACTTTGAAGAGATCTCTGGTATTTAAATTACCTTCGCAGATTTTTTTTCCCCACATATGCATTCTCAAGGAGACTGTATGGGATCCTGATGGGAGGATACTGTCAACTCCCGTAGATATTAGCTGAAGATTTTTGCAATTTTATACCACACTGTATTCCTCCAGGGTTGACTATGCGGTGTCTGAACTCAACCTCTACCTAGATCTATTTTCCTTCCTCTTGACCTTGAAACACAAGACCGGCTAGACGGGGACATCACTCTTGAAGAAGTTCAGGTCACCCTGGGCCACATGCAGTCAGGCAAGGTGCTGGACCCTGATGGGATCCCTATTGAATTCTAGTCACAACACCAGGACTTGTTGGCACCCAGGCTCGCGGCTCTTCTTTCACAGTTCACCTCCCTAGACTCAACTCTAGGTTGGAGGCTCTTATTGGGTTGGTGCCCAAACCCGGCAAGGACCCGGAGGACTGTGCCTCATATATGGCTATATTCTTAATGCTGCTAAACTGTTGGTGAAAACATTGGCACTGCGCCTCTCCACAGTTATAGAAGAACTCATCCATGTAGACCAAACTGGTTTTATGCCCAGGAAGGGCACAGACAATAATATTCGTCCCCTCTTTCTTAACTTAGCTACCAACCATGGATAATGCTGGTACGAGAGTTGTGGCCTCACTGGATGCAGAGAAAGCATTCAACTCTGGCGAGTGGACATTTCTCTGGGAGGTGCTGCACAGATTTGGCTTTGGTCCTTTGTTTCTTTAGTGGCTGGGTATGTTTTATAGTACACCCCGAGTTAGAGTGCGGACCAACGGTAATATATCTGCACTGTTTTCTCTAGAACGAGGGACTCGCCAGGAGCGTGCACTCTCCCCAAGCTTATTTGCCTTGGCCCTGGATTCCTTGCCTATTTTGATAAGTGACTCCCGACTTGTTGAGGGTTGGCAGATATGCCCCTTGGAGAAAAAAAAAAAAAAAAAAAAAATGTCACTTTACGCGGAGGACCCCTTGTTATACCTTCATGATGCGCATTCCTCCTTGCGGGCTTCCCTTGCCATCTCTGAGGAGTTTGGTTAATATTCAGGAGCCCATGTCAATAGGATCAAATGGATCCTTTTCCCCACCAGACTCCAATGCCAGGGACTCCATGGGTTCCACCCTAGTTCTGTGGGCGGATGAGTTTAAATACATGGGCATTAGTATTATAAAGGGACCTTGACAGGTTCTTTACTTTGAGCCTTTGCCCTATGCTTCAGCAATTGAAGGATAGGTGTTTCACTTGGTCATCTCCCCTAAACCTTATGGGCCACAAACAAACATTCTTAAAATGATCTTCCTTCCCAAATTCAACTACTTTTTTTTTTAGAAATTGTCCTATTTGGATACAGGGAAACTTCTTTTGAGAGGCTGACCGTTTTATTGGCTCATTTCTGTGGCACGGTGCTGCCCCTCAGCTAGCAAAATCCACTCTTCCAGTTGCCTGTTGGTAGTGGGGGCTTAACTCTTCCCACGCTCTTAGCTCTTTTGGTCACGGTTAGATGGTGGTTCACAGGATCAAGGGCCAATGCCGCCATAGTGGGTGCCCTCACCGAATTGGCCAACCTGGTTTATCGTGGCCCTAGAGCCCACAATTTCCTCCTGAGCCCTACCAGACCTACCCTTAAGGGTCTACGCGGTGCCTAGGAGACGCTTTCTACAACCTAATCAATCGTCTGCCTACTGCCCATTATGGGGTAATCCCTTACCGAGTCACTTTTGGACAATTCCTGATCCTCAATTGTGGGCTAGATATGGGGTGAAGACGCTTCGTGATGTTATGCCAGGGGGTACCTTCCTTGACCTCGCACATAAATTTGGTTTACCTCGCTGGATGCACCTTTGAAACTGTTAAACGCGACATGCAGCTCGATCACAGTTCTCTGGCTCTCTCAACTTGGCTTCAGACTCAATTGAAGATCTTCTCACACAGGAACAACTCTCAACCTCTCTCAGCACTATATCTAGCTCTAATGAGTATAGATTCTCCTAAGATAGACCATAGGAGCGATGGAGTACAGATATTTCTAATTTGGATAGGGAAACGTGGGAGGAATGCTTTGAGGCTAAATCTAAGTTAGTAATTTCTTCCACAGATAAATGGATTCAAACTAAAATTTTACAGAGGGTACTACACGCCTCAGACGGCATCAAATATACCCAAAACAGATCTTCAGACTGTACTCAATGTCACTTCTCTACTGGCACTTTCTTCCATATGTTTTGGTCCTGTCCTAATGTGGTCCAGTTATGGACAGAGGTTTTTGACCTCATTAACATCCACCTACAACTGTCCCTCCCAATGTTTCTGGAGTTGGGAATTCATGATGATGAACAAAAAAGGTAGGAATACACTATACTCTTACTTTATTATGCTAAGAAAGAAATTCTTCTTTAGGTGGACCTCCCCCCTTCCTTAGCCTCTTGGGAGGCTACCATAAATGCAGCTCTACCCATGTATAAATTGACCTATATCAGTAAAAATAACCCCAAGAATTATGACAAGATCTGGCAGCCATGGTTATTTCAGTGATGGTTCTTGGGGTTGTAGTATTTTATAGTAGTTTATTTACATGTTTGTTTTTATGATCTTTGGCATAGAGATACCTCTTCTGGGTACTATATGCGGGGCAGTTGCATGTTCTCTTTTATATGTGATATTTGCTCTCACATGCTGTTATTCTTCTATGATTTACCTTCGTACCTGCTATTATTATATCATATATGTTCAATAAAAAGCAAACCTGGTCTTAAAAAATAAAATAAAATTGACATTACAATCACTAAGCATTAGGTCCTTCCTTGAAACACAGATCTAAAGCACAAGTAATGTTTTTCCTGTAATTAATTAAAATACCTTGTCCATTCGGTCTTTCTGTACACCATACTTTCCACCGAATCCCTTGGAGTAATCTATAAGCATATTGGCAAATGATGTTAATCGAAAAAGTAACAATAATGAATAAAAAAAAAAAAAATGTATTCCAAGACTGATAGATCAAATAAGCTTCCATTTGTAGCAGACTGTTGCAAGGAGAAGTCTTACTGGCTGTTACATTTAAGGCATAGTAATGGCTGCCATACAGACAATTGTAAGCCAATTGGGTCACTCTAAATTGGAAGAGTTAATGAGTGTGTGACGAAATGTCAGAAGCACTATGGACACTAAGGGGGCTACACAGCACTACAGCAAGCAAGATCAGGTAAGCACCTATTTTGTATAGCTTTACAGTGCTTGCTATGTTAGCTATTTGAAAAGCTGAATGTATTTTTCAAGTAAAATAGCCGTTCCTGCCCTCTCCTAAAAATGCTAGCCTGCCTGGCTGTCATGCAGACCCTCCTCAAAAACGTGCAATCACTGACCCAGGACAAGTTTGGGCAGAAGTATGGACCGCAGACTTTTCTAATTTGCACAACTTGTTCTAGATTCAAAGGAGTCAATTTACTAATGGAGCACTCCGAATCCGGTGCAGCTGTGCATGGTAACCAATCAGCTTCTAACATCAGCTTGTTCAATTAAGCTCAGCTGCACCAGATTTTTCACTCTCCAGTTTTAGTAAATCTCTCCCAAAATGTAATAAAAGGTATTGGGCCAGAACTGCAGTTAGCCAACATTTAGATAAGGTAGTCAACAATGGCAGTCCCCAAATTTCTCTTGAGAGGTTTACTTTAATGAATTCCAGATAGATTTTATACATAGTTACATTGGTCCAGCTTGTGCCACGATAACCAATAACTATGTATATACCATAACTGGCTGATGCCCCTGGAAGCTGGAAATCACTGAATTAGACACCGCTACTCCAGTGACCTCAATTTGTTTCTGGGTCCCGTGCCTAGCAGCTGACCTGCTGCATTCTGAACACATGGAGTTCGGCCGCTCAGTATGGGCATCATTGAGAGAATGCTTTGTATTTTTCAAATGAAAGCCAAGCATTCTCTGATTGGATAACGTTGAAAGGGACATCACCATCCTGCTTCTCTACCTCATACAAATCAGAGAATGCTTTACATTCATTTGGAAAATGTAGGCGTGGTGATGACATCACGCTTCTCAATTCTGATTGGAGGTTTGCTGCTTTCCATCCTAAAAGCGGGGATTGTGGAATGAAGCCCGCATGAACGTCGTAGCACATGTTCTTATACACCTGTAATCGTCTGACTTCTTGTAAGTGTAACTGAACTTTGAACCCAACAAATGTTTGCCAGCGCTTTTGCCTTTTACTTGTATGACCTATGAGCTGGATGAAAGATGATCCTGTATGCAGCACAGCCTATGGATGGTTGATCGGTCTGTTGCTTAATTTGACCACCTATGGATTTAGTGGTCAATTTGATCTGGTAAGAGGAATACCTTTATAACATAGGGTGTGACGTTTCTTCTTGGTTTTTCAGTCTCCCTCTTCCCCTATCTTAATGTGGTTCTCCTGGGAATGTTGATGTCACCTTTATTTCTCCTGGACTTGACCACCAACCTGGACTTTTTATAGGATTTTTTTTAAGTCACATATACTGTCCTATTTATTTATTGGTTTTATTATCTGTGATTAGCACTGCACTATTTGTCTGTTATTTTCTAAATGGCACCAGTGCCAAGCAGCTGACTTATGTTCAGCAACCAGAAGTGCAGCTGCTCAGGACAAGACCTGGAAGCAAGTGGAGGTTACTGGAACACTAAAGCACTTAAAGTGGACCTGAACTCAAAGGGAAGATTTAGGATCCTATATACAAAAAACATCTAGATAGTGTGCCACGTTTCTCAGGGTTTTCCTAATTCAGATTTACTAGAACTTTAAAGCGATTTCTTATATTTTGATAGGCATAGTTAAAAAATAAAAAAATTTTAAATTGTGAAAAATAGCATTTTACACATTAAAATACAAAACAAATATAAATAGAATATGTTAGCACTCTTATTTAGCCATCATATTTCAACTGAAAAAAAAAAAAAAACAAATTGATGTGATTAAAATGAGTACCAACTATGAAAGCAGAATTATTGTATGAACCATTTAAACTGGGCTAGTCTTGTTATTTCATTGTAAGTGGTTACACTGTTAATTATGCAAGTGAGTTTTGTTGACCTACTACACTTAGAACTTCCGCCACAAGCTCATTCTTTTTTAAAAACACTTCTGGGGAGGAGTTAATTGCATTAGTTTTTTGCTTTTTTTTTGCTTTTCCCTTTTGAAGACTACTCGAGAAATTATTGGGGGGGGACACAGAACAAAAACCAAGGACAACTTATAACCCTTCCCCACTTACTGAAAAATGCTGAGAATAGGTTGACTGAAGTCCTACTTTAACTGTAAATTTAACTACCAAAGACAAGCTCTTCCGCAACTTTTAATAAGGCCTCTTTATTAGGAGAGTAAAGTAGAGTTCCGGGATAACCAACTACTCCTTAAACTGTCCCCTCCGCCTCCCAACATCTATGCTGACTAACCTGTGTAAGAAAGATATAGAATTAACTATTTTCAGCCCGCATCACATGATCTGGCTCCTGTTAGCCAGCGCTGCTGCAGGGGAGAGGAGGGAGCGGCAACAATGGATAGGCCATTGAAGCCTATGACGTCCTGCTCTCAAGCATTACCTGACGTTATTGAAGGGCTCTCCACTCTCCACTGCAGCAGGCGCTGGCAGACACAAGGGAGATAAGTTGCCTGAAAACAGGCTAGTATACAGATTGTTTACACAGGTAAGTCAGCATGTGTTGGGAGGGGACAGTTTAAGAGCAGTTAGAGTTATCCTGGAATTCTACTTTAATTCCTGACATCATGCAAATTACGGGCCTGTGTTGAACAACTTTGGACTTCATTTCAAACTCATTGACAGGTGCATTTGACCTACAACTGACTTGCTTCATGCAGGTTTTGCATTCATAAACTTGTATGGGTATGGGAATGCAAAACTGGTTTGAAATAACTCCCAACTAAATTATAACTGCCCTGCAATAAATTTGCATTCAAGATATTGACAGCTAATATATCAATCTGCATTTTGACAGAATTTTTTTTTTTTTTTTTGTAAATTTAGCAACGGTTGCAGGAAAGTCTGTGTAATTAAAATTAATGTATAAATCAATTACCCCTAGAAGAATTAACAATGTTTGTTAGTGTTAAATGCCCATCACACAGTAAAGAGTAGAACAGCTAGTGGAAACAAAGAGGTAGGACAAGGACAGACTAAACAAAGAATGATTGGACGTTACAGAATACCTTTTTGGGATTCATGTAGCTGCAGTTTCTCTTGGTGATCCCAGCCAAGTGCACACTTGTCTTGTCTGTCTGTCTGCACACCAAACTTTCCTCCAAACCCTTTCACATAGTCTACACACACAGAAATCCACGAGCCATTAAACAGGAATGAGAGACACCCCATGCACAATTGACAGGTTATGAGTTACCGATGTGTGCTGCTTAGTACTTCATATTAGGAAGGTAACAAGTTTTAGGCTGACCGTGTTAAATGGAAATTGCACATGAAACATCTGGAATGTCGGATTACTTCAAAACCACAGATAATGGGAAAATGTTTGCAATGAAACATAATGGTGAGTGTGAATGAGACTCAGGGAGGTATAACTTTTTTTTTATACATGGTTACATACTGTAACTAGGCAGATACCAAATCTGGCCAATGCCCCTGGAAGCTCAAAATCACTGAAGTAGATAACTACTCCAGTGATCCCTACTTGCTTCTAGGTCCCATGCCGAGAAGCAGACCTGTTGCATTGTTGACACAGCAGGTCAGCTGCTCGGCACGGATGCCATTCAGAGAACGCTTTGCATCTTCTGAATGAATGCAGAGCGTTCTCTGATTGGACTAAGTTGAGAGCGTGACATCACTACCTCATCTCATCCAATCAGACAATGCTTTGCATTCAGATGTTCATGCTGAGGGGCTGGGTATGGTATATACAAAGTTACAGCAGTCCAAGCAGGACCAATGTATAAAGAGAATGCCTCTTTAAAAAGTAGTTTTTGGGTTTAGCTCCGCTTCAAGGGAAGAGCAGACACCATCACGACTTTGGAATTACTGTGTTTGCTGGGCAAAACTGTGGATTCTGGTGGGGGGGGGGAATTGTTTTATGGAGTACTTGTTAACACATAACCAGCATGTGATTTAATTCTGTGGCACCAACACAAAACCGAATTATCAGTTTACTAGATGGGTTGGCCTTTAACTACCAAAGTCTTTGAAAATACAAACTTTGCGTTAAATTATATGCAAGGTAAAAGTTGATTGTTCATACTACAAAAATGAATGACCAAATGGTAAATTTAAGTTGAGTACAGCAAGTTGTCGACCCATGGCAATTTCCATTTCACTGATCAGTAGAAAGAAACTGGTGGATGCCAAGTCTCTTTCCACAGGACAAAAGGAAAAAAACCCAAACAATTAAAAAGGAGGTCAAATGATATAAGGAGACACACCAAGCATGAGAATGGGGAGGACTAGTGTCAGTCTCCTCCTTCACCTTGCCACCAAGCAGCATACTGGAATGTTGGTTTGTAAACATGAAGGAAAAGAACAGGCAGAGAGAACCATAGAGGAGGACATTTGACAAACAGATTTAAAAGTTCTGTTTCTCCAAAGATCAGTCTGTGATGGCAGCATTGCACAATTATTTGCATATTGATGAAATGTATTTTTAAAATAATTTTGATCTGTTATCTCCATGCCCCTCGACTAAACAATTACAAATAGAACAGTTTAGTTTTATGCTACTTAGAGAAAAAAATAACATACCAAACATAGGGGTGTGCCCAAATTTTTTTTAAATTGTGCAAAAACTGGTTTTGAGCTTCCAGGATTAGCTCCACACCAGCTAATATTAGATCCACTGCCGCAATTGACACAATCTGAGTATACATCCTCTTCCAATGTGTTAATGTTGGGGGTTAAGCAAATATCTTGAGGAGAATGCAGAACCCATTGTCCATGGAAGCTTTATATGTCTTGTTGTAATGTATTTTTGTTGGAAATGTATAATTTTCTGTGCAGTGGGCCTCTAGGTGGGATATGGGAGGGTGGGAACAAGTATAGTTTTGGATTATTGTAAACAGTTTTAAAAACTCCTAATCAACCTGATTTGATTAAAAAAATAAGGATATGAATTTGGGCAAAGGTGCCCAAGAAGCTCCTAGGGCGACAGTCATTCTTGAGAGCCTTTCAAAAAACTATCAATGGGCGAAGACAAACACTGAACACCTTTAAATGGTCAGCAGATGTAAAGAAAATGTATCCTAGCCACCTCGAAAGTTTAAAATTACTAAATTTTCGCTCGCTAGTCCCAATTTTTAAAAACCTCTAAAGGAGGGAAAAAAAAATACATGTTCATCAACTGCCAGCACTGACCACATAAATCAAAACCACCATATTAAAACACAAAATACAGAACCCAAGGAAATTAAGTTGTTTTGTCAAGTTAATTTTTTTTCTTCATTCTGTAGACTTCATTTAAAAAAAAAAAAAAAAAAAGTGTTCTAAATATTCACTTATTTCCAAACATTACATTGTCCTGTGTTTGCAATTCAAGTTTCGTGTCCAGCCGCACATGGTGCATATATGGATGGGATGTGACCTTAGCACTGCTGTAGGCCAGAGGAACTATAGGAAATACATTTTGTTATTAATACTAAACCTTTTTGCGATTCGTGCTTCTCAGTCTTCCCTTGGTAGTCAAACCCGACAGCACTCTTGTCCACATTGTCTTTATCAACACCGTATTTACCGCCAAAGCCTTTGGAATAATCTAAAGTTTAAAAAAAAAAAAAAAAATGTGTAATCAAATATGGAACATACTTGAATAACATTTTGGCAGTGTTTAGTGTCACTTTAAGTGTATGTCATGGAGCTGCAATGTGAGACACCCCTGCAAAGGGAAGAGGGATCCAACAGTGGCAGATATAAAGTACATGTGAACCCCAAAAAAAAAAAAAAAATTACCAAAGCACAATTATGAAGAATTGTCTTTTTTTTTCCTTTAGAATTGTTTTTTTCATTTGTTGCATATCAGCATTGTTGAGCTCTTGCAGCTACTTCCTGTCTACATTCATGTACGTCATCATCAATGATGGCATGCTTTCTCTGAGGGGGGGGAATTTCCTGGTGGTGAGTGTGAATCATGCCTACGTAATGTGCCCCAGCACTGCCATTTGGAGTTTCCATCGGGAAAGTGTTTAACATTAACAAGTTAAAATCAGTATTTATTTGCTAGAAAATTACTTACAACCCCCATACATACATACATACATACATACTATATATACACATGCACACACACACACTTTATACATACATATACACACAATGTTTTCTTTTTTGCAAAGGCAGAGAATAAAATAGCAGTCGTTGAAATATTTTTTTGTCACGTGGTATTTGCGCAGTGGTCTTTCAAACTAATTTTTTTGGGACAAAACACACTTCAGCAAACAAAAAAAAAAAAATAACCATAAAAAGGTAGCCCAATTTTTTTTTGTAAATTGTGAAAGATGTCACACCAAGTAAATAGATACCCAACATGTTACAGTTTATAATTGCTCACACCCATGGAATGGCGAAAAACTAAAATCTCAATAGGTGATGCTTTAAAAAGGTTTATCGGTTACCAGTTTAGGGTTACAGAGGGGGTCTTTTGCAAAACGTATTGCTCTCGCTCTGACGATCACGGCTTTCTCACGTGGGCTTTGAACACTGTTTACATTTGCGAGCACGACTTACATATGCGTTTTCTTTGGTGCGCAAGCTCACAGGGACAGGGGCGCTTTAACATTTTTCCAATTTTTATTTTTAACACTGTTCCTTAAATAAATAAATAAATCTGATCACTTTTAATGCTGTCACTAGGAATATAAACATCCCTTTTGACAGTAACAGCCAGTCACGGGTACTCTTCATGAGGGATCTGGGGTCTAAAAGACCTTAAACCCCTCCAATGCACCAAAATCTGCATTTTTGAATGCTGTCAGCTTTTTTAAAATCAGCACCATTGGCAGCCGAGTAAACCGAAGTGACGTCATGACGTCGCTTCCGGGTTACTTGATCGGAGACCCGATCAAACCCGAATCCGGCTTCGTTCAGGACTAACCAGCTGGCAGACATGCTGGCCGGTGGGACGGGAGACCCCGGCAGAGCGGGGGGAAGGCAGCAGGAGGGGATGTCCCCTCTCGCTCGCTGGGATAACGGTCACTAGAATGCCGACCGTCAGCTCTTAAATAAAACAGTACCGGGATCAGTGGCGGCCGGTGCGTTGGGGGCGCAGGGGCACCGCCCCCCTAATCTGCATGCAGGGGCGCCGGACACATGGAGTTCAATGGGGCTTTTTTTTGGCATCACCTGATTAGAGCCAGAGGCTCTAATAGGGCGATGCAAAGGGTGGACCCGGGGCGCAGAGCAGTGCGTCCCGAGCCCACCCATTTTGTGACAATAGCGAATGAAAAATTCGCTATTGTCACACGGATCCTCCTCCTGGCCAATCAGGGAGCGCGTCCGATACGCGCTTCCTGATTGGCCGCAAGACAAACCCCATGCCATTGGCCGAGGAGGCGGGAGGACTAGAGGAGACGCGCCGCCGGGGCACTGAGGAGAAGGCGATGCCGCAACAGTGCTCCAGGTTAAGTGCACTGGTCTGGGGGGGGGGGGGGGGGGCACTGCAATTAAGGGGGCACGCACGCAGGTCACTGCACTGAAAGGGGGCATGTATGCTGGTCACTGCACTGAAAGGGGGCATGTACGCTGGTCACTGCACTGAAAGGGGGCATGTACGCTGGTCACTGCACTGAAAGGGGGCATGTACGCTGGTCACTGCACTGAAAGGGGGCACGCTGGTCACCGTTTTGAAGGGGGCACGCTGGTCACTGTGCATTGAAAGGGGGGTCACGCTGGTCACTCTGCATTGAAAAAGGGCACGCTGGTCTCTGCATTGAAAGGGAGCACGCTGGTCTCTCTGCATTGAAAGAGGGCATACTATACCTTAATTACTGAAGGCCCCTTTCACACTTATGTGACCTCAAAGTCACGCAATTTTTTAAAGCGTTTTTTGCCTATTACATTTTTATGTTTGCGCCCCCCCAAAAATTTTGAGCACCAGCCGCCACTGACCGGGATGATGCCTCTAGCTGCAGGCATCACCCCGGTACAACCACTTCTTCAAGTTGACGTACAGATAAGTCGATTTGTAGGAGTGGTTAAAGACAGGGACCCAGGGTTGTTCTCCTGCCTGAACAAAGTCTTCTATGATGGATCACCAGGAATACAGATCTAATAGTATTGAAAATTGAAATAAACATGGTGACACTTCTGAGAGGAATGGGTCATTTCCCCCCATTGCTGTAAATAAGCCATAATTGGATCAGCTATTCAGTACACACATACAGCTGAATATGTCGAGGAAGGGACATTTTCCCTGCCCGCTCCAGCTGAATGTGCTCCTTAAAAAGCTGAATAGACTGCAGATTTTGTAGATGTGAGGGGATTTCTTTACAAGGGACACAGACAAAAAAAAAAAAAAAAAACTGACAAAATCTTTTGACTCTGCCTGAACCTTAAAGTGTTTGTTACCCCAACATTTCATATTCCTGATATGTGCCGGCTGTACAATGTACTTGTTTGAAAACGTATCCCGTTTTCTTTGCATTGATGCCTTGGTGTGAAATCCCTGGTGTTCCTGCCAGTTCCTCTGCTTTCCTAGTAAAAACTAACCACAATAAGCAGGAAACCTACCATGGTCAGTTCTCTAGCTATGCTGCATGATCAGACTGGTGCCGACATGCCGCCCCTTTCCCCTGGACAGTCGATCACTGAGATAAACAGCGCCCTGCCGTTTCTCATCCCCCAGTTTTCGGAGCTGCTTATGCAGTTGAGAACAGAGGGAAAGTGATTACTTTTTTTAAATAATTTTTTTATATCTATATACAAATGATTTGTCTTTCATTTCTTTTTAAAAATTAAAGGGGTGGTTTTACAATCACTTTAAACATTGGACACTTATGGGTGTCTCAGATGCATGTGCATGTCCCCTCCTTTGCACTTTGGATCTTCTCACTGGTCCCTATGTGTCCTGCAGTGATATAGGGGACCTGGCATCCTGAAGAATCTGCTGAAGGCTGTAGCCCTTAATGAGTGATAAATCCATGAACGGACGTTATACACAGGTAAACTTTTTTAATTTTGCAAACCACTTTAATTTATTTAGCATTATAATAAAATACCAGGCACAACACAACAACAAATGCATTTGTGGATATATTCGCTTAACAGAGGATACCAACCTTTTTGAGACTCGTGCTTCTCGGTCTTTCCCTGATAATCAAATCCTACAGCACTCTTGTCCACACGGTCTGCCTGCACACCGTACTTCCCACCAAAACCAGTGGAATAGTCTGTGGGATAAAAACACATTTCTTTCTCATGTGTGGTCTCTCCTTAACGCAAAATTATAGGAAAATCTATAAAATCAATTCATTCTCGCATAAATAACTCCATTGAGGTGTGCAAGCATTTTTAAAATAATCAAGTTTGGGAGTAGCACCTAAAATAGAAATGTTCCTGAATCTGCATTTATAATAGTCCCTAAACAGAAGGGCTATGATAAACTTCCCCAGGCTAGGAACACCTGTAAAAAAAGAGTCTATATATTTACAATCCCCTGCATAGGTGAATGTTGCTCTGCTCATGAGAAATTGTCCGAGAAGTCCACTGGAACAATTAGCACTTCTAGGAGTATTGGTCCCTCATTTTTCACCAGTTCCTCCTACTGACCTCTTTACAGGAGACAGAAGCGATGTGACGGTTGGGAGGACAAATTGATAAAAACACTGGGGAACACTGAAGATAGACCCTGACAAAAAAGTATTGATTTCTTGGCCCATGATTTCTCATTAATGGAATTATGTTTAGTGGTGGCGGCAGCAGGGAAGGCAAGTATAGTAACAGGCTTGATTTAAAGAAATGCAGAGCACAGCTGCAATTTCCCTTGTAAATGTGATATGTAAATAATAATAAAAGTGTTATTTTTTAATACAACAAGTTTTCTTAAAACTCGGGAATCTGGCAAACTACAACTTTTTTGTGCACTGAAAAAGCAGCTATTATGTAGTCCAGGGTGAGAAAAACTGGTAATTTGTCCTCATACCTCACCATGCCTCCATGCATGAAAGAATGATAGTTTAGAGCAAGGATCATCAAACTACATCCCTCCAGCTGTTGCAGAACTACACATCCCATGAGGCATTGTAAAACTGACAGTTAGACATGACTAGGCATGATGGGAATTGTAGTTCCTGAACAACTGGAGGGCCATAGTTTGAAGACCCCTGTTTATGAGCTTTTATCAGGATCAACCTATGTTGGTTCAGGCCCCAATATAGCCAAGATATCCATGAAAAGAGGTGCTCAACATTTTGAAGTGCAAGGGCCACTTAAGTGATTTGGTACCTGGTTGACGGCCACAAAAACCATGAGGTTTAACCTCCGAATGTAAATGAGCTCTTACTGTGCTGAACCCCTAGAAGGCTGCTTTCACACTGCTGCACTGCAGTTTACCCACACCACAGGTGTAACTCAGTGCACCTCTGGCTTTCCTGCAGGTTAGCTGCTCTGAGCCTTTAACTTTTATTACATCTTGCGGGTGAAGAAGTCTATGGCTCAGTGCAGCTAACCCACAGGAAAGTACAGTGCATCTGCAGATCAGTGTGAAAGCAGCCTAATAACCCTTTTTTATAGGTGCGAATATGTCCATTGCAAAAGTGCAGTGTATGTTTATACACTGAACTCTTACAGATTCTGCTGGCATCGCTCTCCAGACTGCTAAAGGAAGCATCAGCATATGCAGCTCCTGCTCCCTTCTACAGCCGCTTGCTTCCTCAGCTGCCTCCATGCACACTGATGCTCTGGGATGGCGGGTCGACAACCCATCGATTCTGATCTGGTCTTGCTGACCCACCATGCCAGAGCATGGGCACGCGCTTCCCTGGTTTGAGGTTGTAGGCCACATCTGAGGGCTCCACTGGCAACAGGTTGGGCACCCCCATCCTAGAAGGACAAAGAAGGGCCTTTTTTTTTATATATTTTTTATGTGCCTGTGAGAGGAATGTGACATGGCATGCTTAGACTTTTAGTTTCTCTTTGGCCCAAAGACTGCAGGCTAGCCCAGACAATATCTGCAGTATGACTTAAGTCAGGAAATTTTGTTTTAGCTTGTGATGAACACACAGTGATGTCTTTATTGTGTTCAGTGTTCTTTTGTGCATTCCTGGGAAGAGCGATGGCCCTCACTACTTGACAGGGTTACAGCAGGCCAACCATTGCTGCAGGCTAGTTGTCATGAATTGTGTTTCTCATTTTGACACAAACCTTTCTGGGATTCATGCTTCTCCGTTTTGCCCTTGTAATCAAAGCCAACGGCGCTTTTATCCACTCGGTCAGACTGAACTCCATATTTGCCCCCAAAGCCACTGGTGTAATCTGAAAGGCATTGAGTTTTGTTATGCAAAAGCTTTAGACCTTTACAAAATGGAAAAAAAAAAAAAATGATATTCTCTAGATCAATTCTAATACAATCAACCTTAGCAGCAAACTTCTTTACAACGACGGTATAATTGTAGCAGAGATAAACTATAATTTCCCTGTAAGTACGGGCTACATAAAAGCAGAACTAAAATCCGCTATATTTACCTCTGCTCCAACGGTCAGATGACCACAAGGCCCTTTGCTGGCACCAATATCTTCTTCCTGGCTTCTTCCAGTAGCCAGTCTTCAGCTGTCTCAATTAGCTGCCGCAGGATGACATAACTGCCGCTCATGCGCAGGAGTACAGTCATCCTGGCACGCAAACACTGGGATGTATGCATGCACAGCTCAGTGTACATTTAGACTGCAAGTAGGCAGATACGTTTATTTTATTGCAATGCAGAAGAGGTATTGCATGTCTCTTCTGCAATAAAGAGCCTACCTGCTCACAATTTATATTTTAGCTCCACATTATGAACTCAAGGAAAGATAGTGTATACATAGACTGCCCCTAAACAAAATACACTACAGTTCCATAATTACAAATAAAAATAAAAAAACGAAGCATTACAAAGTGGCTTAATCAGTTTTCCTCTCCATGCAAAAACAGATAAAAAAAACACATCCCTTGGTTCCCTCCCAAGGTCAGTCTCCCCTTTAGGCACATGATCCACAGCACCACTAAGAGAAGCCAGGACTCAATGTGCCGACTACTAATTATGCTGGCTGTCAGGGTTGCCAGAGGAGCCCATCTTCATAATGAAGACTCTGGAAGAATAAAGCAGCTACAGACAATACATTGGGGCCATTTAAAATGTATCTATAACCACTTGGGGCAAAGCATCAATTTTAAAGGTTTGTTTTTGTGTAGGATTTGTGTATGATTTGTGTATACAGCCCTACTTCTCCTATTGCTCATAGGAGTGCATTTCGCTCTGCACTCCTGTTACCAGTTTTTAGCCGACAGCAGGCTAAAGTCCGCTGTCAGCAGACTTCACTGAGCCAGTACAGCTTCTGGAGAGATCCCGACTTTAAAGTCAGGCTCCACTCAGATGCCTGGACCAACAGCTGGCTCAGCCTCTAAGCGAGCTTCTGGGAGACAAACAGCTGCTCCAGTGAGTGCTGAAGGGGCAGAGCAGAGAGCCAGTGACTCTCTGCTCACTGACAACTGAGTGACTAGTGGTCTGAGTGCTCAGTTCTCAGCAGAGATGTATAGTAACTAAGTAGAACTACTTCACTACTGTACTTAAGTACCGAAAGGCGGTATCTGTACTTTCCTAGAGTATAATTTTTTTCTCCTACTTCCACTTTTACTTCACTACATTTTTTCGATGATTTCAATACTTCTACTCCAGTATTTTTTTTTTTTTTTGTGCTGCATAGTTACTCGTTACTATTATAAAAATGACCACTGCCAGAACAGTAGATGGCAGGTTTCATGAAGCTCAAAACATGTGTATTATCAGCGCATACGAAAATAAATGCTACTGTATGTATAAATAAAAGCTGCATTTGAAATAATAAAAAATATGATGTTCAAACTTTTGACTTCTTTCTTTAATAACTACATAACACAGTACTTGTACTTTTACTTTCAGTACTTGAGTAGCAAATTTTTTTTAAAAACTACTTGCAATACTTAAGTACAAAAAATGTTGAATACTTTAGTACTTCTACTCAAGTCACTTTTTGATCGAGCATTTGTACTTTTACTCAAGTATGGGTTTCGAGTACTTTATACAACTCTGGTTCTCAGTCGTAGAAGTAATGGGGGACAGATGCAGCACTCACCTAGGCGAGTATAAACGTTTGTATCTTTTGCATTCCCAAACCTGTCTTTCAAAAGCGCTTCTACTTTATTGCAAAAGCATTGTAATACAAAACAAGCAGGCTCCCAGTTCACTGAGTAATGTTTTAAACCAGTACTTTATTAAGCCAGGAGGTTGAGTTTTAGTGTGCAGTTTGTGCCGAACAAAAAGCTAGACATGGTCTGAAACGTTGCCATGTTAGCTTGAGTGTTTTGTATGGCCATGCTTTTGCAATAAAGTGGAAAAGCTTCTAATACTGAAAAACCTGAGTGTGTATTTACTAAGTTTTTGTATACACCTAAATAGAGCTTGTAAGATTCAATCAAACTTCAGGTCTCATCTAAAGGTTTTCTCCAGGGACAAAAAAAAAAAAAAACACAACAGGAGGAGGAAACACACGTAACATGTAGCACATAAACAGGTTCTCACCTTTCTGGGAAGCATGTTTTTCTGTCTTCCCTTGATATTCAAAGCTCACAGCAGACTGCAAGAGAACAAAAGGATGAAGAACCACCAAACACACAGGGCATTTTATATGAAGAGGAAAAAAAAAATAGTATTTTTAACTTACCGTAAAATCCATTTCTCTGAGGTTCATTGACGGACACAGCTCCTGATGATCTTAACCATTGGGTTATACTGCCCCATACAGGAGTAGGACACTAGGCAGAAAAAAAGTCTGGCTATGCCTATGGGCAGTTCCAGGGGGTACACTTTTCTCTGCTATAGGTACTCAGTTTTGTTACAAGCAGTGTCAGAAGAATTACAACGGCACAGCGGGGTGTGTGAGACGTCCGTCAATGAACATCAGAGAAATTGATTTGACGGCAAGTCAAACTTTTTCTTTCATTGACGGACACAGCTGATGATCTTAACCATTGAGATGCCCCAAAGCAGTGTTAAACATGAGGGGTGGGAACAGCGAAAAAAAACTCCCAAAGGCTAAAACTATAGCCATCCAGGTAAACATGAGCTCAACCAAAACAACTGGAGCCCATCTGAAAAAAACAACACACCCTCAAAGATCAGGTCCTCTAAACAGCAGACAACAAAACCTTCCGGTCAACAGAAGCATCTGCAGATGCCAACACATACACTTTATAGAACTTTGTGAAAGTGTGCACCAACGACCAGTTGGCAACCTTGCAAACCTGCGTCACTGATGCCGGATGACGGAAGGCAGTGAAGAAGGAAGTCTGGAAGGCCGCACTCCCAATTAACTATTGTTTATTTCAAAGAAAAATCCATACAGCATGGGGAGCAGGATAAAAAGGCTGACATGTTTCAAACTAAAATCAGTGCTTAATCATAGCCCCTGGACGACGGAAGGCCCAGGAGGCACTGAGCACCCGTGTAGAGCGCACCTTGACAGGGAAAAAGGAGGAAGCTGACCCTTGATGGAATAGGCCTGAATCACCATCTGTCTAATCCATCTGGAAATGGTCGCAGAGAAAGCAGACAACTCTTTCCGAGGCTAATGCGTGAGCACAAATAGCGAGTCCGATTTCCTAAAAGGCTCTGTAGCTGCCAGGTGCACCCCAATTGCCCAGACCACATCAAAAGGCATGGAAGGCAATTTCCTTGGGATGTTTTGGCCTAGGACACAGGGAAGTCAACACAATGCCTTCATTCAAATGAAAATCAGACAACCTTCGGAAGGAACAATGGACAGGGGCGAAGAACCACGTTATCTCTGGACAGCCAATTCCGATACCCTGTGCGTAGAGGTGATAGCCACCAAAAAGGCAACCTTCTAAGACAGCGTAAGCAGGGCAATCTCCCGAAGATTCTCAAAAGGAGGCTTGTGGAGGACAGAGCACCAAAATTGAGGTCCAAAGGCAGCAACAGAGACCGCACTAGAGGAGTCAAGTGCCTAACTCCCTAAAGAAATGTACGCACCAGGGAGTGTGAGACCAAGAGCCGTTGAAAGAAGACCGCCAAGGCTGACACCTGACCCTTGATAGTACTTAAGGCCATTGAAGGAAGGTCAAGACCCCGAGCCACCGAAAAAGCGCAAGGATTAACCCCAAGAAACTCACACCACCCAATGTACGTCTTCCACATATGATGGTAGATCTTTCAATAAGTAGATTTCCTAGCTTTTAAACAGCATTGGAATCACCGACAAACCTCTCTCCGTCAGCACCTGGCTTTCAACAACCAAGCCGTTAAAGCCAGCGCCTGTAAAGCAGGATAGAAGATTGGTCCCAAGGACAGCAGATCTTCCCGAGAGGAAGCTTCCAAGAAACGCCGACGACATCGGAGAGGCCCGTCCAGGGCCACTAGGATAACCAGAATCCATTCTGCCTCGATCCTGTGTAGACGTCTTGGCAGAAGGTTGAGAGGAGGGAAGGCGTAAATCAGACGATACTGACCCCATAGGGCCACCAGCGCATCTGCAGCAACCGCCAGAGGATCCCATGACTGAGTCACCAACCTCTGCACCTTTCTTTTGAGCCGACACACCAACAGATCCACCTCAGGGATGCAAAACCGGACACAACAAAACACCTCCGGATGAAAGGACCACTCCCCTTGGTCCAACGCCTGCCAAATAAGGTAGCCCCCCTGCCAGTTTTCCACCCTGGGAATGTGTACGGTGGAAAGGACTGAAAAACCGTTCTGCCCACCGTAGTATCTTGGCTACCTCCAAAGCCAGGACACTTCTTGTGCCCCCTAGTGATTAATATAAGCCACGGCCATGGTCAGAGTTTGCGACACCAGTGCAATGGTAAAATACTGGCCTTAGTGCCAAACCAGCCACAGTGTACATATTGCAGGCCACAGCCTCTGCCTTCCTGTCAACCGGGTCCTTAAAAGCCGGGGACTCATTAACCGGAATCATGGTTGCCTTGTTCAAACTTTGAGACCAGAGGGTCCACCACCGGTGGAACAGTCCACTTTTTAAGAAGGGATACCACATAGCAAATCACTTAGAGACCACAAGGGGACGTTTTGGCCGTTGCCACTCTTGCTACAATTCGGTCAAAAAACAGGCGAGGAAAGGAAACACCTTTGCCACTCTGGATAGCTTGCTAGTGCCAAAGGGAACTGAGGCCTCCGACGCAGCTTCAGCTGTGTCCTCCATTTTTAAGGTCTCACGCACAAATCCAATTAGGGCATCCAGCAGTTTTGTGCATCCTCACTATCTGAGAACCCAGGGCGCGTAGTCACTGACCCAGCAGAATTAAATTCAGGATCTGAGGGGACAGATGAGGCAGATCCTTAGCAGAAAGGGAGAGGACCCCACCAGACTCACCACCCAGGAGAAACAGGCACCTGCAGCCACCAGGATAAACTTCAATCCACTTGTGGCGATCAGGAAGTGAAAAGATCCAGAAGTCAGCAGAACCAGGGGATGAGGGGCTCCCACCGCCAAAATCGCCACCCATGAGGGCTCCACTGTCATGGCCGTCACTATTCTCAATGTCAGGCCGCTGCCATTTTCAACGACAAACCACCACAAAATAGCCGCCGGACTACACAAACATGGCCACTGCACACTGAGCAAACAGGCTACAGCAAAAGGACATAGTCGCGCAGCACCACGAGGCTCCCTGGGCCTCAAAAAAAAATGGGAAAGGCAAAAAGGGGGGCCCCTGCCAGGAGCCCCCACCAGGTACAACCCCCCCCCCCCACAGCTGATCACCAGCGGCGCATTCCCTACCAGCACAGCACTCTGTCCCCACCCCGGGAGATGGAACAGGCCACCCAACAGCGCAAGTGGAGGGGGGGCGAGATGGCCCACAGGAACCACCTTGAGCCCAACGGGAAGGAGGGGAACCCTGGGGTCCGACCATCCCAAGAAGGGGCCCAAAACCATCCAGAGGGAGAGGGGGGAACACTTACTTACCATAACAGGAACCAGGTAGGCAGTGCTCCAGACAGAACCTCCTCACCATTGAAATGAGAGGCTGTCGGCCAAGTGGAACGCTGTGACTTGGGATGACCACAGTGTTATGTGACCTCGCAAGGCGTTTAACTCGCAGCCGACCTAGTGCGGAGATGAGGTCTCGTGCGCTGGCAGGCTGGGTCGACCACTGGATCTTGATTATCCAGCCCGTCGCCCAGTCCAGCAGTTAATTGTAGATCTCACAGGAAAAAGAACCAGGAGAAAAAAAAAAAAAAATTGCCAGGACCAGAGATCCCAGCAAGGAACTAAATCCTTACTCCTGAAAAAAAAAAAAAAAAAAAAAACTAACTGCTGGCAAAAAAAAAAAAAAAAACTAACTGCTGGCAAAAAAAAAAAAAAAACTGAGTACCTATAGAAGGGAGAGGCATAGCCAGACTTTTTTCTGCCTAGTGTCCTACTCCTGTAGTAAACAGTATAACCCAATGGTCATGAAGATCAGGAGCTGTGTCTGTCAATGAACGAAAGAGAAAAAAGGGGTTTCTGTTGTGTAGTTCACTGTGTGTATGTTTACTGCTTTACCAACCAATTGATTTCTAATTCTGTGGAGCCACTGTTGTAATTTACAAAAATTTTGCTACATGGTACATCCAGGAAGGCAACACATTTCCTAGTTCAGAAATCCAGCTTCTTAATGTCAATAGATGGCACCATCAATTTTGTTCAGGAGGATAGAGTTAACATGAGTACACCTGTCTTTAAATGAAGGGGGGGATGTGGGGAGATCCACTTTAAGGCTATAAGTTTGCAGGCAAAGAATAAAGATCGGAACCATAATCTCATCTAAATACACATTCTCTTCCAAACCATCCAAGATGCATACTAAATGGGTCTAAAGCCACTTGTGTTTGAAAAACCCTATTTAAAGTATCTACTACTGCTTGCCAATACCCAAGTAGTTTCTGAGTGCAATACAATATATACAAGAAACAATGAATACAATCGGAATAGAGGAGACAGACATTTACTATATCTGCTCTAGAATACGTTGCTAAACCTCCAGATCCCAGATCCTCCTTCAACCCATTCCTACCAAGGATTGGAAGAGGTTAGAATGCCAGATTTTACATAGTGGTTCACTATAAGCAAAAAACTTAAGATTTTAGGGTTAACCCCTCCCCGCTTAAGGGTAAAACAAAATGGTAGTAATGCCTAAGCACAATTTTGCAACTTTGACATGTGTTGGTAAAACTGTACGTGTATATCCAGGTATATTACACCAACAAATTGGGCCTTTATTTGGTAGTAAATGGTAATGGATATGTGCTGTTTTTTTTAATCAAAGGAAACTGACCTAAAATGGTATAACACAAAAAAACAAAAACAAATACACACAAAAATGATTATCACAGCGATCAGGTGACCTGGAAACAGGAGTCCCGGGTCCCATTCGATTATACTAGACCTGGGCCTCTCGGCGACATCTGGGTCTCAATGCTGTGTGGCGCGCTCCTAGCACAAAGGTATGCATACACGCGGCCCATGGAAAAAGACCCACTTCTGTGAGGTCACATACATGCATAAGGTTCTAATACTTTAAACATCTGGCACAGTCACCTTGCTGTATCAGCCAAAGGCTTCAAGTGAATAAGGATTGCTGAAGGAAAATGAGGTCTCCTCAGTTTGTCTGTCAGACTGGATTCCAGAGCACGACAAATGATTTTCTCATATGACTTGGTAACTGCTCACAGAGCAAACAAGTCACTGTGACATCCACAGAATTGTTCAACTAGGCCCTCTACAGTGCTCCTGGCTGTGCAGGATGACCTATTTTGGTCGGAGTTTTGTAAAAGTGGGTGTGATGACAAGAAAAAGGATATTCATGCTGCACATTACTACATTTATTTGATACAGTTCTGCTGTAAAGTCTGATAATTTCACTATAAATGCTTGTCGAAGCGAAACAAAGACAAGTGCTCCAACGATGCAAAGCAGGTGGTGCTGCTTTAAAAGAAGAAATCCAGGCAGTGGCACTTGTGCTGAGCAGCCAACCTGCTGTATTCACAAGGCATCAAGCCCAATCGCTTAGCACTGGACCCAGACACAAGTAGAGACCATGGGAATAGCAGTGTCTACATTTCCAGTGGCATCAGTCAGGTATGTCATATACATAGTTACGTTGGTCCAAGCTGGTATAACATGTTGAGATCTCCAACATTCTTTGAGATTTCTTCAAATATTTCTAATATGCTCAAAACAGAGCCAACATTTGCTCCACTTTATTTGCGGTTATGGTGATACTCTACCCACTGATAGCTTACTTAGCCCTTTCGTTGTCACAGAGAGGGCAACTGCTTCCATGCACCCCCGGCAGATTGCTCCCATGCTCGATAAATCGTTAGATTACCATTGTCTGACATAAAACAAACCTTGACACTACCACCATTTTAGTCTCCAAGGTCTCTGCATTCACAAAATACAGGCAGTGCCCGAGTTAGAAACATCCAACTTGCATTAGATGTGTACTGAACAGAGGCAGCGTGACATCACTCTGGTCCCGGGCGGCCATCTCGCTGCTCACCACATCCTGCCACCTACTGTCCCCGGCAGACCGGTAAGCAATCTCACATCGCTGCATAGCCAGTTAACCCTTCCCTTTGCCATCCAAAAAAAACCTAAAATTTTTTGGATGGAGTTAGGAAAAAAAAAAAAAAAAAAGGTACTAGTTTTAATTTACATACAAAATTAACAGAACCCATCTTGTTCGTAACTCGGGGACTGCCTGCATAAAATGCATTGGGGGGGGTTTAGGTAATCTTCAGGCTTAAAACCATCTTTAAACATGTGCAAACCCCCCCCCCCCCAAAAAACAAACACACGCTAAAAAAGCTCTGGCAGCAAAAGGGTTAAACAGGAACCCCAGACAAACCCCCCCCCCCCTTTTTTTTTGGTTTAACTTTGGAAAAGTAAGTTAATTATGTTTTTATTGCGGTCCATGAGTATGACCCGGCCTGAAGATTTTGCCTCTTCCTGCCTCTATGACAGCCTGTCACTGGGAGAGGAAGACAGTAAATAAACAACCTTAGGGCTCTTTCACACGGGCGGTCTGATCAGATCCGCCTGTCAGTATTTTAGGCGGATCTGATCGGATCCTCCATGCAGTTCTATGGGGCAGCAGATGTCAGCGGAGACACCTCCGCTGACACCCGTATCCGATCCTGTCCGTGAAATCTGGACGGATGGAAACCCTATTTTTCCATCCGTTCAGGTATCGGATGAGAGCGGACAGGCGGTCCACTCTCATCCGATCCCCCATAGAGAGCAGCGGGGGCTGTAACACCTCTCTCTCCGCACTGCAAGCGGAGACGGAGCTGTCATCTGCCGGCTCAGCGGGGATCGCGGATTGATCCCCGCTGAGCAGCACAGATCTGCCTATGGAGGCGGACCGTGTGAAAGAGACCATAAGGAGGCTCGTAACCTTGTGTGTCCCAACTGGAGAGATTCAGACAGGAAGTGAGGGGAAATCCATCCAATAGGGTCACAAAAGCACAGAAAAAACACTGGATCTCTTGCTACTTTGCCCTGTAAAAAATATTTTGCTTTAAATTCCTTATTAAAAAAGACTACAATATTACCTTATCCACCCGGTCTGTCTGGACTCCGAACTTTCCGCCAAAACCTTTCGCTGAATCAGACTGGGAACAGTGCTTGGAAAGCTGTGTCTGGTATTCATGTCCAACCGCAGACTGCAATAAAAGAAAAAGAATACTGTCTGATAATTCTAACCAACACAGATGGGGCCCATAGAAAACAAATGGTCACTTTAAAAATAAATTACAAGCAAACCGGTAAATATACAGGTCTGGACGGACAAAAACGCAGTTAGAACGGCTCCCATATGTCTTTTGTATGAGAATTACACAGTACAGACACACAACACAGCCGTATCTGGCAGGGCAGGAGACCCAATAGTGCTGCAGTTCAAAAACACAAAGATCTTGTCACTCCCCTAGGCTGTGACTGGACGGTAAAAAAGAAGTAGCAGACCAATTAGCTCATCTGTTACTCTGCTCTCTCCTCCCATCAACATGCTCTTTGTAAGAATACCGCAGTGGATTGGCTTATTGTGCCACTTCTACCAGTCTGAGCTCTGCTGTACAGGGGTCTGCAAATGGCTGGTGCCAAGCCATATTTATGTAAACAGCTAATAAAGGAATAAAGAGCTGCATCAATTTGTTGCTTTATCTTCCCTGAGGTCAGATTTAAAGCATTGTCTCTTCTCAGTACTGTCATTATGACCATTCTGATAATTGAAAGGTCTGCTCCCTCCATTTGCAGATCTGGTTTTATTCATAGAAGTTGTAGTATGGCTCCTCTGAATGGAGGAGCTGGGTGGAAAGAGCGGGCAGCCGGTCACTCTTGATGAGAGCCTGTCACAGTTCTGTTAACCCCTGGCAGCACTGAAAGATTACAGCGGCAGGGGTGAGGGGGAATCCGCACAAGGAACACATCCTACCGATTGCAAATTTTGTCCCTTGTGCTGATTTTTGCCTGCATTAAAACCGGCCATAGACAGTTCAAATCTCAGGTGGTTCAGCAGGAACCGACTGAGATTCAAGCCATGTATAGGCAGGCTGAATGTACCAAGGTTGATGGATCAACTTAGGTACAACCACCCTGTCAGCTTTTACATGCAGTTATTGCCAGCAGCTCTTATAGCCGCTAGCAATAATCACTGTTCTGGCGTAAATGAACAGCCGGACAAAGAGTGGGTAAATCTCCCTAAAGATGGTGGCCATATATGGATCGAAATTCGTCCGCTTTAGCAGGGACTTCTGTATAACCAGCCTGTATGGATTTTCCGGAATGTTCAGTGCCTCCAGCTATAGCTGACACCAATGATCAGTGTGTACTTACTCAGGAGGAGCGATTTCCCTATCCACCTTAAAATGGGTGGATGAGGGAATCAAGTAATTTTTACATTCACGCCTTGACGGGCGTTTTAGTCTCTTGATCCAATCCAAAATTAAAAAAAATACCCCAAGCAACTAAAAAAGTATCCCAAGGATTAAATGCTTTATGTCTAGGGAGCAATAAGAAAAAGAATAAAGCCTGGTACACACAGAACGTTGGAAGAATAATCGTCTTTTTTTGCATGCTAGTCTCATATCGAAAATGAGTGTTACTCAACTCCCAAAAATTCCCGTATGACCGAATACAACTTCAGAAGTGATGTCATGTGTTGAATTTCATGCCGTAGTCTCTCGTACGTTTTTTTTCTGTTTTATTTTCCAGACGAAAACTGTACCAATTAAAAACAAAAATTGGACATTGTGTTCACTTGCGATAAAACTTTAGCCTGCACCTTCAGGTTTTGCCGTCCCAAAAGTGAGAATTGACTGTCGAAATCTAAAACAATCAGATAACCGGCAGATCGTTCGTCGTATGAAATTTTTCTTATCGTGTGTACGGGCCTTTACATACCCAATCCACCGCTCCTCACAGCTACTAGACCGGTCCCTACCGCTCCCCACAGCTACTAGACCGGTCCCTACCGCTCCCCACAGCTACTAGACCGGTCCCTACCGCTCCCCACAGCTACTAGACCGGTCCCTACCGCTCCCCACAGCTGCTAGACCGGTCCCTACCGCTCCCCACAGCTGCTAGACCGGTCCCTACCGCTCCCCACAGCTACTAGACCGGTCCCTACCGCTCCCCACAGCTACTAGACCGGTCCCTACCGCTCCTCACAGCTACTAGACCGGCCCCTACCGCTCCTCACAGCTACTAGACCGGCCCCTACCGCTCCTCACAGCTACTAGACCGGCCCCTACCGCTCCTCACAGCTACTAGACCGGCCCCTACCGCTCCTCACAGCTACTAGACCGGCCCCTACCGCTCCTCACAGCTACTAGACCGGCCCCTACCGCTCCTCACAGCTACTAGACCGGCCCCTACCGCTCCTCACAGCTACTAGACCGGCCCCTACCGCTCCTCACAGCTACTAGACCGGCCCCTACCGCTCCTCACAGCTACTAGACCGGCCCCTACCGCTCCCCACAGCTACTAGACCGGCCCCTACCGCTCCCCACAGCTACTAGACCGGCCCCTACCGCTCCCCACAGCTACTAGACCGGCCCCTACCGCTCCCCACAGCTACTAGACCGGCCCCTACCGCTCCCCACAGCTACTAGACCGGTCCCTACCGCTCCACACAGCTACTAGACCGGTCCCTACCGCTCCCCACAGCTACTAGACCGGTCCCTACCACTCCCCACAGCTACTAGACCGGTCCCTACCACTCCCCACAGCTGCTAGACCGGTCCCTACCGATCCCCACAGCTACTAGACCGGTCCCTACCGCTCCTCACAGCTACTAGACCGGCCCCTACCGCTCCTCACAGCTACTAGACCGGTCCCTACCACTCCTCACAGCTACTAGACCGGCCCCTACCGCTCCTCACAGCTACTAGACCGGCCCCTACCGCTCCCCACAGCTACTAGACCGGCCCCTACCGCTCCCCACAGCTACTAGACCGGCCCCTACCGCTCCTCACAGCTACTAGACCGGTCCCTAAACAACTATCTTCTATTCCTCCCAGCCTCCTCTAAAATTCCCTTTTTCTTTTTTTAGCTGCTATGATTTAATTCCTGTTAAAGGGTGACTATGTTCATCTTTTTTGTTCCATCGTATGTAGGAACCTTCTCAAGTCAACTGTAGACGGTTTGAATCTTGGCCAGTCTCTGCTGAATTTAAACCAGGTCTGGGCCAGCTGAACCAGCTGGTCGGATTTTACATTGGATTATTGCTGGCAACTATTCTAGCCGCTAACAGTAATCACTGTGTTCTCCCGGTGGGCCCTGCCCTGGGAGAACACAATGGTTCCATGGGAGGGATTCCCCCCATCAACACACTCAGTAGGCACAACCAGCCTGTCAGATTTTACATGCAATTATTGCTAGAGGATGTTAAAGCCACTAGCAAGAATAACTGTGTTCTTCTGGCGGAGATTGCTTCCCCTCGGGGAGAACGCGATGGCTCAGTGGGAAGGATTCCCCCACCAAACACTGACTGTGCTGTTTCACAGTGCTTCACCTTTTCCACATTTTAGGTTAGAGCCCAATTCCAAAATGGATTAAACCAATTTTCCTCAAAATCCAACAATACCCCATAATGATAATGTGAAAGAAGTTATGAAATCTTTAAAAACCTATTAAAAATCATATAAGTAAATCACAAGTATTCACAGCCTTTGCTCAATACTTTGTTGAAGCACTTTAGGTGCACATTACAGCCAGTTTTTGAGTATGATGCTACAAGCTTGGCACACCTATTTTTGGGCAGTTTCTTCAATTCTTCTTTGCAGGACCTCTCAAGCTCAACCAGGTTGGATGTGGAGCGTTGGTCAGAGTTCGTACACATTTTTACCAATAAAATTCCATGACTTTTCCATGACTTCAAGTAAATATTCATGACCCAATGACAGTGTCATGATGGATAAGGTGCAGCCGGACTGGTATGGATGGCACAGATGCACAAATGCGGCGCTTACATCGATGGCAGCTCTTTGTTAAGCCGAAGCAACAGTCCCATGACCAGGCAGAAGAGAGAGAAAGGAGCCACTCAGTGTAGCAGATGTAAATCATTTTATGGATACATAAAAAAAAAAAAAAAAAAAAAAAAAAAAAAAACTTACATGGAGGTAAGCGTCTATCTTCATAGCTCAGCGTACTTCCGGGTCCGCAACGTTTCCATCCCCAATTCAATGACTTTTCCAGGTTTTTCATGACCGTGTTTAAATCAGGTTCAAATCTGGGCCACTCAAGGGCATTCAGAGTTGTCCTGTAGCCATTCCTTTGTTATCTTGGCTGAGTGCTTAGGGTCACTGACCTGTTGGAAGATAAACCTTCGCCCCAGTTTGAAGTCCAGAGCGCTCTGGAGCAGGTTTTCATCAAGGATGTCATTGCTGCATTCATCTCTCCCTCGATCCTGACTAGTGACCCAATTCTGCCTCTGAAAAACTATCTCCACAGCATGTTGCTGCCACCACCATGCTTCACTGTAGGGATAGAATTGACCAGGTGCCTGGTTTCCTCTAGGCAGGACGCTTCCCATTTAGTCCAAAGAGTACATTTGTTTCATCAAACCAGAGAAATTTGTTTTCTCGTGGTCTGAGTGTCCTTCAGGTGCCTTTTGGCAAACTCCAGGTGGGCTGTCATGTGCCTTTTACTGAGGAGTGGCTTCGGTCTGGCCACTCTACCATACAGACCCAATTGGTGGAGTGCTGCAGAGATGGTTGTTCTTATGGAAGGTTCTCCTCTCTCCACAGAGAAACGCTGGAGCTCTGTCAGAGTGACCATCGGGTTCTTCGTCACCTCCCTTGCGAACCCCCAATTGCTCAATTCAGGTAGTTCAAAATGTCTTCCATTTACGAATGATGGAGGCTACTGTGCTCACTGGGACCTTCAATGCTGCAGAAATATTTCTGTACCTCGATACTATCCTGTTTCAGAGGTCTACAGACGATTGCTTGGACTTTATGACTTGGTTTGTACTCAGACATCCACTGTTAACTGTGGGACCTTATATAGACAGGTGTGTGCCTTTCCAAATCATGCCCAATCAACTGAATTTACCACAGGTGGACTCCACTCAAGTTTTAGAAACATTTCAAGGATGATCAGTGGAAACAGGAGGCACCTGAGCTCAATTTTGAGTGTAATGGGATAGGCTGTGAATAGTTATGCATTGGATGTTTTTTATTTTTAATAAATTTGCAAAGGTAAACTTCTTTCACTTCATTATGGGGCATTGTTTTTTTTAATTTTGAGGAAGACGATGAATTTAATTCATTTTAGAATAAGGCTGTAACATAAGATGTGGAAAAAGTGAAGTGCTGTGAATACTTTCCAGATGCACTGTATATGGATTATTTTAAAGAAGATAATGTCACTTTAATTGGTGGCTATAGACATGAAGCTTATTTTCCTCAACATTTATGAAAGTAGTTACCCTCCATCTTAATAGCTGTATCTCTGGTCATGTGACAGAAGCTTGGCATAAGATGACAGGAAAGTCTTCCTAATGCTTGCCAGACTTGGGAATTATTCCCCTAACCACTTCCTATTTCCTATACTGAGCACAAGTCCTCTGAACAGTAACATGACTCAGCATGAGGCAAGTTGATCCACTGGCTACATTACAGTGCCTGTATTAAGATATCCTCTTGTTTGATGGCTGTTTCCTGGCTCGATAGCAGCACAGCAAGCTGGCCTCCACGATCCATTAGTCACAGAGCCGCCAAACCAAGCCAAGATACAATGAACTCTCTAAAGCTTCAGAGGCCTCGACTCAGCCATTCTAAATCCCCATGCATACCTATGGCATTCTCTTTACAGGAAGTATTTTACCACACACCAAGAATGCAAAGTACTGAATTTTCTATCAAGGGCATTCTAAATTAACAAGAAGTTTTGAAAAAGTATTGTGTTTTGCTTCTGATTTGGGTCTCGTGCATAAAATTTAGGACAAATTCTGGGAGCTGAAATCAAGGTCAGAGAATTAAAAAAGAAAAAAACGTTGAAAGAAGTACACTGGGTTTTGCTATACAACCAATTAGTTCAGTACTAGAGACCCCCAAATAACGGCTTTGCTGTTAGCACTTAAACCATCTAATTCTATCAAGAAATTTACTTGCCCACAGGAAATCTCCACTTTTAAACACATTGTTCTTCTATTCATCCACTAAAGCCTCGTACACACGTAGCGATCTTCGGCCGAACGATCGGCCGTCTTTTGCCCAGGGCTGTCGTGTCTGTTGAAAACTGCAAAAGACTGCACACGAATTTTGTCGGCCAACAACAGCCGACTGCAGAAGTGAGGTCATGTGATGGTTAACTTTCCTGCTCTTTTTTCTTTTCTGAGCATGCCCAGTCTTGCAAATCTGCTGTCTGTCGGCCGAAATCTGTACTGACTGCCGAACAATCGGCCGTTCTGGTGTTGGCCAACAAAAATTTTAATGCCTGCACATCTGATTCTGTTCGGCTGAAAATGCGCTGTCGGTTGTCGGAATCATCATACTAACAAGCCGAATATTTACGGCCGACAATCGGTACGTGTGTACGGGGCTTTAGGCCTTCTAAAACCAAGACATTGTAAAATTCTGATTACTATTAACAGATCTGTGTACCTCATTTCATGCTGCTATGGTTTACTTACTAAAGTTGCACTGGGATACGAACAGGTTATTCCAATGTTACCATGCCAATTTTTTTTTATGCTTTATATTTTTTTTCCCCTTGTTCACACTATAGAAACGCAGTCCGGATGCATTTCTGGTGCCTTTTTAATGCTTTGCAGTGTATTTTTTTTTCTCTTTTTTTCTTCACCCTAAATAAGGACATGTGCTTTTTTGGTGCATTCTGGTGCGTTTTACCAAGCTCCAGTACAGTGCAGGAAAAATTCAGCATGTATTACTTTTTTTCCTGGAACTGGTCAAACTGGTGTGAACTATGCCATTGGAAATATAACCTATCTATGCATGTCTGATGCAAAAACGCACTGGACTGTATGTGGTGTGAACCGGGGGGGTTAATGCTGGCACTTCCATAACTGTTTTGCATGACATGCTGGGCTTTCCGATTAGTGGAGAGCTCTAGCTCTCCACTTAGGCCTCATTCACCTACAGTTAGGTGTATCTGTGCACAGGGCTATATTTGTTTGATTGGGATGCACAGGTGTTCTGTAATCCGTATGCACCAGTCCCATTTGTGTCTATTGGTATGTAGTGGCTGCATGGACACAGCTGCTGGTCCTAATTTGACAGCCGAGCGGATGCATGTAGGGAACTCCTGTGCATCCCATACAGGCAAACAAAGCCCTTCACACGGACGTTCGCTTAAGTACATCATGTGAACAAGACCTTAAAAGGATAAGTGCACATTTTTTTGCAGGGAAAAAAAAAATTAAAATGTGCATTTTTATATTTTTTTTTATTTCCTAGAGCATTGCACAAGCAATCAGCAGATGCAGGTCTCCAGTAGACCTGCCAATGTTACCACACAGAGGCTTTGTACCCACCTTGTCCATGCGGTCCTTCTCCACACCAAACTTTCCTCCATAACCATGAGAAGCTTTGGGTGCACATTCCTGTTCATGTTCTCTCAGGGTCTGGTGTTCCTGGGAGACATTTTCCCTGAGTGTGTGAATGCTGGGACAAAATCAGAGTGGCACCATTATTATAGATATTGTTTAAATTCTAACTGGCATTACAGATAGAGAACACAAAGCACAGCCTAAAAATTATCACAAATTAGTTGGGGATTGCACAAAATCTATCAATACCTGGTAAGTTATGGAAAAACCTAACACTCCACTTAATGCAATTTTTTTTTTGTTGTGGAGTTTAACCACTTAAAGACCAGGCATTTTCTGGCAATTTTTGTTTACATGTGAAAACCTGTTTTTTTTGGGCTAGAAATTTAGTTAGAACCCCCAAACATATGTTTTTAAAGAATAAATTGGCGGGTTTTGCAATTTTTTTTTATTATGGCACATGGTATTTGTGCAGCAGTTTTTCCAAATGCAGCTTTTAGAGGAAAAATACACTTTAGATTTTAATGAAAAAAAACATAACCCTATTTCTTTTTTTTTTTTTTTTAAATATAAAAAGATGTGATGCTGAGTAAATAGATACCAAACATATTACGCTTTAAAATTGCACCCGCACAACGGTGACAAACTACGTAAATTTACCATTTTAGATGTACAGAGGTGGTCTGGTGCTAGATTTACTGCCCATAATCGGACGTTCGCAGTGATAACTCCCATGTGTGGGATGATCGTGGTTTGAGTGAGTTTGGGACCAACACACGCGTTCGCTTTCGCGTGCTAACACGGGGGGACAGACATCCCCTCTCGCATCTTGGAATAACAGCCAAGCGGCTGCTTCCGTATCACTCTGGTACAACCACTTGAAGCCAAATGACATACGGGTACGTGATTTGCCAGTAAGTGGTTAGGTGGACCTAACTCAAAGATTTGCTTTGTTATAAAGAAAATCTAGAAATTTTGAGCCTAAGCAGTAACCTGGAGATTTACCTGAATTCCATCTTAAATAGTATTAGTCTTAGTATTAGTAATTAGTAAGACTTCGTAATAGTCTTAGTATTATTGGGCTTCATAGCCATAGGTCTGATGTGCAAGACCTAAGGTACAGTTGTCTGTGACTGCTAATGTACTGAAATGATGACAAAGATTTGGTGCCGCTTACTATTCTCCTTGCTGGAGCGGAAGCTGTACCTGAAGATCTGTAATGGAAGGATCTCCATGCATCTGTTCTACCTACAGATTCCTAAATTTCCCCCTACCAGTTTTTAGATAATCAATCTTTAGAACAGCTCTGACATGAGGAAGCAAAATCCTGAGCATGTACCAAGACGGCCGTTCCCACACAGACAAAAGTGCAGGCATAGTAAGTCAGTGATGGGGAAAAGATGAGCTGCAAGGAGCCTATATAGGCAATACTAACTAGCCATTCTCTTCTGCTCGCATTTTTTGCCCTCTAATATTTCATTTACTAGAAAAGGAGTCCTCTTTAAACAGGTTCTTGAGTAAAGAAATCAGGTTTTAATATTTGCAAAATAAAGTCTTATTTCAGCCTTCAGTCCATCAGAAAGGATTGGGTGCTGGAAGGTGCTCTCATATATGCCAACGCAGTTGAGTATCTATGGCATCCTTTCTCAACCTTTTCAACACAGAGTAACATTATGTTTTAACACTTTGCTGAAGGCAATTTCAATATAGTTAGTAAAATCACCACACAATTTTAAATGGTTCACTTACTTGATGTGTTCCTGATGACCAGATCCTGACACGGTTTTTGCTCCCCATCTTTGTTCCTGCTCGGATACATCATTCTATTCACAGAGACAAGAAAATTACTATTATACTCCACATAGTATTACTTTTAAAATTACTTAGGATACCTTCAGCCTTACTCAAAGAGTGCCAACAGCCCAGGCACGAAAAACAATGGATTTTTTGTACTGACCTTCCTGTAAAATCCATTTTTAAGAGTACATCACAGGACAGAGGGCAGGCTATAATTATGATCATCTGAGTTATACGCCACCTATTGGTAAATGGGCACTGGCAGACCAAAACAGGCAGGAAATCCTCCTTTATATATATCCCCTTCCATACAGGAAGCACACTAGTTTTGCAGCAAATTGCCAATATCCAGGCGCTACATCCTTCGTGTAAAAAAAAAAATCAATCATTGCGTTCAAATCCAGTCACTTGACCTCCCTGTTCATATGAAAACTTCCAGGAGTTGAGGAGTGAGAAGAGAAAACACCAAGACCACAGTTGGTAGTAGTCACTAGATAGTGCTAGAGTTAATGAGCAAAGCTAGAAGGACTAATGCATATGTCTATATAAATAGTTCATAAACTAAAGTATGCAACTATGGGTACATAAAAAAAAAAAAAAAAAAAAAAAAAAAAAGAAGGTTTAATGAGCACAGAAGGACAAATTAAATGGCTCTTCAAAATAAACAATACTGTGGTAAAAAGCTCACCGTGACACTGTAAAAACATGACAAAAAAAAAAAAAAAAAGCATATCAGCCTTTCATGCTACTTCATTTCCATCTGTGCGCCACTTACTGTGCACTGGCTTATTGAAATCTGCTGTACAACCTCTCCACACTGAACATCTCGCCAGCCGACTCTGGCCTCTTCCTTGCAGTTACCTGTAAATCCAGCAATTATCATGGTGCCTAAGGCTGGCATGCTATTATTGTCATCTTTACAAAGTCACAGTGAGCTTTTTACCACAGCACCACTGATTTTAAAGAGCCCTTTAATTTGTCCTTATGTGCTCCAACTGGCCCAGAGACCATGATCTTCAGCACCTGGGCTTCAATAGGCAGGCCATCAGCCGAGTGATTGTAAAGCAGGGCACAAGATTGGTCCCTGAACAGGTCTGGGCAGACTGAAGTGCCCAAGGGCTGTCCACCTCCAAGTTCACTATTTCGGCGTAACAAGCTCTCCTGGGCCAGGCTAGGGCCACCAAGATAACTGGCGTTACTTCCTCCTGGATCCTGGGCAATAGACAAGGAGTTGAACCTGGGAGAACTAATTCCAAGGCATCACCAGGGATCCACCCATCATCGCCAACCAGTTACTTGTTCTGGAAACAAACCTATCCACCTGGTTACTGAACCTGGATGCCAGATCTACATCCAGCGCACCCCAAAGACAGATGGCACTGAATACCTTGGTATGAAGGGACCACTCTCCCGACATTAACAGCTGGTGGCTGAGAAAGTCCACCTGCCAGTTCTTTACCCCCAGGCATGTGCACGGCTGACAGGGACAGAACATTAGGTTCTGCCCGGTGCCTACATTAGAATAGGATTCACCTCCTCCTGAGCAGCATGACTCCTAGTGCAATCTCGATGGATTGATATGCCACCACTGTGTCAGACTGAACCTCGACAGGAAACCCAGGCAACTGGTACATCCAACAGTCCAGAGCAAGCCGAACGGCTCGAAGCTCTAGAATGTTGGTTGACAACACTCTTGAGGACTCCAAGTTTCCTGCACTGTGGCGGAATCCAGAATGCCTCCCCATCCGGACGGACTGGCATTGGTAGTCACCATTTTCCAAATCACTGGAAGAAGGGACTTTCCCTTTTCTAGGAACCATCCACCAGCTCAATCCTAGGGGAGATTGTGACGGGGAGACAGGGACATGCCGTAATCCAAAGCTTGGACGTTCCTGTGCCAAACAGAATGTTCTTATAGAATGGCCTGGAGTGTAACTGCGTAGGGAACAGCCTCAAAACGTAGACATCATCTTTCCCAGCAACCTTATGCAGAGACACTATATCTACAACCTGATTTTTCAGAGACAGACTTTGCCAGAGGCAAGAATACCAGCGCCTGAACTGTATCTAGGATTAACCCCAAATACTCCAAGCTTTATACTGGCTCATGGGCTGACTTCTCAGAAATTTAGTACCCAGTCCAGTCACTCCAGACTATGCATTGGGAAATACATTTTGCCTTAAACATGGAACCGACTGCTCTCTGAGCAAGAGATCGTGCAGGCATCCCAGGAAACCCACTCCCAGAGTTCTCAACAAGTCCAAAACCGGGTGCTAAGACCATTGAGAACATCTGAGAAGATGCTCTAACCATAGGATAGAGAAGAAAAAATAAATAAATAAATTTTTAGTTGGAAAAAAAAAAAAAAAAAAAAAAAAATCACAAACTATCTGGATGATGGCAGCCCACATAAATCCTTTCCTAGAGTAAGTGGTGTAACGAAAAGGCCTGAGAACTCTGCGGCGGCCACAGAGTTTATAGGGAGGAGTACTTAACCACTGAGGTCGCTACTGGAGGCAACCTAAAAATCTGAGAAAACCATTTCTGAAAAGGACTGTACTAACAACTTTTGTACTTGCAAAATAGGCTTCGTCGACTCTGATGCGGAATCTACCGCCTGACCCTCATTCTGTTCTATGCCCACCTTCTCCTCAGCTTCCACCCACTCCTGCTTTACCACAGAAGGTGGGGGGCGGGGAGGGAGGGAGGGATCAGGTGAAGGGGATATTGTCTGCTTTCTTCCACCCTGAGTCACGGAAGCAATCATCCTGACAATCTTGCCTTCAAAGCCTGCTAATGCTGCCATTAAATCATCCTTACTGACTTATGCTGAGGCAGGTGCACTCGCAGCAGCTACAATGACAAGACAATCACAGTGGCTTAGATGCACCTGCAGCCTCTGGTCTCTCAGGGGAAGCGAACACAGCAAAATTATAACTAGAGTTCTCAGAACCTGACAGCAGAGAACTTGTGCCAGTCCCGGCTTTGCCTCCCCCACTTTGCTTTCTGGAAGACATTTTCGCCTTAAGCCTCAGGGTTCTATCAAAACACACTTCGCCCCAAAATGCAGCAAAGCCAGCACAAAACATATGCAACCTTTAGCCGAAAAGCAGCCAGAGTGCAGCTTATACAGCCTCAACGCAGCCTAAAATCAGAATACATGCAGGGTCCCAAAAAAAAAACAACATAAAAAGATTCTGGCCACCAGCATCCACAACAGGGTACTCACGTGGCCAGTTGAGTAGCTCTGTGCCCTGTCACCAGTCCGCAGCATCTCAGGCTCTCCCTGTGTTATACTGATTTACTCCTTAAGGATAATGTGGCCACCACAGCCACGTGTATGCTCACAGGGATGCCACATGCGTGCTCCTGTGCAGCAGGTTAGAAAACAAAGAAACCTAGAGATTCACACTTGTAAATGCCCTCTAATCTTTCAGCATGTCCAAAAACACAGCTAGTAGCACAGAGCAGACATCAGCAGGCAAATGAGCACCCAGTTAAATTTCTGTACCCAGTTGGTAAGTAGTGCAATGCAGATGGCTAGACCAGACCTTGTTTATATAAGAAAAGAAAAGAGAAAAAAAAAAAAAAAAAAAAAAGACCCTGTACTCAGAAAACAAGTCATTCACTCATCCTACCGCAGGATGCGGTCAGCAGCCACCAATATAATCTTCACCCATCACAGCAGGCTGTCATAAAAGAAACTCAAGGACGTGGTCTCCCTTTGCTCTGGGGTCCACTGCCCTGAGCCTGTACAGCACCCTGCTGGAAAGAGCCTTGGTCAGGCAAACTGCATAGGGGTCGGTAACGCAGGGTCCAACGCTGAAAGGCGGCATTACAGGCAATCCCCACCAAGTCTACCATCCTCTCCAGGGGGGGCTCTGGTACCATCCATATTAGTGTCCAAACCATCCGAATGGATCCAATTATCCAGTTCCTTGATTCCAATTGGAATCCTTCTGAGACCACCATTACTTTCACAGAGAGCTGAACTTCAGTGGCCATCACCTTCAAAAACACTGGCAAAAAAAACTGGTGTGCTTCCCGTATGGGAAGGGTTACATTGGAGAAGACTTCCTGTGGTTTTGGTCTGCCAGTGTTCATTCACCTATAGGTGGTGCATAACCCAGATGGTCATGATTATAGCATGCTCTGTGTCCCATGATGTACGATAAAGGAAAAACTTTATTCATATAAATTCCTCAATAGCGACAAAGGACAATAATCCACTTTGTAGGCACCCAACTCTTGGCAAGCTCACACACTCCCTTGACAAAGTAATTGTGACATCATTACTATGTCATACATTTCGGAGAACTCAGCAGGCTCCACCCACTACAGGCTGCTTGCAGGAATCTTCAAGAGTAGGTGGATACAAGACCAGTCACTCTGCACAAGGAAATAATGTAGTAGTGACTGGTTCCTGATCAGTGGAAGTTTATTCACAGAGGCAAAATACAGGAGTGCTTTCATGATGATAACTGCACAGACCTGGGTGAAATATATAAAAAGGACACTAGAATATAAGTAGAAATACAAATGTCAATTGTATGTAATATTGGATTAGCCCAGAGATCCAAGTCTAACCAATCAGAAAGTAGCCTGCTGATGTTAAAACAAACATACAATGGATCTTGGTTACCTGCTGCTTTGTGTATGGATGGACACAGTCAGGAGATAGTTAACCATTCGCCACACAATTGTTAGCGGTTTTAGCCAGCATTGAATAAAAGGAGGAACTGACCCCGACTGCATTTCATGGACTACACCTTCAAAAAACACTATTCTTGTTTTCAGACATGATTAAAGAAGGAAATGAACGTGTAATATTGCAATAAAAAGTTATGACATACAGCCATGGACAAAAGTGAAGAATGACACATTCATTTTCACAAAGTCTGCTGCCTCAGTTTTTAGTATAGCAATTTACATATACTACAAAATATTATGAAGCATGATCAGAATTATTGCAAAGTTCCTCTTTGCCATGAAAATAAACGTATCCCTTAAAAAAAAAAAAAAAAAAAAAAAAAAAAACATTTCCACTGCATTTCGGCCCCGTCACAAGAGAACCAGCTAACAGGTCAGTGATTCTCGGGTTAACACAGGTGTCAGTGTTGACAAGGACAAGGCTGGAAATCACTCTGTAATGCTGATCGAGTTACTATAACCGACTGGAAGCTTTAAAAAGGAGGGGGGTGCTTGAAATCCTTGTTCTTCCTCTGTTAACCATGGTTACCTGCAAGGAAACTTGCAGTCATCATTGCTTTGCACAAAAAGGATATTGCTGCTACTAAGATTGCACCTAAAGCCACCATTTATCAGATCATCAAAAACTTCAAGGAGAGAGGTTAAATTGTTGTGAAGAAGGCTGCCCAAGAAAGTCCAGCAAGCACTAGGACAGTCCCTTACAGTTCATTCAGTAGTGGGATTGGGGCACCACCAGTGTAGAGCTTGCTCAGGAATGGCAGCAGCCAGGTGTGAGCGCAGCTGCACACACAGCGAGGAGAAAACTTTTGGAGGATGACCTGGTGTTAAGAAGTGCAGCAAAGAGGCCACTTCTTTCCTGAAAAAACATCAGGGACAGACGGATCTTCTGCAAAAAAGGTACAGGGATTGGACTTCTGAGGACTGGGGTAAAGTCATTTTCTCTGATGAATCCCTTTCTAATTGTTTGGGGCATCCGGAAAAAAACCTTTTCTGGAGAAGAAAAAAGGTAAGCGCTACCATCAGTACTTTGTCATACCAACAGTAAAGCATCCTAAAACCATTCATGTGTGGGGATGCTTCTCAGCCAAGGGGGAGTGGGCTCACTCACAATTTTGCCTAAGAACACAGTCATGAATAAAGAAGAGTACAAAAAAAAATCCTCTGACAGCAACTTCTCCCAACCATCCAAGAAGAGTTTGGTGAGGAACAATGCATGTTCCAGCATGAAGGAGCCCCTTGCTATAAAGGCAAAAGTGATAAGTGGCTTGGGGAACAAAACATCAAAATTTTGGGTCCATGGCCGAGAAACTCCCCAGACCCTTATCCCATTGAGAACTTGTGGTCAATCCTCAAGAGAATGAAGAGAAAAAAAAAAAAAAAAAAAAAAAAAACACACATCCTACAAATTTTGACAAACTCCAAGCATTGGATTATTCAAGAATGGGCTGCCATCAGTCAGGATGTGGCCCAGAAGTTGACAGCATGCCAGGGAGAATTGCAGAGGTCTTGAAAAAGAAGGGTCAACGCTGAAATATTTACTCTGCATAAACTTCATTTAATTGTCAAAGCCTTTGACACTTATAAAATGCTTGTAATTATACGTCAGTATACTGTATTCATTGACAGACAAAGCTCACCCCCCACCCCCATCTCAACACCCAAGACCGACCTAAAAAAGGTATGGCCACCCCATGGGGGAGGGGGGGGGGGTGTAGGCAGATGGGGGGGTAACAAGTCTGCAGAGTACCCCCAAGAGAAAGGGCGTGGGGGGGCGCTGCATGATGAGGGGAACCCGGGGGGGGTTCGACGTCCCAGGGGAGGACAGCTACTTACCATACCAGGAACAGGATGGGCACCGCTCCTGACAGACCACAGCTCCATCTAAATGGGAGGAGGGGGGCTGTCAGCCAGGAGGAATTCTGCTACTCAGGTCGAGGCCAGGTCGTATGAGCCCTCGCAGGATGTTTAACTTGCAGGCTAGCCCCTGTCCAGTGGGGCTATGTCGCAGCCGACCAAGCACGGAGCTGAGGCCTGCGCGCGCTCGCAGGCCAAACTGGGGAGACCCTCTGCATCTAAAGTATCCAGTCCATCACCAAGTCCAGCAGTTGATTGTAAATTCTCACAGGAAACAAAAAAATAAAGATGGGAAAAAGCTCCATTTAAAAAAGGGAAAAAAATTGCCAGGACCAGAGATCCCAGCAAAGAACTAGGGCCTTACTCCTGACTAGGCAGAAAAAAAAAAAACTGAGCGCCTATGTGTGAGAATATACTCCATAGGTGTAGCCAAGCTTTCTCCTGCCTAGTGTCCTACTCCTGTAAGGGGCAGTATAACCCAACGATCAAGAAGATAAGGAGCTGTCCCCATCAATAAATGAAAGAGAAATTAACATTCGTGTCATTCCCAAAACGTTTGGCCACTGCTGTACACCATAAAGCACCCACACACAGGTGGCAGTTAGGTGCATTCACACATGCAAATGCACTGCAATTAGATGTGAGAACCCTGGCAGGGGTTCCCGCAATTAGCTGCAAGAGGCATCCCCATTGAAAGCCACTAGAAACTTCTGGCAAACGCAGTTAATCATGGCCTCTTTCATGTAATCTCTTATGCAGCAATTACATGCGAGTGATAGGCCCTGGACGCAACTGAACATACCCTTAAAAAGGTCCACTGCATGAAAAATTCTGAGCTGTAACTTTAGCCTAAAATAACGCAACAGAATACTGGAAAAAAAAAAAAAAAAAAAAAGAAGAATCAAATCTCTACCCAAATTAAAATGGAATAACATTAGCAAATGTCTTGTTCATCCCCTCTGCCAATCGTACAAAAAATGTCAGCCAAATTTCCCAGATAGGATCTGGTAAAAATCGTGGTTTATATGACTCACTCATGTTATTGGTGATTGTTAAGAATTCATTCCCTTCTGCACCTACACTACTGTTCAAAAGTTTGGGGTCACCCAGACAATTTCATGTTTTCCGTGAAAACTCATACTTTAATTCATCAAATAGTTGCAAAATGAATAGAAAATAGAGTCAAGACATTGACGAAGTTAGAAATTAGGATTTTTATTTGAAATATAAATTTTGTCCTTCAACCTTTGCTTTCATCAAATAATTCTCCATTTGCAGCAATTACAGCCTTGCAGACCTTTGGCATTCTAGCTGTCAATTTGTTGAGGTAATCTGAAGCACCTACCACAAGTTGGATCGGCTTGATGGGCACTTCTTACGTACCATACGGTCAAGCTGCTCCCACACAACAGCTCAATAGGGTTGAGATCATGTGACTGCGCTGGCCACTCCATTACAGACAGAATACCAGCTGACTGCTACCCTAAATAGTTATTGCATAGTTTGGAGGTGTGCTTTTGGTCATTGACCTGTTGGAGGAAATTGGCTCCAAAACAAGCGCTGCCACAGGGTATGCCATGGCGTTGCAAAATGGAGTGATAGCCTTCCTTATCCAAAATCCTTTTTACCTTGTACAAATCCAATTTTACCAACACCAAAGCAGCCCCAGACCATCACATTACCTCCACCATGCTTGACAGGTGGCATCAGGCACTCCTCCAGACTCTGTTCACTTGTTCTGCGTTTCACAAATGTTCTTCTGTGTGATCCAAACACCTCAAACTTAGATTAGTCTGTCCATAAGTCTGTCCATAAAACTTTTTTCCAATCTTCCTCTGTCCAATGTCTGTTCTTTCGCCAATCCTAATCTTTTCCTTTTATTGGCCAGTCTCAGATATGGCTTTTTCTTTGCCACTCTGCCTAGAAGGCCAGCATCCCGGAGTCGCCTCTTCACTGTGGAAGTTGAGACTGGCGTTTTGGGGGTACCATTTAATGAAGCTGCCAGTTGAGAACCTGTGAGGCTTCTATTTCTCAAACTAGAGACTCTAATGTGCTCGTCCTCTTGCTTAGTTGTGCACCGGGGCCTCCCACTGCTCTTTCTATTCTGGTTAGAGCCCATTTGTGCTGTTCTCTGACTAGAGTAGTACACACTGTTGTAAGAAATCTTCAGTGTCTTGGCAATTTCTCGCATGGAATAGCCTTTCCTTTCTCCGAACAAGAATATACTGTCGAGTTTCAGAAGAAAGTTCTCTTTTTCTGGCCATTTTGAGTATATAAATCGAACTCACAAATGCTGATGCGCCAGATTCGGTCAAAGGAAGGCCAGTTTTATAGCGTCTCCAATCAGCACAACAGTTTTCAGCTGTGCTAACATAATTGCACAAGGGTTTTGTAATCATCAATTAGCCTTTTAACATGATTAGCTAAAACAATGTACCATTAGAACACAGGAGTTGGTGGCTAGAAATGAGCCTCTGTACACCTATGTAGCTATTCCATTAAAAATCAGCATTTTCCAGCTAGAATAGTCATTTACCACATTAACAATGTCTAGACTGTATTTCTGATTAACTTAATGTCATCTTCATAGAAAAAAAAAAAACTGTTTTCTTTCAAAAATAAGGATATTTCTAAGTGACCCCAAACTTTTGAACGGTAGTTTACCTAATGAAAGTCAAATGAGGATACTGGGCTGCCAATATTGTTTGAGCCCCTGGAACTGATGCACAAATGTATTCTTTTGTCTAATAGCCCTGTATTGCTTTTCTAATAAATACAATAGGGATGATTTACTAAAGACAAACAGATTGGGACTTTGGAAGTGCAGTTGCACCCATTTTACCCAGTTTAGTGAATGTGGTGAAGCAGCACTTAAAAAATACACAAAACATTTAAAGTACCAACATTAACTGTAATGTTATGGTCATGTGCAGATTGTGGATGCTTTCAAGTAGTTGTAAAGGATTTTTATTTTTTCAAACAAACCTGTTCTACTTTCCTGCTCTGTGCAAAAAAATATTTCACGATCCTCCTCTTCTTGGGTCCCCTGCTGGTGCCCCTGGCTCCTCCTCTTTTGGCGGTGCCCTCAATAGGAAACGGATTCCCAAGGGAACACTCAGACGGGCTCAATCCTGAGCCCCAATACTGCGTTCTTCGACACAGACAGTGGGACTCTGCCCCCCCAGAACTGGAGTTGACTGACAGGAGCGGGAAACAATGGCTCCTGCTGCTATTGATCTACCCAGGAAGGGACATAGCCACTGGATCACAATGGGGATCAGGTAAAAAAGGGGGGGGGGTAAGGGGGGGTGAGTGACACAGGTTTTTTTTTTTTTTACCTTAATGCATAGAATGATATTCTGTTGTGCTATACCGTGGACGGAAAGCTGCAGTTTGTTGTAACACTGTACACAAGCGCACTTGGTGGGGATAACTTTGTTTATTCATTAAAGATTTTTATTGGGGATAATTTACTGGCCTGTGCATCCTCTTTAATGAGTTCTCGTACATTTGTGTAGGAGTTGAGCTATTTAGGAGAGGTTGCCTATCTGTAGAGCCACCTCCTATGAAGTGCAAAGAGCATTGGGCCATGGCGTGTGACGTCAGACGCCGATCCGGAAGAAATCACCGGATGTACTGGCAGCACCAACAAAATAGCAAATTTGGATGCTGTATAGATGCACTTTTAATTTGGGGTTTGTGAGTAGTTTTTATTAAATTAAGGGATCTGTATAGCGTAGTACTGCATTCACTCTTTCTATGCATGGTGTTGGAGTGATATGAAGAGAATTGGTTAATCACATCTGAGTTGAGAAGGGGGTTCCCACATTTTATACAAGCACCTTGTGCCAAATCAGATCTATGAGAGGCATGGGGAACTGGTGAGTGCAATACCTGAAGGGAGTGGGGCAATGCATTTTCACACGTGGCGATATGAGCGTTCACTTGGTGGAAGAGCATATTTTACAAAAGCATTGATACCATTTATGGAATTTTTTTATGGACTGAGTTTTAGGATCACTTTTCATTCCCTATAAGCACTGAGTGTTTTTGTTCCTAATTGCATCATATTTAAGAAGCAATCACAGCGTCTCCTCAAATTTGAATATTTTTCTTGTTTGGCTTTGGTTTATATTTGGGGTTTCTAAGGTGGCAGCAGGTATATATTTTGGGAAGGGAGGAAAGCTCTTTGGCGCAGAGTTTATTTGCGGAGTTTTGAAATAAAACTCCTATGTCTTCATTATGTAAGGACATTTTTTTTTTCAATAAAAAGTTATTGAAAGAAAAAAAAAAAAAAAAAAAAAAAAGAGATTTAGAGATGAAAATCAAATATTTATGTATAGAAAAAGTCCCATAGCCAAGGGAGACAATACCACTAAATCGTGCACTTTGCTTTGTTGGTTGTGTTGTATGGTTTAGCTTAGGCCCCGAATCCTGGGTGCTGCACAGCAAAGTTGAATACAACAGACTCGGTAGTTATTTTAGGTCCTAAAATAAATTTGGCCAACATGTAAAGAATTACATTGGAGCAGCTAGGGCAATAACAGAGTCAAGCTCTGCAGTATATGGAAAATGTAAGCTCAGATTTCTTAACTCACCACAAAGTCGGGATCCGTCTCCCAGTCATCATTGTCATCTGCAGAGATGGAAAGGGAATGTCCGGCTGCTGATTTCCACATCTAAAATAAAAAATCTTTATTAACTACAGCGCTTTCTCACAATAGGCTAAAATTAGAACTCCAAAATCACATAAAAAATAAATGCTTGGCTTGTTAAAAAAAAAAAAACCCCGCTCTTGTTGCAATACTTACCATGCATCCAGAGTGGTTCTAAACAGAAAATCTGCTACCCCACTGGTTCTCTTCTGGGCTGAATGACTGCCAGTGTCATTCAACTCACTTCCTGAAGTCTGGGGCGGTCATGGACCCGCCCTTTGTGGGTGTGTCACCACGATGGCCTGGACTCACAGTACAATACTGAATAGAGTGCTGCTGACATAACGACAGCACTGTTCTCTGCAGTATTGAAGACCCCCCACTGTCACCACAGAGAGAAGAGGAAGAAGACCCTAATGGCACTTTTCCACTGCAAGTACCGGCTCGGCTCTACTCGGCCCTGCTTGGCCCGGTATGCTTTTCCACTGCTGGTACCGCATGGTATGGTGTTGGAACGGTTCAGTACGGTACGGTATGATTTGCTTATACTAAAGTACTAAAGTTAAGTGGGTGGGATAACAACGGGGTGGGTGGGATTCTCTGACCAATCAGTGGCTAGTAGTGACTGCATGCAAAGGATTGTGGGATATGGAACCTCTTGGAACCACAATCGAGGTGGTACTGTTTTTGAGAGCCGTACCGTTCGGTTCCATGCAGTGGAAAAGCACTGCCGTACTGTACCGAACCGTTCCTACACCATACCATGTGGTACCAGCAGTGGAAAAGCTCAAAGCGAGCCGAACCGTTAGGTTCCATGTAGTGGAAAAGCGCCATAAGTCACCACATTACCAGACAAGACATCAGGAACAAAAAAAAAAAAAATAGATGTGTCGGGGGGGGGGGGGGGGGGGGAGTGGTTATTCTAAAAAAAGGAAACCAGTCATGATCTGACCCCTCCTTTTGAAAATGGCAGTTCCTTGGCTTGAATGTTGATACTGAGTAGGCAACCTAGGACAGATAGAAAGATGGAATTCTGACCCTTTCCTGACATTTTTACAGCATGCTTGTTCCAGGTCTGTAAAATAAACACTGAAGCAAGACACAGCCAGGCATCTAGCATTTCTACAAATAGAAAGACAGAGCGCACCAGCTCCTAGTGCAACACCGTTTATTGGTTAGAGATAAAAAAGTAACACAATACACTAAACACCCGATGCGTGAGCAGGAACAGGAGAGACGCTAAGGGTTGCTATGACAATGGGTTTCAGAGGGCGTAGCCTTCTTCAGGTCGAGACCAGACCCTTAGCTTCTCATCAGCTGTTCCTGCTCGCACATCGGGTGACCGTGCAGTCAGGCCGAGTTTCCCTACCATCGGGGGATCTCCACAGAGCGGGCGGCTCACATGCAGCTTGTCCGCTGCTGCACACTATCATACTGGGAATATCCACTGCCGCTCGGTCCGATCCAGCCTGGAGCCATGGGTGCTAGAGCGATACCACAGCCTATACAGATGCCATGTGAGTGTTTAGTGTATTTTGTTACTTTTTTTCCTCTATCCAATAAACAGTGTCGCACTAGGAGCCGGTGCGCTTTGTTTGTATTTTGCAGCTGTCAGTTTCCCATTTGTTGATGGAGCAGCAGAGCATCACACTGAGCTAACCCCTTCCTTGGTGAACGGTTAGAAATTTTAAAGACTATCTCGATCCTATAAGATTACACTTATGCTTGGTGGAACTTTGTCATTTTATTGGCTTTTATCCTAAAATACTTTATGGACTTTTAGCGCTAGAAACTGAACTTTTGTTTTAATTTTAGCTAGCATTTTTAAAAAAGAGGAAAGCAATGGCAGCCCCCATACTTGTCTCATGAACTCAAGAAGACTGCTCTGGTTCAGGGGACCCATTAACGAACATATTCGCACACTCAAAATATTAATTGTTAATCTCTAAACTAGACCGAATACATAAAGAATTTGAACAAGATCAATATTGTTACTGGGCTACAAAACATTTTCTGGTTTGAGAATATATTAAAATTCAATTTTTGGTACATAAAGTTACAGCAAGAAATTTTTTTTTTTTTTAAGTAAATATCAATCCTGACCTCCCACAACCACAGAATTCATTTGAAGAGAATCCGTTGCGGTACCAGTCTTTTTTTCACTTTGGGGTTCAATTAGAACTTTGTTCTGGAAACCTTTTACCAGACAGGTAGTGAGGGGAGATCTGCACCAGGGAAACCAACAAAATAGGTTGACAGAGGTTCTATTCTCCTACTAACCAAAGAAGAAAGAGGTTTCAGTAAAAACAGGATTTTTTGTTCACTGTAATAGAAGATCCTGTGTCAATTAAATCAGAGAAAAGGATTTCTCCGAGTGAGACACAGGATTTTCTGTTCCAATGTTCCACCCTACTTTACGGTCACTGGCTCGGGTATTAATACTGGGTTCTACGAGGCAGGGGGTTGATTATTCAAAAAGGTGCAGGCGCTTCTTTTAGCGCAGCATAGCATGTTTTTGGTGCCAATTTCAATGGGAGCGAATGAAAGTTCATATACATTCGTTCTTGGCAGGATTCTGTGTTAAACCAGTCTCCTACTACTACTAAAAAACACAGTAAAAATACACAAAAACAAGCTACAAAAAAAAAAAAAAAAAAAACACAATTTTGCAACAGCACAAGTATAAACCTAGGTTTAAAAAGAAGTTAATCTTCTGGACCATGTTATACCCATAATTAAGAGTGTAACATGCGCCTGCCCCCTGCATCCCCCTTCCTCCCTGCGACAGTGGGTGGGGGGGATCCTATGCCCATATCTGCGGTCACATTTTGAAAGCAGTGCAGCTGTGCAGGGCTCTAAATCTAAAAAGAGTTTTCTATTTAAGATACATTAAAGGAGTTGTAAAGGCAGAAAGTTTTTATCTTAATGCATTTTATGATTTAAGATAAAAAGCCTTCTGTGTGTAGCAACCCCCCCCCCCCCGCCACCCCCCAATACTTACCTGAGCCCCCTCTGTACAGCGCAGTCCTGGGACTTTCCCTCCTGACAGACATAGCAGCGGCTCCACAGGCTCCTGCGGCTGTCAAAGTCAGCCTATCAGGAGAAAGGGGTCGGGCTGAACTGCAGCTCAGTGTCTGAATGGACACACGGAGCTGCAGCTCGGCTCTGATGCCTCCATAGCAAGCTTCTTGCAGTGGGGGCACTCGACAGGAGGGAGGGGCCAGGAGCATTATAGAGGGACCCAAGAAGTGGAGGATCCGGGCTGCTCTGTGCAAAACCAACTGCACAGAGAAGGTAAGTATAATGTGTTTTTATTTATTTAACACCTGAGACTTCACAATCACTTTAAATAATTTAGTTTAGTTTATTCAGCATGAAATGGAGCTTTGTTATCCAGGATGAGGCTGTATATTCTGCAATATTTACATTGTTGGTAAACTCCTTCATTGAATCCAAACGCTGCAATTTCACACTACCAGCAAGAATGAGTCCCTACATTTAAAGAGCACCTGTCATTTCAGATTCATCATGGCAGCGCCTGTTAGTGGGCATCCACACACCTGCTGCCGCCACATCCCTCACCTTGTTGTGTCACTGCCGCATCACCAGTCATCCCATTAAAGTGATTAGGAAGGCCAGCGAGTCAACAGCGGGCCAGAGGAGGAGCCGCCCTTGCGGCACAGAGATGACAGTTGCGCTTTAAAAATTATGATTTAAATCGAATGGATTAAAATTAAAGCCTTTTTACTAGCGATTTAAATCCACACTGTTTAAATACTGAAGATTACTACAAAAAAAATGTTTAGAGATAGAAGTTTGCAAATGTTCTAATTGGCGAGTAGTCTTCAGTCACTATGGCGACACATTGTCCTCAACAATTACTTGGCATCATTGGTGCGAATGTTATTTATAGCTGCGGTGATCTAGGCACAGTTGTTTTAGATTCCTCCGCTTCAGTGAAAAAGACAAAAAAAAAAAAAAACACCAAAAGCATTACGCCCAAAAAAACGCTATTTATTGCACTCGGGGAAAAAATAAATAAAAATGACCTAAAACCCGTTTATTAACCCAACGATGCCGAAATGCAACCATAACCTGAATTTACCTTACGCTTAAAAGAAGAAATCCATGTATGGATATATTATGCAGAGTTACATTGCTCCAACTTGAACCAATGTAACCATACCGGGCTAAAGCCCATGGAGGCTGCGAATCCCTGAAGTAGACATCTCTTCTCTACTGATCTCCACTTGCTTCTGGGTCCTGTGCTGAGCGGCCAGCCTAATGCACTGTGAACACAGAAGGTTGGCCGCCATTCAGAAATGCTTTGAAGTTTCTGAATGAGTGCAAAGGGTTTTACGATTGGACGAGGTGGAAAGGCGGGGCAATGACAAAAAGCAGCGTCAATTTTAAATTCTGTTTTTTTTATTTTATACAATTTAATTTTCCTGCCTAGGACAGGCCCCTCTGTCTCCAGGGATTGCTATATCTAAACTATCCCAGGAGGCAGAGTGTTACAGATGTGTGCACGCGAACAAATGTCACTGGCACTATGGTGGCAAGCTGCTAGAAGCTGGCCGCATTTGTGCAATGCATGGTGGGATTTCTGTATCACCAGTCTCCGCCAAGTCCTATATACACCTGGAAGACACCGGCGGCGCATGTGTGAACACAGCAGAGCTTTCAACATGGTGGCGCGCTTTAAAATTGCGCACACTCGTGGAATGGCGCAAAACTTAGGTACTTAAAAACTCCATAGGCTACACTTTAACATACCAGATAACCAGTTTAGAGTTACAGAGGAGGTCCAGTGTTAGAGTTATTGCTCTCATTCTAACGTTCACAGTGATATCACACGTTTGAATGTTGTTTACATATGTTACATATGTGGGCGCGACCTACGTATGCTTACGCTTCTTGTTTATTTTATTTTTTACACTTCCCCCATTTAATTTTTTACAAAATTTTTTAAAAAACTACTTGCAATACTTAAGTACAAAAAATTTTGAATACTTTAGTACTTCTACTCAAGTCACTTTTTGATCGAGCACTTCCACTTCTACTCAAGTCACTTTTTGATTGAGCACTTGTACTTTTACTCAAGTATGGGTTTCGAGTACTTTATACAACTCTGCTTGTAATAGGAATAGGGCATGACAGGTGCTCTTTATGGAGAGTCCTGAGGTCTAAAAGGACCCCACATCTCTCCTCTAGGCTGGAAAGCCTGAGATAAAAAAAAAAAAAAAAAATCTAGCTCAGGTTAATAAAAAATGTCAGTGTTAACATCTGCCGGCACCAAAAGTGTCGTAATGGCGTCGCTTCCGGCCTCTGAGTCAAAGATGACCGAGGACCATCTGGTCCTTGGTCAGCTCTATGGTAAACTTCTGCCACCGGCAGGTTCATTCTCTGGCTCGCTGATCAGGCATCATTCAGGTATCGCCACTTCCCAGTCCCGGACGCCATATGACGTGAACCCTGGGGAAGTGGTTAAGGAGCTCAATGGTTTTCAACTGCAAAGAATGCATTAAGATTAAAAAACACCTTCTGCCTTTAGAACCACTTTAACCCCCTCAGTGTGGGCACAGCTCTTATCCAAATAAGAGCTTTTATTTGGATAAAAACCATCATGCTCAAAATCCGCTATCACTCTCCGTGGCTGAAAACGCCATCCAGTAAGAGAACAAAATGTGTTCTCAATCACATTTTCAGGCCCAGCATCAATAAGCACAGCATGTTTGTATATTCAGCAGAGAAGGCACAGACATGGCTCAACACTTGGAGCAAATGTTGGACCCCGGCCCTGTGACCCACATGTCTGCTTCTAGAACAAAGTGGCACATAATGAGGAATAGGCATCATGACAGATCAACAAGTGAATGCAACAAACGACTGGGCATGTAGCCCTCTGTGACTAAGCATTAGATCCCTTTGAACTTTTAGTTATTTAAAGTCAATCAATGCTCAAATAAAAAAAAAAAAAAAAAAAAAGCAGCTAAACTGCAGGCAGATATAAAAGACTCAAACAAACATAGCTCTGTGTTCATGACATTCGTGAATGTGTTTGTTTAATGCATGCTGTGTGAGTACCTGAATCTGTCAAAGTGGATGTTGTAGACCCTCGCATATACCCAGTTAAGTGAACAGCCTCAGATGATATACAGATGAAACAAATCTCCCTACATAAATTTTATTTGCTGCCTTCAGCTTTTTACACTGTTTAGAAAGTGAACATCGCGTTAGAATTTCCTCTTCCTGTTCCAGCACTGGGTGTGGAGTCTTGGCATACACTGTGTGTGAGCTGATTGGAAGAAAAGGTACCCCTGCCTCCCTCCTCCACATCGGCAGAGGAAAGAAAAAACATGCAGAGATGTGCTGTGAATAGACAAGCTCTCTGCTAATCTATCTTTATGCACCCAAACCGACACAATTTTCCAGCTGCTTTTAGCTAGTGTCTGAGAACTGGTCAGAAGTTATCATGCTGATAACAGAGGAACGGAGCATTAGAAAGACACGGGGGACTTAGGGCTTTGAAGAAAGATAAGTAAACACAACAGATATGTGCCTAGGTCAGATTCCACTTTAAAGAGGTTGTAACCCACCAGGGGAAAAAAAAACCCTGTAAAGACAAAAAAAAAAAAAAAAAAAAAAAAAAAAAAAAAAAAAAAGGCATAATAAGCTAGTATGCATACTAGCTCATTATAAAATACTTACCCTAGAACGAAGGCCTCCAGCGGCACCCACACACTGCTGAGACTGCCAACATCTTCCCCAGTGTTTCTTCCGAGTTCGCAGGCTCCGTTTTTAGACGTTTTGACTCCAGTACCTTCTTGGATCAATACTGGAAACTTATGGACTTTCACTTGGTACTTGTTTGTATTAGAAATTTGTATGAAGTTTCACTTGTCACCTGTTTTTTTTTTTATTATATATATATATATATATATATATATATATATATATATATATATTATGGATTTTATTTGCACTGTGGAGCAGAGCTGTGTAAATCTCAGGACTGGGTGGACAGAAATACAAATAATTTGGCAGATGAATCAACCAGTGTTGGAGTTTGACTTTAAAGTCGGTATGCAAACACATACACCCACACATATAGTCATTTGTTGAATGATATCCAAAATTATGTAAAAGCAAGCATAAGGGCATAAAAAATGTATGGAAGTGATGCATTATACATAGCTGTGTATTAATATGTAATCAGTGTGTTACTTAAATATCCTTTAATCGGCAATAGAAACGTTGAACAGAAACAAAGAGGCTTACTCCGCAGCGGCATGCTCTAATTGACACTCCACCTAATTAGAAGTTAATTAACAGTGTAATCTGTGCAGCTTCAATCAACATGAAAGGGCTGCCAATGGCATGGATCCACCCACAGAAATCCTACCCATTTGTATACAGGACGATCGCTCTAAAGGCTTGTCTCCACTGGGGGCAAACAGGGCGGTTCGGTTTTTGCATTTTTTTTTTAATGCCCGAAAGTTCCCGAAACCTCGTGCAACTGTGATAAGGTTGAAAGGCACATAAGAGATCGAAGTGGAAAAAAACAACAAAAACAACACTACAGTAACTGTGGCATTCAACAGAGACAACATGGGGCAACCTTCCAACTTCCCAAGAGACGTTTTAACTGGTGACTGCTCTCTAATCACGCCACATTGCTATGAATGGAGCATTGATGCAGAAACTACCTTGTGTACTTCTCTCAAGCTGTGATCCATTCAGTTCAGCTGAAGGGTGGCTCAACCACGGGGTTTTACCACCCTCCAACAGCAAGTGTGAACAAGCCCATAGAGGTTGTGGTGGAGGAATACTGAAACAAGCCCATATAGGTTGTGGTGGAGGAATACTGAAACAAGACCAAAGAGGTTGTGGTGGAGGAATACTGGACACAGATTTTCACAAGTTATCAAAATGTGGACAAAGTCATTACTTGAGCTCAATTGGCCTATATTCCGCAGCTCACCACAAAGACAGGAACTGTATTCTGAGAGCCGGCACTGGTGGCTGTCAGAACACCTAAACAGTGGCTGCATGTAGCTGAATGCAGTCTATGTTCAGCTGACAATTTTCTACCCAGCTCCTTCATATTTCGCAGGAGAGAGCCAACAGGGCCACCTACAAACTGAAGTTTCAACTGGTTCATCAGGAACCGAACAAAATTTGCACAGTATATGGTCAGCTTTAAAGAATTCCAGGCATGGTACATTTTTACAGTTACATTGCTTCAGCTTATTTCAATGTAACTATGTATATACCATACCTGGCTGATGCCCCTGGAATCTGGAAACCACTGAAGCAGACACAGCTACTCCAGTGATCTCCACTTGCTCCTGGAGCCCTGTGCTGAGCAGCTGGCCTGCTGCATTCAGAGTACAGGAAGTTGGCTGCTCAGCATGAACACCATTCAGAGAATGCTTTGCAGCCAGCAGGCGTCCTGAATGTTTTAAGCGTTGGGTGTGGAGGGGAGGGACTGCGAAGGGCAGGTTGGCAGCGGAGATGTAGGGTGATAGGAGGAGCAGGTCAGAAGAGGAGTAGGGCTGAAAAAAAAAATGAGTCTCTCCTCCCTCCCACTGGCTGCAGATCTACATCGAGCTGTCCAGCGAGACTCCCTGCAGCAGCAACCAGCAGCTCTGAAGGAGTACAGCAATGGCCCTGAGCCGGACATCACCTCGCAGGGGATCCCCCTACTGCTCTTGGCCCCAGATCCCCGCACCCCCCCCCCCCCCCCCCGAGTTGGGTCTGAGCAACCCGAGAGCTGCTACTTTCTGAGCAGCCAATGCGGCCACCTGTTCATGCCAAGTCAGTGCAGCAGCCTCGCCCGTGCAGCCTCATCCTGAACCCTCTATCAATCCAGTAATGTCCACGAGAGCCTTGCCTCTCCAGAGATTCACGTGCCTGATTGGCTCACTGGCAAAAGCCAATCACTAGCTGGAGGGGGTGGGGCCCAACTGTGGCTCCGTGTGTGAATGGACACAGAGCTGCAGGTCAGGAGCGGGCCTGTTTGGGTGGCCCCAGAGAAACCTGCTTGCTGTGGGGGCACCGGGCAGGAGGGAGGAGCCAGGAGAGTCGGCAAGGGACCCAAGAAGAGGAGGATCCAGACTATTATGTGCAAAACCACTGCACAAAGCAAGTATAACACGTTTTGTTTTTTAAATTAACAGACAGAAAATTTTGACACACACAAAAACTAACCTTTTTTTTAGTTTTGGTTCTAAAATTTTCTTTCACTAATGTGCACTCCATGAGTTTGCACGGATAATGTGTAAAAAATGGCTTGCCAGTTAACCAACACTTTCCTCACACAGACACTGTGTGTAAGGAAAGGACTGTCGATAACCGGCAAGTTTGTTTACATGTGATCACAGCTGTGATTTAACACAGCCAATCAGATGGTAAAGGGCCCCTGCGATTGGTCCTTTACCTCGATCTGTGATCAGCTGTGTCCAAAGAACAGCAGAGGGCAAGAGGGAAGCAGGGTTCCAGGAGGATGTCCATGGACGCCCTCCTAGAACTGGACGATTGTGCAGTAGCAGCAGTCTGACTATAGTGCGGACGGGAAGTAGTTAAGCTCACTTTCGATTTGTACAAATCTCCTTGAGATCTAACAACTATGGGAGTACAAGGGTCTGCCCGATTGGATGGATAGTTTAGGCATAGACTGTTTTGAAAAAACATAAGGCTGGCCATACAATGGTCAACCGATCAAACACTTCAAAGCAACAGCCCACATCTACAAACTAGTTTACTATGTGAAGGACGATGCCTATGACGGGCTTAGAAAGTGCACCTGTCATGAGAGAAATATGGGGTGTGCCACTGTTGGCCTTGAACGACTGAGTCACGATCCTAAAAACACGCAACAAGTGACGCATGCTCAATATAACTAATTAAAATCACCAGAAAACGTCAACTGGGCTGGTGCAGATAAAAAAAAAGTAATGGTCATTTTGGATATTTATATATATTTTTTTAATCCGGCATTAGCGTTTCAACAGGAGACCAGCTCTAGAAATAAACAGATGACGGAGACCAACAAGCCACACTCATCTGCCAGGCAGATGCACAAGCCACGCATCTCACTTGGCTGTCCCAACGAACAAAGAAATAAGTCATTCTTTTAATGAAGCCAGTTTGTGAATATTAGGGCCTAACTAGTGACTCTTTCATTCAAAGATTAAAAAGGAAGATTAGTTGCCTGACCAGTTGACTCTTTTCAATTTGCTTTTACGACTAGTGTACAAAAGGCAATTTAACAAATTAACATCCATTAAAGTACAAACTGAGGTCTGGAAGAGGAAAATGAACACAAGATGTGTGTTCATTTTCTCGCAACTGCCAGTCTTAAAATGCGTCCTAATATACACATTACAGATTTGCCAAAAATTGCAAAGTGACTCAGAGGCTTGAGAAGGTTCCAAGTTCTTAATGGTCCAAATTTAAAGATCAGCACTTTTCACTGAAAGGATATTTCAGAGCCGCAGACCATCATAAGTTCTATGGGTTCAACCCTCTGCATACCAGAAGTGTTACGGGAAAAAAAGCTGAAACACAGATGAGTACTGTCTGTGATACAGAATTTTATATGCAGCTACAATCCCCTTCAGGCTAGGTTTACACTGCTACCATCAGATTCTGATCCAATTTTCAGTACGATTAGGTAGTGCAACTTGGATGTTATTTGCATCTTCTATGGGGCCTAAATTGCGCTGGTATCACACTAAAGTAGTACAGGAACCTTTTCTAAAATCAAGCTGTGCTTAGTTATGATATGAATGGGCACTATTGAAAATAATGTTTTTGGTTTTTTTTTTTTTGGAAATTTGGTTGGAATTTTTTTTTTGGCACCAAAACCAACTAACTAGATAAAATCCTTTCATTTTATTGATAAAAAAAAAACAAAAAAAACAAACAAAAAGAGGAAAAACCTGTTATATAGCATCTGGTAAAAAGACTTTTGTAGTCTTATAACCAGTGCTTTTTTTTCTCAGACAATAGGTGCAGGAACTCCTTGTCTCCGCCCCCCTACCCACCTCCTGCACCATTCCTTAGTTCCACCCCCCTAAGTACTGCTCCTTTTAGAGAATACAGAACCATGTAACAGTTGTGGTACTAAGTAATTTGTATGGAATTTGTTAACAACAAGAAAAACAGTAAACTAGATCACATGCGCCAGCAACAATAGATCCCCTAAGCAACAATGAACCACCCGGAAGGAAATACCCCCTCCCCCAGCAACAAAAGATCTCCAGCAGCAATAACCGCTCTCCCTGCAGCCAGCACCAATAGACTCCCCAGCAGCCAGCAGCAATAAACCCTCCCCCAGCAACAATGTATCACTCGCAAACAAAATACCCCCTCCCCTAGCAACAATAGACCCCCAGCAGCAACAACAGATTTCCCTGCAGCCAGCATCACTAGATCACTCCCAGCAACAACTGACTCCCAGCAACCAGTGGAACCCCCACCAACAACAATAGACCTCCTGAGCAACAGTAGACGCCCCTCCCCACCCCGCAAAAGTAGATCTCCTCCAGCAACAATAGATCCCCCCAGCAGCTAGCATTAATAGACCTTGAACCCCTTGCCATTACATACATTCAGTGCTGGAGATGCCGGAACTGCGTTCCCCCGCGTTCCCGCTGAAAAAAAGCCCTGCTTATAACAAAGTTTATAACGTTCACAACTGTTTGTATAGAGCATGAGGTCTGACACACATTTCAACTCAAGAGTTTTCATCAGGGGGGAAACATGATGGATCATCATGTTTCAAGACATTTTGGACAATTTCATGCTCCCAACTTTGTGGAACAGTTTGGGGATGGCCCCTTCCTGTTCCACCATGACTGCGCACCAGTGCACAAAGCAAGGTCCATAAAGACACATGGATGAGCTGACTGGCCTGCCCAGAGTTCTGAGCTCAACCGGATAGAACACCTTTGGGATGAATTAGAACGCAGACTGCGAGCAAGGGCTTCTCTCCAACATCAGTGCCTGACCTCACAAATGCGCTTCTGGAAGAATGGTCAAACATTCCCATAGACACTCCTAAACCTTGTGGACAGCCTTCCCAGAAGAGTTGAAGCTGTTATAGCTGCAAAGGGTGGCCCAACCCATTATTGAACCCTGCTGACTAAGACTGGGACAAGACAAGCCGGGTCAGGTAAACAGGAACAGCAGAATACAAACAGGCACAGGAAACAGGAGAGCTGAAGATGACACAGCAACTTCATGTAGTGACAGCTGTGTTTAAATAGGCCAATTTGGTAGCCTCGAGCTATACTGGAGGTAGCCTCTGACTACTGAAAAGGTAGCCTCGAACTACTGAAAAGGTAGCCTCGAACTACTGAAAAGGTAGCCTCGAACTACTGAAAAGGTAGCCTCGAACTACTGAAAGGTGCCTCTTCGTACGTGCAAGTGCATAGGCATTCGCCGGTTAGCGGCGCCAGTGCGCCTACGCAGGGTATTGATTCCCTGACAGGAGGATATCCATTGCCTCCACAGCATCCTTGTTTGACCCTCCTGTGCACCTCTCCATCACCACTGGGGTGACTTTTTAGCTGAGAGAATTGAGGGAGAAGAGAAACATAGGAACACTAGTCAATATCAGTGTGCAAAAGTATTTCTTTTGAAAGAAATCACCTCTTAACATTGGGTGTCCTACATGTGGATGTTGCTGCATTATGTAAAGCTATTAGAATAGTTTTTTACATATTAGAATGGGGTGCCATAAGACTGCCCATAATTTTAAAGGGTGACTGAAAAAAAAGGTTGAGAAACACTGACTTAGACTTTAAGAAAGAGCTAAGGAGAGTCACGGGTGCAGCAACAGGTCTATACTTGACAGGGTATGGAACGTGACACCAGGAAAAGGCTGTCATACTGGCTACTGGGGCACTTCCACATTCCTTTGACTCCAAACCAACAGGCTGTTTCTTTTTTACAAGAACATTGGCCACATTCCTATATAATAGTGAGCACGCCCTTCATATACCCACAATGCTGTGCTTATCAGAAGCAAAGTCACCTCTCCTCCTTGTTAAAGCATGTACGGTCTTTGATTACGTATGAGGAAGGAGGTGACAAACAGGCAAAGCCAGCAGGCAGGTAAAGATAACAAAGAGGGAAAACAAATGAGTTCTGGGAAAGAGATAATTGGACCCTTCAATGCGTAACCTATAGGCCAATAGCTGGCGTATTATAAACTCCTCTAATCAGGAAGTGCTAAGGTTTTATTATAAGAAGCTATGATTATATAGGAGGGGTGCTGGAAAAAAACAAATAAAGGTTCCTGCATTACAGCGAAGGACCAGAGCAAAGTATTATATAGTTATAATAATATTGCAATTGACACATTTTAGAGTCACAACCAATAATGTCACTCCCTCAGTCATGCATACTGATTGCACCAGTTCTACTGGAATGCTCCTGGGTGCAATGTTAAGGGTTTGGGCTTACAGGCATTTACAAGCAACAACGAGCGCCTGCACGAATGTTCCTGGATGTGTTGTACTGATCAGAGACAACAGATCTCTTTGGTAGATGACAACATCTACCCACACTGCACTGAACTTTAGAGCCATCTCTAGTTTACCTCCAGGAGGCATTTGTCTGTAGTAGACCTTCTGTTACCTTGGTAGCAAGGTGCCCTCCTCTAATCTGGCGTTGATTGTCCCTTGGTGAACATTCAGTTCAGGGCTATGGGCTATGCGTTGGTCTTGAGGACATCAGTGGCATCAGACCACCAAAGCATAGAGAAGAAGAGGTTTCAGGGACCAGCCTTAAAGTGGTTCTAAGGTGCCTCCATCTTGTGGATTCCGCTTGATCTCCGCTGAGCAGGCGGGCGGCAGGGCCCGTCGAACACGGACACAGTCCTGCTTTCCTCTATGGGGAAATTAGGTGAAAATGGACCATCTGCCCTTTTCATCCAATCCACCAGACGGATGGAGAAAAAAAAAAAAAAAAAAAAGGAAGGACAACCATCCCTCTGGATTTTGCAGGCAGGATTATATATTGGATGTGGTGGGTGTCAGCGGAAATGTGTCCCCCTGACATCCACCGCTCCATAGGGAAGACTGGAGGGTCCGATCAGGTCTGCTAAAAAAAAAAAAAAATATGACAGGCAGCCCTGGTCAGAAAGCCCACATGAAAGAACCCTAAAAGTGTTTTTTTTTTTTTTAAAGCTTAATGCATTGTATGGTAAAAAAAAACCCTGTGTTAACAGAATCTGACCCCCACCCCCCCATACTTACCTGAGCCCATTTTTGATCCAGCGCTGTGCATGAAAGCAGAGGCTCACCTGCCTCTGTCCCTCCTCTCTGGGCAGAGTGACTCCCACTGCTGTCAATCAAATCACGTGACGAGAGTGGGGGAGGGGGCCAAGCCATCCTGTTTGTCAGTAGGCACAGACAGGGCGTCCTATGGGGCACTCGCTGAAGAGAAAGAGCCAGGAGCAGCTCCTCTTTCCCCCCTAATAAAAACTATTTTATTAGGGGAAGAAAAAAAAAAAAAAAAAAAAAAGAAGCTTTAAAGCGGTATTAAATCTTTGGTTTTTTTTTTTAAACTTAAGCCCCGTACACATGTACCGATTGTCGGCCGTAAATATTCGGCCGACGACCGATTGTAGGCTTGTTAGTATGATGCTTCCGACAGCACATTTTCGGCCGAACAGAATCTGTCGTGCAGGCATTAAAATTTTTGTTGGCCAACACCAGAACGGCCGATTGTTCGCCAGTCAGTACAGATTTCGGCCGACAGACAGCAGATAAGCAAGACTGGGCATGCTCAGAAAAGAAAAAACACACGGAAAGTTAACCATCACATGACATCACTTCTGCAGTCGGCTGTTGTTGGCCGACAAAATTCGTGTGCAGTCTTTTGCAGTTTTCAACAGACACAACAGCCCTGGACAAAAGACGGCCGATCGTTCGGCCGACGATCAGTACGTGTGTACGGGGCTTTAAACAACATGTTATACTTACCTGCTCTGTGCAATGGCTTTGCACAAAGGAGCCCCGATACTCCTTTTCCCGGGGTCCCCTGCCGGCGATCCAGGCCCCTCCTCTTCAGGGAGTGCCCCCATGGAAAGCCACTTTCTCTGGGGGCACCCATTCATGCTTGCTCTAACCACCGAATCTGCGTCTATTGACACAAACTGGGCGACTTTGCCCTGCACCCGTCACAGCTTTTGATTGCTATTAATCTGCCCAATGATGAAAACAGTGACAAGGCCTGCAACTCCCCTGCACATTGCTAGATCAGTTTGGGCTCAGGTAAGAATGGGGGGGGGGGGTAGTAGATTTCATTAGGGTAAAAAAATCTTTGAGACTTTGGAACCACTTTAATAGCACTTTCAAGCCTAGAGTGAGGCTGAAGGAGCGGAGGCTCGGGGAAAGAAAAACTTCTTTAAGCGGTCCCTAGACCTAAATGAACATTTAACCCTAGGGCTCCTTTAACACAGGTGGCCACAGCACAGTAAAACCAGCGGGTTGATCCACATTTTGATCCCCCCGACTGCCAACCTATAAGTAGCCATGCTGCTGCTCTAGCGAGTACAAATAGTTGCAGACCTGATGCTTTTCATCAAAGTGCGGCCATTTTACTGCAACGTGCCAAGCTTGATGGACAGCACGGCCTGCCAAACTCTCCCATGCAAGTCAGCAGGCCAGCCACAAATCGCTGAGATCCCCGCTCTTCCCTGTGGACCAGAGTGTTTCACTGTGAGGGCACTGACCAATCAGAATTGCTCTGGTCTTTCCCGGGAAGTACTACACGGAGAAGAGCTGAATTTTTAATTCCCAGAGCGATGGAGTAGGCGCGGGGGCAATGACAGCTCAGCATCGCTGGAAACAAGTACAGCAAGGACAGGGTGGGTCAGGCGGGTGTATGGCGTTAGTCCACCTTTACATTCCAGCACAGGTCCTGACAAATTCCTGTCCACCCAGCAGCCTCCAAAGTGTGTTCAGCCATTAATATACTAGAAGTAGCCATTGCCTTTAGAAATGAGTGGAACAATATGATTTTAAGAAGCACAATAGCAGTACTAAAATGGTGTTTAGGCATTGTGCTACCATGAACAAATAATCACACTTATAAGCAGCTTATGCTATAGAAAGCAGTTCGCTCCATCAGTAATACATTTCTGTAGACGCTTCAAAAAAATAAAAATAAAAATGCTGAAAGTATTGGAAAACTGGATCCTGAATTAGATCCCTGTATTTAGGGGAATGTCACCTGCTTACCAACTAATCTTGATTAAAACAATGTCGTCTAATGAGAAAGGTGCAAACTATTTCCCCATCAATGAAGCAGGTAATGGGAACTCCTTCTGCTCTCACACAAAAGGATAAGTTCACCTCTTGAGAAAAAATGAATGCCCTTTTTTCCTAGAAACTAAAAGGGATTGATTATTTTTATCACACAGGAGCCTGCAAAGCATTGCACCTGTGATCGGTGGATGAGGGGTGCAACTCCAGGATTCTGCAGCTTTCAGCCCATAACTCCAATACTGGGCTGCTGTTAGAAATCGCGGGGCCCCATACAGACTACCTGGCAGGGCCCCCCCAAGAAAATATTAAAGATATATTTAGCTAAAATTACAACAAAATCACTATTATCAGACACAAATATAACATAACTCACATAATTCCTGCTAAATCTAAAAAAATAAAAAACTGTTAAATAAAAAAAGATGAGATGAGAAAAATATACAGGCTGGGCAGTTGGAGCTCAGTGATCAGAGAGAAAGAGAGAGAGAAACAAAGTAACAATTTACAAATAAACTCCTGAGCAGAGATAAGTGCTGGGAGGGGGGCCCACACAAGGGAGGGGGATTAGTGAGGGACAACTGTCTCTTTCTCAGCAGATAAAAGCTGATAGCAGGGAGAGGGACAGATCAGATTCAGGTGCTGGAGGAAGATTTCTGTATTTGTTGTCCATCACTAATCCCCCTCTGTGTGGGCCCCCTGTGTGCTAGGGCCCCCTACAAGAGGGCTGGTGGTCCCCCCCTATCAGCAGCCCTGACTGGCGGTTTACAAGCTGCAGGGCTTGAGAAGGAACTACGAGAGAGCTCATCAATGCCTCAGCAGTCCATTGAGGACTACAAGCTGTCAGAAACAATAGATGAAGGCACTTGTAGTTCCCTCATTCACAGATCATTGTGAATAAATGATGCAGCCATGTGGACAGAGCTCCGCCCAGTCGGCCACATCACTCATTCACAGGGTTCGATGAATTGAAAATGACAAAATCTGGCAGCCTTTGTGGCTGTTGGCTTTAGGCTTGTGACGGTATCAGATTTTCATGCTGCGATTAATTGATTAAGGTTTTGCCACGGTATACGGTATTATCACGGTATTCAATTATTAAATTTAAATTATTAAATTTCTACCTCACTTGAATTTCATTGCTGAATTTAGGGGCTTTGGTTCACTTATGCACATTATTATATAGTCAGTCAGTACAGACTCTGTGAACCAGGCCTAAAATAGGTCATCAAGCAGTGTCTGGCCTACCTGGTGATAACTGGTCCTGGCGCTCGGCTCAGATCTGATGGCCTGGTCATTAAGAGGGCAATTCCTTGTGGTCAAGAAGTGGTTAAACCTGAAGGAGGTGTTGTTTATAAATTACTTTACTATTGCTTTAGGCCTGGTTCACATGTATGCGGGTTGGCGGTTCACATGTATGCGGGTTGGCGGCCCACATTTGCACAGGCATAGCAGCCCATTGATTTGAACGGGCTGCTATGCCCTCATTTTCCGCAGAAAAAAGGTGCATGCAGCCTTTTTTTTTTTTTTTAATTTCAGTGGCCTTGAAATCCATCCTGCGACTTACCTGCAGTTCCTGCTCTGGCAAGCTTTCTGCGTTTTTTGTATACGTGGGCACGGCATTTAAAAACACAGTTTGCGTGTGCAGCAACGGCAGGTAAGTCGCATGGTGCAAAAGAAGGATGGATTTCATGGCCACTGCATTTTTTTAAAATTCTGCATGCACCTTTTTTCAGCCGAAAACGCAGGCATAGCAGCTCAAGCCCATTCACATCAATGGGCTGCTATGCCTGTGCAAATGTGGTGCCCCAACCCGCATACATGTGAACCAGGCCTAAAGCAATAGTAAAGTCATTAATAGATAAAAACACCGGTCCTCCTGCAGGTTTAACCACTTCTGGACCGATAGGATTTGCCCCTTTGCCCCTTTAAAGACCAGGCCATCGGATCAGAGCGCCAGGACTAGTCATCACCAGGTAGGCCAGACACTGCTTGATGGCTATATAATAATGTAATGTGGGCTGCTATGCGTGTGTGTGTGTATATATATATATATATATATATATATATATATATATATATATATATATATATATATATACACACACGATATGCTGCTATGCCTATGTATGTATATCTATATATATATATATATATAAAATATCGATCTAATTCTATCTGCTGAAACTTGCTTGTATTAGCAGTGTTTCTGTGTCTGAGCCCTGGAAAAAGCATGTGGGTGTGTGCTGAGTGGGAGTCGTCTGATTGGTTACAGGGAGGAGCTAAGTCTCTCACTCTAGGATCATATTACCAGAGCTGTTTCTATTGAGTGAGTGAAGGAGTCATCCAGCTCACTGAAAATGTATCAATTCTAAAGTCAGGCAGACTTGAGGAGCAGAGAAACTCGGTATTTTAAAAATGCCACAACAACAATACCGTGGGTATGCAATACCGCGATATATCGAATTACCGAAAACCGGCATATGTCTAATTGGCTTGTAGTTCTCAATGAACTACCACAGCGCTGTTGGACGCTGTGGTAGTTCATTAGGGCTTCCTGTTAATGTGTAAATGCTTGGCCCTACTGGCAATCAGCATTTCCATTAGGATCTGTGTTCTGCCACTTTAAGGGCTCTTTCACACACGCAGGCGGAGGACAGCTGTGTCTCCATGCTGTGTGCGGAGACACAGCTCTCAGGTCCCCATTCATCTCTATGGGGGAATCGGATGGGAACGGACCGTCTGTCCGTTCTCATCTGATCCAATCCGCCAGACGGATGGAAAATAGGGTTTCCATCCGTCTGGTTTTGACGGATCAGATGTCAGCGGACATGTCTCCACTAACATCCGATGCCCCAGAGAGATGAATGGGGTGTCCGTTTAGATCAAGCCAAAAAAACTGACAGGCGGATCTGAATGGACTCCATGTGTGAAAGGGGCCTAAAGGATAAGTTCACCTTTAAAGAAGAAAAAAAAAAAAATGCACATATTTTGGGAGGAGAAAAATCTGCATTTACAATTTATTTCTGCAGGAGCCTGGAAAGAACGGTGGATTTGATTTTAATCACTAGTAAAAAGGCTTGATTTAAATCAAATTTTTTAAAGTGCAACTGTCCTCTGTCCGTCAGGAGCTCCTCCTCCTCCGACACCCTGTTGACTCAACAACAGTCCCATTCACTTTATTGGGACAGCTGGTAATGTGGCAGTGACACAACAAGGTGAGGGACGTGCCGGCAGCAAGTTAGTGGATGCCCGCTAACAGGCGCTGCCATGATGGGTCTGAAATGACAGGTGCTGCTTAAACTTAAGGACTCATTCTTGCTGGTAGTTGGTGAGAAATTATATGAATGCATCAATGCAGTGCATGTTATCTCAGCTTGCATTCACTGAATGAGTTTACCAAAAGTTTAAATATTGCAGAATATACAGCCTCGTGCTACATACAGTGCATCCCGAAAGTATTCACAGCACTTCACTTTCTCCACACTAGGTTATGCTACAGCTTTATTCCAAAATGTATTAAATTCATTATTTTCCTGAAAATTCTACAAACAATCCCCCATAATGACAATGTGAAAGAAGTTGGTTTGAAATCTTTGCAAATTAAAAAAAAAAGAAAAAAAAATCCCATGTACATAAGTATTCACAGCCTTTTTTGAAGCACCTTTGGCACCAATTACAGCCTTAAAGTGGAGTTCCGGCCTATTTTGCAACTTTAGCGATTCCAGGAGTGCTCGCTATGCTGATCAACAATTGGGCATTTTCAATTTTTTTCGGGGGTCCCTTACCTTATTTTCAGGGCATTTTTTATTGTACTTCCTCCTTCTCCCCCCCCCTCTGTGGCCACGGCCACCGACATCATTTCCGACCTTTGCATTGCATCCTGGGAGCAGTTTGTCATCACTCCCAGGAGGCTGGAATCAGGAAGAATTCCCAGAACACTCCCTGGAATCAGGAAGAAGGACACAGCAGATTACACTGTGGCTTCAGATGCCCACGTCTAAGATGGCCACGCCCAGACAATGTTTTTAAAAGTAAGATTTTGACTAAAATTCAATACTGTACACCTTGTAAAGTATGAGAATAGCGGTTCTGTAAAGGGCGATGGATTAGTATTATTGGGGTATTTTAGGCCGAAACTCCGCTTTAAGTATTTTTGAGTATGATGCTACAAGCTTGGCACACCTATTTTTGGGCAGCTTCTCCCATTCTTCTTTGCAGGACCTCCCAAGCGCCATCAGGTTGGATGGGGAGCGTCAGTGCACAGCCATATTTTTTAGATCTCTCCAGAGATGTTCAATAGGTCTAGGCTCTGGCTTGGCCACTTAAGAACATTCAGAGTTGCCCTGTAGCCATTCTTTTGTTATCTTGGCTGTGTGCTTAGGGTTGTTTCGCCCCAGTCTGAGGTGCAGAACGTTCTGAAGCAGGTTTTCAGCAAGGATTTCTCTGTATATTGCTGCATTCATCTTTCCCTCAATTCGGACTAGTCTCCCAGTTCCTGCCACTGAAAAACATCCTCACAGCATGATGCTGCCACCACCATCATCATCATGATTTCTGTAGGGATGGTATTGACCAGGTGATAAGTACCTGGTTTCCTCCAGACACGACGCTTGCCATTCAGGCCAAAGTGTTCAATCTTAGTTTCATCAGACCAGAGAATTTTGTGTCTCATGGTCTGAGTGTCCTTCAGGTGCCTTTTAGCAAACTCCAGGCGGGCTGTCATGTGCCTTTTACTTAGGAGTGGCTTCAGTCTGGCCACTCTACCATACAGGCCTGATTGGTGGAGTGCGGCAGAGATGGTTGTTGTTCTGGAAGGTTCTCCTCTCCCCACAGAGAAATGCTGGAGCTCTGTCAGTGACCATCGGGTTCTTGGTCATCTCCCTGATTCAGGCCCTCCTCCCCCATACGCTCAGGCGGCCTGCTCTAGGTAGAATTCTGGTGGTTCCAAACTTCTTCCATTTACGGACTTACTGTGGTCATTGGGACCTTCAATGCAGCAGAAATTTTTCTGTACCCTTCCCAAGATCTGTGCCTCTATACAATCCTGTCGCGGAGGTCTACAGACAATTCCTCGGCTTGGTTTGTGCTCTGACACGCACTATTAAAGGCCCGTACACATGTACCGATTGTTGGCTGTAAATTTTCGGCCAACGTCCGATTGTCGGCTTGTTAGTATGATGCTTCCGACAACCGACTTTTCGGCCGAACAAAATCTGGTGTGCATGCTATAAAATTTTTGTTGGCAGTCAGCAGAACGGCCGATTGTTCGTCAGTCAGTACAGATTTCGGCCGACAAAAATGTGATGATCAAGACTGGGCATGCTCAGTGAAGAAAAAAACACACGGAAAGTAAACCAGCACATGACATCACTTCTGAAGTTAGTTGTTGTTGGCCGACAAAATTTGTGTGCAGTCTAGAGCACATTTCAACCAACACAACAACACTGGACAAAAGACGGCCGATCAGTCGGCCAACAATCAGTACGTGTGTACGGGGCTTAAATGTGGGACTTAAAGCGGAGTTCCGGGCACAAAAACGATTTTTTTTTTGTGCCCCTCCGCTAGGTAGAGCTCACCTGAAAAGGAATTGGATAGTTATTTTTATTTTTTTTTGTTTACTCACCTTTTTATTGAAGATCGTAAATACTCACCTATGACTGCTTCCTCCTCCAGCGCCGAGGCTCACCCCGTCACTTCCTGGCTTGCAATGATTCCTGGGAGCTGAACGTCATAGCTCCCAGGAATCAATGCGACGGCACCGGCCCCGCTTGTCATTTCCGGGCGACGCCGCACCATGCCCAGAAGCTGTTTAGGAATGCGGCGCCGCACCGGAAGTGACGAGAGGGGCCGGTGCAGTGCATTCTGGGACACGAAGACGCGGAAGAAGACAGAGAAGAGGACCGCGCCGGCTTCAGCTGCCCACAACAGAGATGGTAACGCTGTGGAAGAAATTTTCAAAGTAAGTATTTCTTCTAAAAGGTAAGTGCGAACCGGGACAGATCAGAGGCTAGCCATTGTGGAATGTACTAGCCCTGACTGTCCCGGGGGTATGTTCAGCAAAAAAATCATTTCTGTGCCCGGAACTCCGCTTTAATATAGACAGGTGTGTGCTTTTCCATGTCCAATCAACTGAATTTACCAAAGGTGGACTCCAATCAAGTTGTAGAAACATCTCAAGGATGATTAGTGGAAACAGAATGCACCTGGGCAATTTTGAGTGTCATGGCAAAGGCTGTGAATACTTATGTACATGGCATTTTTTTTTTTTTATAAATTTGCAAAGATTTCAAACAAACTTATTTCACATTGTGTCATTATGGGGTATTTGTAGAATTTTGAGGAAAATAATACATTTAATCCATTTTGGCAAAGAGCTGTGACATAAAATGCGGAAAAAGTGAAGCGCTGTGAATACTTTCCGGATGCACTGTAACTAAGCTCCATTTCATGCTGAATAAACGTATTACATAGAAAACTATATTTACATACATTTTTACTTCAAAAGCATTTCAGTACAATAAATTTGATAAAAATCTGAATATGAAGAAAAAAAAAAAAAAAAAAAAGAAGTCAGATTTAGATCAATTTTTATCCACCCTTCTGGAAAGCATCACACCCATGATCAGGGGTTGAAGGTCAGGCTTGCTGTTCACACTGCTCTTATACAAGCTGTGTGAAACTGGCCATACATTATACAATTGTCTTGTTTAATTTCCTTTTGATTTACCTTCAACTATGTAGTGAAGGACCTCCATGATTGCATACAAAATGAAAGTGTTTAGGTTTGATCTCATATTATATGGTTTTGGTAACTCTAAGTGCCGGTTCACACTACCGCGACTTGTCAGCCTGACAAGTCGCGGTCCGTCGCGTCCCATATGGCGCTTTTCCACTGCATGGAACCGTACCGGTTCGGCCCGCTTTTGTGCTTTTCCACTGCGGTACCGCATGGTATAGGGTCGGAACGGTTCGGTACGGTACGGTATAGGTTTGCTTTTCCACTGCATGGAACCGAATGGTACGGTACGGTACGGCTCTGAAAAAACAGTACCTACTCGATTGTGGTTCCAACAGGTACCAAACTGGTACCATATCCCACAATCCTTTGCATGCAGTCACTACTAGCCACTGATTGGTCAGAGAATCACACCCACCCCGTTGTTATCCCACCCACTTAACTTTAGTACTACTTTAGTGGAAAAGCAAACCTATACCGTACCGTACCGAACCGTTCCGACACTATACCATGCGGTACCGCAGTGGAAAAGCAAACCGGGCCAAGCAGGGCCGAGTAGAGCCGAGCCGGTACTTGCAGTGGAAAAGTGCCAATAGTGTAGTACAGGAACGGTTCTAATAGGAGTGACACAAGTCGCTCCGACTTAGAAAAAGGGTCCTGTACTACTTCGGTGGCGACCTGGGGCAACTTGCATAGACATTCATTTTATGAAGTCCGGGCAAGTCGTGCCGAAGTCGCGCTGCACGCGACTTCACAGGTCGCCCCCGAAGTCGTGCCGCTGCAGTGTGAACCGGCACTAAAGGAAAATTGTACAAGAGTATTGCATATTGTATGGCCAGCCTGAGGTATAGAATGTAGCAATCAGGGTAATAGGAGGTGGGAGGAAGGCCTGTGTCACAGAAACTTCAGCATGTAAATGAGCAATGTGAAAAGAAAGCTTTGACAAAGCATTTGCAGAGATTTCAGCAAGTTTTATTGAAGCTTTTGAAGTCCCATTCAGCTCCAGTTTGTAATTGTTGAGCACAGATCCTAATGGGAGTGCTGATTGCCACTTTAGGCTGGGTTCACATACATGCAAATTGGATGTGTTTTACACAGCATCCCATTCGTATATCATGTGACCGCATTTCAATGGAGCCCAATCACCCATGCCCAGGCCTGGAGCGGCTGCAGGGTCCTGTGCGTGTATGAATTCAGGGAAAAATCTGCACCTGAACCGGTGAACACAAACACACAGGACACCGGTATCTTGCCAAAACTCCAACTCACCAAAATCTCCATCCACGTCACTTCCGGTGACCCTACAGCAGGAATAATTGGAGATTTTTTACCAATTAGTATTTTCACAGAAATCTAGCAGCGTAAACACTCCGGTACACTACAATTTGTCGACGTTAGTCTGCCTGCTAGTTGTTTCCGCCTCCACCATTTTGTTGGTTACCAGCAGGAGGGGGAGGAGGAGAACGACTTTAAATGTCCACTCATTATAGCATATACCGGAGTGTATACACTGTCGGTGTTCTGTGAAAACACCAATTGGTCGGAATCTCCAATTATTCTGTATGTACAGTCACTGCAAGTGACGTGATTGGAGATTTCAAGAAGTGCTGAAGCCTGCTAGCAGCCTTCTTAAAGTGGTAATCAGCCATCCCATTAGAATCTGTGTTCAACATTTACAAACTGGAGTTGAATGGGACTTTAAACAACAAAGCTTGATGAAAGCTCTGCAGAGGTGTGCAGGTATAATGTACAGCTGGGGGGGGGGGGGGTCAGGTATAATGTACAGGTGGGGAGGTTATACACAGGTACATGTAGTATACAATGGGGGGGGGGGGGGGTCAGGTATTAATACACAGATACATATAGTATACAATGGGGGGGGGGGGGGGTCAGGTATTAATACACAGATACATATAGCATACAATGGGGGGGGGGGTCAGATATTAATACACAGATACATGTAGTATACAATGGGGGTTGGTCAGGTATTAATACACAGATACATGTAGTATACAATGGGGGGGGGGGGGGTCAGGTATTAATACACAGATACATGTAGTATACAATGGGGGGGGGGGGTCAGGTATTAATACATAGATACATGTAGTATACAATGGGGAGGGGGGTCAGGTATTAATACATAGATACATGTAGTATACAATGGGGGGGGTCAGATATTAATACACAGATACATGTGGTATACAAGGGGGGGGGGGGTCAGATATTAATGCACAGATACATGTAGTATACAATGGGGGGGGGGTCAGGTATTAATACACAGATACATGTAGTATACAATGGGGGGGGGGGGTCAGGTATTAATACACAGATACATGTAGTATACAATGGGGGGGGGGGGTCAGGTATTAATACACAGATACATGTAGTATACAATGGGGGGGGGGGTCAGGTATTAATACACAGATACATGTAGTATACAATGGGGGGGGGGTCAGGTATTAATACACAGATACATGTAGTATACAATGGGGGGGGGGTCAGGTATTAATACATAGATACATGTAGTATACAATGGGGGGGGGTCAGATATTAATGCACAGATACATGTAGTATACAATGGGGGGGGGGGGGGGGGGTCAGGTATTAATACACAGATACATGTAGTATACAATGGGGGGGGGTCAGGTATTAATACACAGATACATGTAGTATACAATGGGGGGGGTCAGATATTAATACACAGATACATGTAGTATACAATGGGGGGGGGGGTCAGGTATTAATACACAGATACATGTAGTATACAATGGAGGGGGGGGTCAGGTATTAATACACAGATACATGTAGTATACAATGGGGGGGGGGGGGGGTCAGGTATTAATACATAGATACATGTAGTATACAATGGGGGGGGGGGGTCAGATATTAATACACAGATACATGTGGTATACAAGGGGGGGGGGGTCAGATATTAATGCACAGATACATGTAGTATACAATGGAGGGGGGGGTCAGGTATTAATACACAGATACATTTAGTATACAATGGAGGGGGGGGTCAGGTATTAATACACAGATACATGTAGTATACAATGGGGGGGGGGGGTCAGGTATTAATACACAGATACATGTAGTATACAATGGGGGGGGGGGCAGAGAACAGAATGATTGGGATTATCAGGGAAGAGTCGTTGTATATAGGGGAGAGATGTATAGATAAGGGGGAGGAGGGGTGCATTGGGAATAGGAAGGATATGGAAAGCTCCCGTATTACCCCCCCCCCGGTCTCGGTTTCTCTCTCACCTCTCCCGGTCTCGGCTCCTCTCCGGATTCTGGGAAGGAGGTGTCGCTGGGTGTCAGGGATCCCACTTCCTGTCTCTCCCGAGCTGACGTCACCAGCGTCACGTGATTATCCCAGCCGCCGATTCCAGGTGGAAAGCTTCGGGTCACATGACCAGTGCGGCGGTGGGAGGGGCGGAGTTCGCCCTGTATTCCGTATATTACCTCCGCAATGTACGACACAGAGCGCTCCTGGGGCACTACAAGTGTCAGCGTGCAATAATTCCATAGGAGGCTCTGCACTAACAAAGGGGCGCAGATAGGCACTAATTAATGTTCAATGGGCGAAGGTGATGTAAAGTAGGCGCTTACCTGGAGAAACTGCTAAGGCGCCAATTGGGAGCAGTGGAAAGCAAGATATTTATGGGTGACGATGATTATATTATTGGGTTTGTGACCCCCAAACAGTAAACGTCTTCTGTATCCCCCTCTGCACCATACACCATGGGGGGTGCAGGACTCACGCACACAGGACGTTTATTTTCCTCCCCCGGGCGCCGTCGCTCCCTATTTTGCATGTATTTGTGTGTGTGTTTGCTCATTTAGCGTTATTCCATTCTATTTGTAATTTGCCAGTATATAAATGTATTCTGGTCATTAGAATGTATTAACGCATTTGAATACACTTGCATTTTTTTTTTCTGCCCAAACACTTCTCTCCTGAATGCTCCGGAGGTGTTTTCTGCGTGTAATCATCTATGTGTGTACGGACACAGAACTACATGGAGGGGGGGTTAGAGGCGGAAAATAAAAAGCTTTGTAAGGGCCTCTGTCTGTCCTCTCTGATACATTATAACTATGTAGAGATCCTGAGATGAGGATATGGGGAAGCCCTGGCCCAGGTCATGCTGGTTACATTGTAACAGCCACCATTCTACTGGATTTGTAACTGCTGCATGATTACAGTTTTCCTGTCTGTCAGCATTTCACTACGTGCAGGCCCATCACTATGGATGACCTCCCACCACAGTAGTGCCCTCATTACATAAGAGATCTCCTCTTCACAGCAGAGGTCTCCTCATCACAGCAGAGATCCTCCCACCACAGCACAAGGCCCCCCTCATTACATAGGAGATCTCCTATTCACATCAGAGATCTCCTCAGCACATCAGAGGTCCCCTCATTACTTAAGAGATCTCCTCAGACATCCCCTCATTACATAAGAGATCTCCTCAGAGTTCCTCCCACTACAGCAGATGTCCCCTCATTACATAAGAGATCTCCTCAGATGTCCTCCCACTACAGCAGATGTCCCCTCATTACATAAGAGATCTCCTCAGATGTCCTCCCACTACAGCAGATGTCCCCTCATTACATAAGAGATCTCCTCAGAGGTCCTCCTACAACAGCAGATGTCCCCTCATTACATAAGAGATCTCATCAGGTGTCCCCTCATTACATAAGAGATCTCCTCAGAGGTCCTCCTACAACAGCAGATGTCCCCTCATTACATAAGAGATCTCATCAGATGTCCCCTCATTACATAAGAGATCTCCTCAGAGGTCCTCCTACAACAGCAGAAGTCCCCTCATTAAATAAGAGATCTCATCAGAGGTCCTCCCACTACAGCAGAAGTTCCCTCATTACATAAGAGATATCATGAGAGGTTCTCCTATCATAGCAGAAGTCCGCTCATTACATAAGAGATCTCCTCAGAGGTCCTCCCGACACAGCATATGTCCCCTCATTATATAAGAGATCTCATGAGAGGGCCTCCCACCACAGTAGAAGTCTCTCATTACATAAGAGATCTCCTACCACAGCAGACGTCCCCTCATTACATAAGAGATCTCCTCAGAGGTCCTCCCACCACAGCAGATGTCCCCTCATTACATAAGAGATCTCCTCAGAGGTCCTCCCACCACAGCAGATGTCCCCTCATTACATAAGAGATCTCCTCAGAGGTCCTCCCACCACAGCAAAGTCCCCTCATTACATAAGAGATCTCCTGAGAGGTCCTCCGACCACAGCAGATGTCCCCTCATTACATAAGAGATCTCAATCAGAGGTCCACCTACCACAGCAGATGTCCCCTCATTATATAAGAGATCTCCTCAGAGGTCCTCCCACCACAGCAGAAGTCCCCTCATTACATAAGAGATCTCCTCAGAGGTCCTCCCACCACAGCAGATGTCCCCTCATTACATAAGAGATCTCCTCAGAGGTCCTCCCACTACAGCAGATGTCCCCTCATTACATAAGAGATCTCATCAGAGGTCCACCTACCACAGCAGATGTCCCCTCATTACATAAGAGATCTCCTCAGAGGTCCTTCCACCACAGCAGAAGTCCCCTCATTACAAAAGAGATCTCTTCAGAGGTCCTCCCACCACAGCCAAAGTCCCCTCATTACATAAGAGATCTCATCAGAGGTTCTCCTATCATAGCAGAAGTCCCCTCATTACATAAGAGATCTCCTCAGAGGTTCTCCCGACACAGCAGAAGTCCCCTCATTACATAAGAGATCTCTTTAGAGGTCCTCCTACAACAGCAGATGTCCCCTCATTAAATAAGAGATCTCATCAGAGGTCCTCCCACTACAGCAGAAGTTCCCTCATTACATAAGAGATATCATGAGAGGTTCTCCTATCATAGCAGAAGTCCGCTCATTACATAAGAGATCTCCTCAGAGGTCCTCCCGACACAGCATATGTCCCCTCATTATATAAGAGATCTCATGAGAGGGCCTCCCACCACAGTAGAAGTCTCTCATTACATAAGAGATCTCCTACCACAGCAGACGTCCCCTCATTACATAAGAGATCTCCTCAGAGGTCCTCCCACCACAGCAGATGTCCCCTCATTACATAAGAGATCTCCTCAGAGGTCCTCCCACCACAGCAAAGTCCCCTCATTACATAAGAGATCTCCTGAGAGGTCCTCCGACCACAGCAAAGTCCCCTCATTACATAAGAGATCTCCTGAGAGGTCCTCCGACCACAGCAGATGTCCCCTCATTACATAAGAGATCTCAATCAGAGGTCCACCTACCACAGCAGATGTCCCCTCATTATATAAGAGATCTCCTCAGAGGTCCTCCCACCACAGCAGAAGTCCCCTCATTACATAAGAGATCTCCTCAGAGGTCCTCCCACCACAGCAGATGTCCCCTCATTACATAAGAGATCTCCTCAGAGGTCCTCCCACTACAGCAGATGTCCCCTCATTACATAAGAGATCTCATCAGAGGTCCACCTACCACAGCAGATGTCCCCTCATTACATAAGAGATCTCCTCAGAGGTCCTTCCACCACAGCAGAAGTCCCCTCATTACAAAAGAGATCTCTTCAGAGGTCCTCCCACCACAGCCAAAGTCCCCTCATTACATAAGAGATCTCCTCAGAGGTTCTCCTATCATAGCAGAAGTCCCCTCATTACATAAGAGATCTCCTCAGAGGTTCTCCCGACACAGCAGAAGTCCCCTCATTACATAAGAGATCTCCTCAGAGGTTCTCCCGACACAGCAGAAGTCCCCTCATTACATAAGAGATCTCTTTAGAGGTTCTCCTATCACAGCAGAAGTCCCCTCATTACATAAGAGATCTCCTCAGAGGTCCTCCTACCACAGCAGAAGTCCCCTCATTACATAAGAATGAGAGATTTATACACACTCGCTGCCCACTTTATTAGGTACACCTGTTAAATGCTTGATAACACAAATTGCTTATCAGCCAATCACATGGCAGCAACCCCATGCATTTCGGCATCTAGACATGGTGAAAATGACTTGCCGAAGTTCAAACCGAGCATCAGAATGGGGAAGAAAGGGGATTTATGTGACATGGCTATTGGTGCCAGACGGGCTGGTCAAATACTGCTGATCTACTGGGATTTTCACGCATAACCATCTCTTGGGTTTACAGTGAATGGTACAAAAAAAGATAAACTATTCAGTGAGTGGCAGTTGTGTGGATATAAATGCCTTGCCGATGTCAGAGGAGAATGAGTAGACTAGTTCTAGATGATAGAAAGGCAACAGTATCTCAAATAACCACTCATTGCAACCAAGATATGAAGAATACCATCTCTGAACGCCCCCCCCCAGCTTCATACACCCCTGCATCTCCATACAACCCCCCCCCAGCTTCATACACCCCTGCATCTCCATACAACCCCCCCCCAGCTTCATACACCCCTGCATCTCCATACAACCCCCCCAGCTTCATACACCCCTGCATCTCCATACAACCCCCCCAGCTTCATACACCCCTCCATCTCCATACCCCCCCAGCTTCATACACCCCTCCATCTCCATACACCCCCCCCAGCTTCATACACCCCTGCATCTCCATACAACCCCCCCCAGCTTCATACACCCCTCCATCTCCATACAACCCCCCCAGCTTCATACACCCCTCCATCTCCATACAACCCCCCCCCAGCTTCATACACCCCTCCATCTCCATACCCCCCCCAGCTTCATACACCCCTCCATCTCCATACCCCCCCCAGCTTCATACACCCCTCCATCTCCATACAACCCCCCCCCAGCTTCATACACCCCTCCATCTCCATACAACCCCCCCCCAGCTTCATACACCCCTCCATCTCCATACCCCCCCAGCTTCATACACCCCTCCATCTCCATACAACCCCCCCCCCAGCTTCATACACCCCTCCATCTCCATACCCCCCCCAGCTTCATACACCCCTCCATCTCCATACCCCCCCCAGCTTCATACACCCCTCCATCTCCATACAACCCCCCATCTCCATACCCCCCAGCTTCATACACCCCTCCATCTCCATACAACCCCCCCAGCTTCATACACCCCTCCATCTCCATACAACCCCCCCAGCTTCATACACCCCTCCATCTCCATATACCCCCCCAGCTTCATACACCCCTCCATCTCCATACAACCCCCCAGCCTCATACACCCCTCCATCTCCATATACCCTCCCAGCTTCATACACCCCTCCATCTCCATACAACCCCCCCAGCTTCATACACCCCTCCATCTCCATACAACCCCCCCAGCTTCATACACCCATCCATCTTCACACACACACCCCCCCAGCTCCATACACTCACCCCCTTGCAAGTTAGTATTAGATATAAACATCACAGACCTCAGATCAGAGCGGCTGTTGCAGAGTGGAGAGCTGCTGCCCGCCTCCTCTGTGTACAGGAAGGGGCGGGTTCAGTGCTCGTCTCCGCTCTCTGCATGGACACAGGCAGCTGGGGAGAGAGACCAGCTGCCGTGTGTGGAACTCGCGGGCGGCGTGCAGGAACGAAGCCACCTGCAAAGCCACGAGCATTACAGGACTCAGCCCTGATTCGCTGGGGACGATCCATCCCTTTAGGACTACAGTGTCCCCATCTTCTGATGGCTCCTTCCAGCAGAATAATGCACCATGTCACAAAGCTCCAATCATCTCAGCACTGCTTTCAACATGACAATGAAGTCACTGTACTCTAATGGCCTCCACACTCACCACATCTCATTCAATAGAGCACCTTTGGAATGTGGTGGAATAGGAAATTTGCATCATGAAGGTGCAGCCGGAAAATCTGCAGCAACTGTGTGATCCTATCATGTCACTATGGACCAAAATCTCTGAGGAATGTTTCCAACACCTTGTTGAATCTATTTCACGAAGAACTGAGGCAGTTCTGAAGGCAAAAGAGGGTTCAATCTGGTACTAGCAAGGTGTACTAATTAAGTGGTCGGTGAGTGTATATGCTACAGAGATAGGAAAAGGTTAAAGAAAACCTCTACTGAGTAACAGTTTGCGGTCATCCTGCTTAAAACTGCATTATTTTCTGAGTCACAGACTTAGAATCAGTGTATAGAGCTCAGGAATTCTAATGTGTGCTTGTTTTTGGTCAGCAAGTCAGATTATTTAAAGCAGACAGCCCAGAAACTAGAATTCAGGTGGTTACCTCCATGTTCCTTTTAGAATAAATTTATTTTAACATATATTCTAACCATTGGCATGTATATTCAGTTATAATAATCTTATATTTTGCAATTTTCTTTTCACCAGTGAGCTCCCCGGGATCTCTGGTCAACAATCCTGTCTTCACCTCCAGTCACAGCTCAGATTCTTCTCCTTAGCTTTGTTTTTTTTACAAGTAGTATCAGCTTAAAGCGTAACTCCACTTTTGTTGAGAAAAAAAACATTACCCTCTGGGTGATCTCTGTACATTACAGGAATGACAAACTTTGTTGCAGATTCCTTCTCTTTAGTATTCTGAAGAAATCAGTGTTTGTTTCTCTGTGCTAAATGGGTAAAATGGGAGTGGTTTCATAATTATCTCTCAGCTTTGGCAGTTGCAGGGCTCTAATGAGAAAAGCTGGTGGGCCTGCGTCCCTTTAGACGTGCTCCTATTGGGAATATCTCACCAAAAATGACATTTATGTTGCAGGGGATGCCAGAAATCTGACTCTTAGGCAGACTTCTAGAAAAATCAGTGAGCCAATCACACAAGCAGGAAATGATGTTTCTGGGGTGTGGTCAGTATTCATTCTGTGTACAGAACACCTCCAGGTGGCCATATTACATTGCATCTTCAGAAAATTACAACAGCTGTAGATTAAAAAGTAAAGGTCATTTTAATAAAATTCAATTACAATACGATTTGTGTCGCAATTGTATACACTATATTATTTTTTTCTTTATTTGCTGATTTTTTTTTTTTTTTCACCACGAAAGGGGAGTTTCCGTTTAAGCAACTCAAGGCAACCGTAACATTAATTAAATTAACCGCTAAAGCAATCTAGGAAACAATTCAACGGTGTCCGTATTTAAAAGCAATTTAGAATCCCAGATATGAAGTTTTATGATGTGTACCATAATTTCTTGCTGGCAGATTGAACAGGGCCCTTACAGAGCCCTTGGGTGTGTAAAAAAAAAAAAAAAAAGAAAGCTTTTACAGAACCTCTAAACAGTCCAGCAACCTCACCCACCCATATTATATATATAAAAAACATGAAAAAGCAAAACACATAGATCCCTGCATGCAACTTGCAAAATTCAGTTGTGGTGGATCAGGGCCATGAATAAGTACTGGAGATACTTTTGTTCTATTTTTGCTACCCAGTAACGTCAACTTCTATAGAGGAATAAAAGTCACCTGATTCATACTGACTTCAACTGGCCTCATAAGCTTGTTCACACTAGCTCTGACTCCATCCTGAATGAACAAAGGCATGAGAAATTTGAGTGCAACGTCACTGCAACTGGGAATCCTGACCTGCAAGAGTCACAGGTTTGGGACTAAATGATTTCAGAGTAAGTAGTCACCAGTGGCCAAAAGGATTTTTCAGTGGGAGGGATGTAAAAACAGACATTCTAGGCAGATGAAATGTAGTCTCGCCTGTATGTACCACAATGGTAATATATTTAATAATCTGACCAGAGTGTACATTTTTTTTTTTTTATGGGACCTAAATATACAGAACAGAGAAGCTAAATCAAAGACAAATTCACCTTCTTTAAAGGGAACATGCAAATATAGGAATGCTACAGTTGCACTTGGTGTGCAAAAAGATTTTAATTTTATATTTTGTCAAGGTCATGATTTTGCACTGTGAAGTGAAGATCAGGATGTTGGCCCTGGATCCTACAGTTTAAAAACCAAGTCCGCAATGAGGATGGTCACCTGCATATCCATGGTGCCGCACTGAGCTGCTCTCCATTTGGTCACAGGTAACCTCCAGGTTCTGTCAGCGCACCAGGCTTTGAAAAGAAGCAAATTCACAACACTGCAGATCCAACTGCTGAAATACAAAAAAATGGATTTTTGTAAAATCTTACCGTAAAATCCTTTTCTCTTAGCTCATTGACAGACGTAGTCCTCGGTGATACACCACCTTCGGGTTATGTTGCCTCCACAGGAGCAGGACTAGACAGGAAATTAAAAAGCTCTGGCCACACCCTAGGGGCAGTCCCAGAGGGTATATCCTCTCTCTCTCTCTCTCTGCCTCAGCAAATCAGTTATGTGAAAAAGCAGTCTTTAGAGATTTTAACCCAACCCAACTCAAAAACAGAGGGGCGGGGACTACGTCTGTCAATGAGCTAAGAGAAAAGGATTTTACGGTAAGATTTTACAAAAATCCATTTTTCTCTAGCGCTCATTGACAGACGTAGTCCTCGGTGATACACCACCTTCGGGACGTCCCAGAGCAGTATCACAAATGAGGGGTGGGAAAATGGAAATCAAATCCCAATCTAGAAGGCCCAACCGGTGCCAACTAGAAGTTTACAATGCTCATCCTTAATGATGAGACTCAACAAAAAAGAGAAAAATTTTTTTTTTTCAAACAGAAAAAAACCCTCGAGGTAGACCACCGGTCTCCTCAAATTGCGGCCTGCAAAACCTTGCGGCCAAATGAGGCATCCGCCGATGCCGTCACATCAATTTTATAGAATTTTGTAAAGGTATGTACCGACGACCAGGTGGCCGCCTTACATACCTGGACCACTGACGCCTGATGGCGAAAGGCCCAGGTAGTACTGAGCGCTCGAGTGGAGTGCGCCCTAACAGGGAACGGAGGACTCTGACCCTTAATAGAATAAGCCTGTACCACCGTTTGTCTAATCCATTTGGCAATGGTCGCGGCAGATGCAGGCAAACCCTTTCTGGGGCCATCCGTGATCACAAAAAGTGAATCCGTCTTACGGAATGATTCCGTAGCTTTCAGGTATACCCTGATTGCCCGAACCACATCTAAGGAATGCAACGCATGTTCCCGATGATGCTTGGGCTGAGGACACAAGGAAGGTAGTACAATATCTTCATTCAGATGAAAATCTGAAACCACCTTAGGAAGAAAAGATGGCTTAGGATGAAGTACTACCTTATCCCTATGAATCACTAGGTATGGGGACTGGCATGATAATGCAGCCAGTTCTGACACCCTGCGAGCAGAAGTAATAGCCACCAAGAAGGCCACCTTCTGGGATAAAGTAAGCAAGGGAATCTCCCTGATGTTTTCAAAGGGAGGTTTCTGTAGAACCGACAAAACCAAATTAAGATCCCAGGGCGGTAAGGGCGCGCGGACTGGAGGAGCCAGGTGCCGCACCCCCTGGATGAAATTCCGCACCAAGGACTTGGTAGCTAAAGGTTTCTGAAAGAAGATTGCTAATGCTGAAACTTGACCCTTGATGGTGCTCAAGGCTAGCTTCTGCTCAACCCCTTGTTGCAAAAAGGCCAATATTCGAGTCACCGAATAGGTACGTGGAGGAAATCCTAAAGATTCGCACCACGCAATATAAGTCTTCCATGTGTGATAATAGACCTTGCTGGAAGTCGATTTCCTTGCTTTAATAAGGGTAGGAATGACTGAAGTAGACAAACCTCTGTCCTTCAGTACTTGGGTCTCAATGGCCAGGCCATTAAACCCAGCGACTGTAAAGCATGATGGTAAATTGGTCCTTGAGACCACAGACACTCCCTGAGACGAAGTTCCCACGGAACGTCTGCGACTAGCATGTCCAAGTCGGCCAGGCCGGCTTGAGGAGGCCAGCCTAGAATTTCTAGGACCACTGGCGCTGATAGAATCTGAACCAGGCGTCCCTAGAGGTATCTGGCCCCGACCATCCGAGAAAGTCTGGTCGTTTTCTGTTCCCACACATTTATCAGATACCGGATTGATATCAGGAAGGGTGATCTTTTCTGGTTGAACCTCAGGGACCGAAGTCACCCGACTAGAGGCTACTTGGCCTATCTGGTCAACCAGATCCGATTCCTGTGAGGTATAGGGACTAATCTTAGGAAAAGGTAAAGGAAAAGATCTATTCAGGGAACGGTAACTACCGCTTCCTGTAGTACTTAAATGTTGGAAGGGAAGAATCGCACCGGTAGTAGTGGTTGAAGCTCGATCTAATGTCCTGAATACCGGTGAAAACGTCCCCCCACCCTGAAACCGGGTGGGGGCGCACCTTCAGGCTGTGTACTCCTTTGCTTCGGGTTTGGCTGGGTTGGTCCTCTGCTTGTCCGACCAGCCCTTCTTGAACCCTCCTGGAGGAGTCTTGCCTTTCCCGCTAGTACCAGCCGGGCGCCCTTTATGGGCGGTAAAGAAAGGTCCTCGCTTGTTGCGAGGTCCCTTAGCTTTAGCAGCCTGTGGCAAAAAAGTGCTCTTGCCCCCAGTGGCATCCTTGATGATTTCATCTAGGTTGGCCCCAAATAGACGATTCCCCTGAAAAGGGAGATTTGTCAAGGTCTTTTTGGAACCTAGGTCAGCTGACCAGCATTTTAACCACAGCACACGTCTGAGGATCACCGCTGACATAGATGCATGCCCTAATAAGGGAGTAGTGTCCAAAGCTGCGTCACAGATAAACTGTAGCCCTTGTATAATCTGTTCCATCAAATCAGATGTCTCCTGGGGAATATCTTTTCCCCTAAGGTCTTGGCGTACCATTTTCACCCATTCCGTAAGTGTCTGGGAAACTAGACCAATAACAATTACTGGTCTAAATGCTGACCCTATCAGAGAGAAGATGGTGCGGGACTCTGCTTCCATCTTTCGATCCACCGGATCCTTAAAGGACGAAGTGTCCTCCACTGGGATAACCGTGGCTTTATTCAGCCTGGAAATAGGTGGATCCACCACTGGTGGTACCGTCCATTTCTTAATGATGGATTCCTCAAACGGAAAGCGTCTAGCAATACGCTTGGAAATAGTAAAGGTACGTTTAGAATGCTCCCATTCTCCTTTAATCTGATTACCGAAACATTTGGGTACAGGAAAAACCTTCACCGTTTTGATGGGCTTATTAGTACCAAAAGGAATCTCTGTTTCAGTTGCCTCTGCCGGTAAAGCCTCAAGTTTTAAGGTTTCCTGCACTGCCACAACTAGTGCGTCCACCAATGCTTCTTCCTGAATTATAGCGGGAGAAGAAACGTCCTCCTCACTGTCTGAGGGGGCTTTACCTGGGATAACAGCCTTTGCAGAGGAACCTGCAACTGCAGTGACCATCTCTGAATCAGAGTCAGAGGTGTCAGATAGTATAGGGGTAGGCGGGGGTCGCTTCCTTGACCCCCGTCCCTGACAGGCCGCCTCCACCCGAGCCACCATAGACTCCAAAATTGCTGTAAATGACTCTACACTCTGTGCACCGGCGGGTCCCATGGCCCCCTCGAGGGAAACAGGTGGGGGAATATGTGTGGCAGGGTCCATGATAATTCCAGTCACTTCCTGGATAATATAATTCAAAAATAAAAAACTTTTTTTTTTTTTTTTTCCCGACCCCCAGCGCCACAAAAAGCCCCTTAGTGTTACCTGCTAGGGATCCCTATCGATCGAGAGAGAGAGAGCGATAGACCCCCAGGCTCACCACTTGATGCTCAGAGTTTAACTGCAACAGGTTACAGCGCTGTCTTGACAAACAGGAAGTCTTTTGGCTGGCTGCCCAGGAAGAAAGGAGGCGGCTCCGCCCCTCTGCACGCCTTCCGGTGCCTCCCCTAGCTCCACGAGGTGTTTGGATCACCTCAAACATGGCTGCCCCCATGCTGGAGACACGAGGCTACGCCAAAATGGCGGCTCGTGCGATCCAGCAAAAAAAAATGGCGGCGGCCTGTACTGAATAGCGGTGTGCTGCAGGGCACACAACACTCTCTCTGCATGGGGATTTGGCGTGGTTGGCGGTACCGGCCCTGGCGGACCGCATGGCTATTCGGGAGGCCTGCTAATAGCTGGAGATCTGATTAGGAAGGCAGTCTACATGTCCGTGGCTTCTGACTGGTAGGTAGCTTATTCTTATCACTGTAAGATTCCCAGAATGCCACAGATTATAATCTTTTTAACATGTATACAATTAGATTGTTAGCTCCCAAACCAAGCCTCCTGGCTTTTTGCACATAAAATCACACTCAAAGTAGGAGGATCTGTGTCATTTATAGGATAGAGAGGGACTCTATCTTACCATACAGAGAGGGGCCCGCGTTCACCACAAGACCCGTCAGGGGAAAAGGGGGAACATACTACTCACCATACCGGAACCAGGCGGGCACCAACTCCTGACAGTACCCCTCTCCACCAGGGCGGGAGGGCTGTCGACCGATATGGACGCCGTGACTCATGGTTTTTGGCGTTTCAGCGAGACGTTTAACTCGCGGGGTCAGTCCTTTAATGGGACTTTGTCGCGGCCGACCCAGCGCAGAGCTATGGCCTGCACGCGCTCGTAGGCTGAACTGGGGTGACCACCGGATCTCAACATCCAGCCCGTCGCCCAGTTCAGCTTTCTTGCTTGAAGATCTCACAGGAACACTGGAGAAAAAAAGCTGTCTAAAAAATCCTTTAAGAAAAAAATCTTGCCAGGACCTAAGATCCCAGCAAGGTATCTAGGTCCTTACTCCTAACTAGACAGAAAATAACTGATTTGCTGAGGCAGAGAGAGAGAGGATATACCCTCTGGGACTGCCCCTAGGGTGTGGCCAGAGCTTTTTAATTTCCTGTCTAGTCCTGCTCCTGTGGAGGCAACATAACCCGAAGGTGGTGTATCACCAAGGACTACGTCTGTCAATGAGCGCTAGAGAAAAGTTATTTCTTCCAGAGGCCATGGAGACACTTCACCCTATGTCCCTCCATGGTTAAAGCGCAGCCAAATTAAAGAACAGAAATCAGCCCAAGGGACACAACTCACAATCAGTATGTGTCCCTTGTGCCGCTGCCTCTACTTTTAAAGGCTGTTTACACCTGTGTGTTAAAATGCGGTACGCATTTTTAGTGCATTGCATTATTTAAATTTAACACAACACAAATGCATTTTACATGCATTTTCATCCCTGGTCACCCGGGAAAAAATTGATGCAACTCAAACACACTTAAACAAGTAGTGCATTTTTTAAACAGGGCACTAGAGATGCAGCAAGTAGGACTATTAAAAAATACAGCACACTGTATAATAGGGCAGCGCACAGACGTGAACATTTCGTTAGGATTTAAAGAGAGCTATTTTTCATGCACTTTTGCCTGCTGGGACGGCGTATTTTAGTTTGGCAAAAATGCATCAGTGTAAATAGGGACTTAGGTGAAATCATCCTCCGTCCATGTACCTCTCTGTTATCTTCCATCGTAGCAAGAGTTAATAGTACTAGAGCAGTGGTCCTCAACTCCGGTCCTCAGGGCCCACTAACAGGCCAGATTTTAAGTATTACCTTGGGGAGATGCAGACTAGAGTACTGAAATCACTGAGCAGCAAATTATATCACCTGGGATGTATTTCAGTCATCTTGCAAACCTGGCCTGTTAGTGGGCCCTGTAGGCCAGGGTTGAGGACCACTGTACTAGAGGACTGGCATCAAGAAAGCCTGACTATGCCCGTCCAGCTGCTCCATTCAGAGAAGCTGTACATGGGTCAGAAGAGTATTTCACCTAAAAAGAAGAGGCATCAGCATAATGGTCACATCCTAGTATGTTATGTTCATTGTGCTGATTTTTCTGTTTATTTTGGCTGCATCTAGGCTTTAAGTCCCAGTGGGGAGTGAAATGTGTCACATTTAAAGCAGAACTGAATGCATTTTCCTATAGCTAATAAGCAGGCAAGCTATTTATTGCAGAAAAGACATGCAATGTCTCTACTGCAATAAAATACACCCACCTGCCTGCTCACAGCATTCTGTGGCACGTTAACATAGTTGTGCATGCGCAAGCTCAACTTATATTGCTGGTAGAGTCCGTGTGTCGAGATGAATGACTCCTGCACATGCATAGGTGTTAGGACATACCGCATTGGCTAATGAAGATGGTGGAAGACCGGCACTCGCGGACAAGATGCAGGGACCGGAGAGGGACACTTCACAGATATTGGACAATAGAGAGAAGGGGAGTATAGTGACTTTATTCAACCTCACCTATTATGTAACTATGTAAGAACTAAAGACAATAGTCCATCCAGTTCAACCTGTGTAGGTGTGTGTGGCCGTAATCATCTCACATACCCCTGAATGTTCTGATCCTTGAGATGTACGTCTAAGAGTCTTTTGAAAGCCACCATACTTCCCGCAGAAACCACCTCTTGTGGTAGAGAATGCCACAATCTTGTAGCCCTAACAGTATAGAACCCTGAGGTTAATGCGCTTCTCCTCTAATCGCATTGTATGCCCTCGAGTCCTCATGCAATCCCTTCCACTTAATAGCTATTTTTCTATGCTGAGATCACCATTGAGATATTTATAAATTGCTATCATGTCCCCTCTCAGGCGTCTCTTCTCCAGGGAGAATAAATCAAGCGATTGCAGACGCTCTTCATAATTAAGGTCCTCCAATCCCCTAGTTAGTTTAGTTGCCCCTCTCTGGACTCTCTCCAGCTCCAACACATCCCTCCTGAGGACTGGTGACCAGAACTGGACAGAATACTCCAGATGCGGTCGGACCAGAGTTTTATAAAGTGGAAGGATTATAGTCTTATCTCTGGAATACATCCCTTTCTTTATGCATGCTAATATTCTGCCTGCTTTGGCAGCTGCCGCTTGACATTGCATGCTATTGTCTAATCTATCATCAACCAAGACTCCCAGATCTTTCTCCATTTTTGATTCTCCCAAGGGTTCCCCCCCTAAAGTGTATTGTGCTTTTATGTTTTTAGTCCCCAAGTGCAAAACCTTACACTTCTCCACATTAAACCTCATTTGCCATGTCGTTGCCCACTGTTATTTTGTCCAGGTCATTCTTTAGGATATCTGCTTCATGCTGTGCAGTTATTGCCCTGCCCAATTTTGTGTCATCTGCAATTTCTGCTTTAATCTACAAAAGAAAAAAAGTGTGCGCCTCCCTATTTCAGATTGAAGCCTGTAATGACAGAGACCATGTTTACTAATCATACCATTGAATGTTAATCGTGAGTTTCAGAAACAATGGACAATATGATTTCAGACTAGGCTGGTCTGATCTTTATGAAGGGGGACCAACAGTGTTCACCTCAGAGGTTTTAGGATTTAACGTGACCCAATTAACCCACAATGCTGCAATAACATTTTAGATCTGGGGCAATACAATAAGCCGATTCTGCTGTTTAAATTTTTTGCACAAAGAAGCATTAGTTCTGCAATGTTTTTTTTTTATTGGCAGTGGAAAATGCTTCAGTATTTTATTGAAAGAAAGCAATAAATAATACTGTGATAAAAATAGTCCAAAAAGTACATAGACTGTACATATATTGTTACATAATCAGCAAGTACACAAACAGGATTAGAAAAAAAATGTAACAAGGAATCCAAATTTATACATGAAAAGTAAAAGCAGAAACAATAACAGACATGGTTTACATAACGTCACCTGCAATAAATAATACATCTTGATTTGAAACAGAACTGATTCAGTCATCAGTTTTTTTTTCTGAACAATACAATGAAGGAGGAAAAAAATAATCAACAGGACCATAAACGAACATGTCCTGATCATTTCCTTCAGGTACAAATTAATAATAAACACGAAACGCAAAAAGATAAGGCCTTTTGTATAAAACCAGCTGCATCGTGGCAGCCTAAAAACATCTCCTTAAAGAGCTGTGATTGGTCCCAGAACTGTAGCAAGGGCCTGCATCATATCGTACAATGTCCAAAAGGCCCAGCAACCTAGTTCAGAAAAATTTAGAAAAAAAGGATAGATCCTTTTATTCAATTAGAAAATGCTGTCTATGGCTTTTCTTAATGTTTTTTAATATCATCCAACAGAAAACCGTTAGCCAAATCAAATTAAAAAAAGAAAAAATGATTGTATATCCCCAAATAAAGGAATACTGAACCTAAAACACAAAGCTGCACTGGGTGAAAGGAAAAAAAATATTGTCACATACTTTAGCAGGACTTAAAATATATTACACTGTAATGTTAAAAAAAATGGTAAAAATGGGAGGAGGAAGCAGCTATCAGTGACTGCTCCCCCAAAATCAGTTACTTTCAAACTTCTAGCTCCTTTACACGTTTTGGGAAATGTCATTGATATTTTCTTTTTTTTTGTAAGCAGAATTGTGTTTTAGGTTTATTAATCCTTTAACTTCCAAGTCTAACCAGGTTAAAAAAAAACATTAAGGAGCAACCCCATCCAAAACAGATTTCTTAGTTTTGGGTGAACGGAGACAAGGCCTGACTCCCATGTCCAGTCTTTACTGCGGTCTGAGATCCTGGTAACAATACCCAACCTCAGTCTGGGTTTTTGGTGGAACCAGCAAAGTTATCAGTCTTTACATCTCTATAGAGTTAGAGCCGGTTCAGTGGGGCGACCAGCTCGCCTGACAAGTCGCCGCGGGTCGCCTGACAAGTCGCCGCGGGTCGCCTGCCATAGATTAGCACAGGACCCGTTCTAATAGGAGCGACACAAGTCGCTCTGACTTAGAAAAAGGGTCCTGAGCTTCTTTGGGGCGACCTGGAGCGACCTGCATTGACTTCAATGATATGAAGTCCGTGCCGGACGCTCCGAGGTCGCGGTGCGAGCTGCGCACCGTGACTTCACAGGTTGTCCCGGCAAGTCAGGTCGCTGCTATGTGAACCGGCTCTTACATACAAGGGAAAATAAATATTTATGGCCCTGTAGTGGCTTCTCCATAGCAATTCTGGCACAAATACAAAATAAAATACAGATAGTTCGTAACTTAAGTGGAGCTATTCAAGACCAACTTTCTTTAGGCGTACCGAGAAAAACTGGCCGACAGATTTTGTGAAAGTGTCTTGCGTGCATTACAAAAAGTGGCTCAGCATACGTCAAATTAAAGTACAAGTTTCGTACAGGTACTTGGATTTGGCGCATTCTGCACCACTTTAGAACACGAGAGACACTTTCGCAAAATTTGCCGATGTGAGCCTTTATGAATTGCAGGGACTTTTGTCAGCCAATGAGTAAATGTTTCTCCATGGGAACATAAGACATTTACTCTGGCTGACAACAGTCCCTTGTATTCATAAAGACTGGCAGAGACAGATTTTTGCAAAAGTGTCTCATGTTCTAAAAATGGTGCAGAATGCACCAAATTCATGTACCCGTCTAGAACTTCTACTTTAACTTGGGGAATGCTGCTCCACTTTTTAGGATGCATGCAAGACCCTTTCACTAAATCCGTCTAAGACCATTTTTCTCTCTGTATGCCTAAAGAGTTTTTATGAACTGTCTGCATTCTATTTTGAATTTGGTGAATTCATTGCTCCACAAATTAAAAGTGGTGCATTTTAGAACTACGAGAATTTGGTGCACAGGTCACTAACAGGACCAAGTGTTTCGCAAATGCTTCATGAATCTGGCGCACTACATTACCAAGAGGGATTAATGCCAGAAAAGTGGCACAGCAGCTTTATTGAATTCTCCCCAGTAACTAGGGTAGAAAGACTATCTCAGCCTGTCGCAGTAAAGGCAGAACACTGCTATACTCTCCACCCAAAACTAGGAGTAGGTGGAGTTGCAATACTGTGATTTTGACTTGGTAAATGTATTCTAAGGATTGTTTAAGGATGGGAAGATCTGCAACATTATACCAGGTAATACAACTGACAAAATACACATTTTGATGTTCTAAGACTGTACAAATACAATTAAAAATACAAATCTTTCTCAGTCAGGTTGGTTATGAAATATACCCATAAATTACAATGCTAGAATCATTTACAAAGCCCCCTGGTGACCGGCAGGGACTAACTGGAGTTACAGTACATTCAAAAGGGAAGAGTGGGTATGGGTAAAAAAAAAAAACAAAAAACCACAAACATAAGGATGAACAAGGATACAAAGGACTGAACGTACATGGAAAATTAGCTACATAAAAGTTATCTTTTTTTCTTCTTCTCTTTGTCACAGAGGTGAACAGAAATAACAAACGGTAAAATTCTAAAATATCTGTTCTATCTATAATTTTTTACTTGATAATTAAAAACTCTGTATTAAAATATTTCAAAGTGTCTGAACAGCGCGATTCGTACAGGGAAGCCGGCCAGGTCTGGAAATGTAGAATCAAGATGAATTCACGTGTTGCATATTCATCTGTAGAAGTAATGTGGATAAACTGCAAGGAGGAAGAAAACAAATGAGTACATTCAGAAGGAATGATTTAAAGGATATTTCCTTGAGTGAAAGTGTATGTCCAGCCAAAACAGTTTTAGGTTTAGATAGTATTGGGAAGGATAAGAACCCCTGTGGGGCTCTTACTGCTTTTCGGGGCTTTGTTTTCTCCAATCTGCTGACAAAGTTTTACCAGAAAGGAAATTAGGGGAATTCTCAAATGGCAACACAGACAGAAGGCTTTGGAAAGGCAAATCTGGATAGCTGCTATGTAGACACCAGCTCAAGCAACAACGTAATGAGAAATCTTGACTGAAGTTGGAGAGAATCCAATGGGAAGAAAAAAAAAATAAATAAAAATGACTAGGAAAGATAGGTTAGACTTTTCCAAAGAGAGCTGGAGAAAATGTGTCCACTCTCCTAGGACAGAAGTAAAACACTGAAGCATGATGGGTGGAGGAAGGGCATCTCGGACTGGCCTTGTCTTTTTTTGTTTGCCAGTGTCCAATCCTCCTGTATGCTGCAGTTAACCCGACCATATCAGAATTCCTGTGTCCCTCAACAGAGGAGAAAGAAAATGATTTTCCTTAGTGAAGTAGGGGAAAGGCTGTATTTTTTTTTCGTAATAGGCAATGACCAGTATGATTGTTTGATGTTGTAAGAGGCGAGGGTGCAGCTGCTCTCTTTTTCGGTTTATTTTGTTTTAAGTATTTGAACGTCTTTTGATTAAATAAAAAGATTGGGAAAAAAAAAGGAGGGGGAAGGCTACAAGTTCTGTCAGATGTTTATTTCTGTCTGTGTTCCTGTTGCGGGTTTTCCCTCACTTCCTGTCTGGTGAAACCAATTTGTAGCAGAACAGGAAGTGAAGGTAAATCTTTTTAACTGAGCCCCGGATAGCAGTAAAAACCGACAGTTCTAATCTTTACCCATTATATTCACAACATGGAAACGTTTTTGGTTTGACATGCACTTCAAGAACTATTATTTATTCCTTCCCAAATGAAATAGATCGTAAAGAGGAAACCAGAGGCTGCCCGATTCTCACACAGTTGAGCATTGCAATCTTACATTTATCTTCAGCCCCTCCTACAGGTAAATAGAAGATTGCAGCCCCCACAATGATTCCACTATGTTACTAAGGAAAGCCCTGCTGCTTGAGCCAAAACCCACTTGCCCCCCATCCTGTTTGGAGATAAATCATCAGTGGCCAAAATGCAGACTTTCAATGGGTAGCCCTTCACCTCAAAGTCAGGGTAATGGAGCACCTTGTATTTAAAACCAGGCTCGGTGCAGAGTATACTAGAGGCTCTCTTGAACAGCAAATATATTACTAGGCAACCTGTTGATAAACACCAATTAAAGGATCACCTTCCAATATATAGGGACTTTTTAGACAGCATACAATATATGGTGCCTCAAAAGTCCCAATATATTGGAAGGTGATCCTCCAATTGGTGTTTCTAGATTTTCTGGGATGTGGCACTATATGCCTATCCCCTGAGAGGTGGTAACTATAGGCATTGTATATGGTTTGCCTATTAACATTTAAAATGGTTCATGGGATCACTTAACGTGGCACTTTACCCATAACAACTTAATAAAAAAAAAAATTTTCTTTAGCAAGAAACGTACATGTCATATTTGTAATTATGCTACCAAAATGAGTGTGTGCTGTAAATTGCCTCCAGCATTGTTCTTGTTCCTTCTTGCTGGAGGCTGCAATTCTGCTGAAGCCCAGAGCTCCTGAACAGCAGTTAATCTTTAGGCTGTCAGCAGATTGGCCTCTACAAATTCGGCACAATGCCTAAAAATAGAGAGCAACTGATAAATAGAATAGGCACTTACAATTGGGAAAATTATTATTTGATCCCCTGCAGATTTTGTAAGTTTTCCCACTTACAAAGAAATGAAGAGTCTATAATTTTTATCATAGGTTTATTTTAAATCATAGAGACAGAATATCAATCAAAAACCCAGAAAACAGATGATACAAATGTTATAAATTGAGTTCCAGTTCAGTGAGTAAAATAAATATTTGATCCCCTACCAATCAACAATAATTCTGGCGCCCACAGACTGGCTACAGTATGTGCTCATGTGGTACACACAAGTCTTTTTCAGCTGGAAGGCTGAATATATGTAATGGGTGTGCTGGAGGATCTATTGATGCTGGCTGCTGGGGGATCCATTTTTGTGTGCAGGGGTCTATTGCTTGCTGGTGGGGGTCCTATGTTGCTGGGGGGTCAATTCTTGAGAGAGAGGTCTACTAATGCTGGGGTGGTAGTTTGTTGCGGGGGGGGGGGGGTTAATTTGCTGTTCACTGCAGGGTATCTGTTGTACTGTCTTTGTTATCATTAAATTCCACACAAATTACTTAGTACCGCAAGTACTGTATTCTCTAAAAGGGGCAGTACTGGGAGTGGATAGGGGGTGGAACCAAGGGATGGTGCTCAGAGCTAGAGGTCAGAGAGACAAAGGTTGAATGAGAAGGGGGTGTGTTACTGTACCTGTTCTCTGAGAAAAAAAAGCCCTGGGTAAACAGATTAGTCCTGTCAATTTAAGAAGGTGCTCCTAACAAAAAACTCGCTATGTGTATAAAAGACACCTGTCGGCAGAATCTCCTTCCATTCAAGCCTCACCATCATGGACAAGACCAAAGAGCTGTCAAAGGACAACAGGGACAAGATTGTAGACCCGCACAAGGCTGAAATGGGCTACAAGACCAAGGAGACAACTGTGGGAGCTATTAAGTGCAAATGGAAGAAAAATTGATTTTTGTAAAATCCTTTTCTCTTAAGCTCATTGACAGACACAGTCCTCTTTGATTAATATCAAATTGGGTTATACTGCCCTCTACAGGAGTAGGACACTAGGCAGAAGAAAACGTTCTGGCCCCACCTTAGGGGCAGTCCCAGAGGGTATATCCTCTCTCTCTCTGCTACAGGATGTCAGTTATGTCACAAAGCAGTGTCAGAGAATTTAGCCCAACCCAACTCAAAAATAGAGGGGCGGGTACTGCGTCTGTCAATGAGCTTAAGAGAAAAGGATTTTACGGTAAGTTCTTACAAAAATCAATTTTTCTCTGTCGCTCATTGACAGACGCAGTCCTCTTTGATTAATATCAAATTGGGACGTCCCAAAGCAGTGCCACAAATGAGGGGTGGGATTAACGGAAATCAAAATCCAATCCAGAAGGCCCAACCGGTGCCAACTAGAAGTCTTAAAGGCTCATCAGACAAAAGGATGAGACTCAACTGAAAACCCAACAGAAAAAAACCCTCGAGGTAGACCACCGGTCTCCTCAAACAGCGGCCTGCAGAACCTTGCGGCCAAAAGAGGCATCCGCCGATGCCATCACATCAACCTTATAAAATTTTGCAAAGGTATGCACCGACGACCATGTAGCTGCCTTGCAAACCTGAAGCACTGACGCCTGATGGCGAAAGGCCCATGAAGCACTAAGCGCCCCGAGTGGAGTGCGCCTTAACAGGGAACGGAGGCTCCCGACCCTTAATAGAATAAGCCTGTACCACCGTCTGTCTGATCCATTTGGAGATAGTCGCGGCAGATACAGGCAACCCCTTCTTAGGGCCATCCGTGATCACAAAAAGTGAATCCGTCTTACGAAATGAATCCGTAGCATACAAGTATACCCTGATCGCCCGAACCACATCCAAGGAATGCAACGCGAATTCCCGAGGATGACTGGGCTTAGGACACAGGGAAGGCAATACAATGTCCTCATTCAAATGAAACTCTGAAACCACCTTAGGAAGGAAGGATGGATTCGAACGAAGAACAACCTCATCCCTATGAACCACCAGATATGGGGAACGACCGGATAATGCGGCCAGTTCTGACACCCTGCGTGCAGAAGTGATAGCCACCAAGAAGGCCACCTTCTGGGATAAAGTAAGCAAGGGAATCTCCCTGATATTTTCAAAGGGAGGTTTCTGAAGAACCGACAGCCAAATCACACTATCAAGAGGGAGATCTGTGAAACATGTCATAGGATAGAGGGGGAACCCTAGGATCAAGAGGGTCCGACCATCCACAGAGGGGCCTGTATCCACCAAAACCCGACAGGGGAGAGGGGGATCATTCTACTCACCATACCGGAACCGGCGGGCACCCACTCCTAACAGAACCCCCCTCTAACGAAGTGGGGGGCTGTCGACCAATACAGACGCCGTGACTCAGTTTCCGACTGGTCGTAGGTGTCCTGGCGAGACGTTTAACTTGCAGGGCCAGTCCCCGTCCAGCGGGACTATGTCGCAGGCCGACCCAGCGCGGAGCTAGGGCCTGCACACGCTCGTAAGCTGACTGGGGTGACCACTGGATCTCAACATCCAGCCCGTCGCCCAGCTCCAGCATAATTGTTTAAATGTGTGGCGGCCGATCCAGCGCGAAGCTGGAATCTGCACGCGCTTGTAGGCCGGCTGGGGTGACCACTGGACCTCAATATCCAGCCCGTCGCCCAGATCCGGCATATTTGCTTGAAGATCTCACAGGAATAACTGGAGAAAAAAAAGCTAACTAAAAAGAATTTATCTAAAAAATCTTGCCAGGACCAAAGATCCCAGCAAGGAACTTAGGTCCTTACTCCTGACTAGACAGAAAAAAACTGATATCCTGTAGCAGAGAGAGAGAGAGGATATACCCTCTGGGACTGCCCCTAAGGTGGGGCCAGAACGTTTTTTCTGCCTAGTGTCCTACTCCTGTAGAGGGCAGTATAACCCAATTTGATATTAATCAAAGAGGACTGCGTCTGTCAATGAGCGACAGAGAAATACAAAATAATCATCAATCACCCTCGGTCTGGAGCTTCATACAATATTTTGCCTTAGGAGGCAAGGAAGATCATAAGTAAAGTGAGGGATCAGCCCAGAACTACACAGGAGGAGCTTGTGAATGATCTCAAGGTAGTTGGGACCACAGTTACCAAACCATTGGTAATACAATACACCGCCATAGGTCAAAATCCTGCAGCGCCCACAAGGTCCCCCTCCTCAAGAAGGCACATGTACAGACTTATCTGAAGTCTGCCAAAGAACATCTAAATCATTCAGAGAAGGATTGGGAGAAAGTGCTGTGGTCAGATGAGACCAAAATTGCGCTCTTTGGCATTAACTCAACTCACCGTGTTTGGAGGAGGAAAAACACCGACTATGACCCTAAGAACACCACTCCTACAGTCAAGCCTGGAGGTGGAAACATTATGCTTTAGGGCTGTTTCTCTACTAAAGGTACAAGCTGACTTTTCAATAATGAGGGGCCACGTAATCTTGGATGAGAACTTTCTTCCCTCAGCCAGAACACTGAAGATGGGTCATGGATGGGTCTTCCAGCATGACAATGACCCAAAACATATCGCCAAGGCTACAAAGGAGTGGCTCCAGAAGAAGGACATTAAGGTCGTGAAGTGGCCTAGCCACTCTCCAGACCTTAATCCTTAATGGAGAGAGCTAAAGCCTCGAGTTGCCAAGCGACAGCCAAGAAACCCTAAGGATTTAGAGAAGATCTGTAAAGAAGAGTTGACCAAAATTCTTCCTGGGATGTGTGCAAACCTGGTAATCAACTACAAGAAATGTCTTACTTCTGTGCTCGACCAACACGGGTTCTTCCACTAAGTCATGTTTTGCTTGAAGATCAAATACTTTTTACACTCACTGAACTGCAACTATATTTATAATATTTGTATCATGCGTTTTTTTTTTTCTGCATTTTTGGATGATAGTCTATCTCTATCATTTAAAATACACCTATGATAAAAATTATAGACCCTTCATTTTTTTTTGTAAGTGGGCAAACTTACAAAATCTGCAGGGAATCAAAACATTTTTCCCCCCCCCCACTGTATTTTTAATGTTTTACATCGCTATACCTGCAAAAGGGGCCACCTGAAGTGATCTAGGAGGCCTTAAATTTTCTGACTAAAGTTCCGCTTTAAAGAAAAAGGATAGGAATGTGCATTTATAAAAACACAAGGGTGAAAGGGGGTGTATAGATTTACTAAAACTGAAGCATGCCAATCAGCCTAATTTTCAAAGCATAACAAGCGGACGTTGGAAGCCAAGTTGTTGTCATGCACGTCGTTTCCAGTTTTAGTAGATCCCCCCCCCCCCCCCCCCAAATATATACAATTTTTCTACCTCCTTGTATATGGATACCACAAACTATACCTTGAATTATATGGAATGTAGGCCAAAACTCACCAACAGACAACGTTAGCAGGAGTATGTCCTAATAGTAGCTGAATCCAGTCTTTGTATTCCAGACACATTGCCTATTAATAATCACAAAAAACATGCAGAACACAACATGCAGTTAGTGTTAGGTTATGCTGCACACAAATACACACGCTCCACTGCATCAGACCTTGTGAGGACCAGTCGCTCTAATTCAGACACAACGTTCCAAGAGTACATTCTGAACACTTTAATAAAATGTAGGTCAACCTGTTACTTCTCTATAAATAATGCAACACGCAAAGACTTCTTTATTATTCTAATGTGCAGCTCATTTTGCTTAACAAATAAAAAGCCTTTGGGAACGTCTATAAACTGAGCTAAAGCTGTATGCTGAATACATACTGATAGACCCAAACAAAACAATATCTTGTAAAATTATTTATTCAGGAATTCTATTATCAGCAATGGTCTCAGTTTCATGAGCAGTGAAGCAACATCAGACTGATGATTTGCTGCCCTATAACCTGGCAGGTGACACTGAAAGCTGCAAAAGGACAGTAGTGAATAGGCGTTATCCAGCTGCCTATGTAGTGTGGCAGAGGTGTATAAATCATAATAATTGCTGTACTGAATTGGAAATCTTTTTGTATACAGGCAAAACCATTCCCATACATGTATTTTGGCTGTGTATGCATCAGTCTGCTTTATAAAAAAGGAAAGCTTTTGTTTAATGAAGAACTTTGCAAAAATATATGTAGTCTTAAGTTAGTCAACAATTTTGGGATAATCGATGTAAAAAGAGACTAAAGAAAGGTTTCATAACCCTGTGGATAAACTGGATCTGGCCATAAGAGAAAGATGTCCATCTATAGCAGTGGTCTCCAAACTGTGGCCCAAGGGCCAGATGCAGCCCCCTTTGCTTGCCTTTATCTGGCCCTTAGGGCACTAGTCCTGCCACTTACCCCCAACGATGGGGGCACTAGTCCTGCCACTGACCCCCAACGATGGGGGCACTAGTCCTGCCACTGACCCCCAACGATGGGAGCACTAGTCCTGCCACTGACCCCCAACGATGGGGGCACTAGTCCTGCCACTGACCCCCAACGATGGGGGCACTAGTCCTGCCACTGACCCCCAACGATGGGGGCACTAGTCCTGCCACTGACCCCCAACGATGGGGGCACTAGTCCTGCCACTGACCCCCAACGATGGGGGCACTAGTCCTGCCACTGACCCCCAACGATGGGGGCACTAGTCCTGCCACTGACCCCCAACGATGGGGGCACTAGTCCTGCCACTGACCCCCAACGATGGGGGCACTAGTCCTGCCACTGACCCCCAACGATGGGGGCACTAGTCCTGCCAATGACCCCCAATGATGGGGGCACTAGTCCTGCCACTGACCCCCAACAATGGGGGGCACTAGTCCTGCCACTGACCCCCAACAATGGGGGCACTAGTCCTGCCACTGACCCCCAACAATGGGGGCACTAGTCCTGCCACTGTTGGTGGTGAAATACTAGATTTTCAAAGTGAAAGTATTTATGTAGTATGAAGTATCTAAATAAAGAACACCAACTGATGGCTTTTCAGGGCCATTCTCTTTTCCGGGTCTGACCAGAATTCTACTCAAGGCATTTTTCTGAGTATCACAGTATTGCTGAACATCCCTGAGCAGAATAATTGAACTGCTTAGAGTTTCTACATTTTAGATTAGTGCATTTGAAGCTCTCTTGTAGCTGAAGTTGGTTGCTTTGTCTCTTTTCCCCCATCTGGCAACTAGTGAGCATCCCTCTTTCCTGCTGATAGGGGTGGTCAGAGCACGTAGTTCGGTTGGGAGAAACTCATTAAGGATGAAGCATAGGTAGAACTATCAGACACAGGATGTTTATCAGACTGAGCATCTGATAAATACGTCTCTGGAGGACATGTGAAAACGTAGACAGAAGCTGGTCATACACTAGTAGATTTTTAGAGTTTTTATGAAAATTCTCAGGACATTCAATGACTTGTCAAATGCCATTTAAAAGTATTTTGTTTATAATTTTGTTTGCTTTTAACATTTGGTTTTGGAAGGAATGATCAAACCAAAACAACATACATTGTTAGATTCCTTTGAAAAAACTTTCCATCGTACTCCTTTGACTGCTGTTGAACACTAATTTGCCCCCACTAAAGTTTAGAAAATTGAAGGAACATTCTTAAAATAGAAATTTTGAACAAAAGTTTACTAGTGTATGGCCAGCCTAAAGTAGAACTCCTGCCGAACACTAAGTAGCCTTAAGAATATCCACTTCCAGCCTCCTAACACCTATGCTTAAAAAAGAAAGTACTTAACCATTTTAAGCCCGGTCTGGTCCAGTCACGTGAGCCCCCGTGTCTGTGAAAAGCGGCTACAGAGGAGAGGAGATAGTACTCAACAACAGTTGGGAAATCCAGTTGAAGTGATGTCACCTATGGGCTTCCATGTCCAAGTCATAGTCAGAACTGCCTCCTCTCCCTCGCAGCCACCACTGACAGAGGGCCAGATGAAATGGAGTGAATGGCTGAAATGGAGTAGCCTACAAATAGGCAAGTACACACTTTTTTCTCTCTTTTTACCAAAGTAAGTCAGCAGGAGGGGGCATTTTTAAGACTAGTTCTTGTTAGGCAGGAATTTTACTTTAAAGCTCTGTTTGCTGGCTACAAAAAAAAAAAAAAAAGTACAAACTAATAACATATACAATTTCATATTTACATGCCTAAAGAAATAAAATTATAAAATTATTTTTATTTTATACTTCTGATCAGACTGCACAGAAAAAAAACAGGTTAGAGGAACTTTTAGGAAACAAGCTATAGTAGTGTAAAAAGAAAGTTATGAAAAAAAAGATCAGCAAAGCGGTAGCAAGACATGCACTGAAAGGGCACACAATTATATCATGCATTGTGGCACACAAGAAGCGGTCAGTCTTACCATCCATCTGGATTTTCTTTGGCTGCATAGAAGGAGAAGACATTGAAGAGTTGACTCTAAAGTTGGCAGGTAGTGTCTCCGCAGAGCCGGCACTCATTCCTCGCACATCCTTTGGTCGGAATTTCTTTCGCCACGATGGGGCCCTTCTAAAGCTTTTATCGTCATCCTAAGACAAAGACCGTATTGTCAGTGTGGAGCTTACCCTTGTCTGTGGCATGAGCTTCAGCCAACCATGTGCTTTGACTCTGCTCTCCTGTGTGTATCAGTGGTTTTTCAATAGAGAGGGGCAAGTTTAAGTAAGGAATTCACAGCACCTAGCCCTAAAGAAACAAAAGTGTAAGTGCTTGAGCTGGGCTTTAAATAAACATTTTTTTGTCATTTTTAGTCAACTTTTTCAAACATTACTTAATATTTAAAAAAGTTGACTAGAAATGACAAAAATGTTTATTTAAAGCCCAGCTCCAGCCACGGGAGTTTAAGGAGTTGAGCACGGTTTCTTTTAAAGCACTCTGCCATAACATACTCTTTGTTCTTCACCCAACAAATGTTCTTGTGTACATGTGGGTGAAAGTACGGCTTCTGCTGTTCTTCCAAGCTCTCTGAGCTGTATATGCTGTAGTTGCATCTTAGCCTCTATCTCCTTCTTACCATTCACAAAATACATACAGTTCCAGACTTCATTTTGTAAATGGCCAGTTAGCAAGGAAGGAGAAGATGTAACCGTAGACTTGTGGTCTATGTAGGGTCACCTTTAGAATATACTAGGGCCCCACACAGCCTAAATGATTTCTTTGTATAGTTAAAGTGGTTGTTAACCCACTTTAACTACTTTACATAATCCTCTCTGTACCCCGATTACTAATGCTCCTGTGTCTGTTTTATAAAAAAAAATGCCGTCTTTACTGTATTTCAGAGCCGCTCCTGGCGATCACCGTACGACTCGGCTCTCTCCGTCTGACAGATGCCTGGGCAGGGCTGGGATTCCCTTGCCGTTGTCAGACAGGGCGAGGAGAGGTGGAAGAGAGAACCGGCCGGTCACGTGATCGCCGGGAGCAGCTCTGAAATACAGTAAAGGCGGCATTTTTTTTTTATATAAAACACAGACAGGAGCACTAGTAATCAGAGAACAGAGGATTATAGCGAAAAATAAAAGTTTTAATAGCAGCAGGAGGGGATGGGGCAGGCACAGACACAGGAGTAGACAGGGAGGGAGGGAGGGGGGAGAGGAGCAGACAGGGAGGGAGGGGGGAGAGGAGCAGACAGGGAGGGAGGGGGGAGAGGAGCACAGAGAGCTGCCGACGACAGAGGCAAGTACACGGACCACGGTGTCAGGGCTCAGCAGCCATGATACACCATGGTCAGTTTACAGCGGGGAGGGTAGAAACTTGCAGGTTTAGCCAGGTTTTTTTTTTTAGGTGATATGGTGGGCCAAATTACACAGCACAAACACTGTGCTGTATAACATTCTTTAAGGGAACTGGATCTTTTTTATTAGGGTAACAAACGCTTTACTATGTCATTTAACCACTTAAATACTGGACAATTTCACACCCTTCCTGTCCAGGCTGATTTTCAGATTTCAGGGCTGTCAAAATTTGAATACCAATTGCTAAGTCATGCAACACTGTACCCAAATGAAATATTTGCAATTTTTTTGACAGAGATGGCGCTTTCTTTTTGTGGCATTTCCTAACTTCTGTTCTAAAATGTAGCAAATAAATCTCTTTGGTAAAAATAATTCAAGTCAGGATAAATAATTTACTCTGTGTAAAAGTCAGAGTCTACAATCTATGGTTTATACATTTAAAAACTGACCAATCATGGTGGCACTTAAATGGCAGGACAGTACAAATACACTCACACTCCACCCCCCCCCCCCAAAAAAAAAAAGACCCCTTTTGGAAAGTAGACACCCCAAGGTATATTTTACTTTTTGTTTTACATACTATGACCATAGTGACACTGTCCTATTCTCTAGAGGTGATTAGCTTTTTTTACACTATGATTGCTCATTACAGTGATGATTACTTATAAGCAATAATTTTAATGAATGGCATCCATTTTTGTACAATTGTGACAGTTGTGATTGACCACTGATATCACATGGTATAGGTGCGCTAGAATTTGCCCGTTATCAGGTAATCACTGTGACCAATCATAGAGTAATAGTCAATAGTAAACAATGCATGGCTATAAATGAAACCCATTATGTACAACTGACATGTGATTGCTATGATTGGTCAGAGCAATTGCATGGTACCAGAGCAAGCCCAGCACAGCCACCTATGTTACACTAAGTCAGGTGGACACAACAAGAAACAGATCATGTTGCTGTGTGGTCCCTAGGACACACATGAGGCGGCGAGTGGGAGGATGTAATAGGAGGTCCACCCAGGATAATGGTGCTCCCGGCTCAGCACACAAGAGAATATTAAACAATCCTATATGTCAAACTGCTGCAGAGAGATCACTGCTTCCACACAGATAGCAGTGGTACTTCTCTGCAGCCTGCCACCAAGGGAAGGGAGTTAGGACTGGTGTAGTGGAGTAATTATACCAACACAATAATATAATACTATACCACAGCCAGAAGATAGTTGCATACATTTAAAGTGGTATTAAACCGAAAACCAAAAATGTAATATATTGCAGCTTACCAATCATTAGGTGTGCTGGCTGCATTAGCTTTATTTTTTAGGATTTCTCTCCTCAGTTTTCACCTGGTGATCTGGCCAGTAACACAACTCCTGTATTAGAGTTCCCCCACTCTGGATGAAGGAGCAACAGACACCTTTTTACAGCAGCTTTGTCAGTCTGCGGGGAGGGAAGTGCTAGATGCACTAGCAGACACCCTTTTTGGATAATGGTTTTAGATAAATAAAAGCTGATCAATGTAAGCACTCCTGTCAGTGCTAAATGATTTGTGCTTCATCTGCAGGACAGCTTGTTCTGTTGAAAAACAAAAAACTTACTGGCAGGATTACCAGGCAAAGATGAAAGAAAGCAAGCCTAAAAAATAAAAATAATGCAGCCATCACCCCTAAAAATGTGCAAGTTGAAATAAAATGTTTGGTTAAGAGCCTGAAACTGTATAAACCCAAAATCAGTGTTCAGTGTATGTACATACATTTTGAAAAAGCCCGCTGTTGGCTGACGTCACTCAGCTGGTCAAGGCTTTGGAGAGATCATGACTTTACAGTCAGGATACACCCAAATGCCTTTACTGGCAGTTGGCTCAACCTCTCAGCAAGTAACTGGGAGACTATGTCAGCTACGCCAGCCCCCTGCACAGCTCGGCGCTCTAATGAGCGCTGGAGAGGCAGAGCAGAGAGCCAGTGACTGTTCGTCACTGCTGACTGAATACCAAGAACTGGGTGATCAGCGTTTTTTGATCACTCGGTGTGGAGCCAGCAGGTGACAGCTGCAGCTAGGATCTATGCTGTAGCAATCTAGGGGAGTATGCTTATTTTTTTTATTCCTGAAATTTTCTTTAAATACATAAGAACTACCTGTATGATGACCATAATCTCCATGCTGCATTTTTATGAATGTGTTATATGCTAAAAGCTGCAGATACAAGTCTAAAGTCAAATTTCTAAAAAAGGTCTAGAATATTTAACAAGACATGTTAATTAGGCAGATATTCACAATATATTCAACATAAGCATAGCATAAAAACCAAAGTCTTACATCATCAAATCTTCTATCAGTTCCTCTTATAAGAAGATTATTAAATTCCCGCTCCAGTGTTGCACGTGCCTGAAAGAGACAGGATATGAAGAATTATCTGGTGAAACTGCTGCAGCACATCTGTCCCTCAGTGCTTACATCTCACTCCAGTTACCTGTGTGTTCTGAGTGGGGATTTGTAGCAGCAAAGCCAACGTGTTATGATCAAATGTCTCATCTAAGGCAATCAGAGCACCATGAACACCGCTTTCTAGAAGATTATTTGCATATTCTTTAAGTCCAATGGACAATACCCAATTGATGACGCGTTCATTGCTCCAGACAAGGGCATCTGAAAAGAAACAGATACTAAAATTTAAATACTAGAATTAACTGAACGACAAAACGCCACCACCAAAAAATTAAAACAGAGAATAACTTGCATTATTTGTTAAAATATCTTATTTTATGTGGTACTATTGTGTGTCTGATTTAAATGTCAGTGTGTAATTTTATAAGACACAAAGCTGAACTCCAGCCTTACTCTCAGTCTACGCTTAACCTTCAGGCATTTCTTTTGTACCTTATGCGAAGCTTAAGGCCCTGTTTACACAGGCATACTGAAGCATATGCGTTTGTTGCCTTTGTGCAGTGCTTCCCTGGGTAGGCCATTCATGTCAATTGAAACACAGCAACCGCATGGACACAGTCACCACCCCCAATTTGACATCCATGTGGGTGTGTGCAAGTCCCCAGCATGATTGTGTCCATGCAGCTTCTGCAGGCAGACACGGCCTTTGTGCAGGCGTACGCTTAAGAACGCCCACGTGATAGAGCCCCAATTCCCAAAACGGTTAGAACCCTCTGCATTCATAAAGCAGTTTTTGGCTTTAAGTTTCATTTTTCTTTTTTAAATACATCTATACTCTGGCCTGACCCACTCTGCTATTCTGTCCTAGGTCAAAATGAGGTGTCCTTGGTCCTGCAGCCTCCTGAGATCACATTTTCCAGGAGGCTACAGGTTCAGGAACACAGAGTGGCCAGAGGGTTATCAGGAGCTGGCTGTCTGAGCCCAGAAAAGGCTGTCAGCTGAAGAAGACCAAGATGATGGTGCTGGACCTGGGTTATGTCACTTGAACAGTGGATCGCAGCAGGATAATTCTGTATTCGCTGTGTGGGTGAATACGTGTTCTCTAGATAATCCAGCAATACAGGTAAGGCGGGGGGGGGGGGGGGGGGGGGGGGCAAGTCTGATTTAATATGCTTACTCACAGCGTGCATTGATAGCTGCAGCAAGTGAAATAGAAAACACATTTCCAGGCTGGAAGGATATCCAGCATCATTTAGCTTTATTGAAATTTCTATACAAATTTACTGCACCAAAGGCATTCAAATACAGCTTCTAGCACTATAACCTGACAGGATATTGTTTATCAATCAAAATATAATAAGTGCTGCGCTAAATGTGATATAAACTTCAATCCTGTGAATGAATATACAAAATAAAAGTATATATACAAAAAAAAAAAAAAAATTGGATTTTTCCTGCAACTTACCTGTAAAATCCTTTTCTTGGAGTACATCACGGGACACAGTGCAGGCCATATTAGTGACTATCTGGGTTTTACGTCACCTATAGGTGGACACTGGCAAACCAATAGACAGGAGGTTCCCCCTATATAACCCCTCCCACACAAGAAGAACCTCAGTTTTTGTAGCAAGCAATGAAGATCCCAGAAAAGAGGGGAGGGACCTCTGTGTCCCGTGATGTACTCCAATTAAAGGATTTTACAGGTAAGTTGTAGGAAAAATCCAATTTATTTTTCATACATCATGGGACACAGAGCAGGCCATAATAATGACTATCTGGCATGTCCTAAAGCAATGCCCTTGAGGGGAGGGAACACAGAAATCCCAAGACCGCCCTCGGACAAAAGAAATGATCTATACTGCTGCTTGTAGCATGCTATATCCAAATTAAGCCCCTTCTCAAGCTCTAACATCCACCTGGTAGAACCTATGAATGTATGAACTGAAGACCAAGTAGCAGCCTTACAAATCTGAGCCATAGACACTTGATGCACTGCCCATGAAGCACTTATCCTCCTGGTTAAACCATACGCCTGAACAATGACCTGGCCTTTAAGACCCTTCTGGTAGGACAAAAAAAGCATCAGTGCGCCGAAATAGTGCCGACGCTTTCAAATAGACCTTGACTGCCCGTACTACGTCGAGAGAATGTAATAATTTTTCTTCTATGGTCCAAGGATTCGGAAAAAAGGAAGGCAGAGCGATATCCCGGTTTAGATGAAAACTGGGCAAAAAGGCTGATGGGGACGCAAGACCACTCTGAGCTGGTGCTGGACCAAAAATGGCTCCTTGCAAGAAAGGGCTGCTAATTCTGACACCCTCTGTAACCCAGACAGCACAAGATTTATCCCAAGGGCATGAGGGCAGCTTGTCTGGCGGAACCATGCGAATCACACCTTGCAGAAATGCTCGCACCAACGAGTGTCTCGCTATCAGTCTCTGAAAGAAAACTAATAAGGCCAAGATCTGCCCCTTAATAGTTCCTAATGGCAACTTCAATTCCACTCCTAATTGCCGAAAGGCAAGAATTCTTCCAACAACATAATTGCGAGGATGCCATCTTTTGGGCTCACAGCAAGAGGTGTAAGATTTTCAGACTCTATAGTAGATTTTTATAGAGACGGGCTTCCTAGGGATTATAAATGTAGCTAGAGCAAGACCAGAAATCCCTCGATCCTTCAAGATTCTGGTCTCAACAGCCAGACGGTCAAATTCAGCAACCGTAAAGCAGGATGGAATATAGGACCTTGGGAAAGTAGGTCTGGACCGCATGGAAGTTACCATGGCTCCCCTACTGCCAATTTTACAATTGCTGCCTACCAAGGTCTCCTGGGCCAGGCCGGAGCCACCAGGATCACCAGTCTCCCCTCCACCTGTATTTTGCGCAGCAGCCGTGGCAGAAGTTGGACCGGAGGAAAGGCATAGATCAGGAAGAACCGATGCCAACTAACTCACTAAATCATCTGTTTCGATAGTGATTGGATCCCTGGTTCTGGATACAAACTTGTCCAGCTTGTTGTTGAATCTGGATGTCAATAGATCTAAGTCTGGGGTACCCAAACGTTGGCAAATCATTTGAAATACTTCCGGATGTAGGGACCATTCCCCTGGAAACTTAGAATGTCTGCCAGTTGTCCACCCCCGGGATAAATACTGCTGACAGAAACGGTACGTGTTTCTCTGCCAATGCTAGAATGAAGTTCACCTTTTTCTGGGCTGCCTGGCTCCTGGTGCCCCCCCCCCCCCCCTGGTGGTTGATATAAGCCATTGTCAGACTGAATCCTGACAGGACAATCCTGCAGCCTAGCCTGGCAGTCCAAAATACAAGTGCCAACCGAGCTGCCCGGATCTCCAAGATGTTGATGAAGAGCTTTTCCACCCAAGACCACTTTCCTTGGACAGATATTTCCTCCAGAATAGCCCCCTAGCCCAATAGGTTGGTGTCCGTGGTCACTACCTTCCAGATTATTGGTAGAAAAAGACTTTCCCTTCCCTAAATTGTTGGGTATCAACCACATGAGATCCTGCCTCCCCTTTGGGGAAAGAACCATTGGATAATCCAACGATTGGAGCTTCCAAGCGGACAGAATGCTGTTCTGGAACGGACCTGGAATGAAACTGCGCATAAGGGATTGCCTCGAATGAGGGGACTATCTTGCCCAGCAATCTCATGCATGGCCGTATAGAGGGATCTTTCCTCCCTCTTATGAACCAGACCAGACCTCTTATGGCCGGGAGTTTTGCTGGAGGCAAAAAAAACTCTTGCCTAAACTGCGTCCAGAATCAGGCCCAGATATTCTAGAACCTGAACTGGCCGCAATGCTGATTTTTTTTTCTAGGTTTAGAATCCAACCCAGGTCTTCCAAGAACTGGACTGTCAGGGTCACATTCCGTGTTAGCCCTGGGCCTGATCATTTTAAGTAATAGATCTAGATATCACACTATTGAGATCCCTTCAGACCTTAAGAATGCCAACACTGGGGCTAAGACCTTTGCAAACACCCGTGGAGCCATAGCTAGGCCAAATGGCAAGGCCACAAACTGAAAAGGACATCGCCCCACTGCGAAACGCAGAAACTTTTGATGAGGCCCGAAAATGTGCACATTCAGGTATGCATCTTTGATATCTATGGATGCCAATAGTCAACCTTCCTTCAGAGAAGCTACCACTGAACGAATTGACTCCATGCGGAAAGACTGAATAAGCAAGAACTGTTTCAGAGCTTTGAGATCCAGAATGGGTCTCACCTCGCCGTTTGGTTTTGGCACCGTAAATAGATTGGAGTGAAAACCCATGAACCTTTTGCTGGTCGGAATCTCCACAATCACGCCCTGTGCCCACAAGCTTTCCAGGGCCTGGAACAAGGATTTCCTTTTCACTGGACTTGTGGGAACATTTGAACCTAGAAACCGAGAGGGAGGAACTCCCAAAACTATCTTGTAGCCCTGAGCCACCGTGGACAAGATCCATCTGTTCTGTACTACCTTTTCCCAAGCCTCTGAGAATTGTAGAAGCCTTCCCCCCACCCGTGTGAGTGGGGGCACCCCATCATAAAGCAGACTCGGAGCCTTTCTCGGCAGGCCTCTGGACCCAGGGTTTTTTCTGACCCCGACATTGAACCCTCTAGGCTGAGGCTGTCAAAACTGTTTGGAAGACGACATATTAGGAGGCACAGGAACACTAGGGACCTTAAAAGATAGATGCTTATTCCTTCTTTAGTTAGTGAACAAGCACGTAGCAGCCGTGTGAAACGCGTCTACTGTCCTACCCTGCTGTACCTTGTACCACTTATGTGAATCCGTGGTGGTGTGCGACCATTTTCTTCTTTTATATTCATTCTTTTAAAAGGCAACAGTGCACTCTTTCCACCTGAAATCTTTTGGACATATTCATCCAGATCCTCACCAAAATAGACGTTCCCCATGGAATGGGAATCCCGTCAGTAACTTCTTACACGGCAATTCCGCCAACCAATTCTTCAGCCACAAGACTCTGCGCATGTGTTCATGAAAGAAGTGCACAGCGAGACACCTGTTAAATGGAATCCTTGAGAGCATCTGTTGCAAAACACAAGGCGCGAGGAAGCTCCGCCAATTCCTCAGTAGTTTCCCCTTGAGACCTACTAAAGGGGAAACTACTGAGGAATTGGCGGAGCTTCCTCGCAGGTCGTGTTTTGCAATAGGTTCCTAGCCAACCTCTTAAAACGATCTTTTAAGTACTGGCAAATTCCTATTGCCGCTACTGGCAACTGAACCACCGACCTGGCAATGGCAAATTAGGCTTTTAGTAAGGACTCCAACTTTTTATCCGCTGAGACCTTAAACGCCTGGGCAATGTCAACCGGACAGGTAAAATTTTTATTCACAGAATAGCAGCGTCTACCAAAGGCATACATCACTTTCTTTTGAACTTTTCCTCCATAGGATATAGCAAGGAAAACCTTTTTGGAGGTATAAACACCCTATCTGGGTGATCCCATTGCACATACACCAGCTGTTCCAGGAGAGGGTGTAAAGGGAAAGACTGGGAACTCTGCTGAGGGCATAAGGAGCCCAATAAAGAGGAGGAGGCTTCTGACACCTCTAATGGAGGCAATTTAAAACCAGCCCGGACTATTTCGGTAAGAGACTGAATCAGCAACCTGAGAGGGAGGCTGAAAATGGCTCCTTAGAGCCCGACTTCTCTGAAGAGGAATCTCCAGTCTGCCCCTCTTCCAGGTAATTCACAGCTACTTCCTCAATATCCTCTACCCACTCTGGCTCTTACCCAGGGGTCCCCCCCTCGGGGCCTGCGTGTCCAGGTGCAAAGCCGTATCCCTCCTGGACCCAGAATCAGGAGGGGGAGATCTATCCCATTTCCCACTCATCACGGAGGGCACTCATCTCTGGACCTTCAAGGCCTGGGTGCCCCTTTTTAATTGGGGTCCGCAGCCTTGGACCTGTACAGTACCCTGCTGGAAACCGCCTTGGGAATAATAACTAGGGTTCCAATTTTAAGGGTTCAGCACTCAGCGGGTCACATTACAGGCAAGACCTTGTTCCTTTCCTTCCGAGGCTCCTCGGGTACCATCCTTTTAGCGCTTAGCCATCCGAAATAATCCGATCACGACGCCCCTTTACTGGGACATCATTTAGGTTGAAGAGCTTTTAAACAGCCATGACCATCACCTTCAAGACAATGGCGAAAAAAACTGAGGTTCCTGTATGGGAGGGGTTATATAGGGGGAACTTCCTGTCTATCCTGTCCTGCCAGGGTCCAGTGACCTATGTAAAACCCAAATGGTCATTATTATGCCCTGCTCTGTGTCTCGTGATATACGATAAAGAAAAAGAGGTTACATAATACCATTTCTAGATTGTAAGCTCTAACGAGCAGGGCCCTCTAAATCCTCCTGTATTGAATTGTATTGTAACTGTATTGTCTTCCCTCATATTGTAAAGCGCTGCGCAAACTGTCGGCGCTATATAAATCCTGTATAATAATAATAATAATAATAATGTGACAAATATAAAGTACAAATGAGTAAATATGTGCAAAAAAATCAAAATAAAAATGTGCAAAAGTCAACATATATGGAGCTGTAGATATGAAGCCGCAAATGTGTAAGTCCTGGTAAAGAGAGCTAGAGCAGATCCATTCCAATAGTAGATATGAGAGACCACATATCCACTAAAGGAGACACCACGACATGTTTAGTACTTGACTTTATAAGAGATGGTTTTACAATAGGTTTTACACTGTGGAGGCTGTTTTTTTGATCGCTGGACTTCATGATCGAGTAAGAGGGCCAATCACTTGGAGTGATATGGTGTCAGAACCTAAGAGATTATCCTTTTGACCATCATCCTGGAAATATTCTACCTTTATGCTTGTTTGATTACTGCTGGCATTTGAGTCCATATTGTGACGGGAGTCACTTTGGGCGAGGGGCCTGCGGAACTCCGCTTACCTTTGAGAGGTCGGGAAACTCTTTTCGGCATTCAGGTTCCTCTTATGTGTAAGTCGCCCTGTGTCTATTAGAGGCATAGGGTGACAGAGAAGCCCAGTGTGGTCTGCCCTAACCAGACTCACCGTACAACCACACCGGACTCAGCATTTTGTTTAATCGTTATCATGGGTCTTATATATGTGGTTTGAGTTGAAATTGGAGAGGCTCCATCACTTGGGACAGTAATATTTATCAACAATATTGTGACAGTACAAGCCCCATTTGGCATCTGTCCCAACTCCCTTTTCTTCATTGGGATACCGGGCCTCCTGAACCAGTCAGGTTGTCTATGTTTAGAACACTGACATTGGACATAAAATTGCTGTCATTGGCCATACAACATTTCGTTGCTCAGATATAAAGTGTGACCGCCGTACCACGTTCCTAAGGTACTGGGCAGCCACACTTACAGCCGAGCCTATTAGGTTAATGCCGGTCACGAACGCTACATCACCTTCTTTACGATTTGTATTGTGCATGTTCCAAGCATGAAGACCAGGTAGTAGAGTAGGAAAGGGGATGGTTTCTTCAATTGTACTTCCCACTGACAAAGTTGGCTGCGTGCCCAGTTTTTGTTTGAAATGTTTAAATGTACTTGTGCCTCATGTTATTGGATGTACAGTTTACCCTGCCCTGTGTCTCTATGCCAACAAGGATGGGGGATCGTCCCCAGACATATATACTTATGTCTGTTCTTCAATAAAAGTATTTTGCTTCTTATCCCCCTACACTGAGTTCAAGGCTAGTGACTGAGTGGGCTGGGAGCATATAATCACTGGGTTACAGGGTCTCTGAAGCAAGGCAGCAGTAACGCCGAAACCAGTCAGCCTGAGTCACAGCCTCTGTCACACACCTATTCCAGTAAGAGTGTTTACTCTCCTTCCTGGATGGTGAATGCATGTGTAGTGGCGACTCCTTTAGTGGATATTGGTGGTCTCTCATAATTACTATCTGAAAGGATCTGCTCTAGCTCTCTTTACCAGGACTTAGTTGTTACACATTTGCTGCTTCATATCTACAGCACTTTATATTTGTGATATGTTATTATGTAACCACTTTGTTATGTACATATACGCTTCAATTTTTTTATATTTGTTCACAAAATAGAAGAATATTTCACATTCAGCGCAGCACTTTTTTTTTTATTTTTCTTTATTCCCTGGTCTGACTGTCCCAGGCCCACCACTTTCCCCTACTGGATTTCAGCTCTTTCAATCACAGAGGCTCGCCATCACATGGGCATTATTAAGGGTGGTCTACATGCAAATGCCTAGGAACACCCTCTCCTCCAGATTCACATTCCCCCTATCAAATTGTTCTGATATTTACTTAACTCCTCCCAAGTGCCAGCCCAGTGCAGGCTTCAAAGGTGAGGGCTCTTGAGAGAAGTACTGAGGCAGGACACAGAGATATTTTTCAGGAGAACTAGACAAATTATTTTGTCCAGATGTATTTTTATTCATCAATGCATTTAATAGAAAAACATTTTCTTGGGGGGGGGGGGGGGGGGAGTCTGAGGGGACCCTTTACTAGGGCTTAGAGATATCTGGTTCCTAGAAAGAAAATCTGAAACTAAATACACAGTCTGTTCAACTCGCTAGATTTGCACCCAAAAGCAATAGCTATTTATCAAATGCATCAATATATAAATATACTTCTGTGCAATAACAATCAGTCTGACACCCTCCGCACATGTTAAGCTACAAGAGCATAGTCAATCTGTTATTTTTGTGCTGTAAATGTTTTATCACAGCTTAATTACTGAAATTTATCAAAACTGGTTCAGACCGAATCTGGATAAGCTGTGCATGGCAACCAATCAGCTTCTATCTCCAGCTTGCTCAGTAAAGTATTAAACATGAAAAATAGAAGCTAATTGGTTGCCAAGCACAGCTGCTCCAGATTCTGGCTGCTGCAGTTACAAAAAATAAAGCCCTTTCATTGCATAGGTACAATTTAATGTCCTAAAGGGTGTATTATGCTGTTTTAGGATAACTTCACCTGGATAAATTTACATTTGTCTTATAGTGCTGGTTATCTTGGCACACGAGAGAGACCTATTGAAGGAGGATGTGGCTTTAAAAGTAACAAACATGTCATACTTACCTGCTCTGTGAAGTGGTTTTGAACAGAGCAGCCTAGATCCCCTGTAGGTAATCCTGGCCCCTCCCTCCTGCCGAGTGCCCCCACAGCAAGCAGCTTGCTAAGGGGACACCCAAGTCGGGCCACTGTTCTGTGTGTTCATTCAGAGGAGGGAGAGTCCCAGACAGTCGAGGCTCTCGTGCAACACAGCTGGATTGAGATGGGACCCAGGTAAATATTAGAGGGGGGCTGCTGCTCACAGAAGGTTTTTTTTTTATCTTAATGCATTGAATGCATTAGGATAAAAAACTTCTGCCTTTAGAACCACTTAAGGTTTTAGGATTGCTATGTATATTGTCTACCAACATTTGGATAGCAATAAAGATTCAATTGTGTTTTTTTGGTAGCAAGGCCCTTTCTGTTTGTTCTTTGACACCGCTCCTGTCATTCTTGACCATTGGGACATCCCAAAGCAGTGTCAAACATAAGGGGTGGGAAACAGCAAAAAAAAATCTCAAGGCTAAACATTAGCCAACCAGGCAACAGGGGCTCAATCAAAACAACTGGAGCCCACCTGAAAAAAACAATACACCCTCAAAGAGGATCAGGTCCTCAAACAGCAGCCTGTAAAACCTTGTGGCCAAAAGGAAGCATCTGCAGATGCCAACACATCCACTTTATAAAACTTTGTAAAAGTGTGCACCGACGACCAGGTGGCTGCATTGCAAACCTGCGTCACTGACGCTTGATGACAGAAGGCAGTAAGCGCCCTAGTAGAGTGCGTCTTGACAGGGAAAGGAGGAACCTGACCCCTGATGGAATAGGCCTGAACCACTGCCTGCCTGATCCATCTGGAAATGGTTGCAGAGGAAGCGGACAACCCTTTGCGAGATCCATCCGTGAGCACAAAATAGAGAGTCTGACTTCCTGAAAGACTCCTTAGCTGCCAGGTACACCCTAATTGCCCTGACCACATGCAAGGCATGCAAGGTAATTTCCTTCGGATGTTTAGGCCTAGGACACAGGGAAGGCAACAATGTCAACAATGTCTTCATTCAAATAAAAGTTAGAGACCACCTTAGGAAGAAATGACGGACAGGGGCGAAGCACCACCTTATCCTTGTGAATCACTAAATAAGGTGAATGACAGGATAATGCCACCAGTTCTGACACCCTGCACGCAGAAGTGATAGCCACCAAAAAGGTCACCTTTTGGGACAGCGTAAGCAGGGGAAACTTCCGAATATTTTTGAAGGGAGGCTTCTGTACAGCTGAAAGCACCAAATTAAGATCCAAAGGCGCCATTGAAGCCCGCACTGGAGGAACCAAATGTCGGACCTCCGGAAGAAGAGTAAGCACCAGGGAGTGTGTGGCCAAAGGTCGTTGAAAAAGACTGCCAAGGCCAATACCTGGCCCTTGATGATACTTAAGACCAAATTCTGTTCAACCCCCCATTGAAGGAAGGTCAAGATCCGAGCCACCGAGATGGAGCAAGGATAAACCCCAAGAGACTCGCACCACGCAAATGTACGTCTTCCACGTATGATGGTAGATCTTCCTGGAAGTAGATTTCCTAGCTTTCAACAGAGTAGGAATCACCGACTCAGATAAACCCCTATCCTTCAGTACCTGGCCTTCAACAGCCAAGCTGTCAAAGCCAGTGACTGTAAAGCAGGATGGAAGATCAGTCCTTGGGACAGCAGATCCTCCCCGAGAGGAGGCTTCTAAGGAATGTCAGCGACCAGCCGCACTAGATTGGCATACCAGGCCTGGCGAGGCCAGTCCGGAGCCACGAAGATGACCAGAATCCCTTCTGCCTCAATCCTGCGTAGGAGTCTGGGCAGAAGCTTGAGAGGAGGGAAGGCGTAGATCAGACGATAGTGACCCCCATTAGATGCATGTGCTCTCATTGTAGAGACTCTTTAAATTGTAGAGTTAGGGACTGCAGATTACAGGGTGAATTGCCGGGGCCTGCAGCTTATGCATGTATTTGCAAATGTGTGCAACCAAACCCCTGTTTTTAACGCATACTGTTAAGACAGTTCAATTCGGTTGGTCGCTGGCTGGTTGGTAAGTTGTGACTGGAAATCTCTTCGTTTTTTTTGATCTGACCCCCACCCTGGCCACCAACATGTCTGTACCGTCTGCCAGAAGATCCCTTGACTGAGTCACAAATCTCTGCACCTTTTTGAGCCAAGACACCAACAGATCCACCTCCGGGGTTCCCCACCAGAGACACCGCTGATGAAACACCTACGAATAAAGGGGTCACTCCCCTTGGTCCAATGCTTGGACAGCAGGAGGCGATATGCAGCCTGCAATTTCTGGAGTTTGTCCAGAGAAAGGAGCACTCTGGCTACGGCAAAGTCCAGAGTAAGGCCCAAATAGTCCAGGTTCGTTGACGGAACCAGGGCAGACTTCTGAAAATTAAGAATCCCGCAGAGTTCTTATTGTGACCTTCAGGTTCTCCACCAGAGCAGAGGGAGACTCTGCCAGCCCAGGTTCATTTCGATTGGCCAGAGGTGGCCCTGAAAGGCTTCGAGCCCTTGTCCTTTGACCCTGAGGGACGAAAAAAAACGTATGAGCCGAGGACGGTCCACGTCTACAACAAGGTTCCTTGCCATTAGTAGCCTGCGGACGAAAGGTACTCTTCCTCCCTATGAGACCATCAATGTCATCCAGGGTAGCTTCAGATGATATCCTTGAAAAGGAAGATCAGTCAAGGCCTTTTTAGAAGTCTGTTCTGCGGACCAGCATTTGAGCCAAAACACACGCCGAAGGACCACTGCTAAAACAGAGGCGAGCCATCAGGGGAGCCGCATCCAAAGAGGCATCACAAAAACTGCAGCCCCTGGACCAGCTGGTCCGCCAGCTCAGCAAAGGCAGGAGGGAGTTGTTCTCGCTCCAGGTCACGGCGTAGGAGCTTAGCCCACTTAGTCAAAGTTTTCAACACTGAGGCAATGGTAATTAGCGGCCTCTTTGCTGAACCAGCTAAGGTGTACATAATGCAGGCCACAGCCTCCGGACAGCCAGATCCTTAAAGGCCGGGGACTCTTCCACCGAAATCATGGTTGCCTTGTTTAATCTGGAATCCGGAGGGTGCACCACCGGTGGGACAGTTCACTTCTTAAGAAAGGACTCCTCGTAGGGGTAATGCCTAGTAAACTACTTAGGAACCTCACAGGGACGCTTTGGTCATCCCCACTCTTTATCAACAATTCTGACAAAATAGGCAGGGAAAGGGAAAACCTTCGCCGCTCTGGATGGCTTGGGAGTGCCAAAAGGTACCTGTGCCTCCGTCAGAGATTCAGCTGTATCCATCTTCAGGGTCTCACGCACAGATACAAGCAGTGCATCTACCAGCGCCTTTTTGTGCGCAGCCGCAGATGTAAAGGAACTCACTATCAGAGGACTCCAGGCACGTGGTTGCAGACCCAGCAGGGTGACCCACGTCTGCGGCGGCCCAAATCAGATTCAGCATCTGATGAGACAGATGAGGCAGGGGAAGGCGGGGGGCGCTTTTTGCTAGCCCGACACCCACAAGCTGCCACCACCACCTGGGACACGAGGGACTCCAGGTACACCGTCAGTGCATGGATGGATGGATGGTTGGGATCTGGAGGGCCCCACATCCTCAGAGAGGGGATCAGGTGGGGAAACGTGATCCAAAGACTCCATAAGTCACCAGGGGGACCCCACAAAGTGACATACTGCTAAGGGACAACCCCCACCGCGTGGCAGCACCACCTAGTCGCCAAGCACAAGGCACAGAGCGATACTCAGAAGAGAGGGAGAGGTCCCCACCCGCCTAAACAAGCACGTGCAACCACCAGGAGAATCTGCACTACACGTGTGACGATCAGAAAGCAAAATGATCCAGGAGTTCGCACCAGGGGATGAGGAGGGGCTCCCACCACCACAATTGCCACCCACAGGGCTCCACTGTTATGGCCACCGCTATTTGCAATGCAAACCACAAGAAAATGGCCACCGGACTACACAAACATGGCCGCCGTTTAAATGAAACACACAAGGCTACAACAAGTCGGCGGCGCCACGAGGCCTACAGGGCCTCAGGATAGATACAGGCAGAACGGGGGGCCCTTGCTTGCAGGAGGCCCCATCAGGTACAAACCCCCCCCCCCCAACCAGTCGATCGCCCGGTAACCAGTGGCGCAACCCCCAAGCTTAGGGGGGGGGGTGCCTGCAGAAAGGAGGGGAACCCGAGGGTCTGACTGTCCCAAGGAGGGGCCCACGTCCACCCCAAAACCCTCCAGGGGTAGAGAAGGGGCAGCTACTCACCATACCAGGAACCAGGTGGGCACCGCTCCAGAGAGATCCTCCTCTCCCTCAAAATGGGGGGCTTTAACTTGCAGGGCCAGCCCTCGTCCAGTAGGGCTATGTCTCAGCCGACCTAGTCCAGAGCTGAGGCCAGCACACGCTTGCTGGGCAGACTGGGGTGACTGCTGGATCTAGATTGTCCAGCTCATCGCCCAGTCCGGCAGTTGATAGTAGATCTCACAGGAAACACCCAGGAGGAAAAAAATTTCTATCTGAAAAATGTTGCCAGAACCAAAGATCCCAGCAAGGAACTAGGTCCTAATTCCTCACTAGGCAGAAAAAACCTGGGTGACCCTATGGGACTGCCCATGGGTGTAGCCAGAAGTTTTTATGCCTAGTGTCCTACTCCTTTAGGGGGTAGTATAACCCAATAGTCAAGAATGACAGGAGCTGTTTCCGTCAATAAACGAAAAAGAAATGTGATTTTTTATTCACAGTAAAATCCATTCCATCGACGGACACAGGGCTCCATAAATCATAACTACTGGGACGTCCAAAAACAGTGCCAAAGAGTAAATGAGGGGTAGAGAAAATAACCCAACGCTAAAAACACAAAAGCCCTAACCAGGACACAGGAGCCTTAACCTGGTCACAGGAGCCCCATCTGAAAAACATTTAAAGAAAAAACACCCCTCAAGAGGGAACATCCCCACTTAAACAGCAGTCTGCAAAGCCTTGTGGCCAAAGGAAGCACATGCAGATGCCAAAATATCAACTTTGTAGAATTTGGTGAGAGTATGCATGGACGATCAGGTGGCCACCTTGCAGAAATGAGATATTGACGCTTGATGACGGAGGGGCCCAGAAAGTACTCAGCGCCTGAGTAGAATGTGCCATGACAGGGAAAGGAGGAACCTGACCTTTAATGGAATAGCCTTGAGTCACCATCTGTCTGATCCATCTGGAGATGGTAGCCAAAGAAGTGGCCAGCCCTTTCCTTGATCCTTGTGTAACCACAAAGAGTGAATCTGACCTCTGAAAGGACTGTGGCTGCCAGATACACCCGAATCGTCCAAACCACATCCAAGGTATGCAAAGCAAATTCCTTGGAATGAGGCGGCCTGGGACACAAGGAAGGCAACACAATGTCCTCATTCAAATGGAAGTCAGACCACTTTGGGCAGAAATAACAGACAGGGACAAAGAACCACTTTATCTCTACGGATCATTAAACAGGGAGTACAGCAGGATAATGCCACCAACTCTGATACCCTGTTGGCTAAGGTAATAGCCACCAAGAAAGCCACCTTCTGGGACAACGTAGACAGAGGAATCTCCCGAATATTCTCAAATGGAGGTTTCTGGAGAACTGAGAGCACTAAGTTTAAATCCCATGGTGGCAAAAGAGACTGTGCAGGTGGAGTCACATGTCGAACCCCTTGAATAAAGGTACGAACTAAAGAGCGCGTGGCTGATGAAAGAAGATTGCTAAGGCAGACACCTGGCCCTTGATGGTACTCAAGGCCAACTTCTGCTCAACGCCTCGTTGAAGAAAGGCTAAGATCCGAGAAAAAATTGCTAGGACCAAGAGATCCCGGCAGGGAGCCTAGGTCTTTACTCTTCACTAGACAGAATAAAACTGAACACCTATAGCAGAGAGGGGGGGGGGGTGGATAGCCCATGGGTGTAGCCAAGTGTTTTTGTTCTGCCTAGTCCTACTCATGGAGGCGGCAATATAACCCAGTAGTTATAATTTATGGAGCACTGTGTCTGTCGATGAACAAAAGAGAAAATATATTTTGCAGATAAAAATGCTAACTTATTTCTTTTTTTTTTACAATGCAGTCTGTAAAACATTGCACCGGTGATCAGCAGGGGGACATCAGAATTGTGACAGTGGGGAGAAGAACCCTCACCTGCTGTCACATAGTGAGGAGTGCTGGTGCCAGGAGGTGGGTTTATGGGAGCAGGTTACATCTTAAATATGGGTGTAACATGTAACATTCTCTGAAGCGTGAAATTATCCTTTAAGACTGGTTGTTCCTGTGAATGATCAGGATGTGCCTCAGTAATAATGCTTGCTGTTTGTGTGTTGGTAACCCTTAAATAATATCAAATCTAACAAACTGTTTAACATAATAAATGAACATGCAGTAATAAATCTTTAATACCTTTAACATCATTTTGACTTTCATCTCTTTTCCTCTCTAGTTCTTTCCTGTCATAGTTCAACCTCCGTAAACACATGATGCCACACTGGAAACTATTCCTGATTGGAAAGAGAATTGGGAAAATTTTATTCCATACTTCCCTTACTTTTCGCAGTCCCTCACTATACAGATCACAAGGTGACCTGCCATGGTGGATCCTACCTGTGAAAGCTGTCCACCATTTTCAGCTGTCCGCGGAGGTCCTTCTTTGTCAAATGGTCCAGCATTCTAGCATCAACAAGGCACTCCATAAAATAACTTCGGTACTGAGGCAGGCCCAAGCTAGGCAGCCACTCATTACCAATCCACTCATGATTCATGTCGCCATATGCAAGGGTCTGGAATAAGAGCAAAAACTTTGTAAAACTGGTTACAAAACATAAGAACGCTTTTCCTATCCCAAATTCCCATTTCTTCATGGCAAAAAGTGCCTTGTAAGAACTGCAGACTTGATCTATTAAGTGTCTTCACATTCATCCTGTGAAGAAAACACACATTGCATCAAAACCATTTACCTGCAAAAGGCAACAAAAGTATTCTCACCTCTCCAGTGGCTTGTGTCTCCTGCCTTTGCTCTGTTCCAGAGCTACAACTCTGTATATGGCTAGGGATATTCCCCCGCCATGCCCCCAATGGGGGAAAAGAGGAATGGACTATTTCGGTACCCAAGGACTAACACAATTTATATGATAATGTTTTTACATTTTATTTAGGAGGAATTACTCTCATCTACAATACAAATAACACATCATAGAAATAACGAAGTATTAAACATACATCATTTTAGATAAGACTGGTAAATAAAGAAGACCAAAGTAAAAAAAAGATTTTTTATTTTGTTGCTTACCCGTGGAGCACCAGCAACCAAAAATGTGGAGGATAATAGATGGGAGAGACTGGTATTAGCAGAGGGAAGATACATGCCATTCCTAAGCCAAATCCCCTGTTGGCATAGATTTATTGACAACCTATTTATGATCTGGACTTGACCAGAAACGCAACCAATTTAATTGAATTGCTCAATGATAACGATTTAAATCTACATTTTACGTATGAGTTTGACTATAAAAGCATTTCTTTTTGGATTTTAAAATCATTGTAGGCCCTGACAGACAAAACAGGACAGACCTTTATCGTAAACCAACAGCAGATCACTGCTGCATGCCTTAAGTGCTCATCCCTGGCCTCTTCTTCGAAGTATACCTTATGTCCAATATTTGTGGCTATGAAGGAACTGTAAGGAGGAGTAGGATTTCCGCACACAGGCTAATTTCCCTCCGTGAGCGACTACTTGCGAGCGGTTCTACACGCGGGCCAAGTTAAAACAGACTTTAACAGGGCTGCGCCACGCACCAGAACATCTCTGCGCTACCACAGCCTAAATAAGAAATGGTAAAAGTAATTACCAAATTTTCTACTCATTATAACCAACTGTTGCATCACTGGCATTTATGACAGACCATCATATCCTTAAAAAACATGTTAGGACAGCCCCTGAATTAATGTTCCGCAGAGCCACGTCATTGAGAGTTTGCTTAACAAGAAGCCACTATATGGTGGAGCCTCGGCAGTCATTTGGCCCACGCAGCACCTTTCACTGCGGACATTGCCCTTGATGTCCTTGGGTCCAGGAGGGCACTACCTTCATACTTCTAACTATGAACATTTTTCTATTCTCCACATTTGCCGATTGTGGTATAAAGGGTGTCATTTATTTATTGGTTTGTTTATGCAATGCGTTCTATGTCGGCAAAACTATTAAAGAGCTCTGACAGTGGATTGGTGATCACCTATACTACTTCACTAAAGGCAATCTCACTACCATGGGACACCACATTGGTTTATATCATAGGTTTTAACCTGAGATTATTAAAGGAGTTGTAAAGTCTCATGGTTTTTAACCGTAATGCATTCTGCATTCACCACTTCATCAGCACTATTGATGTAAAATATTATATGCCACTGCAAGCATTGTTTTATTTTTTATCTTTTTGTATGGATACACGTCCTGATTTTATTATATTTTGTTAATAAATGTAAACTTTTTTATCATATAAAATTTGGTTAATCCTTGGGTACCGAGATAGTCCATTCTTCTTTTCTCCCATTGGGGGGTATGGCCAGGAATATCCCTAGCCATATACAATTTGATTAAGACAATGGTACCTTTTATTGTATAGATACTAATCTGAGGTACACGCTCCTGTACAGAGCTGCAATTCAGAATCTTCAGCATTAGACACTTCTGGAAATGTTGGATGCCTGTGATCCTGTCATGTGCTGTGGTTCCATCTACAGATTACCATGTCACTGCTGTTTCCTGGAGAGATGTAGGAGTTGGTGGAAGGAACCACAGAGCTTGGCAGGGAACAGAATAACCTGACATTACCACAAATGTTGAATATTTAAGATTCTAAATAAAGGTTGCAGTGCTAAAATGAAGAAAAGGTGGGGGACACCGGTAGCCAGAGGGGCGAGTATACTCTGGAGGAGATTTACTAAAACTGGTGCACAAAGAATCTGGTGCCGTTGTGCATAGTAAACAATCAGCTTCTAACTTCAGCTTGTTCAATTAAGCTTTGACAAAACCTGGAAGCTGATTGGTTGCTATTTCCAGCTGCACCAGGATTCAGTGTGCACCAGTTTTAGTAAGGCTCCATTCACACTTGTACGACTCCAAAGTTGTGCGATTTTGGAGTGAAACTTTGATGTGACTTCTTGTCCCTCTGCAAAGTCAGACCTACTGTTGCACCACTGTTGCATGTAAAACATTCAGGTACGGCTTTCATGCAGCCTTTAAGGGTTAACATTGAAGTCTATGGCACTCAAGTTGCATGAAAGTTGGACCAAAGTAGTGCATGCGACTTTAAGTCATTAAGACATAAGTCAATGAATGGTTCATTGGAAAACATGGGCAAGACTTGTCATGTGACTTTAATGTCCAAAGTCGCACAAGTGTGAATGGGGTCTAAATTTCTCCCCTTGCCTTTTTTTTTTTGCAGGGGACTGCTTTTGCCAAGCTAATATGTCCAACTATAGAAGTGTACCTACCCTGTTAAAATGTAAGAAATTAAAAAGAAGCAGCAATAAAACAAGCCCTGACTACACTGGGTCTATACATACACTGCTTCTTTCAGTAATTGCTCTGAACCCTAGACGCAGATTGTATGTAAGAGACAGCTTTTTCGCTACTCATCCCATAAATGAGGGGGAAGAGCTCTGCTCTGACACTATGGAAAGAGCTTTCAAGGATACTCGATTTGTATGAAAATACAACCAAACTAAAAACAGGGAAAATTTGCAATTGGTGGGAAAACATTACGCCGTAGCCTCTTTGAAATGTGTGAAGACAGGGCATAAGCTAGCCTAGAGTGCAGGAAAATGTGAGAAACCGATTTCTGTGCGCTAAAAAGTGATTGAAACTGAAAAGGTAAATTAGTGAAAAACGCTCAAACCTGAGCCCAGCTTCCCTCCTCATCTTCCTGGTGTTAGGTGGGTTAGGAAAGCAAAAGAACACAAAACATTAGTCAGCAGGGTTAATTGGGAATAAAGTGGTCACTCCATGCAACACACAACCCCCTCCCCAAACCTCCAGTGCACATGCAATGTGGAAACACATAGAAACATGAGGAACCTCTGTGTTTATGACATGGTCTCAATGCCACAATTTTTATTCTAGAATTCACTTTATTTTTATTGCTGTGAGCAAACATGGGAAGGCACTTTCACCTTCCCTGACCTAGGACAGGAGGCTGCCGTCAACTGGACACTGGAAATTCTAAAGAGTGCCAGACCAAGGATCCAAGTCCAAAATCTTTAATTAGTAGGGTTTGTTTATAACATAAAACAGCCAGTACGGTTCAGAGGCCCAGAATACTCTCACTTCATCAGTGCTTGTATATTGCAGAGGGGACTCAAAACCACACAATCACCAGGATTGTGTTATCACTGAAATATTCCAGGTCTAAGAACGCTTGCGCATTGGAGGCGATGACCCTATTGGCAGGAGTTTCATCACCGATTGTCAGAAATAGATATTTCTGTTCAGTATTTGTTAAACTATAAACACTGATATACTGTAGATCAAAACAGTGCCACGCTAAAGACATGGAAACAAGTCAGATTACTCCAACATGTAGGTGCCACATACAAACATATCTATTATAAAATGTAATAGTGCAAAAATCAACCAAAGTCCAAAATTATGCAATATAGTAAAATATAATTCCTGTATATTTCAATTTAACTCAGAGTTTCAATTAAATATATAAGGTGCAAAGTTCACTTATTGTGAATAAATAATGTCCAAATCAAAAGTAAGATATCCTAAGAAAAGATTATTCCATGTTCCAGAATGTAAAGGGATCACCACAAGTGCATCTGTCATAAAGGTAATCGAGAGCGCTTACCAGAAATTATGGACTCTGACAATAGGAAAGAGTCATACAAGCAGTAGGCTATGAGCCTTATTAAGACGACCCTTGATTGTCTGCGTCACTTCAGATCTCCTGGGTGCTCAGAAAGACAAAAGGTCTCCACATAGTGTGATACCATCAAAAATTAGGAATTTATTTGAAAAGTAGAAAATTTACATTTTCTATGTATATAGTAGGCATTCAAATTGTGATCACAAAACAATGGGCACAATGTCATGGAATAAGCTCAATCCAACCCACTATCACACTATGTGGAGACCTTTCGTATTTCTGGGCACCCAGGAGATCTGGAGAGAAGCAGACAATCAAGGGTCGTCCTAATAAGGCTCATAGCCTACTGCTTATACAACTCTTTGCTATTATAACAGGATATTGCTGCGCTAAAATATGATATAGATAACATATAAGACGAAAAGCAGCCAACACAAATCTTAGAAATACAAGATCATAACAATATATGGCAAAATGTAGCGCTAATCTTAAACTGTCTACACAGAATGTCTTTAAAACTTCAGAGGGGAAACAGCAGTCCTTATGTTCTCCACAAAGAATGATGTGAAAAAAATATATATATATCTTTGGATAGTGAAGATCCTCAGTAGTAAACCACCACCAGACACCGCACACACTGGTCCTTACCAAATGTAGGTGACCCTCATCACAAAGGTCATAATCGCATGATAGTGCCTGAGCCCTGGAAACCCGGGATCCTTCACTGCTCCTTCCTTGAATAGGTCAAAATAGCAGGCAAACACGGCGACGCACGCCACACGTGGAAGGGACACGGCGGCCATTTTGATGGTGGGATGCAGCAGCATCCATAACTAAGGAGGAGAAACTTGCAACGCTCTCTAATAGCGGCCATCCAGTAAGTTACTTTTTATCCTTTGGGGCCAATAAAGTATTAAGCAGTATACACTATGAGGCGGTGTTCTGTTTCTTCTTTTGGGGACCCCATGTGGAGTGGAGTTTGCCTGCTATTTTGACCTATTCAAGGAAGGAGCAGTGAAGGATCCCGGGTTTCCAGGGCTCAGGCACTATCATGCGATTATGACCTTTGTGATGAGGGTCACCTACATTTGGTAAGGACCAGTGTGTGCGGTGTCTGGTGGTGGTTTACTACTGAGGATCTTCACTATCCAAAGATATATATATATTTTTTTCACATCATTCTTTGTGGAGAACATAAGGACTGCTGTTTCCCCTCTGAAGTTTTAAAGACATTCTGTGTAGACAGTTTAAGATTAGCGCTACATTTTGCCATATAAACTCTTTGCTATTGGTAGTAGAGTCCATAATTTCTGGTAAGCGCTCCCAATTTCCCTTTATGGTGACCGATGCACTTGTGGTGATCCCTTTTCATTCTGAGACACGGAATACCCTTTTCTATGATATGGATCTCACTTTTGATTTGGACATTATTTATTCACAATAAATGGACTTTGCACTTTTATATATTTGATTAAAACTTTGAGTTACATTGAAATATACAGGAATTATATTTTGCTATATTGCATCATTTTGCAATATGCACTTTGGTTGGTTTTTGCACTATTACATTTTATGATTGAAATGTTTGTATGTGGCACCTACATGTTAGAGTAATCTGACTTGTTTCCAAGTCTTTAGCGCGGCACTCTTGTGGTCTTTAACTGATATACTGTAGTCAGCTGCGGCTTTCAGAACACCTAGTTACAATTTATCTCGTTTTTAGACCCCCTTGCAGACACGACTGGGCTTGTGCAACAAATCCCGGTGTATTACGCCTGCACATAAAGCGTAGTCGCTGCATACAACTGCCCTTAGATATAAATGGCTGTGCACGACTGTTGAGTATACATCAGTGCTTTCATAAACACGAGTAAAGGTAACATGTATATTCCAAGGAAAAATTGTCTGTATTTTCTTTTATACGCCTGTAAACTATACATATGCTTATGTGAATGCCGTGACCAACGGATCTTACTGAGGACCCTTTGTGCCTGTTCACACGTAGAAATGACTGGTGAAATGACACAATTTTTTTTATGTGCCACATTCACACTGCAATGCAGCCTGGAGTTGCGGTGCAGTAAGCACTGATAAAATGCAGACTAAAGCTGCATTTAATCGCAGCACACAGGAAGGCACCGAATGTCACTGTACAGCAGAGTAATGCACACCGCTCATATACAGGGACATGAAGTGTCACTGTAGCCAGAAAAGACAGCTGCCAGCACACTAAACTGCTCCATATTCATCAAAATGAAAACCTTTAACCTGCTACTAAGGCTGGCCATACACAGATTTCCTCTGTTCAGCCCATGTGCTAGAAAATAAAAATTCAACAAATTCCTCCATCCAAGCTAAATAGCAAAGACAGAAGAATTTCCCCTGCCAGCTACTGTATTCAGACAGCCAGAACGTGCGGTTGTCTTATTACCAGAAACAGTTGGCTGGATGTAGTCACTGCTCATCCACCAATCTGGCTCCTTTGATTTTTCCATCTTAAGCTGGCTGGCCATAGATGCAAGAGAATTACCCTACTGAACTGGCCAAATTTAGATCCATGTGTGGCCAACACTGTTCAACAGAAGCTGATTATAGGTCAACTTCTATCAAACCGGAATGTTGGACTTTTCTAGATTAATGGATGTAGGCTCTAATCCATGTATCCTGACAGCGGAGAGCCTTGCCGTAAGAATACAATGTCCCAGTTGGTGGATTCTCCCAACCACCTCGCTTGTGTGGATGGAAGAATATTTGTTTTTTCCGTTCAGCGGCTTCTTCTGGCTGAATGGGCAAAAAAAAAAAAAAAAAGACACATCTATGGCTAGCTTTAGTTTGTTGAGCTGATGTTGCTGACATGGCCACCCATACCTCGAATTTTGGCAGATTCAGCAGGAATGGCTAAAATTTAAGCTGTATATGAGCTGTTGAACTGCCACTCAAAGAAGGCACTCTACAAATCTCAGTGGCAATGAGAAGTCCTTACATTCTACCTATTAACACAGAGGTTCAACTGGTTTCTATTCATTTCTCAAACTAACCTCTTAAAAGTTGAATAAACCTCAATAAAACACCAGGTTGGCCAACACTGAAGAGGTTATTAAAAAAAAAAACAAACATAAAAAACCTAAACGCTATCAAACAAGAATTGAGCGTCTACAAGTACACTTGTAAATCTACAAAGAAAAAGGTGGCAAGAGGCATCCGCAGGAGATGCTACACAACACAGGCGGTGCTGCTGTAAACTAACCGTTTGTGGAGAGGCTGTGAGAGTTTCCATCTCTTCATGAGTAACCCAGACATTTCCCGTGGACTATTTACAAGCACATCCAGTGAGAGAAGCAGTAACAGAGAGGGAAGGTGGCACAACATATAAGCAACAGGTACACAGTGGATAGGAAAGAGTAAACGCTAAGAGTCTACGGCAATTAGGTTTAACCAGACTTAAGTCTACATAGGAAAACAGCTGAAACCCTAATGCCATTATGAAAACATGCCATTAAGGTCGCAAAACGTGATTCACTCTGTTTTGTTCAGACACATATTTTACAGTTCTTTAAAGGGAAACTAAAGTCTATCACAGTACATATTAAAAAAAAAAAATCTTTATAACATTTTTAGGATATACAAGTGAATTTGAGCATCTTAAGCTAAAACTGCATCAAAAACCTTTTTAGTTCCCTGACAGGTCAAATAAAGTAGATCTCAATATAATGGAGTACTAAAAGTTGTTTTCTATCTTTTTATATATGCAGCTTTCTTTAAAAATCCCTAGTAATCCTGCCATCAAAGTCCCATTTCAGGCAAGTCCTTTTGTAGGTATTTCCTGTTTAGGGATGACCACTGTCCTCAAATTGCGCGTCAGTGTTGTCACCCTGTCAAATGCGCTTCTCATTGAGAGTACAAGTGGCTGTCCAGAGACACACTAAAGTAAGGTGCACCATTGTTTCCATCAGGAAGTGGGTAAATAAAAAAGGATGTGTGGCAACAATGGAGCCATTGTATATAGACCGGAAGTGGCTGTAACCCAGAAAAGGAAGTTTGCACCCCATTATAACAAGTATCTTTAATGAGGAACAGTCATAAAACCAACAAAAAAACCCTACGCTTTTCAGCCGATTATTCATTAATCATGTCCATGAGTAAGGTAAGATCTGTAGAAATGTGTAGGATTCTGTGTGGATTTTATGATTTTCATTACTACTCCTATTTTGTGGATTACACCATGGTGCAGGCTTCCTTTTCTGGATTTCAGGTGTGTTGGGCTGACAACGGCTGTCAGCCAGAGCGCTGGTGGATATTAGGCTCATGGAGGAGTGGAGCCAGCAGAGCTGTCTGTATATTCCAGAATAAGCAGCACTGAGATGGAAAAAAAAAATAAAAACTAAGTTGAGAAAATTATAATAGAAAAAAGTATGAGAAAACCCCCACCGTTGACAACTAACAGGAATAGTAGGGAAAAAGTCTTGCCTGGCATTCCACTGCATTACAAACATTTTAACAGCTTAAAACTGTTTTTATATATGGGTTTGCAGTTACAAATTAAATGGAGGTAGCCATATTTGACCATTCCATATTTGGGCTCTTCTTCCTTAGTAGCAATATACATTGACTGTCTTAATACTCCTCTCAGGGCACGTCTGGCCTAATCAAAACTGACTTGCCAGTTGTTATAGGGCAGGGAGCACTATTCACATTCCATTATATTTCATTGACCTCTAGAAGGAGAATTTGTATGTAAATTATATATAAAAAATATAGAACAGCAAAAAAAAAAAAGTGAAAGACTTGTCAAAAAGTACTTTTAGGTAAATTTTACAATGACGCCTTGAATGCATACTTATTGAAAAACTATAATCTACACCCCTTTTCTCCCCCGTCAGACATGACTCCACCGGCTGATGCATTTCACCCAAGGGGTTTAATTAAAGGAGGTCATCCTATGACTAATACCATTGAGTAAAACGTGGAAGGGTGCAGCCAGGGGGGAGAATATTTGTCTGACCTAGTCTAGCATCAATAAAGCATGTTGCAGTTCAGCACAAAATACAGCAGAGTGCAGATTGTGTGTCTATGCTTGGAGTGGGGAAGGCAGATCTCACACAGCTGGCGGTGTCCTTTATACACATTTGAAAATAAACGATAGTTTCCCTTTAATAGGATTAAAGAAAATGCATTTTCTTCCTAAGCATAAATTAAAAAGGGTATTGCTACAAGAGTCATGTGTTGCTGAAACAGCATAAAAGGCCAATGAACAAATTAGACGTTTTGAAAAAAAATAGATGTACAAACATTCCATAAGATTGATACATAAACATTTGAAGAGAGTATTTAAAATGTAAGTGCCGTATACATATAAAACATATTTCAGTAATGACAAAGCTGTCTGAACTAGAGAACTAGAACCTCTTTTTAAATGCTGTATGTGCCTGCAGTGGGGGATTTACCAACATTATCAACTGAAAGACAGAGGAAGTGAGGGGTAATCTCCCTAAAAAAGAGGGGAATTTCCACTTCTGAAAGCTGTCAACGGAACAGGTGTCCCCACTGAAAGATTTCCCACTGTTGGTATTGTTGCCACTGTAAAAATTTGATTTCTGACTTACTGTAAAATCAATTTCTTTGATGTTCATCGACGGACACAGCTCTTCATCTTCATTACCATAGTGTTATGCTGCCCCCTACAGGAGTAGGACACCAGGCAGAGAAAAGCATGCGCATGCCTATGGGGCAGTCCCTGGGGAGTCAGAAGAAAAAATAACCCAAATCCAAAGATGGGCGGCAGGGGGTGTGGCCGTAAATGAACACCAGAGAAATGGATTTTATAGTAAGTCAAAAATCCCATTTTCTCTTACGTTCATTCTTCATCTTCTGACCGTAGTGACGTCCCAAAGCAGTGTCAAACATGAGTGGTGGGAACAGCAGAAATCAGACTTCCCAAAGGCTAAACATAGCCAACCAGGTAACATGGAGCTCAACTGAGAACAACTGGAGCTCACCGGAAGAAAACACCCACAAAGAGGACAAGTCCTCTAAACAGCAGCCTGCAAAACTTAGCGCCCAAAAGAAGCTTCCGCAGATGCCAATACATCCACTTTATAAAACTTTGTGAATGTGTGCACAGACAACCAAGTGGCCGCTTTGCACTACCGACGCCTGATGACACAAGGCCCAGGAGGCACTAAACGCCTGAGTAGAGTGCACCCTGACAGGGAAAGGAGGAACCTGAGCCCTAATAGAATAAGCCTGAACCACAGTCTGCCTGATCCATCTGGAAATGGTCACAGCAGAAGCTGCCAGCCCCTTGCGAGGTCCATCTGTGAGGACAAACAGTGAGCCTGACTTCCTAAACGACTCAGTAGCTACCAGATACACCCTGCTTGTCCCCATCACATCCAGGGAATGCAAAGTAACATCCTTTGGATGCTTAGGCTTAGGACACAGGGAAGGCAACAAAATATATTCATTCAGATGAAAAGTGGAGACGAGCTTTGGAAGGAACGACAGACATAATCGAAGAATCACCTTATTCCTCTGAACCACTAGATAAGGTAAACGACAAGACAGCGCTGCCAGCTCAGACACCCTGCTTGCCGAAGTAATAGCCACCAAAAAGGCCACCTTCTGGGACAACGTAAGCAGAGGAATCTCCCGAATATTTTCAAAGGAAGGTTTCTGAATGACTGACAACACCAAATTGAGGTCCCATGGCAGCAAAGGAGAACGCACTAGGGAAGCCAAATGTCTCACTCCCCGGAGAAAGGTACGCACCAAGGAGTGGGAGGCCAACTAACGTTGAAAGAAAATCGCCAAGGCTGAGACCCGGCCCTTGATGGTACTCTAGACCAAACGCTGCTCGACTCCCCCCGCTGAAGGAAAGCCAAGATCCAAGTCACCGAAAAGGAGCGAGGGTGAACCCCAAAAGACTCACACCACGCATGGTACGTCTTCCCAAAATGATAGTAAATCTTCCCGGACGTAGATTTTCTAGCTTTTAAAAGCGTAGGAATCACTGATTCAGACAACCCTCTATCCTTCAGCACCTGGCTTTCAACCGCCAGGACGTCAAAGCCAGCGACTGTAAAGCAGGATGGAAGATCGGTCCTTGAGACAGATCTTCCCTGAGAAGAAGTCTTCAAGGAACATAGGCGACCAGTCGTACCAGATTGGCATACCAAGGCCGACAAGGCCAGTCTGGAGCCACTAGAATGACCGGAATCCCTTCTGCCTCGATCCTGCGCAGGAATCATGGCAGAAGCTTGAGAGAAGAAAAGGCATATATCAGACGATAATGACTCCAGAAGCCACTAAGGCGTCAGTTAGAGGGTCCAAAGACCGTTACAAACCTCTGAACCTTCCTGTTGAGGCAAGAGGCCAACAAATCCACCATGGGAGTCCCCTACCAGAGACACAACTGATGGAACACCTCCAGGTGAAGTGACCATTCTCCTTGGTCTAACGCCTGGCGACAGATAGCCCGCCAGCCAACTTTCCACTCCTGGAATGTGCACAGCAGAGAGGACTGGAATAAACCGTTCTGCCCACCTTCAAATTCCGGCTACTTCCTGAGCCACCAGAACACTTCTTGTGCCCCATTGGTGATTGACATAGGCCACGGATGTGGCATTGTCCAATTGAATCCATACCGGACATTTCTGGATACAAATTTTCCAATGATCCAGGCAAAGCCTGCGCGTTTGGAGCTCCAGTACATTTCTCGGTAGCCTGGATGCTTCCAGAGTTCAGACCCCTTGAGCACAATCTGGATGCCTCCCACCCGGATAGGCTGGCATCCGTGGTGACAATCGTCCAGTACAGGGGAAGAAAGGATTTTCCCTGAAGAAGTGCCAGAGAGCGAAGCCACCACACCAGGAACCCCCTCGTGCTTCGACTCAACACAGATTGTCCAGAGACTGAGGATCCTTATTCCACTGCACCAGAAACTTCTTTTGCAAAGATCTTGTGTGGAACTGTGCAAACAGAACCGCCTCAAAAAGGTAGACACCATCAGACCCAGAACCCGCATGCAAATCCAAAGAGATGACTATCTGCTGGACAGCAGAAGACGAATGGCCTTCTGCAACTTCTGAAGATTTGCCAGAGGGAGAAAATCTCGCCGGGTCCAGAGTCAGTCCCAAATATTCCAGGCTCGTGGATGGGATCATAACAGACTTCTAAAGATTGAGAATCCAACCAAACTCCCTCAGTGTTTGCAGAGTGATCTCCAAGTTGGCCAACAGGGCAGTCGAAGACTCTGCTCGCAAAAGATCATCCAGGTACCCCAGTATCACGATCCCCTGCTGACGCAGTAATGCTAGAACCGGGGCCAACACTTGTGAATATTCGAGGAGCAGAGGCGAGACCAAAGGGTTACGCAACAAACTGATAATGCTCCTCTCCCACGGCAAAGCGGAGGAAGCACTGATGGGCGATACAAATGGGATTGTGAAGGCAAGCGTCCTTGATGTCGATGGATGCGAGAAAGTCCCCCTGATGTAGGGATGCCACCACTGTGCGAATGGAATCCATTCAGAACTTCTTTACCCGCACAAAGTAATTCAGCACCTTGAGATCCAGAATTGGACACACTTTGCCCTCCTTCATGTAAACAGGTTTGAATAGAAACCTTGAAAACGTTCCATCAGAACCTAACAAACACTCCTTGAAGTAACACATCTTGCACTGCCCCATAGAGATCCGTTAAGCAATCTGGGGATAAGTGCAGGTTGGAAGGGAAGAACATTTCTGGTGGATATGATTGAAACTCGATCTTCTACCCAGATGGAATGACTTCATGGACCCACTTGTCCTGAATCAGGAAGGTCCGCAGATCCGGAAAACAGACGTCCCCCCACCCCAGATGTGGGTGAGGGGACCCTCCTTCATGCGGAGGAGTTTTTGTCCAGAAGCCTGGCAGACCCAGCTCTTGGTTTGTCCAACCAAGACTTCTTGGAACCCCCACTGGAGGCCCTGAAGGGTTTAGATCCCTTGTTTGGAGATCCTGAGGGACGAAAAGGCCGCTTGGGAGCAGAAAAAGAAGGTCCCCGTCGGCGACAGGATTCCTTACTCTTGGAAGCCTGGGGAAGAAGAATACGCTTTCCATCTGTGAAGCCTTTGATGATGCCATCCAAGGAAGCTCCAAACAGGTGATCCCCCATGAATTGAAGATCGAGAAAGGCCTTCTTAGAAGCCTGGTACGCAGACCAGTACTTCAGCCAGACAATGCTCTGCAGGACCACCGCTAAGACAGACAGTCTAGAAAGCAAGGGAGCAGCATCCAAAGAGGCGTCACAGACGAACTGTAGCCCTTGGACCAACTGATCCGACAGCTCCACAAAGGCAGGAGGGAACCGTTTCTGCTCTGGGTCCCAGTGTAAAACTTTTGCCCATTCACTCATAGCTTGTGACACCAGGGTGATGGTAAACACCGGCCTCAGCTGCTTACCACACCAAGAGCAGGGTGGGCACCGCTCCGGGCAGGATACTGCTCCATTGTAATGTGGGTGCTGTCTGCCAGGAGGAAACGCAGCGACTCAGGCCAAAGCCAGTTCGTATGTGCCCTTGCAAGACGTTTAACTCACAGGCCATCCCCCTGTCCAGTGGGGCTATGTCATGGCCGACCTAGCGCGGAACTGCGGTCTGCACGTGCTCGATGGTCGGACTGGGGGATTTGATAGTAGATTCTCACCAGAAAAAAATAATAAAAGGAGGGAAAAATTCAATTTAAACAAAAACAATTGCTAGGACCAGAGATCCCAGCAAGGAACTAGGTTCTTTCTCGTGACTAGGCATAAAAAAAACGGAATACCTATAGCAGGAATTGGGAGTACACCCCCACGGACTGCCCCATAGACGTGCTTAAGCTTTTCTCTGCCTAGTGTCCTACTCCTCTGTAGGGGGCAGCATTACCCCACGGTCAAGAAGATGAAGATCTGTGTCCGTCAATGAACGAAATAAATTTTTGATTAAACCTAAAAAAAAGTTCCCAATCAGGTTCAAATTGATTAAAATAGTGACAGACAGCAGTGAAAATGTACCTGAAGTATTAACCCTACCCATCTCGGTCTAAAACTAGTCCTGGCTGTATTAAAATGTTAAAGAAAACTCATTAGGTGTATCAATGTGTTTAAAAAGGTTAAACCCTGTGATGTCAGTTATAATTAAAAATCTTTTAAATCAATTTCTGTGCACATCAGAAGCCCCTGGATCCAAGGTGGATAAAACACAAGATCTAAAGTCCTGTCCAGCTGAAAGTATATGTGAATCTGACCATGCTATGCTCCCATGCTTAATGTGGTCAGTTTGTAATTGGAAAGCAGAGGGGCTGGCAGGAACACCAGGGATTTCACACAAAGGAAGCCATACGAAGATAACAGAAAACATTTTTTTATAACTATATGGTACAGGCAGGCACATTTCAGGAATAAGAATTTCTGGGTTGACATATTTCTTATAGTGCATGTATAGCCAGATGCAAATTAGATGCGGGTTTCCCCAGGAGTCTGTGACCCGCTCTCAATGGAGCCAGTTTACACAGCTCTAGGACGCTTCGGAGCAAATTGCACAAGAGTCCTGTGTGTCTTCTGGTCCGCTTCAGGTCTGAATTCAGCCAAAAACTCGAACTGAAATCGGACCTGAAACAGGGAACAGGGTGCACCTGAACCCTGCTGTGATCTGCTCCGTACTGAGGTGTCAACCCAGCCTAAAAACCCTGTCTTTTTCTTCCCCTGGTCTTTGTACCATTTATATTCCCCTTTTTGTCTTGTCTCTTGGAAAGTTAAGCTGGCCTTATAGAATACAAATTTTCTTTTTCAATTTTCTTTAGATTTACTTTCAACTATGTAGTACAAGGGCCTGCCTGATTGCATACAAATTAAAAGTGTTTAGGTTTGACCTCATATTATATGATTTTGGAAAATCTAAAGGAAACCTGTACAAGAATATTGTGTAAGGTATGACCAGACTTGGAAGAAATCCTCCAAATTAAAGGGGAATTTAACCACTTCCATACCGCATGATTTCTGGCACTTTGCTCCTACATGTAAAAAATCATATTTTCTTTGCTAGAAAATAGCTCAGAATCCCCAAACAGATAATATATATATATATTTTAGCAGAGACCCTAGGGAATAAAATGGCGGTCATCGAAACTTTTTATGTTACACAGTATTTGCGCAGAAATTTTTCGAACGTGTTTTTTTTTTTGGAAAAAAAAAAGTTTTAGGAATTAAAAAATGAAGATGTTACTCCGAGTAAATAGATACCCAACATGATATGCTTTAAAATTGCACACACTCGTGGAATAACGCCAAACTTCGGTACTTAAAAATCTCTATAGGCGATGCTTTAAAAATTTTTTACAGGTTACCAGTTTAGAGTTACAGTGGAGGTCTTGGGCAAGAATTGTTGCTCTCGCTCTAACATTCAGGGTGATACCTCACATGTAGGGATTGAACGCCGTTTACATATGTGGCCGGGACGAACGCATGCATTCACTTCCACGTGCGAGTACGCGGGGACGGGGGCACTTTAATTTTTTTCTTTTTACTGTTTTTTTACTTTTACACTTTCCCTTTAATTTAGTTATTTTTATCACTTTTATTCCTATTACAAGGAATGTAAACACCCCTTGTAATAGGAATAGTGAATGACAGGTCCTCTTTATAGAGAGATCTGGGGTCAATAAGACCTCAGATCTCTCCTACAGGCTAGAAAGCCTGAAATAAAAAAATAAATGATCTTGGTTATTCAGCCGAGATCAGTGCAGTATTGAAAACTGCCAGGTTGGACGTGACGTCATCACACCGCGCCTGGTCCTCCGAGAGTCAGAGACTGCCAGGGACCATCTGGTCCTCGCAGTCTCTATAGTGACACTTTCGCCAGCGGCCGATTCCATCTCCAGCTCGCCGAAGGTATATCTCTGCAATAGGACAGAGATATAGTGAAAAACAAAAATCTGTCAGGGATTATACCCTTCCCTAATCTTTTTTTTTTTTTTTTTTTTGATAAAAACAGTTTTGCCCATAGTTCTACTTTAAAGAGAAAACCCAATTTTTCCTGTAGAAAAGTCACACGCTCTCCCCATCCTAATCCAAGAACTCCATTTGGTCCCTAATATTGTACTGTTAAAGGGAGGAGTATAACTTTTGCTGTGGAAGGTGGTTGTGATTAGGGCTCATTCACACGGGCAGAAAAAACGCTCTATTTAGATGCGCACAGTGTATAGTTTTTATGCAACACTTTAGTAATCAAAGAGCCCATACAACTACATAAATGTGTACAGGTATAGTCATTCATTGGAATAAAAGAAGAATTGTACACATCGAAACGTGCTCATACGCAAGTACTTTAGGTGCGTATTTTAAATAGGATCTTCCGTTTGCTCCACCAGCAAGAACCTGTGTTCCGCACAAAAAATACACATATGCCTGTGTGAATGAGCTGCTAGCCCCAGGTCAGACAGGCATCATAGTCATTTGTACAGGAGTGCCCAGGGGCTCTATGAGTGCACAGAAATCGGCATGAGGAGAAGAAAATACCTATACTGTATATACTTTAGTAATATTGTTAGTTTAAACACACTGATGTACCTGACAAGTTCACTTTTGTGAATAGATCTTTCAGGCTAATGAGACTGTAGCAACCAATCGCCCACTTTTCTCTTTTATCACAAATCTACAACATAGGTTTCACGGTGAAGTAAACACCAGCTCTAGACACCAATGACTACTGTACCTAAAGAGAACCAGTCACGACTGGGCTTCCACAAGAGAAAATTATTAACAACTCTACTGTATAACTTGTGAAAGACTTGTGCTATTTAGATGTACTTGCTCTGTCTGTGCCTGACGCTTCAGTTTAAAATGCCCTGTAATTGGCTACACTCATCTTTAATACACTTGTCAGTAAAAATATTGGAGCTACTATTAGGACTGGTGTTTAAAGGTGCAGGCCCCAGTGTAGTTTTGTTAATCATCTGTCTGTCCAGGAACAAGATAGAGAAGTCAGAATTTTGCTCTAGGTGCTTGTTGCATGACAGCAAAGCCAGAATCAAAATAAGGGAGGTCAGGCAATTAAAGCAGCGGTCAGACTTTAGGTGGCCTGACCATGAGGCTGGAGTGTGGGGATCAAACAAAGAAAGCAATTTTTCCGACGGACCTGATCGGATGCTCCATGCAGCCCTATGGAGCAGCGGATGTCAGCAGAGACATCTCCGCTGACACCTGCTGCCATCCCATCCGATCCGGTCTGTGAAATCCGGACGGATGGAAATCCTATTTTCCATCTGTCTGGAGGATCGGGTCGGATAAGATTGGATGAAAACAGGCAGGCAGACCATTTTCATCCGATCTCCCATAGAGGAGAGTGGGGCTCTGACATCTCCGTCTCTGCAAAGTAAGCGGAGACAGAGCTGTCATCCGCCTGCTCAGTGGGGATTGGCGGATTGATCCCCGCTGAGCAAAACAAAGTCCGTCGGGCACACCCCCTCGTGTGAAAGGGGCCTAAAGGTCCCTTTTACACCAGCGTGGGTATTTCATAAGGGGGTGTGGGATGATCCAATGTGTACACATTGTAGTAGAGACTATGATGACTTGATACATTTACTATGGCTTTGCCCAAAATTACATATTTACTGGCAAGGGGTCATAAATACCATTAACCAGGTCTTTCAGGTCACAGTTTGTGAGGATCCTAAACAATGCCTTTTGGGCATTTTAAGTGACCATCCCAGAGAGGAAGTCACTAAACAAGCCATAGCTTGAGCTCTTTTCCAGGCCCGCAAACTAATATTATGACACTGGAAGTCAACTGATTTCCTCACACTAAAAGAATGTATATCCCAAATGGGTGACACCTTAAGACTTGAGCCCTATATTTATCAGCACAGACAGTGTTCTGGTAAATTTGATAAGTTATGGCCTCCATGACTGGACACCTTGGGCCTATTCCCGGTGGATCTCATACTATAGTATAATTGGCAAGTTGTCAACCTGTGTATTTGTCTACTTTGGTTATTCTATGGTAACTAGAGCTTCTGGCATGGTTTACATTTTTTACTGGAAGTTATGTCATGTACCCTGCTTTATATCTGTTCGATGTATGATACAGTTAAATCTGTATGCACGTGATATTTTTTTACTCTGGAAATTGTTCTGTCTGTTTCTATTCCTTAATAGTTTTCGGAGATAAAAAAAAGAAAAAAAGGAATTGGGATCTCTAAGACAGCATTATCACTCTATGAGTGAGAATGGATATTCTTGCATAAGGCCATCCAAGACTGATTTCCTTTAAATAAAAATGCATTTAAAAGGGTGGTGATTGCCAATTTTGGGATAAATCCCAAGATTGTTTTTTTTTTTACCAAAAATAGAGGACACCACTGCATGAGGTTTATTTACTCTCTAGACACTTAAAAAAAAATAAAATAAAAAGGACTAACGTAATCTAGGAATCAATTTTCCACAGTAACTACTGCGTAATCCCGAGCTCACAAAGACCTAAGTACATTGTGCCAGTTGATTGCTATGTTAAATAAAATATTTAATGATGTCCCAATATCTCTAACAGACAATGTCAAAAGATAACTGTACCTTTAAACAAAGTTTTTTTTTCCTCTAGTCCCACTGCCAAAATGCCACCTATATGCACCCTACACACTACCATAATATTACTGTCATGGCCCCTTTTAGTCCTTCACCTTCAAGCAGCACCAATACATTTGCTCCCTTTATAGGTCTCCAAATAATCCATCTACTGTATAAGCTGATGGACCAATAGAGGTCTATGTAAAGAGATTATTCACAGCTGGGTCAAAGAAGATTTTAGCTACTTGGAGGAAAGGATTGAAGGAGATATGGCGATGATATAATGGTAAGTGAACTCTGTGTAGAGGGTGGGTTAGATTTTGCTAGGATACCTAGAAAAAAAAAATACCTGTATTTTGTATAAAATTACAGTTATCCTGTAAATAAATTAGGACTTATGTGGTTGCTCCATTATATAACTGAGCAGGTAAAAACCTAGAAAAAAATAGCTTTGGAAGCTTCCATATTATGCTTTATGTAAACGGTAACCAGTAAGATGCAGGGTAGGAGGGAGACCCAGATACCCCAGACAATTTTTCAGGGCTTTGAGCTCAGGACTGCAGACTATCTCTCACCACAAAGAAAGCAGGTAAGAGTTTCAATTTAGTGTGGTTGGTGATTATCACTGACTTAATTTTTAAAACCTTCTGCTTTTTGTTAGACAAAGACATTTTTTTTCAAGAACACTGACACAGTTGATCATATACATACCGTTCTCGAGGTTGGAGGAGCTGATGGACTGGTTAAGGACATGATCTCCTGAATGGCTAGTCTCAGCTTTAGCCTGTGAAGTGGGTTACTGATACCGATTTCTCTCTGGATTTCAGTGTCTGATAGAGCAGACATGATTGCCCCACTTTTCACATTGGCTCGACAAGCAGCCACGTACCAGGCAGGCATCCCGACCCAAAGCTGGAATGAGTTAGTGTAGTTGAGGTTAGAATCTGATCTCTGATAAGGTTTACTGAAGTTTATAGTGCAGGAATTACTTACCTCCAACCAAACAACCACGGTTGGACCATCCCATTGTGCAAACGGCAAGCCCTGTCTCCGTGCCTCTTCCAAGAGCTCATGCCTGCAAATAGTTACAGCCATTACTAGGATCCAACTGATCCCTATCCAGACCAAAGTGAAAAAAATTTTACATTACACATCACATTACCTACAAAGTGTACTTTCTATTAAATCAGGGTAAACCATCTTAAAGCTGAATTTTAGTAATTTGTTTGGGATACAGCATCATTAACATTAGTTATGGTGTGTATCTAATCTCTGACAGGCTACTGCTTCTTGTATAAATCCTTCCTTCATAGCTGCCAGGTATTGCCCTGTGCAGCTGTCTTCTTGTGCTGTATGGGTTAGCAGCAGCCACTTGCCTGCCCCCTTCTGCCGGCTCCGTCATTCAGAAAGCTTGTACTACTATTCTACCACAATGCATTATGTTATGTGAATAAGGAGGAGCAGAAAAATGACCGCATGTCCAGCGCCCATTCACAGAATGCCTTGTATTGTTGAAAAAACAGTAGTGCGAGGTCTTTTTATCATTGCAGGTAAAAAAAAAAAAAGGATTTAAAGAGGAAGTAAACCCTCCTCTGACACTTTTACCTATAGGTAAGCCTATGATAAGGCTTAACTATAGGTACTGTAAATATCTCCTAAACATGTACCGTTTAGGAGATATTTACCTTACATGCAGCCAGTGACGTCACTGGCGCATGCGCTCTGAAGGAACGGCCGCTGGTGCTGTTCCTTCAGAGTCCCGTGCCGTGACCGTCTGCTCCCGCGCACGTGCGCGGGAGTGGCGTCACCGCGGCTCCGGCCAATCAGATGGCCGGATGCCGCGATCCCGGAAGACGGGCGACTGGACATGTCGCCCGTCATACAGGTAAGCGGGCGGCACGGCGGGGGCTCGTTCTAAGGTATTTCATAATAAGCTAGTATGCGGTGCATACTAGCTCATTATGTGTTTCTCTTTCAGGTTGCAAAAAAAAATCTATGGGTTTACAACCTCTTTAAACCAGAAGCAATGTGCCATTATTGAGTTCTCAACAAAGGAGGGGTGAAGGCTGTCCAACATCCACAGGCGGCTACAGAATGTTTACAGAGATGACACCATTGACTACAGCAATGTGCACAAATATATAAAGTTTAAATGGTGTCATCTCCTTAAACATTTAGTAGCCTTCTGAGGATGCTGGAGAGCCTGTACCCCTCTTATCAAGAACTCAATGATAGCATGTTGCTTCTGCTTGGAATCCAATATTTACCTGCAACGAAAAGAGGAGTTACTACAGAGGAAGAATTACTCTGCCCAACATGTGAAATCTAAACAACCTTTGCAAGTTCAAAAAAACAAGTTTAGCCCACCTTTTGCATTGTCCCCGTTCCAGAGAACAGGGCTAGGCATTGTGGCATGGAGGATCTCAATATGAACTAAGCCATTAGACATCAAGGGCTGATTCATAACATTAGGTTCTATCTACTACTAAAATAATAGGTTTAGCTGGACAGACCCTTTAAAGCAGAACTAAACACACTGAATATTTTCTCAAAACAGGTACAAATATTAATTCCTTTGCCACAGTTGCCAGTGTGCTTATGTCGGCTCTCAATCAAACTTTCAAGTTCTAAAATGTATGATGTCATAGCTAATCACATGTGTAGCAGGTTTAGCTTCTGCTTTAATATACTGCCATTACATATATATTGCAAGCAAAGGTGTTTTGACTAAATATTTCAAAGCTGCCATCAGCACACTTGTATGATTGTATAAATCACATTACATTAGCACAGCAGCAACGTTACAGGGCCAAAGGACTCCTTCCTCATGCAGCCATGAAAGCATTATGTCATTGCTGCCTGAAGGTGTCCTCTGGTGGCTCTAACTTCATTGCTAGGCTTTGTAATGTGATAAATAACAGAGGCTGATTGATAGCATAGAGACATGCTGGCTGTATGTATGTATGTATGTATGTATGCTAGAGTCAAAGCTGTATGTATGTATGTATGTATGCTAGAGGCAATGCCTGAATCTATATAGCCGTCTGTATGGACCTAGAGTCACTTTACAAATTAACATGAAATTACATGTTCGCTTTAATAACATATGCTTTTAAAAGGAGAAATGTGAATGGCATTCCAGGGAAGTATTGCATAACTGAATTAAGTTTTATTAAACAAGCTGTTTATGAAGACAAAAAGATAAGCTGCAATGCTTTGTTTTAAATATAGAAAAAAGACCCACAAACTTTAGAGGAAACAATATAACACGGCACCCCAAAATAGTACACACACCCGTCACCTATTCACAGAATGATAACCACATGCATAGTGGAGTATAGAGGAGAGGAAACCATACAAAATGCAGCAAATCATCATACTCACCATGTTCTAATACTAGTAACAACAGATTAGGTGGAAGGCAAATAAAGAAAAACAAACACATAATGCTCACAAACCTGTCCCTTATTGTATATTAGCAACAGAATGCTTAGAGCCAAAACAATGGAAAAATTAGGTAGGTAAATGTCTGGTAGATTTTCGTATATAACTGATACAAAGAGCAATGTTTCCCAAGGATGCAGTTGGCACATGGGCTAATAATATCGCATGACAGCTGGCAAAAAATAAATATTGTGTTTGAGTCAAAGAAAACCCCACATTTGTGCCAGGGGAAGTGGGAGCATGTGCTATGCAGCTCCAAAAAAATATATCAAAGCTTTATCAAAAACTAGCTAGGCAAGCAAAATACAGCATCTCTCGTCATGGTTTTAACATTTAGTCATAGGTGCGATCTTACAACTGAAAAAAATATATATTGTTCAAACTAAAAACTTCAATAAGATCATTTTGGAATGATCAGAGCCAAAAGAAAATCCAAACTGGTACAAGCAAATTATTTCATTGTTTTCAATTTTTATTTTTGAGTATGGCCAGCATAGGGCAGTGAATGTGCACGCAAGAGGGGAGAGCAGAGGGTTGACCTTATATATATTTTGCAGGGTGGGGCAGAGAGACAATTAGGAAGGTCAGAAGCAGCTATTTAAATGTTGAGTATCATCAAGGAGGAAGATGGTTGTTGAAACTGGTTTCTCCTTCATGAAAAGTGTATGCATTAGTTAGTGCAACTATCTTGTGGCTGTGGCTCAAACCCCAGAATCACATTATGCAGGTAATATGTTTGCACCCCCCTCCTCACTAACCTTTAGGTCCATCTGGAGCAATCAAAGGAAACTCAGCATAAAGAAAATATGGAGGCTGCCATTGCTCTTGCTCTTCTTAAAAAGCAAAGGAATTAGTCTACTGGCCATTATGGTCCTCCAACAGTTTTGGTAGTTTGTGTCACCGACTAGAAATGGTCAGGCATGTTCGAATCTCTGACTTCTCCCTGAATGCCCTTTTTTGCATGGTTGTTCCAAGTAATGTATTGGAATATTGAAGCCACACTGTGCTAGAAAACGAGCAATTTAGGCAGGCACTACATCAACGGCAGTATCCATACTTTATTCCAGGCTTTTCTGATTTTTTTTTTTTAAATGAATTCCTGGATGCCAGATAAATGCAGTTTTAAAAGCTAACTCCACCTTTCTGAGCATTTATTTTATAACATGCAGAATGACCAGTCAAACACCCCACCCATTACAAATGTCAGATGTGCTAGAATTCTACCCCCTCTTACAAAAGTCACATGTGCTTCTCCCTTACTCAAAAGCAAGTAATCTAGACAGGATATTGGCCAGTGATTACTGTTCCAGTTAGCTCTAAAATCATGTCTCCTCATATAATAATTAGGGCTGATAGATTTACTTGGGTAGTTTAGGCACCAAGATAACACCTACACCAATACGTTCTTACGTGCTTATAGACTTGCTACAGACTGTACTTGTCTAGCCAAAAAGGAAAGTATAGGATTATAAAAACAATTATACTCACCTAAACAGTTGCAGCACCAATCCCAGCTGCAGCTGTCCCCCGCCACCTCTAAGACTGAGAACTGAGCGATCAAACACAGCTGATCGTTCAGCTCTCAGTCTTCAGCTTGCAGAAAACTGATGACTGTCAAACACCGGCTTGCTGCTCTGCCCCTCCAGCGCTCACTGGAGTGCTGGGCTATGCAGCGGATGGGAGCAGCTGGCTCAGGCTCTCAGTGGCTCGCTGAGAGGCTGAAACAGCTGCTGATCCAGGCTTCTGGGTGTATCCTGACCAGGTCTGTGACATCACAACTGATCAGTCTTCCTGTCAGCATTTGGTGTGAGCCACAGCAGTACTTATTATATCTATGATCTATAACTGTAGCCATTCAAGGAGTGGGATAGCAAAAGTTGTAAGCTTCTTCTGGGAAAGGGACTGAAGAAATTTGATGAAGGTTCGCTGTAAATAAATAGGTCTTACTTTTTCTGAAGCTTTCGGTTCTTCTCAGTCGGCCCTCCCAGCTTTGTCAGTCCAAGAGATTCCTGGGATGTGCTCTCAAACTCTGGAATTCCACCTACAGATTAAGCAGAATGAAAACATTTAGGGCCATTTCACAGTAAGGAGCATGTGTTTTCACATGCACCCATGCATGCTGATTGTGTGCATTGTATTGCTCATTTCTGGGGTTTTGTGTATTGCTATACTTAAAGCAAAATGCACACATTAAAGTGACCTAGATGCAAAATTAAGCTGCAAAACACATTACCTGTAAAAGAGGAGTAAATACTCAGCTTTCCAGTGTTGCTGACCCCCATGAAAAGGGATCCTACACTGAATCTTACTAAGAAACCTGCACTTCCCAGAGTGTTGATCTCCTGGTCCCCTGCACAGCTCAATCATGTGTCCTGTGTTAATGTGGCAGCAGGAAAGGTGAGTATTTTCTTATTTTTAAGATCACGTTTTGGGATTTAATTTTCACAACCAGCTCACTTTAACACCTGTTGCAGCAACATGCAATTATTCACCCTGCGTTTGCAAAATGCCTGCAAATGTGTAAAGCCCCGTACACACTTAGCGATTGTCGGCCGAACGATCGGCCGTCTTTTGTCCGGTGCTGTCCTGTCGGTTGAAAAGAGCTAAAGACTGCACACGAATTTTGTCGGCCAACAACAGACGACTGCAGAAGTGATGTCATGTGATGGTTAACTTTCCGTGTGTTTTTTTCTTCTCTGAGCTTGCCCAGTCCTGCTCATCTGCTGTTTGTTCCTCAGTCAGTACAGAATTCAGCCAACAACTGTTAAAGTGAACCAGTGAGGGGGTAAGACTTATTCCTATCTTGGAGAGAAGTCAATCTTGCATGGGCCTCAAATCCAAGGTGCTAGATTTAAAGACTAAAGGCCCGTACACACGTAGCGATTGTCGGCCGTAAATATTCGGCCACCGACCGATTGTTGGCTTGTTAGTATGATGCTTCCGACAACCGACTGCGAATTTTCGGACGAACAGAATCGGGTGTGCAGGCTCTAAAATTTTTGTTGGCCAACACCAGAACGGCCGATTGTTCCTCAGTCAGTACAGAATTCGGCCGACAATCGGCCGTTTTGGTGTTGGCCAACAAAAATTTTAGAGCCTGCACACCCGATTCTGTTCGGCCGAAAATTTGCAGTCGGTTGTCAGAAGCATCATACTAACAAGCCGACAATTGTCCAATCGGTCGGTGGCCGAATATTTACGGCCGACAATCGCTACGTGTGTACGGGCCTTTAGTCTTTAAATCTAGCACCTTGGATTTGAGGTCCATGCAAGATTGACTTCTCTCCAAGATAGGAATAAGTCTTACCCCCTCACTGGTTCACTTTAACAGTTGTCGGCTGAATGTCAGGGGGCTAAGGAGGAATGGGTGGGTCTTGATACTGACTTGGGGAAAAGTTGAAGCCCTGTGTACAACTCAGATCTAAGATCTAAAAGGCTCAAAGATTGGTTTGAGCACTAACACAGAATCTAGCAAGCAGCATAAGGTGCCTGTACTTCAGCACTATTGATAACTTAAAGTGGCTGTAATGGTTAAAGGTTATTTACCTTAATGCATTCTATGCATTAAGGTAAAGAAAAAGTGCAGCTCCTCCAGCAGCCCCCCCTCCCCCTAAATACTCACCTGAAGCTGATCTCAGTCCAGCGCTGTGCACTCTACAGCAGCTCTTGTCCTCTCTTCCACCTTGGCTGAGAGCAGTGGGAGCCATTGGTCAAGTCTGTTTAGCCAAAAAAGTCAGCTGGGGACCCGAAAAGAAGAGGATCAAGGCTGCTCTGCGCAAAGCCATTGCACATACCAGAAAGTAGAAAATGTTTTATTTTAATAAAAAAAAAAAAAAATAATAATCTGAACCTTTAATATCACTTTAAAAAGAGTCTTGTGTTATGGTAGAAAAAACCGAGGCGGATCCACAGCCTACCTGGCCCAAGTGTTTCTTTCCCCATTTGTCCAGGCCGACCCTTCTCTTTTTTGCCAAAAAGTCGACCAATGGATGACTTGATTCCTTTCTTCTTTGGGGCTTTATTGAGCGAATCTTGACTGCTGTTACTGCTGCTGGGATTGCTTACTTGACCATCCTGTGAGCCCGTAGAACTATACAAGAAAAAGGAATAAGCAGGATGTATTGTGTGTGACCATGCATAACACATTGTACAGTGTCCTAAATCAGTGAAAATCCTCAGAGCACGCTAAACTTCATTTTACAAAAAAGGTATTTCAGAAAAGAGTTGAACTTGTTCCACCTACTAATTTCAGTGGGTTATGTTTGGGATAGGGATGCACCGATCCGATATTCGGATCGGATATCGGCGCCGATATGGCCATTTTTGATGGATCGGGGGATCGGTAACATTGACCGATCCACTGGCCGATCCGGTTTTTGCTGAGTAACGGCTCAGCCATCCCTTACTAGGTGCAGTAGAAGTATGGGATGGGAGCCGCTACTTCCTGTATAGGTCCGGCTCACAGGCGGAGTGATATCAGATGCAATCCGCCTGTGAATGGAGGAGCCACACACATGAAGCAGTGGCTTTGCTCTGTACTGCAGCCGCTTGCTTTGTGTGTAGCTCTGGATCGGTCCCGGTATCGGTGATTTCACAACGCCAGATATCGGTATCTAGTTTTCTTCACTCATACATTTCAACTGAAAGTTGAAGAGCTAAGACCCGTGTGAATCTTTATCTAAAAATAGTCACATGGAGAAGATTTGGTTCTAAAAAGGTCATGCTACAATTATTTTTCGACAGGGGGTTGGAAAAGAAAGAACCCTTTAAGGGTATTTGCTGTCTGCGTCCTAATGATCGAGATTTGCCCTGACTTCCTGTCAGGAAATCTCTCATGTGGCAACAAGAGACTAAAACAAAACCATTCTTTACAATAAAATGGGAAAAGGGTTAGAAACTTTGTCAGACCATTATCACCAAATAGGTCTTTCTGACCCAGTGATGGATGCTCTCCTCATTTCGTGTCATGCTGCTAAAGGGGCAGAAAGTGAGATGAAATCTGCCCAATGGGGTCAGAGTAGAGAGAGAAAGGCCTGGAACAGAAAACCGAAAAATCAAGCAAAAGAAATCTGCATTTCTGCCACTAGGGGGCACTGCAGAGGAAAGGCTCCAGTTTAGTTTGCTTGTGGGCTCCATCAGTTGGATGATTGTTGTAATACAGCAGATGATAGTTTCTATTCTTTTAGGCCTCGACAGGTAAGAGGGTAAATTTGTCTGACAAATAAGTTTAGCTTTATAACCTTTAAATGATTCCTATTAATGTTTTCCACCATCACAGCATAATGTTTACCTAAAGTCTGCTCAGTAAATAGGTTTTTCTTTTCCTCCTCTCAGTAAAATGGTAAGACCAACATCTAGAGTTTGGAAACATTTCCACTTCCAAAGCAATTTCTGCTGAGAGCAAAGCTTCAATTTGCAAATATTGTGAGAAGAAATATTCTTTTCCAAATGCTACAAGGATGACAAAACACATCTTTGCATGGCAAAGGCGCCCTAATAACATTAAAAAAAATACTTTATGGAATGAAATGATGAGGGCCATAATGAAAGTGTGAGGAGCTTTTCCCTCCAGAGTTCTCATACCAGAAACACTCTTTCTGCTGCTTCTGGATCACCACAAATAGTTTATTACTTGAAGATGCTGCTGGTAAAGAAAGTGTTGCAAACCACCCCATCCCAAAAATAAACAATCTCTTAATTTATAGACAAAATTACACCTGAAAATCAGGAGAAAATTTATCAAGCTCTTGCAAGAACAATATAGGTTTCTGGTCAGTAACTGAAAATGCATATTGGCAGAAAGCTTTTACATTACAAGGGAAGAAAGGAGGGGGGGGGTGTTAGCTGTTCTCATGTATAGTTGCAACTTTCTTAACATTTACATTCCTTGGTATTCTATTTGTAATAAAGAATACAATTTTAACCAGTTGCCGACCACCCGCAGTAGTTATACAGCGGCAGGTTTGCTCTGTTACGTGAAGCGACGTACCTGTAAGTCATTTCAAGTAGCAGTTAGTGGGGGGGGATCAAGAGGGGGAGCCAATCCGCTGATCCAGCGGTCGCGATGTCCGCCAGGCATCCGCAATGTCTGCCAGGCATCCGCGATTGCTCCCCATGGAGACAGAACGGCGGTCTGCCGAAGTAAGCACGGCACACTACTGTTCCGTCAACAAAGAACACAGGGCTCCTGTGTGCCTCCTATTTAGTAACACAGGTCCCTTTGTTCATTCCATAAGTACATTCCCCACACAGTTAGAAAGCATCCCCTAAGCACACATTTAACCCTCTGATCTCCCCTGGTGTTAACCCCTTCTCTGCCAGTGTCATTAGTACAGTAACAGTGCATATTTTTAGCACTGATTACTGTAGTAATGTCACTGGTCCCATCAAAAGTGACAGGTGTCTGATCTGCCCGCCGCAATGTCACAGTCCCACTAAAAATCGCTGCTCCCCACCATTACTAGTAAAAAAATACCCCTAGTTTGTAGACGTGATAACTTTTGTGAAAACCAAACCAATCAATTTTTTTTTTTTTTTTATAGGTAGCAAAATACATATTGGCCTAAATTGATGAAAAAAATTTATTTTATTGGGAATGGTTTATAGCAAAGTGAGAAATATTGTTTTTTTCAAAATTGTCGCTCTTTTGTTTATAGCACAAAAAAAACAAAACCGCAGGAGTGATCAAATACCACCACAAGAAAGCTCTCTTTGTGGGGGGGAAAAAAAACAACATCAATTTTATTTGGGTGCAGTGTCGCATTACTGCGACACTAACTCGCAGTGTTGCATAACTGCGAGTTAAAGTAACAGTGTCATATTGCAAAAAAATGGCCTGGTTTTTAAGGGGGTAAAGTAAAACCTTCCAGTCCTTAAGTGGTTAAAATTAAGTTTAATTTACTGAATAAACTGTAATTTTATTTCAGGCACAATATACACTAAATTTCATTGTGACAAAATGACACTCAAATTTGTAAAACTCCTCCACACTGAATTTCTTTTACATTTTTCAAGAAAAATTTTTTTTTCTTCTTGAAAAAAAAGGGATTTTTGACTTACTGTAAAATCCATTTCTCTGATGTTCATTGACGGACACAGCTCCTTATCTTCTTGACCTTTGGGTTATACTGCCCCCTACAGGAGTAGGACACTAGGCAAAAAAAATAATCTTACTACACCTATGGGGCAGTCCCAGGGGGTATACTCCCACTCTCAGCTATAGGCATTCAGTTTTGTTACAATCCTGTCAGAAGAAAGCCAACTCCACAGAGGGGTGGGTGCTGTGTCCGTCAATGAACATCAGAGAAACGGATTTTACGGTAACTCAAAAATCCCATTTTCTCTTTCGTTCATTGACTGACACCGCTCCTTATCTTCTTGAACGTTTCAACGTCCCAAAGCATTGTCAAAAACGAGGGGTGGGTACAGCAAGAAAAAAAAAAAAAAAACCAGGTCACATGGAGTTCAACCATAAACAACTGGAGTTCACCTGAAAAAAAACAATACACCCTCAAAGAGGACCAGGTCCTCTAAACAGCAGCCTGCAAAAACCTTTCGGCCATAGAAAGCTTCCGCAGATGCCAACACATCCACCTTATAAAACTTTGTAAAAGTGTGCACGGACGACCAGATGGCCACCTTGCAAACCTGTATCACTGACGCCTGATGATGGAAGAAGCAAGAGGCTCTAAGCGCCCGAGTAAAGTGCGCCTTAACAGGGAAAGGAGGAACCTGACCCTTAAGTGAATAGGCCTGAATCACTTTGTCTGATTTATCTAGAAATGGTCACAGCAGAAGCAGCCAATCCTTTTCAAGGTCCATCCGTATGTACAAATAGCGAGTTTGACTTCCTAAAAGACTGTTGCTGCCAGGTACACCCTGATTGCCCGAACCATATCCAGGGAATGCAAGGAAATCTCTTTAGGATGTTTAGGCCTGGGACATAAGGGGGCAACACAAGGTCTTCATTCAAATGGAAATCAGAGACTACCTTCAAAAGGAATGAAGGACAGGGACGAAGAACCATCTCTCTGTGAATCACCAGGTAAGGCGAACGACTAAACAATGCCGCCAGCTCAGACATCCTACGTGCAGAAGTAATAGCCACCAAAAAGGCCGCCTTCTGGGACAACGCAAGCAGGGGAACCTCCAAAAGGCAGTAGAAAGGAGTTTTCTGCAGAATTGACAGCACCAAATTGAGGTCCCACGGCGGCAATGTCGAACTCCCTGTATAAAAGGAACACACCAAGGAATGAGTGGCCAATGGGCGTTGAAAGAAAACCACTATGGCCGAGACCTGGCCCTTGATGGTACTCAAGGCCAGGCACTGCTCAATCCCCCGTTGGAGGAAAGCCAATATCCGAGCCCCCGAAAAAAAAAGCGTGGATAAACCCCAAGAGACTTACACCCCGCAATGTACGTCTTCCAAGCACGATATTATATCTTCCTTTTAGGTAGATTTTCTAGCCTTTAACAGTGTAGGAATCACAGATTCAGACAAACCTCTAATCCTTCAGCACCTGGCTTTTAACAGCCAAGTCACTAACTAAAGCCAGCGACTGTAAAGCAGGATGGAAGATTGGGCCCTTGGGACAGCAGATCTTCCCTGAAAGGAAGTCTCCAAGAAGCATTGGCGACCAGCCGTACAAAGACCGAAGAGGCCAGTCTGGAGCCACTAGCATGACTGGAATCCCTTCTCCCTTGATCCTGCGCAGGAGTCTTGCCAGAAGTTTGGGGGGGTGGAGGGGCAGAGGCGTAAATCAACCTATACTGACTACAAGGAGCCATAAAAGCGTAGGCTAGATGATCCCGAGACCGAGCCACAATCTTCTGTACCTTCCTGTTGAGGTGAGAAGCCAACAGGTCCACCTCGGGAGTACCCCCCCCCCCCCCTGGAGGCACAACTGATGAAACACCTCTGGATGAAGCGACCAATCCCCCGGTCCATCCAACGCTTGTCGACTAGAGGTGATCCGCTTGCCAATTTTCGACCCCTGGAATGTGTACAGCAGAGAGGACTGGAACAAATCGTTCTGCCCACTATAGAATACCGGCAACTTCTTGAGCCACCAGGGCACTTCTTGCGCCCCCCCTGGTGATTGACATAGGCAACGGCCACGGCATTGTCCGATTGAATGCGTACTGGACAGTAGTCTGATCGCTCCAGTACATTGATCAGCATTCTGGACTCTTCCAGAGTCCAGACTCCCGGATTACAATCTGTGCCGAAGAAGCATCCCCACCCAGACAGGCTGGCATCCATTGTGACAACCGTCCAGTACAGGGGGAGAAAGAATCTTCCCTGTCGAAGTGCCGGAGAACGAAGTCACCATATCAGGGACCCTCTCGTATCCCGGCTCAACAGGATCAGATTGTCTAGAGATTGAGCATTCTTGTCCCATTTCACCAGGATCTCTTTTTGCAAAGATTTCTTGTGGAACTGTACAAACAGAACCACCTCAAAAGGTAAACACTATCAGGCCCAGCACCTACATGCAAGCCCGGAGGGATGACCGTCTGCTGGACAGCAGAAGCTGAATTGCCTCCTGCAATTTCTTGAGTTTTCCAGAGGAAGAAACACTCTGGCTGAAGCAGAGTCCAGCGTCAGACCCAGATAGTCCAGTCATGTGGACAGAACCAGAGCAGACTTCTGAAGGTTCAGAATCCATCTGAACTCCCTCAGAGATTGTAGAGTAACCTCCAAGTTGTCTATCAGAGCAGTCAGAGACTCAGATGGTCCAAGTACACAAGTACCACGATCCCCCACTGACGCAGCAATGCTAGTACCGGGGCCAACACTTTTGTGAAGTCCCGAGGAGCGGAGGCGGGACCAAAAGGTAACGCCACAAACTGATAATGCTTCTCATCCACGGAAAAGCAGAGGAAGTGCTGATGACCGGCACATATTGGAATGTGAAGGTAGGCGTCCTTGATGTCAATAGAAGCGAGAAAATCCCAGGTGGAGGGATGCCACTACCATGCGAAAAGACGCTATTCTGAACTTCTGTACCTGCACAAAGCAGTTTAGCGCCTTGAGGTCCAGAATTGGACGTATCTTGCCTTTCAGGGAACTGTGAACAGGTTTAAGTAAAACCCCTGAAAACATTCCAAAGTCAGAACCGGGACAATCACCCCTTGAAGTAACAAGTCTTGCACTGTCCCAAAGAGACCCCGTAAGCAAAAAGCAATTTTGCTAGCCCGTTTTCCCAGGACAAAATCCACCTTGGATACCAAGGACTCCAGGGTCAGTGCAGTCAGGGATTGTTGGGACCCGGAGGGCCCCGGCAGCCTCTGAGAGGGGATCAGGTGGGGAAATACGCTCCAGGGACTCAAAAAGCAAAAAGGGGGACCCACACAAAAACTGCTAGGTACACCCCCACCGTGCTGCCGAAACCAGAAGGCCCAGCACAGATCATTACCGCTGCTATAGCAGAGAGGGAGAGAGAACCCCACAAAAAGACTCACCACATCGATCAGGCAATTACAGCACCAGGCTAACTATACACCATGCGGAGATCAGGAAGAGAAAGATCCAGGAGTCAGCACTAGGGTATGAGGAAGGGTGCCCCCCGCCGAATCACCGCCCATACAGCTTCAAACACATGGCCGCAGCCATTTTCAATGAGAAACCAAGAAAATGGCAGCAAGGCTACACAAACATGGCAGTCGATCAGCATTACCAAAGGCTACAATAAAATGGCCGCAGCACGCGCTCCCGGGGGTCTAGAGGGGTGCCCCCAGGAGCTCCGACCATGATCCCAGCAGGAAGGGGTGCCCTGGCAGGAGCCCCCATCAAGTACAGTCATCTCCCAAAAGTTGATCGTCCGGTCGTCGGCGGCAGGCTCCCTCCCCCCCCCCCCCATTGCCACCTCGACACCCCAGACCGACCTAAAAGTTGTGGCCACCCCATGGGAGGGGAGGAGGGGGGTGGCCAGATGGTGGGGGCAACAGTCCGCAGTGGACACCGAGAATAGAGGGGGGGCGCTGCATGTGGAGGGAGGGGCCCAGGTCCACCCCAAAACCCTCCAGGGGTAGAGGGGGGGACAGCTACTTGCCATACCAGGAACAGGGTGGGCAACGCTCTGGACAGACCCCCGCTCCATCTGAATGGGGGGAGCTGTCGGCCAGGGGAGAAGCTGCGACTCCGGTCAAGGCCAGGTCGTATGCGACCTTGCGAGACGTTTAACTCACAGGCCAGCCCTCGTCCAGTGGGGCTATATCACAGCCGACCAAGCAAGGAGCTGAGGCCTGTGCACGCTCACTGGCCAGACTGGGGGGCCCTCTGGATCCAGATTATCCAGTCTGTCGCCCAGTCCAGCAGTTGATTGCAGACTCTCACAGGAACAAAATAACATAGAAAAAAATTCCATTCAAAAGAAAAAAGTTGCCAGGACCAGAGATCCCAGCCATGAACTAGGTCCTTACTCCTGGCAAGGCAGAAAAAAATTGAATGCCTATAGCTGAGAGTAGGAGTATACCCCCTGGGACTGCCCCATAGGCGTAGTCAAGTTTTTTCCTGCCTAATGTCCTACTCCTGTAGGGGGCAGTATAACCTATCGGTCAAGAAGATAAGGAGCTGTGTCAGTCAATGAACAAAAGAGAGAACAGTTTTTTTCCCGTGGCTTTAAAATTTCCAATCATTTTATATCGCCATTTCAGAGACTGAAAAAAAAAAAAAAAACTTTGGAAAAAAATACTCCGGTCCATTACAAATCAAAAAAAATTGCATTAAGGTAAAAAAAAAAAGCTCCAGTACAATATATTAGCCATTCCCAAACACTTACCTGCTGTCCTTATGACAGCTGGGGTTCTCCACGATATGCACTGTTCCCCAAAAGTTCCTAGTTGTAGGAGAGAGGTGAGCGAGTGGCTCCTGCAGATGTCTGTCAGGAGCTGGGAAGAAGGAGCATAACCATGGCTTGCTGGGCGATGTGCATTTCAAAGGCCACACACACAGCTAGAGTTGGGTGCGAGCATACATGGGTGTTTCCTTTGCAACTGGCTAGGCAAAGGAGATACACACAAAATGGGGAAGGCAGAGGTTCAGGGACCACATGTGTATACAAGAAAGGTGGGAGTTTCAAGGAAGAAGACTATACATTGTGTACAAGTCTGTCATCCCTTAACTAAAATTAGAAAAATAGTTTGGTTTAGTTTATTTAAGAGGAAGAGCTGGTATTTCTACAGTACATTTATTAAGTTCCCATGACCCGACATCACTGCATCATGAAGCAAAAGTGTTACATTTAATTTCAACAAAACTGCTGAATCTGCATCTTGGGGCAGGGGAGGGGGGTTGCAAGTATTCATTATTAGTTATGGCAAACTTATTAACCATATGAACAAGATTTGCTTGCAACATGAAAAAAAGATTTGCATACTGCCTAAAGTGGAATTTTAGTGCTTGAAAAATAAAATTTTTGACTTCCTGTAAAAAAAAAAAAAAAAAAAAATATTCTGATGTTCATAGATGGACACAGCTCCTCATCTTCATGAATATATGGGTTATACTGCCCCCTCAGCTACAGGTATTCAGTTTTATTACAAGTAGTGTCAGAAGAAAAAACCCAACTCCATAGAGGGGCGGGTGCTGTGTCCGTCAATGAACATCATAGAAATGGATTTTACAGCAAGTAATAAATTCAATTTTCTCTTATTCGTTCATTGACAGACACTGCTCCTCATCTTCATGACTATATGGGACGTCCCAAAGCAGTGTCAAACATGAGGGGTGGGAACAGTAAGAAAAAAAAACCTTCCCCAAGGCCAAACATAGCCAACCAGGTAACATGGAGCTCAACAATCAACTGGAGCTCACCTAAAAAAAATATAAAAACACCCTCCAAGTGGACAAGTCCTCTAAACAGAAGCCTGCAAAATCTTGCAGCCGAAGGAAGCATGTGCAGATGCCAACGAATCCACCTTCTGAAACTTTGTGAACGCGTGCACAAACGACCAGATAACCGCCTAGCAAACCTGCATCGCTGACACCTAATGACGGAAGGCCCAGGAGGCAATAAGCACCCGAGTAGAGTGTGCCTTAACAGGCAAAGGAGGAACATGACCCTTAATGGAATAAGCCTGAACCACTGTCTGTCGGATCCATCTGGAAATGGTCACAGTAAAAGCAGCCAGCCCTTTGCGAGGTCCATTCATGAGGACAAATAGTGAGTCTGACTTTCTAAGAGACTCGGTAGCTGCCAGGTACACCCTTATCGCCCGAACCACATCCACAGAATGCAAAGCAATTTCCTTAGGAAGCTTAGGCCTGGGACACGGGGAAGGCAACACAATGTCTTCATTCAAAGGAACAACAGACATGGACAAAGAACCACCTTATCCTTGTGAACCATCAGGTAAAGTGAAGGACAAGACAGCGCCGCCAGCTCCGACACCCTGCACACAGAAGTGATGGCTACCTTCTGGGACAACGTAAGCAGGGGAACCTCCCGAATATTTTCAAAGGTAGGCTTTTGAAGAACCGACACCACCAAATTGTGGTCACGTGGCGGAAACCGAGACCGCACTGGAGGAACCAAGCGTCTCACTCCCTGGATAAAGGATTGCACCAAGGAACATGTGGCCAACGGACGTTGAAAGAAAATCCGCTAAGGCCTGGCCCATGATGGTATTCAAGGCCAGGCACTACTCAACCCCTCGTTGGAGGAAAGCCAAGATCCGAGTCACCGAAAAAGAGCAAGGGTAAACCCTGAGAGCTTTACACTGTACGTCTTCAAAGTACGATGGTAAATCTTCCTAGAAGTAGATTTTCTAGCTTTTAACAGCATAGGAATCATCGATTAAGACAATCCTCTATCCTTCAGCACCTGGCTTTCAACAGCCAAGCCTTCAAAGCCAGCAACTGTAAAGCAGGATGGAAGATTGACCCTTGCAACAACATATCTCTCCCTGAGAGGAAGTCTCCAAGCAGCATCGGCGACCAGCCGTATCAGATCGGTGTACCAAGACAGGCGAGGCGAGTCTGGAGCCACTAGGATGACCGAAATCTCTTCTGCCTCGATCATGCACAGGAGTCTCGGCAGAAGCTTGAGAGGAGGAAAGACATAAATTAGACTATACTGACTCCAGGAGCCACTAATTCGTCGGCCCGAGACCGTGTCACAAACCTCTTCACTTTCCTGTTGAGGTGAGGGGCCAACAGATCCACCTCGGGAGTACCCCACCGGACAGACAACTGATGAAACACCTCTGGATGAAGGGACCATTCCCCCAGGTCCAACGTCTGTCGACTGAGGTAATCCGCCTGCCAATTTTTCACCCCTGGGATGTGTACAGCGGAGAGGACTGGAAAGATTTGTTCTGCCCACCTTAGAATGCCTGCTACTTCCCGAGCCACTAGGACACTTCTTCTTCTAGAGTCAAGACTCCCTGAGCACAATCTAGAGGGGGACAGCTACTTACCACACCAGGAACCAGATGGGCACCGCTCCAGACAGACCACCGCTCCATCGTAATGTGGGTGCTGACCACCAGGAGGAAACGTGACTCATGCAAAGCCAGTTCCCAGGCGCCTTCACGAGACGTTTAACTCGCAGGCCAGCCACCGTCCAGTGGGGCTATGTTGCCACCGACCTAGCGCGGAGCTGCGGTCTGCATGTGCTCGCTGGTCGGACTGGGGGGACCCTAAGGATCTAGATTATCCAGTTCGTCGACTAGTCCGGCACTTGATTGTAGATCACACAGAAACAAAATAATAAAAAGAGAAAAAAAATGACATTTAAAAAGAAAAAAAAATTGCCAGGACCAGAGATCCCAGCTAGGAACTAGGTCCTTACTCCTGTCTAGGCAGAGAAAAACAGAATACCTAAAAGCAGAGAGTGGGAGTATACCCCCTGGGACTGCCCCATAGCCGTAGTCAAGTTTTTGTCTGCCTAGTGTCCTACTGCTATAGGGGGCAGTATAACCCATATAATCATGAACATGAGGAGCTGTGTTCGTTTGAAAAAAGGGCAATATTTTTAATGCAGAAGAGACATAGGTCTCTTCTGATTAGAGTTGCTTACCCATCTGTCCTCACTGTACACTGAGTTGCACATATGCAGCTCTGTGAGCAATTTCAGCAATGCCGAAATGAGTGAACTATATCATGCATGCACAGGAGTGAACCTCGGCCCAGCCAATGAAAACAGCCTAGGATCAATACCCACAAGCTGCCAGACTGAAGATGTCAGCAGGGAGCTCTGGGACATAGCAGCATTGGAGAGAAGGCAAGTACAGGTCTTCCTTAAGGTTACCTACTTTCTAATGTCTCTGATGTCCTCATGGCTCATAGTGTGCAATGCTCCTTTATGAACTGAGCTTAGTCGCAAAGATCTGGGAGAGGAAGGAGGAGAAGTCTCGCACCGTATCGTAGTCTTGTCATCTCGGGAATCAGTACCTGGAGGCTGGACAGTGCAAGACATGCATTAGACACAACATAAATTATTCTCCAAACCACAGTAGAAAACAAACACTACAGCTCAATGAAAGGACAATAAAAGCTGAATACCAAGCAAAAATAAAAAAAAACATCTACCAAAAAAAGGTCAGACCCAAATAAAGATAAAATGTGCACAACTTAAAGATTAAAAAAAAAAAAATTCACAAACTGGTAACCTGCTACATTTAGGAAAGACAAAAACAGTGTTGGAGACTCCCTATTAATTTCTGCAATAGAAAATGTCTTAGAAGCAACAGGACACAATCTATTTGCCCCATGAGCCTCTCCCTTAGCTACTTGTGGAAATTAAGCATAGCCACACAACCTAGGCTGCTAAATGGAAGACACAAGTACTGCAAAATTCTTGATGTTCTACTCATTAAAACCTCTGTCCATTGACTTGACACATCCAAAAGGTTATGCAGCTGCAAGTCTGATGGAACAAGTATGACACCCACTAACAACTGACAGTGTTGATGCAGAAATCCCTTCTGCTGCTAGCGAGAATTGCATGTAAAACCCAGCATGCTGGCTGTACCCAAGTTGGCTGATCAACTTGGTACATTCAGTCTGCCCATACATGGTTCGAATCTTGGCCAGTTCCTGCTGAACCGGCCAAGATTTTAATCGTGTATAGCTTGCCTTAGGATGCAGCATGTCCTATTGAAGTACATTAGAGCTGCAGGCAAAGCTGATCAAGCGCAGCATTTGAAAAGAACGCCTGTGAATATAAACCCTTAAAAGCATTTTTCTTGGTCCTACTTTTCTTGTGGGTCACAGAAGTACAAGAGAAAGTCCACTGCAAGCTGATGTCAAGGAGCTACTACAGGCTCTGGAAAGATCTTGACCCTGTGGTCAGGATCCACCCAGATGCCTGTTCAGCTGCTGGCTCAGCCTTTCAGCTGAGAGCCTAATGACTAGTACACATGATGAGAAAATCGGACAAAAACAAGCGCAATCTGAGTGATCGTTCAATGACCTAATTGTTGGTACACCGCTTCCAACAGCCTACCACAACCATTCAGATGAAAGGCTCCGAAGAAACACAACCACAAATTTTTCTCGTTTGAGAACTGAACAAACAATTTTCAAGTAATTAGTATGGTATTCTTACAAAACCTATCAAGGCCAGGTATGGTAAGAAACGAAAGAAAGACAGGGAGGAAGAAAAGGGCAACGAAAACAATCATCTACAAGAAAAATGTTCTTAAATACAAGAAAATAACAGCTTGCATTTTCTGAAAAGAATTCTGGTATGTGGATAGCCCTGTGGAATAAGATTTATCTGGTTATGAGAAGAGGGATCATGTGTACATTACATCACTTCCGATTACACACTAGAATGTAGCTACATATGTTCTCGTACGAACTTTCGTACCTTTACTAAGCCCCATTATTTTGACATGAGACTAGCATGCATTAAAAAAAAAAAAATGGACAATTGTTTATCCGATTTTCTCATCGTGTGTACTAGGCTTAAGCCAGCCGCTCTCACCCCCTCTCCAGCCCAATCCTCCAGTGTGTGCTGGAGGGGCAGAGCAGAGAGCGGTTACTGACAGACAAGCACTAAGCGATCAGGTATTGTTTTGTTTTTTTTTTTTATTATTATCCACCCAAAAACGTCTACTTTAAGATTAACCTGTAAAGAAATTTACCATAAATTACACAGTTTTTGCCAGACATGTATCACTCATCTATGAAATTAGGAGGCTACCAACTATTTGAAAGTCATTTTTACCCTCCTGACATGCACAGTATTAAATATTTTTAAAAAACAACCATGGCTGAGAGGTCACAAAAAATTTAGAAATCAATTCAAATCCAAAAAACACAGTAATGTCACGTCAATGTTAAACATCACATCATCCAAAACTGTTATTTTAGCTACGGAAGATTGCTTGCCTTTCTCAGCAGATGGGGATCTTACTCCTGCTGCTGAATTTTTAAAGATTGTTATGTATGATGAAGTTAAAAAAGTTAAAATATACAGCGGGTTATCGAAATGGTAGCTGGACAGCTCAGGGATTTAAAGGGCGGATTTATAAAGAAAAGGGGATGTATTTTGTTCTTCTACAGACAATGCAGTGTTTTCTCCCCACGACACCTGCATGTTGAGACTTATTTTTAAAATGTAGAGTGCTGTGTGGAGCTTGCAATGTCCTATGGAGCACCGTTTTAAGAGTGCTGCATGGGGCACTTTGGGACACGAGGAGAGGTCGATTACAGGACTTAGGCAGGTCAGGTGACTGGCGCTCTCCTCTTCCTGGCTTTCCCCCCCATTCATTAATTTGAATTAGGTTTCTCTTTCTTTAGATTTCAGAAGCAAGCAAGCAGAGGGCACATTAATGATACACCTTGCTGTGTTTTGTTTTTGTTAATAAAGATGCGGCAAGACAAAATAGGTGCTTTATTGATATTCCCCTAATGAAATTCCAGTTTTGGATAGGGTGAAGGTTTAAAAATGGACAACTGTGACACAAAAAAAAAAAAAAATGGCATGCAATAGCACAAGTCGTTAATAAGACAAAATCAACAGGCTATTACCTTTCTACGATATTTCCTTAAATCGCTAGGCTGATAGAGACATGCAGAAAGAGTTAGTGGAAGGAAGAACGGGAAACCACAAAGAGGTTCAGTATCACCCAATACTACTGGAGCAGAGAAAGATTACACAGTGCATACAGTAGACATCTGAGAACATTATTTTCTAAGTAAAACGAATCAAGAGATGGCGTTACACACAATTATGAATGCAGAGAAAATAGTGTTAGTAATTTCAGATTAGTCACAAGAGGGACGCATTATGGGTACAATAACTTGGGGTGGAAAGAATATGGTACTATTTGTTCATTTAAGGGAAAATAATTAATATGCTAGTTTCTTTGCGAAATGTAATACCCTTCTTAGGATATTGATAAGGTCTGGCAAAAGACAGAGAATAGCCCTTAAAATGCTGGTGAGCCAGAGAACCCGCGGAGGCGCGGGGCTCCCCAACATCCCCTTATATCATACCGCCTCACTCCGTGACCAAATGCAATATTGGCTACAGGAACCACCGGAAAAACTTTGGGTTTTCACGGAGAGATCCCTTCTAGTGCACCAGGATCTAGGGGCACTATTAGCTGCCTCATCTTTGTCCTCCTCGACCCACCGCATCCATCATCCTATTACGGCCACACTAACTGCCTGGCGATCCTTACTGTCCATTCACCATCAGACCCATCCAGTTATCTATCCCTGCTACGGCATGGGACTTCCTTAGGGGCCACGCTATATCTGGCACACGGGGCATATCTTTTTTTTACAACTTGTATATGAATACTCAAGCACCTTCATTGGGCCCAAGTAGGACTAAATGGGAATATGAATTCCAATTGACCTTTACAGATTCACAATGGCATAAGGCCATCACGGTCAACTATAAACTGTCTAAATGTATCATTGGGAACAATTTCTGAAAATATACCATGGATGGTACTTAACGCCTCATAGGCTATCTAAAACCTCTCCCTCCTCCAGTGCGTTGTGTTGGAGACGGTGCAATAAGGTAGGAACACTATCATATCCTTTGGGATTGCACCTTTGTTCAACCCTTTTGGAAGGAAGTGGAGGTTTTGTTTGGAGTTTTTCTGGGCACGACCTTCTCTATCTGGCCGGCTTTGGCACTTTTGAACTTGGGAATAGATCTGATCCCTCTGAAGTACCAGACTATAGTACTCCACATCTTGTTTGCTGCTAGATTGACCATCACTCACCATTGGAAATCACCTGAGTCACCAAAATCCAGGAACTTACTTCACGGATAAACACACGTGTCAGTTTGAGAAGTTACTAGCTGTTAAAGATCATAGAATGCCTACCTTTAACAATGGATTCACTGGTTAAAGCATCCTAATGCCGCTCCTGGTCTCAAGCCCAATTAGCCTGCTTTGATTTACTAACAAAGAGTATTCCCTTTACACTACCTTTCATGTATTCTCTTAGTGTCACAAATAACACCTTGTAGAAATATGTACATGTCAGTCTAATATATGGAGGTCCGCGGATGTTTAGCTGTCGGAGGGTCTATACCCCAACTGGACACAGTGTGTACCCATTTGGGGTGTTCAGAGGGGTTGGGGGTGGCCCTATTAGAGAATGGCCATCAGCGACCCAATCTTATAAGTATTAATGCTATTCGTATATTTGGATTGCTTAATGCTGTAATGGCTAATCTACATGGGCATGAAGTTAGATTACATAACTGCACCTATGTGCTACTGGCCATAATATCAATGTTTTATGAGTTTGATTTCCTCTGTTATTATTAGGATTTCCTTTCCCTGTTTGTTACTATTTGAAATAATCTTAATAAAAACTATTTAACAAGAAAATAATTAATATGCAGTAACCCAGCAAAAGCCCATGTTTAGTTCTGTTGAGTTCACCCCCTGAATGCAAACACATCTATTAAAATCACAAAATTAGAATCCATTGTATTAACCAAAAAAAAAAAAAAAAAATTATAAATATGTTCATATTCATAAATTGGTCTTTCATCATTACACCAAATGGATGAGGTCTAGTTTCTGACCGTCCAGATAACAATAATGACTGCATGCACTGTGTTATTAAAGAACAGAAGGAGATTTCATTAGAGCAGAAAAATAACTAAAAGCTTGGACCCAAAAAGTTCCCAACCGAGATCAAATGTAAAAAGTGTAATGCTAGTGAAGAAACGTGACACCCACAACAAAGTCACCAAGCACAACCACTAAGGTGACAACACAGTGAGGTGTAAGGACACTGGGTAGCAGGAGAGGACAGAAAGGTCTGGACCAAGGCCTTGAAATTCCCTTCAGCAGCCGCTGTGACATGCAATGAGCAAGAAAGTAGAACCTGGAAAAGGTGAGCCAGGAAACAGCAAGAAAAAAAACTTTACCTGGGATGATTGGGAGGAATCAGGGCAGGAAGGGGGGTTGATGAGGGGGGAGTTGGATGAATGAGTAGTTTCTGAAGATGAAGGCTAAAACAACAAATGGAAGAACACAAATTATAGGGGTGCATGAATAATGGAGGAAATGGAAAACCTGAAAAATGGTAATTGGTAAAAATTAAAGAAAACAAAGGATGCCTTAAAAGAAAAGCTAGCAAAGCAATGAAGATATTACATTAAATCTGCTGGTGCTTGAATACAAGATACCTGAAATGCCCCTTGTCATGGCAGTACATTGTGAGTGAACTCTCTGAACCAGCCAGCCAGCCCATTACATAAATCTATGGCGGGGTTCACATAACAGTTTTAAATCGCATCCAGTTCGCATAACATGTGAATGTGACCGGCTTTCAATGGAGCCGGTTCACACATGTGCAGGGTGAAGAAAAGGGTCATGTGCATATTTGGGTCTAGTTCAGGTGCAAATTCAGGGAACATTTGCACACGAAATGGTGAGCAGAAATGCACTGGACTGTGAACCCAGCCTTAGACTATACTGTGCTAGAAATTGGGATTTAGGGAACACGAATATACAGCAGCATCAAGTGGAGCATACAGAACTAAGGCCAACCATACAACCTAAATCATACATCCTACATTAAATCTACCATGTATTGCAAGGGCTTGCTCAATTTGCTATTAACAGAATCAGGTGTTTAGCTTTGTCCTCATATTACATAGTTCTGATAACTCTAAAGAAGTAGAGTGTATAGCGTATGGTCAGTGTAAAAGTGGGGTCAGTGTAAAAGTGGTCGAAGTGTGAAAAACCACTGACAAGCAGGGTATTTATAACAGAAAAGCAAGCCTCTAGTGATCTCTTCGTTCATAAATGCCTCTCCCAGCCTGTCAGTGGTAACCTAAGCGGAGTAAGAATACAGCTTTATTCCATCAAATACATAGTACATTTACAATAAGAAGCCACATGGATGAACCCAGGATGGTGTGTGGGCATAAATCTATAAGCCTATGTGGTATGAAAGCTGAATCCACCGCACAGATTGAGTTGGTGGCATCTATGGCCATCAAACGTGTACCTCACAATACAGCAACGGCAAATGCATCAGGCAGGAAGTGCTGCTGCTAGAATACAAGGTGCACGTTTGACAGCCGTAGAGGCTGCCACCTCTATTTGTGTGGCGGGTCTGGCTTTCTTACAAACGATAGATGCTTATTGATTTATGCCTACGACATCCTGGGTTCACCCATGTGGCTTCCTTCTGAACTTTATGTTAGACACAGTATACCCCTAATGTAAGTCTGCTAGTCTGAAGAAATACAGTTTTACTTTTACTGATCTTTGCGCCCTGCTTTCTCTGCTCTTTTACATGCATGCGGATTGGATCGGTCCCAGATCTACCTAGAAGTTGCAGGATCTCTCTCCCTTGATTTTTGCTCACACTATGGACTTTATGTGGACAGTTCCAGTATAATAGAATTAGAAGAGTATAAAAAGCCTTTAGGAATCAAACAGCCCTCCATCTCAGTGCACAGAGCCTTTTTAGAAGGGACGGTATTCACATTCTTTACATATCGCAAGCCCTACTCTATATCCATATAGAATAAATGTGTTACATATTTATTTAGAATTCAATTACTTCCAAGGGGTCTATATGCTAGAAAGATTTTCAGAAATTGTATTTGTGAAAATTATAAGCAACTGTGTCAGAAATAAAGTGCCAAGACTTAATTAAAATCAGTTGTATATATAACAAGCTTTTTTTGGATTTTGGCTAGAATATGGAAGGAATGAAACCACTGTCTGGCTGTCTTTTTTTGCAATTTGTGTCCTACTGGGAAGAAATACCATTACTTCATGTTCCAAGGGCACAATAAATAAGAGCAAATCTGTCTAAACTACGTCCGGAAAAGGTATCCTCATTGGAATAGTTCCCTTCAATTAGAATAACTCAGTTAAACTCCATCTTTGCAGAAAAAGAACATTCCCCTCTGGGTGATCTACGTACATTACAGGGATTTTACCAAACTTTGTTGCAGATCCCTATCTTTTGTTATTCTGGAGAAATAGCGGTTTGTCTGTGTCCATGTGCAAAGTAAAAATAATGGGAGTGATATTATAATTATCAACCAGCTGCGGCACTTGCTGGGTTCTAATGAGGAAAGTAGAAAGGTCTGCATCCCTTTAGACATGATTTCCCTTTAAAAGTATCTCACCCGAAATTAGATTTTTGTTGCAGGAGATGCCCAAAATCTGACTTGTATCTTAGTGCAGACTTCTGGTAAAAATTAGTGAGCCAATCACACAAGCAGGAAGTACACCCTGATCGCCCGAACCACACCTAGAGAATGCAAGGCAATCTCCTTAGGATGCTTAGGCTTAGGACACAGGGAAGGCAACACAATGTCTTCATTCAGATAAAAACCAGAGACCACCTTAGGAAGGAACGACTGACAAGGGCAAAGCACCACTTTATCTCTGCGAACCACCAAATAAGGTGAACAACAAGACAAAGCTTGGACACCCTGCGTGGGACAATGTAAGCAGAGGAATATCACAAATATTTTCAAAAGGCGGTTTCTGAACCAAATTGAGGTCCCACGGAGGCAACAGAGACTGCAGAGGTGGAGCCAAGTGGCGAACCCCTGAACAAAGGTGCAAACCAAGGAATGCGTAGTCAAAGGATGTTAAAAAGAAAAATCGCCAAGGCCATAACCTGGCTCTTGATGGTACCAAAGACCAGGCTCTGTTCCACACCTCTTTGGAGAAACGCCAAAATACAGGCCACCGAAAAGGAACAGGAAGAAACCCCCAGAGACTCACACCACGCAATGTACGTCTTCCAGACGCGATGGTACATCTTTCTAGAGGTAGATTTTCTAGCCTTCAACAGCATGGGAATCACTGAGTCAGACAACCCCCTATTCTTCAGCACCTGGCTTTCAATAGCCAAGCCGTTGGAAGCCAGAGACTGTAAAGCAGGATGGAAGATCGGCCATTGAAGCAACAGGAACAGGTCTTCTCTGAGAGTCGCCAAGGGACATCGGTGACCAGCCGTACCAGATCCACGTACCAAGACCGGCGAGGCTAGTCTGGGGCGACAAGGATGACCGGAATTCCCTCTGCCTCTATCCTCTGCAGAAGTTTCGGGCAAAAGTTTGAGAGGGGGAAAGGCGTATATCAGACGGTACTGGCCCTAAGGGGCCACCAGTGCGTCCGTGGCGTCAGGTAGAGGATCCGGAGACCTCGCCACGAGCCTCTTCACCTTCCTGTCGAGACGAGAGGCTAAACGGTCCACTTCGGGAGTTCACCAGAGACACAGCTCATGAAACACCTTCGGATGAAGAGACCACTCCCCTTAGTCCAAGGCCTGTCGACTGAGGTAATCCGCATGCCTATTTTCCACCCTTGGAATATGCAAAGCCCGAGGGGGCTGGAACAACCTTAGAATGCCGGCTACTTCTCAAGCCGCTTTTTGCGCCGCCTTGGTAATTTACATACGCCACGGCCATGGCAATGTCCAATTAAATCCGTACCAGACACCCCTGAAGAAGAAACGTCCAATGGGCCAGAAAAAAAGTTCCAGTACGTTGATCAGTAGTCTGGACTCCTCCAGAGTCCAAACTCCCTGAGCACAATCCATGCCCGAAACACCTCCATACCCAGACAGGCTGGCATCCTTGGTGACCATTGTCCAGTACAGGGGAATGATGGACCTGTGACCAGGTCGTATGCGTCCTTGTGAGACATTTAACTCGCCGGCCAGCCCCCTTCCAGTGGGGCTATGTGGCGGCCGACCTAACTCAGAGCTGAGGCCAGCACGTGCTCGTTGGCCGGACTAGGAGACCATAAGAATCCGACGCTCAGTGCAGCAGTTGATTGTAGTTCTCACAGGAATAGAAAATAATAAAATGGCGTGGTAAAATAATAAAATGGCGTGGTAAAGTTTTTTTTTCCTGCCTAGTGTCCTACTCCTGTAGGGCAGCATAACCCAAAGGTCAAGAAGATTCTGAAGCTGTGTCCATCAATGAACGAAAGAGAAAAAAATAAGTTTTTGACTTTAACACCTAAACAAAAATGTAATTGTTTCTCTCTGCTAAACGACGGGGAACTTTTACGGATGCCGCAGTTTATTGAAAAACAAATTTACTTTTCCAATTAAAAGGTCAGCAGCCACCAACAGGGAATCACTTTTTAAATGGTTTTACTAAAGTAAAGGGCAAATCAATGAGAGCAAAGGTTAAATCTCTTACTGAAAAAAAAAAGAAAGACTGATGCAGAATGAATGACTCAAACAATAAATGAAAAGGAAGATGAACATTCACATTATATATAATATATAAAGTATAGAGTACAAGTGCTAATGCATTCTGCCAACTCCAACTCAGTGATAAACAAGCCATCAAGCAAATCTGACAACCACTCCAGCCACACAACACTCAAATGCAATATACACTTCAAAAGCAAGAAATCGGTCACTGGATAACAGCGTCAAATGCTGGCTCCTCTGCAGATGTACATACAATTTGTGCAAAAGTATGTAGAACCTCTTCAAATTAGGTTTGGGTGCTTTTAGTAAGATACTGCTAATGCTACAACAAATATATTTTAGAAATGTGGACACTCCCAAAGTTGTGGAAGCAGTTTGGGAAAGGCCCTTTCCTGTTTCATCACGACTATGCCCTTGTGCACCAAGTCAGCACCAAAAAAAGGTTTGATGAGGCTGGTATGAAGGCACACATGTAGACTACACTTCAAACCTATGACCACCTTTAGAATGAAATAGAACGCCAACCGAGAGCCAGGTATCTTATCAGTATCTGAACTCGCAAATGCTTTTAGCTGAATGGGGACACATTCCTACATAGTCAATGAAAACTCTTGTGGAATGCCTTCTCAGAAAAATTACAGCAGCAGAGAAGGGTGGGATTGGGGGGGAACGGGACTTAGCTTTCCCTAACCAATGGCTTTACAGTAGCCTCTCATGAACAGTATGCAGTAGGGGGGGGGGGGGGGGGGGGTGTTCCTGGATACCCACTGTGAGTGTGAAGAGGATATTGGGGATTCCACGTTATTTATAATGATGCACTTTTGCAGAGCTGGAACTCGGAACTGAGGGACTAGAAGCACAACTATGTTCTAAGCCTAACAGGCAATATCCTACATACAGGCTTATATGGTCAAAGGTTAAGCAATTGTAACAGGTTTCGGGGTACACCTATTACACCGAATATCCACCCGTGCAAGAAAATGAATAAATTTACTGCTTACCAGAAGTAGCAGTAAAGTGTGCCTTGAATAGGGATTGACCGAGCCAGATGAAAATCTACGAAGGATTCCTCCCCAGCGATGGCCGTCTCAGGATCACGATATATTATGTGTGTGAATGAAAAACAAATAAAACATAGCGTGATACTGTATAATATTCAGGTGAGTCACTCCCGAATGTGCCAAGGGAAAAAAGGAAGGTGCTAGTACAACCCACCACCAACACAGGCTGCTTACCAGATGTTGATATAAATAAACAAATACACAGCAGTTCAAAGGATGATAGAAGCTATGAATGCACCACCACCTTACGTATTGTAATTACCAGATAGTTGTTATATGAAGGCAGATCAATATATAGCTCAAAGAAGGCCTTATGGATAAGCCACCACCTGGATCTAAATGCAATTACCAGATAATAGAAACAGATGTGCATAAAGAGTAAAGCCCCGTACACACGTACCGATGGTCGGCTTACAAATGTTCCTCTTTTCTCCCCGGGATGTCGGTGTCTGCTGAAAAGTGCAAAGACAGCACAAGGACAGCACAAGAATTTTGTCCGCCGACTGCAGAAGTGATGTCATGTAATGGTTAACTTTCCCTGTGTTTTCTATTTTCTGAGCATGCCCAGTCTTGCAAATCTGCGGTCTGTCGGCCGAATTGTGTACTGACAGGCGAACAATCGTCTGTTCTGGTGTCGGCATACAAATATTTTCATGTTTGCAAGAAAGACTTTTGTCCGCGGATTGTGCGCAGACATCTGTCGGAGGCACCATACTAACACGCGTACAATCGGCAGATCCTTCGTCCACCGACGTTTGTATGCCGACGATCGGTACGTGTGTACGGGCCTTAACTTCCAATGAGCTGAGGACCCGCTGGGAGGCTTCACCAAAACAATCTGCTTACCAGAGATAAGCCAAATGAATGCCAAATTCCTTGAGAACGTCATCCTTTGACGAAACGTACGTCGGTCGCAGCGTGCTGACGTCACCTCGTTGAGACGCTCAGGCGGGTGTTTGGAACTGTCCGGCCGGCAGCTCCGATTCAGCGCAGTTTTTAAGCATTCTATGTAAGTGCAATACTTTGTTTATTTTTAATAAAACCGGTTTACACTATGGATATCTCCATCATTGCTTTTATATGATTGTTGGAGCCATTTCTGTGGGTCGGCCTCTACACCACCAGGGACCGCTAGTGTATGGGAGATTGGATATTCCCCGGGGACATCTGGAACTAAGATTTGGCATTCATTTGGCTTATCTCTGGTAAGCAGATTGTTTTGGTGAAGCCTCCCAGCGGGTCCTCAGCTCATTGGAAGTTACTCTTTATGCACATCTGTTTCTATTATCTGGTAATTGCATTTAGATCCAGGTGGTGGCTTATCCATAAGGCCTTCTTTGAGCTATATATTGATCTGCCTTCATATAACAACTATCTGGTAATTACAATACGTAAGGTGGTGGTGCATTCATAGCTTCTATCATCCTTTGAACTGCTGTATATTTGTTTATTTATATCAACATCTGGTAAGCAGCCTGTGTTGGTGGTGGGTTGTACTAGCACCTTCCTTTTTTCCCTTGGCACATTCGGGAGTGACTCACCTGAATATTATACAGTATCACGCTATGTTTTATTTGTTTTTCATTCACACACATAATATATCGTGATCCTGAGACGGCCATCGCTGGGGAGGAATCCTTCGTAGATTTTCATCTGGCTCGGTCAATCCCTATTCAAGGCACACTTTACTGCTACTTCTGGTAAGCAGTAAATTTATTCATTTTCTTGCACGGGTGGATATTCGGTTGAATATATACTTTATTGGACTTTCTGAATCAAACAACAATTTTTTAACAAACATTGGGACTTTTTGGACTCTTGATATAGGTTTGTGTCACTTAGCGCAGCTTCCCCCCCTATTTATGTTTTTGATGCTTGTCACATGTTAAGTTGCTGCTACCACTTGTAGATATTAGCACAGTTTCTTCTCCAATTTTTACACCTATTACAGTCTTTGGAATAATCAGCTGTATCCTGAACTGGCCAAAATCAACTAACCATACGGCTAGGTGGCGAGCGTCAGGAATCTCACATCTCCGACACATTTTTGAGAATGGCAAATTGCTGTCCTTTGCTCAGCGCCAGACTAAATATGGGGTTACACAAAATATGCATTTTTATTACCTTCAGCTGCAGCATGCTATTAAAGCCGAACATTCGTTAAAAGAATCCGGCATTGTTTCCTTGGTCAGAGCTTGCGACACCAGGGCAATAGTAAATACCGGCCTAAGTGCCGAACCAGCCACCACAAACATATGGCGGGCAAGAGCCTCTGCCCTCCTATCAGCTGGATATTTAGAGGCCTGGGAATACTCAACTGGAATGAAGGTAGTTTTATTTACCCTGGAAACCGACAATAGCAAGCAAAAAGCGCTTAGGAACCGTTGCATTTTGGACAACCCCACTGTTTTGCGAGAATGTTGTCAAAGTAGGCGGAAAAGGAAACACCCTCGCCGCTCGAGGGCCTGAGTGCCAAAAGGGACTGGCGCCTCCAACGCAGCATTAACCACAACCTTTATTTTTTAATGGTCGAAAGACCCACAGTGACCACCAAAACCAATCATTCCAGGGAGGTGCCCACTTCCACCCCAAAACCCTCCAGGAGTAGAGGGGGGACAGCCATTTACCATTCCAGGAACAGGGTGGGCACCTCTCCGGACAGACCACTGCTCCATAGGAATGTGGGTGCTGTCAGCCAGGAGAAACATTGCAACTTAGGCCGAGGCCAGGTTGTATGCGTCCTCGCAAGATAATTTACTCGCAGGCCAGCCCCCGTCCAGTGGGGCTATTTCGCGTGGGGCTATGTTGTGGCCGACCTAGCGCGGAGCTATGGTCTGCATGCGCTCGCTGGCCAGACTGGGGGTACCCTCTGGATCTAGATTATCCAGTCCGTCACTTGATTATAGATTCTCACAAGAACAAAATAACAAAGATAGGAAAAAATTCCACTTAAAAAGAAAAAAAAAATAAAAAATCGCCAGGACCAGAGATCCCAGCAAGGAACTAGGTGCTTACTCCTGACTAGGCAGAAAAAAACTGAGTGAGTGCCTATAGCTGAGAGTGGGTGTGCACACCCCCTGGAACTGCCCATAGGCTTAGTCCAGCTTTTTCCTGCCTAGTGTCCTACCCATGTAGGGGGCACTATAACCAAATGGTTAAGAATAATCAGGCGCTGTGTCTGTCAATGAACAATAGAGAAAAACTTCTACCGGATTAAAAAAAAAAAAAAAAAGGTGGGGGTGGGACAGAGAAAGTGGATAGCAATTGCATATTAATATATTAACCACTTGCCGACTGTAATCCTACTGCGGCAGTGTGGCTCCCCTGGGTCCAGCGACGTAGACGTGATTAGTCACAGCAGGAGTCGGGCCGGAGGAGGAGAGGCGGCGATTGCCGTAGTTAGTAAACGTGATAACTTTTGCGAAAACCAATCAAAATACGCTTATTGCAATTTTTTTTACCAAAAATATGCAGCAGAAAACAAATTGGCCTAAAATGTTAAAAAATTTTGCTTTTTACATTTTTTTTTTCTGGGAATGTTTTATAGCAGAATATGAAAAAGGTTTTTTTTTTTCTTTTTCAAAATTGTCGCTCTTTTTTTGTTTATAGCGCAAAAATTAAAAAACACAGGTGATCAAATACCACCAAAAGAAAGCTCTATTTGTGGGGAAAAAAAAGGATGTCAATTTTATTTGGGTACAGTGTCACATGACCGCGCAATTGTCTGTTAAAGTAACAGTGCCGAATTGTAAAGTAGGGCCTGGTCAGGAAGGGGGTCAAATCTTCCGGTCTAAAAGTGGTTAATATTGCATATTAACCAAGTTTATCGTTATACTTCTAGGCAGCCTTTAATAGTCTGTAGGTGGTTCAGCAGATATCTTCATGTTTGTTATGGATTTAGAAAAGGATGTCCAAACTCGTGTAGTTGTGAAGGTTAGGAGTCCACGTACCTTGGCCCTATAGTGTAGGTGTCAATGCAATATTTTAGTTCAGGCTCTTTATCCCAATTTGCTAGTTCTGCTTACTGCTGATCTCCTACTCACACACCTTCAGCTCTGTATGAGTCTCCTGTACCTCCTCCACTAACATACTCCATTTCCAAACTTGCACACAATGGCTCTGTATTAGACCTGAAGGGACAATCTGGTAAATCTCGGAGTATCAGTTTGCCTTTACATTTCTGTGAGCTGATAGTAGTCCCATTTTAAAAACAAAGGTGAAGTTTACTCCAAGGTTGTAAACTCATCCCAAGAAAGAGCTCCTATCACTTACCACCTCCTAACAATGCTAGTTGCCTGGCTGTTATGGTGAGCCACTGGCTTTTAGAACAAGCATGCACATCATGAAAGTGAGAACAAAAGGAGAGGCCAAAAGGTATTTCCAGAATGGAAGGTCAGTAATAGGAGCCTTTCATGTTCCTCTTAGCATAAGATGTCCCTTACTATCCAGCACTTAGCCGCCAAAACACAGGAATTGGAAATGTAGAATGTTAATTGGCCCCTTCCAGAACAGAAAAATCAAAGCTGCAAACCACAGCAAGTCAAACCTGAAAAAAAAATTGCAGCCGGTAAGGGCGGTGCTTTCAAGTTGCATACTTGGTTCAGGTCAATGACCCACCCAGTAGGGATGCAAGGATGTAGTTAATAGCGTGGGAGCTTGCCCTGAAACAATTTACCAATGGCAGCTCCAATAATCCCATCTTAAATTCACTTTAATAAACTAACATTACTAGCTGTAGTGGCATTTAGTAAGGATTATAAAAGGCACACGTGTGCTCTTCTAAAGGAATCCAGTCATTAGAGAAACCCATGGCACCGCAGACATTCTTTTGAAAATGCTAGTTGCCTGGCCTCGATATCTACTGGATAACTAACTTTAGAGAAACAGCATGGAAGCCAGGTAACCCATATTTTGACATGGAAATTTAAAATGGCAGATTATAGGCTCAATTCACAAAGATTATACTAAGGCACTGTATTTTCCACCACTGACTATCGATTTACACATCACTGGACTCAAAATATCCATAATCACCACAAATCTTTGCAAATTGAGCCTTATATATATTTCTCTAATAAGGCTTAATGCACATGGGTGCATTTATCAGTAAAGCATAAACACGCTGCATATTTTTGCACCTGGGATGTCCTGGGGCTGCAAACAGCCGCTCTTTGATATGCATGGGTGAAGGCATTTGTTTGCAGCTATGCACTGCTACTTGTGTAAGGTGGTGCATACGCATAGACAATGTCTGGAACACAGGTAGTGGGTGAAAGAGCCACTTTGGAGGAGGGCTCTTTATAACATTTGGCGAGAGTCAAGCTCCTCCCAACCTTGACGCACAACCAAAACTTCACCACCTAGCTGATGGCTGCATACAAAGCATAGACACATGACAAAACATCATGCTTCCTCCAGTAGAAATAAAAAAGGATGTTAGCCTAATCAATACTGACCCCCTTTTTTTATGATTGTTTCCCTTGTATGACTTCATAACTTCTCAGTCAAAGTTCCAGATCAAGCCCACGATAAATGACAGTGAATGAATCCCAGAGAAAAGTCAGAATTTCTTTTTTCCTATAGGAATTGCTGGTCAGCGATTCAAAAAGGTACAGTATTTTCAGAATGAAAGGTCAGCAATGGCTGATCATATAGATCAGTGGTCCTCAACCCTGGTCCTCAGGGCCCACTAACAGGCCAGGTTTGCAAGATAACTGAAATACATCCCAGGTGATATAATTTGCTGCTCAGTGATTTCAGTACTCTAGTCTGCATCTCCCCAAGGTAATACTTAAAATCTGGCCTGTTAGGGGGCCCTGAGGACCGGAGTTGAGGACTACTGATATAGATCAACTTAATCAGTACCCATATATACAAAAAGCATAAACAGAGCATCCTGCGCCCCCAGCATCTTCTAACCTTCCAAAATACCCAGGTGTAGAAAGTGGATACATACCAAGGTCATAACACCTAGCCTGTCTACTTCCCGGGCAGGACTGTGTGGAATTCGTCTGGGAGTAGAGCGCCCGCTGCCAGGTGGGGAGGAGCCAGCAAGAGCAGAGCCAGTGAAAGAGGGGGGAATTGAGGTCATCGACCGAAACCTTCCAAGGTTATCTAAACTGCCACTGCCCACTCTAGACTCGATCTCTTCAGCTCTCTGCTCAGTCGTCTCCTTCTCCTCCTGAATCAATCTGCATAAAGAAAAAGAGTCCGGTAATTATTTTGTACCCATGTAACACACATACTCACGTTTTAAGAGTTTATATTTGAAGAGGTTGGACAGCACCAGCAGGTAAAAAAGGTATCTATGCAATTAACCAGGTGATCCAAATAAAAAAAAAAAAAATACAAGCTAATCTTTGTGTAACACCATACAGCACATTAAGCATAAATCTAAAGCCAGAATTCTAGAAACTTCAGCCATCTCTGCCATTAGTTGCCAATCTGCTGCATGCAGTAGAAAATTAAATAGGAGTGTTCCGGTGCTAAATAGCTTCATATAGCTAAAACATGGAGATACAAAGGAGCCATTGCCACTTATTAACCATTACACATAGCAAACTCTTGCTAAGAAATGGGGGTTCTTCGCATATATATATTGCAAAACATGTTCAAGGTGGACAACTGGGTCAAAGTGATCCCGCTCTGGCCAATCCCTACTCTATCTTGCAGATTTGCCAACTCTAATTTGCTAAAAAAGCTACTCTTGTAGTGCAGGCTAACTATAATGGCCACACAAGAAGAGGGGGGGGCACTCAGAGAGGACTCCCGAGAAGAGGGGGGGGCACTCAGAGAGGACTCCCGAGAAGAGGGGGGGGCACTCAGAGAGGACTCCCGAGGCCAGGGGGGGGCACTCAGAGAGGACTCCCGAGGCCAGGAGGGGCACTCAGAGAGGACTCCCGAGGCCAGGAGGGGCACTCAGAGAGGACTCCCGAGGCCAGGAGGGGCACTCAGAGAGGACTCCCGAGGCCAGGAGGGGCACTCAGAGAGGACTCCCGAGGCCAGGAGGGGCACTCAGAGAGGACTCCCGAGGCCAGGAGGGGCACTCAGAGAGGACTCCCGAGGCCAGGAGGGGCACTCAGAGAGGACTCCGAGAAGAGGAGCAGTACCGGTAGCATAAAATTATCGGGGCTGCTGTGTGCAAAACCACAGGACAGAGAAGGTAAGTATAACATATTTGAAAAAGAAAATAACATATAATATAATATATATATATATATATATATATATATATATATATATATATATATATATATATATATATATGAACCTTTAATATCACAAACTAATTTTACCTGCCGATGCTTAAACATATTACACACACCACACTTTTTTCCTGGGAGATATGTGCCCACATAACTTACTACTGCCAGAGCACAAGGTGCATAAAAACCCTACACACCCCCCTCCTCCACCCCCCCCCCCCCCCCCCCCAGCCACTGCGTCAGTGCATTTCCACACAGACATATATAAGGAAACATAAGCCTGAAATGCTGAAAGTAGCAACTTCAAAACCTAGAACAAGACGTTCTTGGCCTGAGGCCTATTATGAAAAATGGACTGGATTCACAAATTAACAGGAAGCAACCACAAAACATCTATAGGTAAATTACTTAGTGAGCAGAGGCTTTCATAAATTTAATTTTAGAAAGAGCAGAGAAGAAGATATCTAAACACATCCACAAGCATTTATGTACCTGATTTCCTTATTAATGGCATCTAATTGTTCCTGCAACATAACAGCAAGGGTTTGAGCGTCTGCCTGTCCGCAAGGGGAAAGAAGATCCACAGAGCTGAAAATGGTGTCTCTGTCATCCTCCATATCAGATATATCGACATCGCTCTCAAAAGCTTGGGCTACATTAGCCAGTACACTAGCTTGCTGGGCTCGTTCCCAGTCCTGCTCATTAAGAGTCTGTACCTACAGAAACAGAAAATGTGATTAAGGCATGTGCAGCTTTCAAAGGAGGCGAAAAAGTAGGAAAAAAGAAAAAACAAAGCGAGGAGACTTACGTGCTAAAAGTGGAGATCCAGAGAGTGAAAAAAGAGAGAAAAACAGAAGAACTTTAGAAGCTCAGCTCCTAATACAAAACAAGCGCTCAAAGAGACAATGATTACAAGTCTATACCAATCATGCATCAAACAACCAGGGAACAACTATCAAAGCCACCTGAAATCTGAACAGATAATTGCTGGAAATGCAGTTGGAAATACGGCTCGAAATGTCTGAGGCTTCCTGGGCAAAGTGTTATTGATGGAAGGTTAGGCCTAAAATACCGTAACATGCTCACAGATTGTTACACGCATGGACATCCTAAAGCCCAACTTCTGTTGAAACCCGTTTGCTTTTAGATAGCGCAGAGAATGGGTAGAATCTCTAAGGTTCCTATTACTGTGTCCCAATTTGAAAAATGACCCTTGTTTCCTAACCCGTACACTTAGTGGGGGAATTCCAGTTGTCACCAGAAAAGGTTTCCCCGTGAAAAACTTCCTTTCAATGCTTCCTTTCAAGCATCAAAGACCATTACTTCCAGTTAAAAGAGGAGGGCGGCATGGCATGTTTGTCAGAATTTTATTACAATCCTGCTCTTTCTTTCCAGGTGAAAAAAAGTTCAAAAAATGTATACTCCCTGGTCCTGCTGATCTTTACTCTGTTTGAAAGCTGTAGCCTCTGGCAGAATCTTCACATCTGATACTGCTGGGGGTGTGAGATGCCTGCCCCCCTCCGTAATGTTCCATCTGTTGACGTATACGTTAATACTAATAGTCCTGTAGTGACATAGCAGCCAGCAGGAGGAACCATAGAGCACAACGGAGGGGGGGAGCAAAGTTCAGAGGGGCAGAACCATAAGATCGGCAGGTTTAAACACATTTTCTTTAAAGTGTTAGTCCACCCTAAAACGAAAATCCCTGCATCTATAGGCCTCCACAATCTAACACTAGCCTATCTAGCCCTGTAAAGAAGAAATCACAAAACATACCTTTTTTGAAGCCAATCCTATTTCCAGCGGCAGAAGCCAACAACAGGTGTGAAATGAATGGGGAGTGACATCACCCATAGACTTACTATGGGGCTTCTGTTGTCGGATGTGTCCTCTGCACCCGCCTACACAGCGAAGCCATGGCTGACAGCTCAGTGTGGGATCGGGTCAGGTCGGCTTCAAAAAAGGTAAGTATACGGATTTCTTCTTTACAGGGCTAGCTAGGTTAGTGTTAGATCGTGGAGGTTTATAGATGCAGGGATTTTAGTGTTAGAGTGGACTTCTAATTTAACATGTGATGTATTTTATTTTTTTCTTTAACTCAGAAAAAGTGATTAAAAGCAAATGTGTTGGCGATTTTACATGTCTAAAAATGAACTAATCTGGCTACACCACCAGTAGCCTGCTAGAACTCTTGTCAGCCAGAAACACTCTCCTGTACATCTCTCTGATCCCAGTTTCACTTTGTTACTAAGGACCCAACTTCCTTAAAATCCAATTCCATCTATAGCAACCTGCTACACCTGCATTTATGGTGTAACAACATTTCTAAGCAACCCACCCCATGACAGCGAGCTGGGGGTCTTTCCCCCCACAGTAACAGTCATATTTAAAACTGGCTCTGCAAACAGAGCCGTGTCATTTTGCAGAGATTAGTGAACAAACTTCAAGTCCCCTCCATGGTAGACAGACTAGTAGTTGTCAATGGAACACAAGCGCAGTACTCCGCACACTTGTAGTCCATTGACACTTCATTTCTCCAACTGAAGGCCCAACAGAAATAAAGGCAGGGAGCTGGGAAAAGTTTTCAGGAGTCTGCCACTGCAACTGCGATCCTGCAAAAATATGTGCAGAAAATATATTTTTTATAAAAGGTGAACATAGGCCTTACACAGCATACCTTTGAGGGCTCATCGCGAAGAGCAGCTAGCCGTCCTTTTTGCGGCCTTCGTAGAACCATTGAAGAACTATAGGAGTCCGAATGGCCATCAGACAATGAGGAAGGAGCAAGAGCATATCGGAAGTCAGGCACACTGCCAAGGTGAGGCCGGCTGTACAGGAAAAGTAAGATTTGTAAAATCATTGTTTCTATCATCCATCCAATGGATTTGGATCTAAGCTTACCAAGCCTGCACTCAAATGAACAGAAAATATTAAGAACTAAAGGTTAACCCCAGGCAAATAGCTAAATACACAGTAACGATTTATAAAAATCAACTGCAATTCTTGTAAATCCAAGCAAATAGGCAAATCCAGCATTTACCTCGGCATTTTTAAAAACCAAAAAAGAAAACTTTTCACTTTGTGTGAAATAAATATGGGAAAGCAACGCTTTTCTGGGAATTTTGGCACCAGGCCTCTGTAGACCAGCTGTGTAAGCCGGTTCTCTGTTCATACTTCCTTAAAGTTCTACAAGGTGGATGTCTAATCTTTTGGCCGCAATGTTATTACGGTGGCACTCTTAAGTTGGGTCTTTTTTGACTCCTGTTGTTGGGCCTACGGGCACAGCTCTGTTTGTCTAGGTGTTGCCCACGCTTCTCATTTTTTTCTTGGGGACATGCTGTGGTCTATGAACACTTTTCCTATGTCCTGGTACTGCATGATGAGAAAAGAGAAATTTTGACTTACTTGGAAATCCCGGTACAGTACAGTACACAGGCCACCCTCTCTTCCATTCCTTGGTAACTTTTTAGTGCTTACTACAAAACTGAGGACTCCCAGAGTGAGGGAGGGTTATAGAGGAGGTGCCTAGGGGGCGTGTCCTCTAAACGATTTGCCAGTGTACAATCACCAGAAGTTACAAGCCTTTAAATCAAGGGTCTATGAATACTATTGCCTGTGCCTTGTACTGTACGATAAGATATGTTAATTTTTTTTTCTCCCTTTCAAAGAACGGTAAGTTGTTTCCATGTTGCAGATTTTGCATCCCAACTTGTTTAGTTAAAGTGAAACTAAACCCATAACTTTAGCAATGAACATACATTCAGCATTAAAATGTATGCTACCAAAATGAGTGTGTGCTGTGAATGGCCTCCAGCATTATTCCTTTTTCTTCATACCAGAGGCTGACATTTTGCTAAAGTCCAGAACCCCTGAGCAGAAGTAAATCATAAAATGGAACCAATAACAAATTTTCAGAAACCAGTTACATTCCTGAAATGCCAGGATTGCTGTCACATTTGCTTGTGCCGTCAACCAAACTGTCAAACCATCTAATGGCTGGTGTCATAACTGATCACACGTGCAGCACCATGGCAGTTGCAGATCAAACAGAAACAGCTTTCCTTGGCTATGAATGATAGGAAGGTTTAATTCCATCTTAAAGCGGAGTTCCACCCAAAAGTGGAACTTCCGCTTTAGGGAGTCCTGACCCCCCGACATGCCACATTTGGCATGTCATTTTTTGGGGGGGGGGGGGGGAGCGGGTACCTAGTTTTGACAGGTACCCGCTCCCACTTCCGCTCGGAGCGCCGCGGCGCCCTGAGCGGAAGTTCTCCTCTCCCCCTCCCTCCCTGCAATCTTCTGGGACACGTCAGAGGTCCCAGAAGATTGCCGGCCAATCACGGCGCGCAGCGTGACTCGCACATGCGCAGTGGGTACCCGGCTGTGAAGCCGCAAACTGTAACAGCCGGGTGCCCACAGCAGTGATGCCGGCGCCAAGGGAGAGGATCGAGGCTTCCGGCGGCCGCATCGCTGGACCGTTGGACAGGTGAGTAAATGGCTGGAACTCCGCTTTAAGGCCTTCAGCAGATCGGCCTCTACAAAATCAGTAGTGCCTAAAAATGCCTATAAATGGGGAGTATCTGAACATTTGCAGAGCAGGGTGAGCCAGTACATTACTGAATTTTAAACAGTATAGGCCCCTTTTTTTTAAATGTTTACTTAGCTATACCTGCAAAGGGGCCAGCCTGAAGTGATCTAGCTGGCCTTATTTTTCTGACTAAAGTTCCACTTTGAAAAAACAAAAAGGAAAAAAACATAGCCCACAGAACAGAAATTGCAAATAAATCTAATGGAGCCCTGGGTAGGAATAAAATCTGACAGGGGTTGAAACCTCTCTCTTTTTTATCCAAAATTGAAAAAAGTTTTGAGAATGGATACACTTTACCCTTATTCCCCACATCACAGATTAAGAGTTAGTTCACCTTTTTTTTTTTTTACAAAACAAACTCAACACCCTGCCCACAACCCAATCCTGCTGCACTTACCTCTTTGGATGATTATCTTTTACTGTCCACACTAGCAGATGTAACTATCCTGGAACAAAGAGGGTGTGAGCATTATGATGGTACACAGCTTTAGGGCTGTATTTTGAATTCTTCATATGTCTGGATTGCAAGTCCAGCTGGCAAGGGGGCAGCAGAAGATAATCATGTAAAAGAAGTGGGGACCAGGGGTGTGGGGAAGGTGTTGAAAGCTGGCCATATATTGCGCAAGCCAACCAAAATTTCGATCGATGTATGGCCGCTGCTGTTCATGAGAAGTGGATTTATCAACTTTTCATGGACAAGCTTGTTGGAAATTTTAAGCTCAATCGGCTGCAGCGCTGATCAGTGTATTATGATGGTGGGAGAGTCCCGCTGTCAGAATACAAAGACACACCAGGGAGGATTTTCCCATCCACCTCAATTGTGTGGATGGGGAAATCAGCTTAGTCCTACTTCGTCCAGTCAGCTGGTTGAACAAAAAAAAAAAAAAAAAAAACAAGTAATGTAAGGAAAGCTGTAGTTTACCTTTTCATTTTTTACGAAAAGGTGATCCAACCCTTTAAAGGCTTTACACAAGAAACTCATAATTCCGGGGGATGCAACAGGAAAAAATAAAATCGCCCACTGAATTTTGTATATCAAAATGTTGTTAGTTAAGACGATAACATACCTATGGTGAAGAGACGCTGCCCGAATCCTGACTTGCTCATTTTCGGCTCTCAGTGATTCTATTTCAAGCAGTAGCTGATCCTAATTTAAAGGACAAAAGAAAAACCATAAGAAACAGAACAGATTGAGAAACGGCTGTTGGTTCAGTTTTCTAGAATGGAATATCTAACAGAATGCAGGAATATAAGAGAAAACTGGATTTTTGACTTACCGTAAAATCCTTTTCTCTTAAGCTCATTGACAGACGCAGACTTCTTGATTAATATCAGTAGGGTTATACTGCCCCCTACAGGAGTAAGACACTAGGCAGAAAAAAAGTTCTGGCTATGCCTATGGGCAGTCCCAGAGGGTATACCCTTTCACTTCCTGCTATAGGATGCCAGTTCTGTAACAAAGCAGTGTCAGAGAAATCATACCAACCCAACTCGAAAAAACAGAGGGGCGGGTACTGCGTCTGTCAATGAGCTTAAGAGAAAAGGATTTTACAGTAAGTCAAAAATCCAGTTTTCTCTGTCGCTCTTTGACAGACGCAGACTTCTTGATTAATATCAGTAGGGACGTCCAAAGCAGTGCCATAAATGAGGGGTGGGACAGCAGAAACAAATCCACAAGGCTAAACATAGCCCACCAGGTAAAACAGGACTCATCGAGACCCATCTGAGAAACAGAAACCCTCAAGGGAGACTAAGGGCCCCCTTAAACAGCAGCCCGCAACTTTGCGGAAAAAAAGAGGCCCCCGCAGATGCCAGCACATCAACTTTATAAAACTTAGGAAAGGCGCGACCAGCCGACCAGGTAGCCGCCTCGCCAACCTGAAGCACAGAAGCTGGACGGCGAAAAACCCCAGAAGGAATTAAGCGCCTTCACAGGGAAAGGAGGAACCTGACCCTTATTGAACCATCCTGTACCACCGTCTGCCTGACCCATCTGGAAACAGTAGCAGCAGACGCAGGCAACCCTTCCCAGGGCCATCCGTGAGCACAAAAAAGGAATCTGACTTGAGAAAAAAGTCAATAGTTGCCAGGTACCCCCAAAATGCCTGAACCACAACCAAAGCATGTATGCAAGTCTTTGGATGTGTAGGCTGAGGACATATGGAGGCAAATAAGACGACCTCATGCAAAGTAAAAAACGGAAACCACCTTCGGAAGGAAGGACGGTCCCGGACGGAGTATCCTGTATCCCTATGCACCATCAGATAGGAAGAACGACAGGACAACGCCGTCAGTACCGACACCCTGCGCGCAGCAGCAATAGCCACAAAGAAAAAAGCCACCTTCAGGGACAAAGGGAGCAGGGGAATCCCCTGAAAATTTGCAAAGGGAGGGGTCTGAAGAACCGACATCAAGTAAGGTCCCAAGGTGGTAACGGAGGTCGCACCGGAGATAGCAGGTGTCGCACCACCTGGACGAAGCATGCACCAGGGAAAAAAATGGCCAATAGCCTGAGGAATTGTATTGCCAAGGCCGAGACATGACCCTCGATATACGCAAGGCCAACCTTGAGAAACTCCCCGGGGAAAGAAGGCAAACAATTGAGCCACGGAGCAAGAGCTTGGGGGAACCCCAAAAGACGCACACCACACAATATATGACTTCCACGTATGACAATCCATCGTTCTATAAGTCGCTTTCCGTAGTATGAGCAGAGTAGGGATGACTGAAGTAGACAATCCCCTTTTCTTCAACACCCGGCTATAAACAGCCAAGCAATCAAAGCCATCGACCGTAAAAAAGGATGGAAGATTGGTCCCTGACAGCAGGTCCTCCCAGAGAGGAATTCCCCAGGGAGCGTCCACGACCAGCCCAACCAGGTCAGCGTACCAAAACGAGACCAGTCTGGAACCGCAAGAATGATCGGAATCCCTTCCACCTCTATCCCGCAAGCAGTCACAGTAGTAACCTCAGAGGAGTAAAGGCATACAGCAGCCGATACAGACCCCACGGGCCCACCAGTGCGTCAGCGGTGTCTACCTGAGAATCCCGGGAGCGGGTCACAATCCGCTGTACATCACTGTTGATCCGGGATGCCAACAGAGCCCCATCTGGAGTACCCCAACTTGGGGACAACTGGTGGAACACCTCCGGATGGAGAGACCATTCTCCTAGATCCAAGGTCCGTCGAACGAGGAAATCCACCAGCCCATTTCCCACTCTTGAAAAGGGAACAGCGGAGAAGGCTGGAACAAGCGTTCCGCCCATCGGAGGATGTCGGCCACTTCCAAGGCTGCAGGAGCAATTAAGGTACCCCCTCAGCAATTGACACAAGCCACGGCCGTGGCATAGTCTGATTGAAAGCGCACTGGACAATCCCAAAGACGAGCGGTCCAGCGAAACAGGCAATCCCGATCGCTCCCAGTGCCAGCACAGAAAGAGGCCAACCTGGACACTTCCAGGGACCAGATTTCCTTAACAGAAAATCCACGAGAACCCCTCCTCACCCGTATAGACTGACATCTGTGGTAACATAGACCATAAATCAAAAAGGAGGGACTTCCCTGGAGAAGCATCAGGGGCTGAAGCCACCATATCAGTGACTCCCTGGGCACCAGGCTCAGCTGAATCGGATTTGTCCAAGGAAATGTGATTATTGTTCCATTCGAGAAGGGTGTCCTGCTGGAGGATTCTCATGTGGAATGAGCGAAAAAGGGCCGCCGCGAAGGACGACACCAGCAGTCCCAGAACACACATACCGGCCCGAAGGGACGACCATTTGCTGGGCAGCAACAGCTGATTGCAGTCCGAAGCTGGTGGAGTGCGTGCGAAGGAAGAAACACCCTGGCTAAGGGCGCCGACAGTCCCCGGTGTCACAACAGCGCCAGAACCAGAGCTTACCACCAATATGAAAAACCTGAGGAGCAGAAGCGAGACCAAAGGGTAATGCCACAAATAGATAATGGGCCACTCCCACTGCAAAGCGCAGAAAAAACTGTGTCCTGCGCATAGAGGATGTGAAGGCAGGCATCATTGACAGCCATGGAGGCCAGAAAGGCCAATGCAGGGAGGCCAACACCATGTGATGGATTCCGTCTTGAAACTTTGAACCAGCACGAACCAGTTCATCTCCTTATGTCCAGTATAGGACGCTGTCTTGAATCAAGGAGAGCCACGGGGCCGGGATGTGGGTGGGGGTATCCTTCAGGCCCAAGCGGCCATGTCCGCAGGTCTGGAGAGAATTGATTCTGGTTTTTCCAGACCAGGGTCGCTTGGAACCCTCCGAGGGAGCCTTGAAGGACTTTGCCCCATCAACCGACCCTGAGGGACGAGAGAACTCCCTGTGTGCGGAAAGGAAGGGTCCTTACCAGTGACGGGGGTCCACACCCTTAGTAGCCTACGGCAGAAAGGTACTTTAACCCCCAGTGAGACTTGAAAAAAGTCAGCCAAGGAAGTCCAAAACAGACGATCCCCAGAGGGAAAGATCAGGGAAGCAAGCATCCAAGGCCGATCCGCAGACCAACACTTCAGCCACAACATGCGCTGGAGGACCACTGCCCAAAAAGGACAAACAGCCCAGCATGGGAGCAGTGACCAATGCAGGAGCACAAACAACTGCAGCCCGTGCACCAGTTGGTCCAGCAGCTCTGAAACAGCAAGGGGGAGCAGCCTCCCCTCCAGGTCATGGCGTAGTAGTGTAGCCCATGCAGCCAATGTGTGTGACACCAGGGCACCAAGCAACACCAGTCTTAAGCAGGCCCCGCCAGAGAAAACGCAGTGCGGGACATAAATCCCGCCCTCTGATCCCCCGGATTCGCACAGGATGGGGGAACCTCCACCGGGATCACAGCAGCTCCATACAGTCTGCATACCAGCGGATCCACCATAGGTGGTAAAGACCACTATGCAATGAGGGACCCTGCAAAAAGATAGCTTCTAGCACCCCCTCAGTTTGGGAGCAGTGTCCAAGCCTCAGAGGAACGTTTTGGATGGTCCCACTCTTGTTTGAGCATATTGCCCAGTACGCAGGAAAAACCTTTGCTGCTCTGGAAGGCACGTGAGCGACAATGTAGCCTGCACCTCAGTCGCAGCCGCGTCCTCCATCTAACAGTATCACGCACAGACACCAACAGTGCGTCCACCAGCGCCTAGGACTAGGCGTCCACCAGCGCCTAGGCTTGTGAGGCATCGAAGGCAAAAAAAGGACAGAAGACCCGACAGGGAGACCCGTGTCAGCAGCGAGTGATGCAGACCCAGAGTCTGAGGCATCAGGTGAGGAAGGGGTAGGCGGAGGGTGTTTATTAACACCCTGTCCTTTAAAGTCCACCCCCAGCCGGGACACAAATGAATCCAGGGCCACCGAAGTGCATCTATAGCCAGCCGGGAGCCCTGCGGCCACCTCGAGAGGGGTCAGGTAGGGTCTCAAGTTCATCAGGGTCCATTTTACACTAGGGGGACCCGTTCGCAAAGTTGGGGACAAAAACTTTTTTTTTTTTTAAACGTCCCGCCAGTCTATAGCGCCCCCCAAGTGGCCAGGCAGCGCGCACTAGAGACCCCCCCGCAAAGAGAGAGAGAGACCCCCAAGGCTCAACAACCCACAGCCAGATGCACCAGAAGGCCCAGAGTGTCGCAGCAGCACGCTGCAGAGTATTGCGCCCGGGTCCGGGGAGGTCAGCAGCGATCCTGCTGCAGAGCATTGAGGCCGGGTCTGGGGAGGAGCTCTGCACGCCTCCAGGAACTCCCATACAATGAACCCAAGCACTGACATATGAGCCGGGTGTACCAAGATGGCCGCTGACATGCAGAGCACATGTAGGCTACAAGAAAATGGCGGCCCGCTGAAAAATGGCGGCCCGCGCAGTCCGCAGCGCCAAAGGGAACCCTCGGGGGCCCCCCCTCGTGCCTACCCACGGATCGATCGGCAGATGGGCCTGAAAAACACAGGTAGCAACCCCCCCGTGCACGATCGTTCGGGCGTCAGCGGCGGCGCAAACCCCCCGCCCCCATCTGCGGCCTGTAACCCAGATTCAGCCCCCTGGAGTCACCTCCCAACAACCACACTAGTGAGGGGGGCGGGGAGGGGGGGGCAGATAGGTGGGGGTGCGTAACAGGACAGAGGGGAACCCGGGATTGTGGGGGTCCGACCATCCCAGGGAGGGGTCCGCGTCCACCCCAAAACCCGTCAGGGGGAGAGGGGGAACAGTTTACTCACCATACCGGAACAGAGCGGGCGCCACTCCAGACAAAACCCCTCGCCTTCCAGTGGTGGGGGATGTCGGCCAAAAGGGACGCAGCGACTCGGTCGCTGACCGGTCACATGCGACTCGTTGGGACGTTTAACCTGCGGGCCAGTCCCCGTCCAGTGGGACTATGTCGCGGCCGACCCAGCGTGGAGCTAGGGCCTGCACGCGCTCGTAGGCCAGCTGGGATGACCAATGGATCTCAACATCCAGCCCGTCGCCCAGATCCGGCATAATTGCTTGTAGATCTCACAGGAACAATCTGGAGAAAAAAACTAGCTAAAAAAATTATCTAAAAAAAAAAAAAAAAAGTCTTGCCAGGACCAGAGATCCCAGCAAGGAACTTGGGTCCTGACTAGGCAGAAAAAAACTGGCATCCTATAGCAGGAAGTGAAAGGGTATACCCTCTGGGACTGCCCATAGGCGTAGCCAGAACTTTTTTTCTGCCTAGTGTCCTACTCCTGTAGGGGGCAGTATAACCCTACTGATATTAATCAAGAAGTCTGCGTCTGTCAATGAGCGACAGAGAAAAATATTTTCAAGTATGTATTATTAAATCAAAAAAGTATCTTTGCCTTCAGCATCCTCCAATTTTTATTTTTCTGCAGTGATTTGACTTCCTGTCAGAGGGTGGCTATGTTCATTCTCTATGATACCACTGTACAAAAAGAATGAAGCTCACTCTACAGACTATGGAATATGGGATGTGTAATGTCCATAGAACAGTTCACATGACTGCAACAAACGTGCACAGTTTGTTCCAAACAAACAAAGGTGTTTTGAAGGGTTTTAAGCTCAGCTTCACAAGTACCACAGCCAAATTCCTATAATTAAGTGGAAGCAAATCTTCAACGGGGACACCTGTTCCTGTGAGGGCTCTTTCACACAGGCGGACCGTTCAGATCCGCCTGTCCGTTTTTTTGACGGATCTGAACGGTCCCCCCATGCATCCCTATGGGGCATTAGATGTCAGCGGAGACATGTCCGCTGACATCCGATCCGTCAAATCTGGTCGGATGGAAACCCTATTTTCCATCTGTACAGCGGATCGGATGAGAGCGGACAGACGGTCCGTTCCCATCCGATTTCCCCCATAGAGATGCATGGGGAACCGACAGCTCTGTCTCCGCACACAGCACAGAGACACAGCTGTCATCCTCCTGCTCAGCAGGGGATCGGCGGATCGATCGCCTGCTGAGAAAAACAGACTCCATCCGACGGACAGAGTGTGTGAAAGGGGCCTAAGTTAGGAAATCGCAATACTTTTCAAAGATTTCCTTTCATTTTATTTCGCATTTGAAGGACAAAAGTGAAAGAAAATCTCAGCAGCACAAACTTTGAGGGGAAAAAAATAAACGGATACGTTTAACCTTTCCCTGCTCTATACTTGGGTCGTTCCAGGAAAATATGAAAGCAATAAAAGCCTAAAAAAAAAAAAAAAAAACTATCAGCCAAAGTCTGAACTGGAATGTTGATTTTTTTTCTTTTTTTTTTTTTTTTAATTTGCTTCCCCAACTCTTATCCAACAAGAATCTCTCATGAGCAAATCTCTTATCTCAACCATTACAAAAGGAAGCAAAAATTATTGTTATTTGAGAATTTGCTCCCTTCTTGTGATTTATACACAAATCTCTACATTTAATAAAATAACAAATACCGGAGCATAAGCATATAAAAAGACTTTAAAAGAATTCAATTTAAAAAAAGATTAGAAAATAAAAATCAAATAAAAGATAAAACAAACAATCCAGCTTTTGCTGCAAAATTTCCCTTGAGTTCAAAGATTTTTTCCACTTTCCAGGCCAGCACCTTTCAACCCACTTCCCCTGAGAACCCAGGTCTAAATGCACCCGTTCCAGCCTGGAACTGGATAGCGAAAGGCGAAACAGCACAGGGATGAGCTCATCTCTGTCACTTTGCTCTCTTCTCCTGTCAGCACATAAACTGTTTGTTTTCTTGTGCTTAAGTCTACTTCTCACACTACAGCCCTTCTGTACCGGACTACAAGGAGCTGATATCAAGTCTAATTTATTTACTTCTAGTGACTGCATTTAAAAAATACATTCACTACGTTGCGGATCTGTCATCAGGCCAGTGTGCGGTACTCTCTTTCCTCCTCGCTCCCCGCTACTCCCCGTGATTGGCAATCTGCGTTTTTTGCCGGGTCTTATGTCACCTGACCTCGTGGCATTGGGTGCATCCGAATACACTCGGGTTTCCCAATTTTTGGTCTCGGATAGCTGGCCAACCCTGGAGACATTGTCGGCCACTGATGGCCATTTTCGGCTCACCTTCTGGTCTGCCTTACAACTTCCCCACTTCTTGCACACCCTCCCGAACCCTGCAGATTTCGCACGCAGCCTGACCATATTTGAAGAATATTGCTCGGACGAGGGGGTTCTTCCGCATACGCTTTCCTTGATATATAGTCTACTGACGACCCCGTCGGATAGACCTCCCTTGTCGTGCCTGACTAAATGGGCGTCTGATCTACACTGCACCTTTACGCCATTGCAAATGCAAAACATCGTCTTGCTCTCCCTTAAATCGTCTATCTGCATCAAAATCCAAGAGACCAATTTCAAGTTATTAACTCGGTGGTACTATACGCCTCACAAACTGCATAAGATCTTCCAGAACTCGTCGGCAGATTGCTGGCGTTGTGGTGGTGATGACGGGACATTGCTCCACATCTTTTGGTCCTGCCGAAAACTATCAGCTTACTGGACTGGGGTCAGGTCTGTTGTTCAGAAATTCACGTAATATCCTATTCCGGAGGATCCGGCCTTCTTCTTGCTCCACTTATCAGATAAACCTGTCCGGCGATATAAGAAGTCGGTTGTACGCCACTTACTTAAAGAGGAGTTCCACCCAAAAGTGGCCACATTTGGCATTTTGGCATTTGACACGTCAGAGGTGCCAGAAGATTGCCGGCCAATCAAGATGCGCAACGCAACTCGCGCATGCGCAGTGCATACCCGGCTGTGAAGCCACAAACTGTCACAGCCGGGTGCCCACAACAGTGATGCCAGCTCCGCCGAGACCAGAGAGAGAGGATCAAGGCTTCGGGCAGCCGCATCGCTGGACCGGGGAGACAGGTGAGTGTGTGTTTATTAAAAGTCAGCGGATACACTTTTTGTAGCTGCTGACTTTTAATAAACACAGAAAAGGCTGGAACTCCGCTTTAACACAGCCAAGGTGTGCATTCCCGTGCTGTGGAAAAGCCAATGCCCCCCCACGGTAGCGGATTGGCTACGAACGGTCAAGGCTATCAACAAGATGGAAGACCTGATGCTGACATCACATTGTAAGCGGGAGCTGTATCGTAAGACCTGGGAACTCTGGGACCTCTTTAATTTGTCTGATGAGGGCGTCACTCTGCTACACTCCTGAACAGTGTCGTGGAGGTGGTCTCCGTCAGGGAGGACTTTCTGACCCTCTAACTTTTTCCTGCCTTACTCCCTCCCTCCCTAAGGCCTTCTGGCCTCCCACATCCTTCCCTCTTTTTGTTCCTTCTTTCCTTTTAGCCACTTTCCTCCCCTTCTTCACTCCTCTCCCTTTTTTGTGTTTTTTTTTTTCTTTTCTTTTTCTCTATGTCTTTTAATAAATGAGGGTCAGGCAAGGGGTGGACGAGCAATCTGATGGTCCATTTTACTGCCAGCCCTGAACTATCACTGTCGTGATGCATATAAATTCATCGGGATTTTCACGCTTGGGCCCCCTGGAGTGGGCAGTCACGACACTGCATACTTTATAAGATTGTCTAGTTTCTTATGTTTGTATTGCTGAAATGTTTCCATTTTACCCCGCTGTATTCTCCTCTGTGTTCTAATAAAGTTCTATTTGCAAAAAAAATAAATACATTCAATGATATATTAAGGGCAACAGAGCAGTGTTATCTAGTGTTTTTATCTGTCTAGAGCTCAGATTTAAAGTGTATCTAAAGAAAAAAAATCTTTTGGATTTTTAAGGAGGGGATTAGCACTTTTACTGGTGTTTGTGTCCCAGTTAGGAAGATTCACCCACTCTATTTGTCCTGGTGACTGTTCTCACCTAGAATAAAAGTAAAAGAAAATACCACATTTATGGCTGTCACAAGAACAGGAATAGAGGTGAAACCTTCCAATGGGGAATACCCTGGGATTCCATTGCTTTGTTGGGATTTCCTCTCACTTTCGGTTTTGGCTATCAGATAGGAAATGAAAGGAAAATTTCCTTAATGGGACACAGATGGCAAAAAAGAAAACCAACAGGGGTTTTAATACTCCCTTACTCTCTCCAAAATGTAAAAAAAAGTTTTGCCTTTAATGCTATTAAAGAGGCACTCCAGTCTGGAAAACAAAAGTAATTCAGCAGCTACAAATATTGTAGCTGCTGACTTTTACTTATCTGTCCAGGGATCCCCTGATGTCGGCACCCCGGCATTGCAAGTAAGGGAAAGTAAGGGAAACCAGCAGTGAACCCTTCAAGCTTCACAGCCGGATTCCTACTGTGCATGTGAGAGTCACGCAGTGCTTTCTGAATGGTCCTGCTGTCTTCTGAAACCTGTGTGTGTCCCAGAAGGCAGTGGGGGGGGGGGGGGGGTAGGAGGTCATAGATCGTCGATCTTACCCAGAAGTGGGAGCAGGTACCAGTCAAAACCAAGTACCCACCCCCCAAAAAAAGTGCCAAATGTGGCAGTGGAGAGGTGAAGGGTGCGAACGAGCAGAGCTTCCACTTTTGGGTGGAGCTCCACTTTAAAAACAATAGTGTAACAATTGGGAAACAAAAGTGACCTGAGCAATAATCTATATGTTCTATTTAAGTTACAACTTAAGCCATGAGAGCAACAAGAGGGCAGACATTGTGATCACAATTTCATTTATAGGAACTGCACATAAATGCAAAAGGTATGCAGCATACAGTCCCAAGGTTGATCGGGGTTTGTACATGTGGACACTGCTCCACAAGGGCACAACCATATAACAAGTGATAAGAGGGAGATTATCTGATGATAGCAGTAAACAATGTGTTCAACCATACAAGTAAAGCCACAAACTGGATCTGAAATGTCTTAATATGGCTAGAGAGAGGCATATAAACACGAACATTTTATTTACAAAATTCTAAAATAAATACACACACATATACACTATATCAGGGATTCCCAAACTATGACCCTCCAGTTGTTCAGGAACTACAATTCCCACCATGCCTAGTCATGTATATGAATGTCAGAGTTTTACAATGACTCATGGGATGTGTAGTTCTGCAACAGCTGCAGGGCCGTAGTTTGGGAATCCCTGCACTATATTACCAAAAGTATTGGGACGCCTGCCTTTACACGCACATGAACTTTAATGGCATCCCAGTTTTAATCAGTAGGGTTCAATATGGAGTTGGCCCACCCTTTGTAGCTATAACACCTTCAACTCTTCTGGGAAGGCTGTCCACAAGGATTTGGAGTGTGTCTTTGGGAATGTGTGACCATTCTTCCAGAAGTGCATTTGTGAGGTCAGGCACTGATATGGACAAGAAGGCCTGACTCGCAGTCTCTGCTCTAATACATCCCAAAGGTGTTCTTTTGGGTTGAGGTCAGGACACTGTGCAGGCCAGTTAGTTCCTCCACCCCAAACTTGCTCATCCATATCTTTATGTACCTTGCTTTGTGCACTGGTTCAAATCATTTGGTGGATGGGGGATTATGGTGTGGGGTTGTTTTCCAGGGGTTGGGCTTGGACCTTCGTTCCAGTGAAGGAAACTCTTAAGGAGTCAACATACCTAGACATTTTGGAAAATGTCATGCTCCCAACTTCATGGGAACAGTTTGGGGATGGCCTCTTTCTGTGCCAACATGACTACGCACCAGCCCTGACCTCAACCCAAAAAAACGGAATTTTTGTAAAATCTTACCTGTAAAATTCCTTTCTCTGAGTCCTCCGACAGTCGCCGCCTCTTCATATTCGTCACATATGGGGTATTAGACTTTGCTCCGAAGGAGTAGCTAGGCAACAGAATATGTTAACAATAAAGCTTTAACATATCCCACCCTCAAGGGGTGGTCCCCTCAGTCAATACCCTCCTACTTCCTGCAACCATATCTCAGTTTTAGTGGAATAGCAGTAGAGTATACATTCAAACCCCAAAAGAGGGGCGGGGGCGGCGACTGTCGGAGGACTCAGAGAAAGGAATTTTACAGGTAAGATTTTACAAAAATTCCGTTTTCTCTTACGTCCTCCGACAGTCGCCGCCTCTTCATATTCGTCACATATGGGGACGTCCCAAAGCAGTGCAAACATGAGGGGTGGGAAACGCATCCGTGCCGAAAGGCAACGCAGTCTCCACATCAAAGAAAGGAACCTTACCAAAGGAAGGAAACCAGCTGGGCAACAGCAAAAATAAGTGCTCAACAGGAGCAACAACCCAGGAAAAGACAAAAAACCCAGGGGATACAAAAAACTATCCCAACAGCCAGGAGTCCCCAACAAGGGACCCTAGGGAACAGCCGCACTAAGAACCTTGCGGCCAAAGGAAGCATCCGCCGATGCCTGAACATCTACTTTGTAGAATTTTGTGAAAGTGTGCACGGTCGACCAAGTCGCCGCCTTACACACCTGGGCTACAGAAGCCCCATGACGGCAGGCCCAAGACGTACTCAGAGATCTAGTAGAGTGCGCCTTCACAGGCACAGGGGGAACCTTCCCCTGCAAGGCATAGGCCTGTTCAATGGTCTGCCTGATCCATTTGGCGATGGTAGAGGCCGAAGCCGCCATGCCCTTCCGAGGACCCTCTGGAAGAACAAACAAGGAGTCCGTCTTACGAAAAGACTCAGTCGATTTAAGGTAAACCCTTATCGCCCGAACAACATCCAGAGAGTGCAATCTCATCTCCTTTGGATGTTTAGGCTTCGTGCACAACGAAGGCAAAACAATATCCTCGTTAAAGCGGAGTTCCAGCCATTTACTCACCTGTCCAACGGTCCAGCGATGCGGCCGCCGGAAGCCTCGATCCTCTCCCTCGGCGCCGGCATCACTGCTGTGGGCACCCGGCTGTTACAGTTTGCGGCTTCACAGCCGGGTACCCACTGCGCATGCGCGAGTCGCGCTGCGCGCCGTGATTGGCCGGCAATCTTCTGGGACCTCTGACGTGTCCCAGAAGATTGCAGGGAGGGAGGGGGAGAGGAGAACTTCCGCTCAGGGCGCCGCGGCGCTCCGAGCGGAAGTGGGAGCGGGTACCTGTCAAAACTAGGTACCCGCTCCCCCCCCCAAAAAATGACATGCCAAATGTGGCATGTCGGGGGGTCAGGACTCCCTAAAGCGGAAGTTCCACTTTTGGGTGGAACTCCGCTTTAAGATGGAATTCCGAAACTCGTTTCGGCAGAAAAGAAGGATTAGGTCGCAAGACCACCTTATCCAAATGAACAACCAGGTACGGAGACTTGCAGGACAAAGCCGCCAGTTCCGACACTCTGCGAGCCGAAGTGATCGCCACCAAAAAGGCGACCTTTTTGGACAACATAGACAACGAGATCTCCCTGATCTGTTCAAAAGGAGCACGTTGTAACACAGATAGAACGAGATTCAAGTCCCAAGGGGGCAAAGGATCCCTCCTAGGAGGAACCAGATGCCGCACACCCTGAATAAAGGTGCCAACCAAGGAGTTGGAAGCCACGGGACGTTGAAACAGAACGGCCAGCGCAGACACCTGACCCTTTATCGTAGCCAGCGCCAAACGCTGATCGACACCCGTCTGAAGGAAAGACAGCACACGGGAAACCGAGTACGTGCGGGGTGAAAACCCCCTGGACTCACACCAGGCAAAATAGGCCTTCCAAGTACGGTAATAAACCTTCCCCGAGGAAGACTTCCTCGCGTTGATCAAAGTATGAACGACCTCCGGAGAGAGACCCTTCTCCTTCAGGACCTCGGTCTCAACAGCCAGGCCGTCAAAGCCAGCGACTGTAAAGCAGGATGGTAAATCGGTCCTTGAGACAGTAGATCGTCTCGAAGAGGCAGACGCCAAGGGGCGTCGACCGCCAGATTCACGAGGTCTGCGTACCAGGACCGGCGAGGCCAGTCCGGTGCCACAAGAATCACCGTGCTGCGTTCCGAGTGTAACCTGCGAAGGAACCTGGACAGCAACTGAATCGGTGGAAACGCGTACATCAGCCTGTACTGATGCCACGGGGCCACTAACGCGTCCGACGCGTCTGCCCGAGGGTCGCGCGTCCTTGCCACGAACCTCTTCACCTTGTAGTTGAGGCGAGACGCGAACAGGTCCACATCTGGAAGACCCCACTTCGCGCACAACATCTGGAAGACAGCCGGGTGGAGAGACCATTCCCCCTGATCCAGGGTCTGGCGACTCAGATAGTCCGCCTGCCAGTTCTCCACTCCCGGAATGTGAACCGCCGTTATCGCCGGGACATGAGTCTCGGCCCAAGATAGAATGTCGGCCACTTCTCGAGCCGCTCGGGCACTCCTGGTGCCCCCTTGGTGGTTGATGTAGGCCACCGCCGTGGCATTGTCCGTCTGCACCCGAACCGGGCAGCCCTGCAGCCGGTCCGTCCAGCGATGAAGACAGAGCCTTATCGCACGCAATTCCAGAATGTTGATCGGGAGGGAAGACTCCCCCTCCGACCAGGTCCCCTGGGCGGACAGAACGCCCAGACCACCACCCCAGCCCGACAGACTGGCATCCGTGGTGATTACCGTCCACGAGATCGGACGAAACGACTTGCCCCCGGACACCAACGGGGACTGGAGCCACCACAGAAGGTTTTCCCTGGTGCGATAACTCAACGAGATCTGAAGATCCAGAGATTGAGGTCGCCCGTCCCACCTGGACAGGATCTCCGCTTGGAGACCCCGCGTGTGAAACTGCGCGAAAGGAATCGCCTCGAAGGCCGAGACCATCAATCCCAGACATCTCATACACGTCCGCAGAGACGAGTGTGGAACGTCCCTGAGGGACCTGACTTCCTCCTGAAGAGTCCTGAGTTTGTCTTCCGGCAGGAAGACCTTCGCCTGCACCGAGTCCAGTATCATTCCCAGATAGGGGAGACGAACCGACGGACTCAGTGTCGACTTTGGAACATTTATCGTCCAACCAAACTCCTGCAGAGTTTGCATTGTGACAGACAGGTCCTCCTCCAGACCCTGTCTGGTCGCAGACCGAACCAGAATGTCGTCCAGATACCCCAGGACAGAAATGCCCTGGGCCCTCAATAATGCCAGAACCGGTGCAAGCACCTTGGTGAAGACCCGCGGAGCCGAGGCGAGACCAAAGGGCAACGCCACGAACTGGTAGTGATCCTCCGCAATGGCAAATCGAAGGTATCTCTGATGACCCTCGAATATGGGGATGTGAAGGTACGCATCCTTCAAATCGATGGAGGCCATGAATTCCCCCGGAACGAGGGCAGCCACCACCAAGCGCAGGGATTCCATGCGGAACTTGCGAACCCGCACAGAGCGGTTCAGAGCCTTCAAGTCCAGAATCGGACGAACCTTGCCCTCCTTCCTGGGCACGGTGAACAGATTGGAATAAAACCCCCGAAATCTGTCCCGATGAGGCACCGGAACCACCACTCCCTGAGCCCTCAGGTCCCGCACCGCCAGGTGCAGATCCCGCAGGCGCTCTGGAGACAGTTGAAGATTTGAGGGAAAAAATCTGCTCTCCGGCCGAGAGAGAAACTCGATCTTGTAACCAGATCGAACGATTTCCAGAACCCATCTGTCCCGCACACGGGCCAACCAGGGCTGAAGAAAACCGAGCAAGCGTCCCCCCACCCCAAAACTGGGTGAGGGCGCCCCTTCAGGCCGAACTGTTATGGGCTGCAGGTCCGGATTGGCCGGACTTCTGTTTCCCAGACCAGGGCTTCTTCTGAGAGCCTTGGCCTTTGAACGGTTTGCCCTTGTAGTGCGGCCGAAAGGCACGAAAGGACCCCTGAGGGGGCCGAAAATTAGCATGCTTCTTCCCAGAAGCCCCCTTAGCCTTGGGGAAATGGGGCAAGAGAGTGCTCTTACCCCCGGTGATCCCCTTAATCAACACATCCAGGGACTCCCCGAAAAGGCGAGACCCATCATAAGGCAGATTGGCTAAGGTCTTACGTGAAGATTGGTCCACCGACCAACATTTCAACCAAACCAGGCGGCGAGACAACACCGCCACGCTGTGCACACGTGCAGCCAACGGAATCAGGTCCAGGTCCGCATCACACAGATACATGACACCCTGGTGGATCTGATCCACCATATCCAGGGTCGCCGCCGAGGCCGAATCGGCCACTAGGACGCGCCTAAGCATCTGCGTCCAACTTGCGATCGCCTGGGCCGCCATGAGAGAAGCAAACAGAGCCTTAAGCATAGAACCCATAACAGAATAAGTATGACGGGCAAGAGACTCCAGTCTCCTATCCGTGGCATCACGGAAAACAGGGGAACCCTCTGCAGGAATCGCAGTGGCTTTGTTCAAAACCGCAATTGCATGATCCACTGGCGGAGGCACACACCACCGTTCATCAGTGGCAGGCGAGAAAGGATAACGCAGCTTGAATTTACTTGGTACCGCAAAAGGCTTGCGCAGATCGCGCCATTGATCCTTAACAGCGCGCTGAAAATCAGCATTGCAGGGAAAAACCTGCGGCGTCCTGCGTTTCCTCTGCGTCCCATAAGCCGCCAAGGCAGCGGGGGGACACACTTCGTCCAGCAAACGTAGCGTCTGCTTAATGGAAGCAATCAACTCATCCATGATTGCAAGCTCTTCAGGCGAGCCAGGGGGAGAATTATCAACCCCCTCAACTTCAGCCTCTACCTCAGACCCCACTAGATCAAGAGAGGAGCGGGACCCCGATAAGGAGGTCCCTGCCAGAACAGCCCCATCACCTTCACCCTCAGAATCAGAGGACAGAGCAACTCTGGGCCGTTTAGTAGATTGAGCAGCCACCAGCATTTGCACCTGGGCAGCAAGGCCAGCCACAATAGTGGCTAAATCCCCCCCTGGGGGGGAAACAGCGGTCCCCTGGCTTTCCACCAATACTGTAGGAAACTTGCCCCCCTGAGAATCCATTGCCCCTGTAATGCCAGACAACCAAGGGTTAACTGCCCCCTTTTAGCAAGCGCGGCAAGCGCAGCCCACCGCACCACACTCAGGCACAATGAGACCCCCACAGGGAATATACAAACTGAATACAGGCAATGGATAGCAAGAACAGAAGGATAAAACCTGAGGAGACCCCGCTGCTGCTGCTGCCTCGATCGGTGTTCCTGGAAAGAGGAAGTGATGCTGCCAGGGCGCTCTATGTAAGCCTATGGAGGCTACAAGAAAATGGCCGCCGTGCATGTAAACCATGCGGCCGGAGCGGGCGCCGGTAAAATGGCGTCGTTTGGCGCCGAAAACGCCGCTCCACAGTGCATAAAAACACACACATTACATCCCAATATAAGGATACATGTTAGATCGCCGCAGCGATCGCTGTATATGCCCAAACATGCCAAGAAAAAACATGCCCCACAGCACACAGCTTCTCACACTGCCCAGCCTGACACACACAGTGTCATACAGCTCCCCCCCCCCCCCTTGCAGCCCACAGCATGCAGCCGAGAGATAGGGAGACAAGCAGTGTGATTAAAGGCAGGTTACACAGTCCCAGACTGAGACCCCCCCAGACAGACAGGTCCCCACATAAATACACTTACCTCACATGGCGTGGGGAACCCGCACAGGCGAACAAGCCGCTGCACATGAGGCAGGGAGAGTTGCAATTCAAGACGCACACAATGGAGGTTAAGAAACCGCACAGCGTCCAGTGAGGTAGCCACCTCACCAATCATCCCTGCACCGAACAGGGATGGGTCGTTCACTGTGCCAGGAGCGTTACCTGGCTGAACGCTCGATGGCAGACTGGGAAGCCACTGACCCACGACCTGCGACCAGGGGGATCAGCCCGAGACCCAGTCCGCATGATCCTCTTCGTCCGAAGAACTAACTAATGCTGACAAAAATAACAGCTAAGTAAAGATAGAGAGAAAACTCAAACAAAATATTAAAAAGAAGAAAGAGTCTGGGACAGAAAGTCCCAGCACAGAGAGAGCCAGCCACTCCTGACAAGCTAGACATTAAAACTGAGATATGGTTGCAGGAAGTAGGAGGGTATTGACTGAGGGGACCACCCCTTGAGGGTGGGATATGTTAAAGCTTTATTGTTAACATATTCTGTTGCCTAGCTACTCCTTCGGAGCAAAGTCTAATACCCCATATGTGACGAATATGAAGAGGCGGCGACTGTCGGAGGACGTAAGAGAAAACACCTTTGGGATGAATTAGAGTGGAGACTGCGACCCAGGCCTTCTTGTCCAACATCAGTGCCTGACCCCACAATTGCACTGCTGGAAGAATGGTCAAACATTCCCATTGACACACTCCTAAACCTTGTGGACAGCCTTCCCAGAAGAGTTGAAGCTGTTATTGCTTCAAAGGGTGGGCCAACTAAATATTGCACCCCACAGACTAAAACTGGGATGTCATTAAAGTTCATGTGTGTGTGTAAAGGCAGGCGCCCCAATACTTTTGGAGATAGAGAGATAAATGGTGCTGGTATCAAAAAGTTTCAAAAATGCTATAGCAGCTGGGAGTGTGTATATATTTCTTCATCAAGCCAACTGTCTGTCTGCTTTTAGGTGGAAGTGATGTGGGTGGCTATGTAGCCTCCCAATCACGTGCACAACCATCGGAACATGATTATGTAAAATGACATGAAATTACAACTACCACTATTTTATTTTCCAGGATTGCGGATTTAAAAAAATGTATAATGTTTGGGTGTTTAATTAAAGGCTAAATGCACCGTCAGCAACAAGTTACATCGGTATTTGGGATGTTACATGTTGCCAGGGACCTCACACACCCCCTGAGCGCCCCCTAGGCCATCTCTTGACAGCATGCAGGGGTTCTTCTCCATTGCATCCGCTGTCACTTCTAAAATCAAGGCTCTGACTGCACAGCTGCGTCATTCATTCACAGATCTGTAACTGAATAAACTACAAGTCCCATCATCCACAGAGGCAAACTGGTATTAACAGAACATGAGTGCGGTAATCAGCACACTCACAGTCCCATTGGCAATTCCTCCATATCTCCAACTGAAGCTCCATACAGAGGTACAGGCAGAGAGCTGAAGGAAGAGCCTAAAGAAGCCTGACATTAGACCCGCGATACACTGCTTGTGGGTGCAATGTCCTGTGTAAAAAATATATATAAATGCACATTTATTCACTGCAAAAATGTATGTTTATTATATTTTTCTTGAATCTTCAGGCCTAAAATGAACAATTCAACATGAGTGCAAAAAATGGTTCCTGGATTGAAGTGGTTAAAGTGGTTTTACATCTTCCTCGGATCTCAATGCCCATCCGCAGTACAGTGCTAAATGGAAATTCTCATCTTTTTTTTTACTACTTATGAATACCTTTTTTAATGTAATTTGGCAGGACTTCTAGTCCCGCCCGCTTAGGCGATTATGTCATTATGCATTTCCCTTGGTCTTAGGGAATCCTAATAGTGCACGGTCGTGGTATTTTGTCGCCATTGCTATAGAAACCTGTGCACCAGGCATGGTCACTAGTGCACATGCGCGAGATTGGGAGGTGCATGCTGGCTAAACCAGCTGCACTACATTCCGGAACTCTCTGGCGCCTGGCTTTAGATGCCCACGCCTTAGATGGCCGCTGCCAGCATTTCATCAGGGGCAACTAACAAAGACATTTGGCAAGTAAGCAATTTACTTACAATACTGACAATATCCAAATTAAAAAGCGTTTAAAGAGGAAGTAAACCCTCTAACTTTTACCTATAGGTAAGCCTATATTAAGGCTTACCTATAGGTACTGTAAATATCTCCTAAACATGTACCGTTTAGGAGATATTTACCTTACATGCAGCCAGTGACGTCACTGGCGCATGCGCTCTGAAGGAACGGCCGCTGGTGCCGTTCCTAAAAAGTCCTGTGCCGTGACCGTCGGCTCCCGCGCGCGGGAGCGACGTCACCGCGGCTCCGGCCAATCAGATGGCCGGATGCCGCGATCCCAGAAGACGGGTGACTGAACACAGGCACCCGTCATACAGGTGAGTGAGCGGCACGGTGGGGGCTCGTTGTAAGGCAAGTATTTCATAATGAGCTAGCATGAGATGCATACTAGCTCATTATGGGTTTGTCTTTCAGGTTGTAAAAAAAAAAAAAAAAAAAGTTAAAGTTTACAACCTCTTTAAGGATCACGGAGATGTTTTTATTGCATCTTTTTATCTTTAGATGCGGTGGGCAATTTTTCTGCCGAAAACCTCCTCTTCTGAACGCAATTTTAGTGCGTTCAGATTTCTGCTCCTGGGGCAGAGTGAAAAACAAAAACTATCAAACACCTGTAAAATGGGCGTTTGACAGCTGCAGTGTGCATGAGGCCTAAAGAGCCAAACCCACCTTTTCATGCTGGATTTCCTCTATGAGTTTCTTGGCAGATTCCACGTCTCTAATTAAGGCATTCTGAAGAAAAAAAATAAAAGTTTTATTGCAGCATAATCTGGCAAAAGGTTTATAATCAAGGTTTTTATTGTACTATACATCATAAAGTCACTTTTACCATCTTTTAAAAGAATTTGAGCACATTAAACATCCAAGAAAAAGTCTCCACTGTGTTTCTAGTAGGATACATTATTAATGTAGAAGCACATAAAACACATTCATTGGTTAAAACAGTAGCTAAGTGGTGAGCATTGTGGCCTTGCACTGCTAGAGCCTGGGTGTCACTTCCCAGCAGGGACAATACCATCATAAAGTAGGGATTCCTGCAGGTACTTCGGTTTCCTTTCATGACTTTCCATCAGTTATCTGACCCAGCACTCGGTATGTGAGAACTTCAGTGAATGCGGCAAGGACATAAGACCAAAGGCTCCTTTTTTGGCAAGGAGTAATGAGATTTTTAATTACTCCGTAGTACAATATAATATGTCAATGCTGTAAAAATACAGGAAATTGATCCAGGTCTAGCTGGTGAATATCTATCTATGTGAACAATAGACTCCATTGAGCCAGTACCAATATGTATCACAGAGCAATGTGCAAAGTGCACCAACAAAGTGACAATCAATTCATCTTTCAAAGATCTCGCTATAAACTGACAAAACCCATAAATGATTTGCCTGGAATGGAGTTAAAGTGCTTATCTTGCTGTAGTATATAATTACGCACGCAACTTCAATTTATTCCTACCCAGCTACTTCTATGACCAGAAGCAGGCATTACCTTATCTTCTATGGATGCCATCCTCTCCTTGAGGTGAAGTTGTAGCCTTTCATTTGACTCCGACAGAAGCTTGTCCACGGTTTCAGACAGCCGCTTATTATGCTCCTCGTTCATCTTCTCTCTTTGTCGGGCCTAGTACAAAGAAAGTTTGGTAAATAAGGTCTCTGAAGAGGATGTATAGACTGGTTCTGTAAAACTGCTGCTCGTCATTTTCACAGTTTGCTTAAATTAGAAACAGGCATTCTCAGATTCTATTAATAGCTGTAGTGCTAATAAGTGTTAGGAGTGTCAGATTTAAAACCCTGAAGGAGAGGAGAAATGTAAGGAGACACTGAAATGGAAGACTGGTAAACTTGAGGAGACTGAAGCCTCCTCAAAAACAAAATGTTATATTTATTGGTGATCGGGTCTTCAACAAATCTGAACTATAGCCCCCCCCCCCCCCCCCCCAAACACATAAAATGTGTGTTGCAGCATGCACTTACAGTTTTCCCTTAGCCCTTTTGCAAATTTCCACAAATACCTGTGGATCCTGCCAGTGAAGCCCAACTCATGCAGATTCCTGTGCAGGTGTGACAACAATGCTGCACTGATCCAGAATTAAGAGCAGAGTAGCCACTCGAGTGTAAGGATCTGAACGCTTGCACTACAATGGGATGAGATGATGTTGAAGGGGGTGTGGCTGTCAGAATTATCACTGCCCGTTCACTAGCCCGTAGCTTGTCAATCAGCACCTGGCCAAACCTAGCCCTGCCCACTGTATTGACAGCACTGTCTCCGATGCTGAAATCCCCCACTATGCACTGCAGTGTCTGGGTGGAAGAGCGTGTGGGATACAAATAGAGAAACATTTTTGTCAGGGAAGGGAAGGACATTTTTTGTTTACTTAAAGGGGTTCTAAAGGCCAAAGCAAAGCTGTGACTGTCAATCACAGGCTGTGTGCTTGAGCTCTTTCTCCTTTTTTTTTTTCTCCTGGTGTTGGGAAACCCTATCAGGAGTGGGTCATGCTGATAACAAAAGCACAAGGCAGCAGAGAGAAAGAACACTCAGCGCTTCGGAGAAAGGCAAGCACACAGCATAGAAGGCTGTGCTGTCTTCATATTTCAGGTGTGAAGTTTACAACCACTTTAACCTCTTGCCGACCAGCCGCCGCACTTTTACTGCAGCAGGTCAACTCTATTATGCGAAACGACATACTCTTACATCGTTTCTTGTAATAGACAGAGGGGGAGCATGCTGGTTGGCTACAGGGGGAGCCAATCAGCGGCGTCCACCGGCCACCCGCGATTGCTCCCCATAGGGATAGAACAGCGGTTTGCCTATGTAAATAAGGCAGACCCCCCCCCCCCGTTCTGTTACAGACGAACAGGGATCCGGTGTTCCTGCTATTTAGGAACACAGGTCTCTGTGTTCATCTAGTGAGTCCATTCCCCACACAGTAAGTACCCCCTAGGGACAAACTTAACCCTTTGATCGTCCCTGGTGTTATCCCCTTCCCTGCCAGGGTCATTAGTACAGTAACAGTGCATATTTTTAGCACTTATAGCTGTAGTAATGCCACTAGTCCCCTCAAGTGCCAGTTAGTGGTCCAATCTGTCCGCCGCAATGTTGCAGTCCCGCTAAAAAATTGCTGATCACCGCCATTACAAGAAAAAAATTTAAATAAAATTGCCATAAATCTATCCCCTAGTTTGTAGACACAATATACACTTATTGGGATATAAAAAAAAAAAAAAAAAATATGTGGCAGAATACATATTGGCCTAAATTGAATAAAAAAAAATTAAATTTTTTTTTTTTTTACTGGCTGTTTTATAGCAGAAAGTAAAAAGATATATATATATATATATATATATATATATATATATATATATATATATATATATATATATATATATATTTTCTTTTTTTTTTCTGAATAGTCTCTTTTTTTGTTTATAGCTCAAAAAATAAAAACCGCACAGGTGATCAAATACCACCAAATGAAAGCTCTATTTGTGGGGAAAAAAGGACATCAATTTTGTTTGGGTACAGAGTTGCACGACTGCGCAATTTGTAGATAAAAGTAATGCAGTGCCGTATCGCAAAAAATGGCCTGGTCATTAAGTCCTTAAGCGGGTAAAGTAAGCTAGTAAGCTAAACCCAACTAGTTTTAAAAAGGTCCCCTTCCTCCTCCTAACACCTATGCTGACTAACCTGTGTAAGAAATATGTAAAAACGTTCAGACTGCTGCAGTCCAATCATGTGATCCCCTGTGTTAGCCAGAGGTGGCTGCAGGGGAGAGGAGAGAGTGGTCACAGCAGTGATGTCATCCATAGGACCCAATGGCCCAGCTGTTGTCAGCCAAGCAAATCATCTCTTTTTGCGCAATGGCCAACACATAGCAACCATTCCTGATACTGCAAATCTGGTCAAACACCAGCTAGAATTTCCTACACTCAGCAGAACGCGTTAATAACTAATGTGAGGCCCTACCTAAACATTTCATTCAATGTATATCTAATTAGATAAGGCAATGCAATACAGTTAATGGTAAACCACATGCAACCACTGTGCCCAGTGAGAATGAAATGCGTTTGTCAGGCACACCACTGCCACGCTGCTCTGCAGCTATCTACATTTGACAAAAGAATACTAAAAACACACAGTTATCTACGCTTAAAGTGCATATCCAGCCAAAACCTTGGTTTTAGAAAGAACGGAGAAAACTGTAAATACCTGGTAAAGGTTTAAAGCTATCTGGGGCTCAGTTAGCTCAGTTGTGTTTATTAGTTGAATACGGGGAAGACTGGAAATCTTGTCAGATTTTTTTTTGTTCTGTGTCCCCGTTGTAGATATTCCCTCATTTCATGTCTGGTGAAACTGTTTCTCGCAGTGAAAGTAGCGGAGGGAAAATCTCAGCTAAGGGGGTCAATCTGTTACTTAAGTCCCGTACACACGTACTGATCGTCGGCCGAAAAGCTTCGGCCGACGACCGATCTGCCGATTGTAGGCTTGTTAGTATGATGCCTCCGACAGCCGTCAGCGCACATTCTGCCGACAAGAATCTGTCGTGCAAGCATTAAAATTTTTGTATGCCGACACCAGAACGGCCGATTGTTCACCAGTCAGTACAGATTTCGGCCGACAGACAGCAGATTTGCAAGACTGGGCATGCTCAGAAAAGAAAAAACACAGGGAAAGTTAACCATCACATGACATCACTTCTGCAGTCGGCTGTAGTCGGCGGACAAAATTCTTGTGCAGTCTTTAGCACTTTTCAACAGACACCGACAGCCCAGGGACAAAAGACGGCCGATCTGTCGGCCGACGATCGGTACGTGTGTACGGGGCTTTACACAGCAAGTAATTCAATTCAAAACATTCAGATTCCATGTGCTAGCACATGAAAATGTATATCCGACTGGCATCTGTGAGCAAAATTTTCAGTTGAATTTGTAAAAATTGTAAATAACCTTTCATAATACAGCTCCTATTTAAGATGCTTACTATTGCAAAATGCACAGAAAATATCAGAAGAGCAAGCTCAATTTGCACAATCATATTTATTATATAGTTTATAAGTTCTTTTACTTTGCAGACCAGCCTCTTCCTTATCCTTGTATACACACACACTGGTCTTTCCCCTGTATCCCTCCTCTAGTACGCACACCGATTTTACCTATGCATCCCTCCTCCAGTACGCACACCGGTTTTACCTCTGCATCCCTCCTCCAGTACACACACTGATTTTACCTCTGCATCCCTCCTCCAGTACACTCACCGATTTTACCTCTGCATCCCTCCTCCAGTACACACACTGATTTTACCTCTGCATCCCTCCTCCAGTACACACACCGATTTTACCTCTGCATCCCTCCTCCAGTACACACACTGATTTTACCTCTGCATCCCTCCTCCAGTACACACACTGATTTTACCTCTGCATCCCTCCTCCAGTACACTCACCGATTTTACCTCTGCATCCCTCCTCCAGTACACACACCGATTTTACCCCTGCATCCCTCCTCCAGTACGCACACCGATTTTACCCCTGCATCCCTCCTCCAGTACGCACACCGATTTTACCCCTGCATCCCTCCTCCAGTAAGAAAAAACGATTTTACCTCTGCATCCCTCCTCCAGTACGCACACCGATTTTACCCCTGCATCCCTCCTCCAGTACGCACACTGATTTTACCCCTGCATCCCTCCTCCAGTACGCACACTGATTTTACCCCTGCATCCCTCCTCCAGTACGCACACTGATTTTACCCCTGCATCCCTCCTCCAGTACACACACTGATTTTACCCCTGCATCCCTCCTCCAGTACGCACACTGATTTTACCCCTACATCCCTCCTCCAGTACACACACTGATTTTACCCCTGCATTCCTCCTCCAGTACGCACACTGATTTTACCTCTGCATCCCTCCTCCAGTACGCACACTGATTTTACCTCTGCATCCCTCCACCAGTACAGTACGCACACTGATTTTACCTCTGTATCCCTCCTCCAGTACGCACACCGATTTTACCCCTGCATCCCTCCTCCAGTACACTCACCGATTTTACCCCTGCATCCCTCCTCCAGTACGCACACCGATTTTACCCCTGCATCCCTCCTCCAGTAAGAAAAAACGATTTTACCTCTGCATCCCTCCTCCAGTACGCACACCGATTTTACCCCTGCATCCCTCCTCCAGTACGCACACTGATTTTACCCCTGCATCCCTCCTCCAGTACGCACACTGATTTTACCCCTGCATCCCTCCTCCAGTACGCACACTGATTTTACCCCTGCATCCCTCCTCCAGTACGCTCACCGATTTTACCTCTGCATCCCTCCTCCAGTACACACACTGATTTTACCTCTGCATCCCTCCTCCAGTACACACACCGATTTTACCTCTGCATCCCTCCTCCAGTACACACACTGATTTTACCTCTGCATCCCTCCTCCAGTACACTCACCGATTTTACCTCTGCATCCCTCCTCCAGTACACACACTGATTTTACCCCTGCATCCCTCCTCCAGTACGCACACCGATTTTACCCCTGCATCCCTCCTCCAGTACGCACACCGATTTTACCCCTGCATCCCTCCTCCAGTAAGAAAAAACGATTTTACCTCTGCATCCCTCCTCCAGTACGCACACCGATTTTACCCCTGCATCCCTCCTCCAGTACGCACACTGATTTTACCCCTGCATCCCTCCTCCAGTACGCACACTGATTTTACCCCTGCATCCCTCCTCCAGTACGCACACTGATTTTACCCCTGCATCCCTCCTCCAGTACACACACTGATTTTACCCCTGCATCCCTCCTCCAGTACGCACACTGATTTTACCCCTACATCCCTCCTCCAGTACACACACTGATTTTACCCCTGCATTCCTCCTCCAGTACGCACACTGATTTTACCTCTGCATCCCTCCTCCAGTACGCACACTGATTTTACCTCTGCATCCCTCCACCAGTACAGTACGCACACTGATTTTACCTCTGTATCCCTCCTCCAGTACGCACACCGATTTTACCCCTGCATCCCTCCTCCAGTACACTCACCGATTTTACCCCTGCATCCCTCCTCCAGTACGCACACCGATTTTACCCCTGCATCCCTCCTCCAGTAAGAAAAAACGATTTTACCTCTGCATCCCTCCTCCAGTACGCACACCGATTTTACCCCTGCATCCCTCCTCCAGTACGCACACTGATTTTACCCCTGCATCCCTCCTCCAGTACGCACACTGATTTTACCCCTGCATCCCTCCTCCAGTACGCACACTGATTTTACCCCTGCATCCCTCCTCCAGTACACACACTGATTTTACCCCTGCATCCCTCCTCCAGTACGCACACTGATTTTACCCCTACATCCCTCCTCCAGTACACACACTGATTTTACCCCTGCATTCCTCCTCCAGTACGCACACTGATTTTACCTCTGCATCCCTCCTCCAGTACGCACACTGATTTTACCTCTGCATCCCTCCACCAGTACAGTACGCACACTGATTTTACTCCTGCATCCCTCCTCCAGTACGCACCCTGATTTTACCTCTGCATCCCTCCTCCAGTACACACACCGATTTTACCCCTGCATCCCTCTGCCACCATACACACTGGTCTTTTACCTGTATCCCTCCTCCATCAATTTTGGGTACATTGAGCCTGCCAATACACGGTTTAAATCTCAGATGGTTAAGCAGGGACTATTCCGAGATTTGAATAGTCTATGGCCGACTTAATGCCACTGACTTACGCCTCAGTATCCTCGCCACCATCGTTACATTCACAGTGCTACTGACAATCCCTGCCACCTCCACATCCTAGAATAACCTCATTTCGTTTTAGAGGATGTGTTCCCTAATTTTATCTTCCATTTCTCTACTGTAAAACCCTCTGTGTACAAAACTTTGCTCCCATGTTGCTCTAAAACTATTGTTTTGTAAATGGGTGCCAGGTGCATTATGGGGGCACATTTCCCCAACACTGTCATTCACCTATATGTCTATGACCATATTTGAATTTGCCAATTATGGAAAGATCAGTAATCGCTATTGGTAATCAAAAGATTTACTGTTCTTCCTGCTGTCATCTCAACAGTCTTCTGCTCAAGTGTCTGCTATGATACCTTCCACAATTCTCTCCAGCACATGCTGTCCTTTCATGTCATGTCATCCTGTCATATCTCCAGACCCCTCTACTACACATACAGCCTACTGTCCTGTACATAACTCCAACCCTCATCCCCTCCACATCCCACTCCTGCATGTACTGCCCACTAAGACACTTTGTCACCATTGTTTACTGTATCCCAACCTTTCCCATTCTGGCACAGGCACACTTTTGCTAGTTTTCTACAATTCATACTCAACCGCTTGCCTACTGGGCACTTTCACCCCCTTCCTGCCCAGGCCAATTAGCAGCTTCCAGTGCTGCCGCACTGTGAATGACAATTGAACAGGCATGTAACACTGTACTCAAACAAAATATGTATAACATTTTATTGTGGTTTTTTTTTTTGACAGATAGTGCTTTCTTTTGGTGGTATTTAATCACCCTTGAGTTTTTATTTTTTGCTGAACAAGCGAAAAAAAGACCAGCAATTTTAAAAAACAAAAGTTATAAAATATTGTAAATAAGTAATTTCTCTCCTTCACTGATGGGGCTGCACTGACGAGAACTGATGAGGTAACACTGATGAGCACTAATATGCAGTACTGATGTGCAGCAATGACGGGCATCAGTGATGGGGCTGCACTGATGATCAGTGCCCTGATCGTCAGTGCAGATGCCCCCACTGAGGAATGCCATTTACCAGCTCTCCTCTCCCCACTCTGTCAGCATTAGGAGAGGAATGCTGACAACCGTAATTTCCTGTTTACTCTGTGGCCAGCTGTGATTAGACACAGCTTATCACATGGTAAAGAGCCTACGTCATAGGCTATTTACCATGAGCAGTGATGCGCTGTGTCTGAGGAACACAGCGCACCAGATGGCCACGCGCCCCTGTGGGCTTGCATGTGCGGCAAGAATGGGAGGACATCATATTACGTCCTCCCAGAACGAGAGTGCACCCACCCTTCTGTCATTTGACTATACGGCGGGTAGAAAGCAGTTAAAGAGAATATAATAAAAAAGCAGAAGTTTTGCAAAAAATGCAATTAGATTAGGTACAGAAAAACCTACCCTTTGCAGCTCCTGGTTTTTCTCCTCCAGCTGTGATTCCATTTGTCGTAACCTCTCCTCAATGTTACCATGTCTCTCTTCCGCCTGTTACAAAAGGACAAGAGGACAGAAAGCGTTATATCATCTTTTCGCTACATCAGAGTCTTCTAAACACGGCACAAGTGCTTGGTGGTTTTCACAAAAACAAAAGGATAAACGTGGAAACTGGTGATGTCTTGTGATATGTAGAAGCGAACAGCATCTGTACGCCATGGCTGATCACTACAAACTTCATGATATATCTGTAAAGTTCACAAAGATGATATAATGTAGAGATCACAGCACTAGAGCTGCTTTGATGAATGCAAAAGTGGCAAGCATTTATCTATCGCTGTAAGCCCCTGAGCATGTCATAGGACTCTTATGCTACCCAGGGCATGCCAATTTTCATTAAGGGGCATATACTACTTATGTATATGGTGGGTAAAACTAAATATGTAACCTTTCACCAGGAAGCAGACTATTATTTTAAACATGAAATGACTAGTTTGCGAATTGATTTAAAATCTTGTTCAGCCAACAAAACAACCAGCTTCATTTACATAAAGGAGAGGTGCTGATTGCAGGCCCTTCTTACTGAAACATCAATATAGGAACTACAGTAAACACATCTTAAAGACTGGCCTCGGCCTTAAAGACTCGAATGATTAAAGGCTGAGATGATTCCTCTCCGGAAAGGGTCTGCTTTCTTTACAAAGCCAAACAAGAGATCAGCTTTCTCCATGGCAGAGGACAGCTGATACAACAGTGCTAAATAAAGTCTATGACCTTTGAGTGGAGCTAATGGGCCTGTTTTTACAAAAATATATATATATAAAAAAAAAAGCCATTAAGTTCACAATTGAAAATGTGAGATCTAAAAACAGCATATTCAATTTTAGCAATGTTTTGTGACAGTACAACCAATAAGGTCAAAAGGTTCTCCACTAAACTACTGACTAATATAGCACATTCACCTTAAAATAGAAAGCAGTTACGTCTCTTCCCTGCCGCCACAAAACAAGATATTTATTCTCATTTACAGAGGGCAAGAAAAGATCACTGCTGGCCTAACTATGACCTCATACAGTCTTCACTCCACAACTCACAAGCCCCAGTATGTCTTAAAATGTGCAAATGTTTTCCCCAAGTTTCTGGATGTGTAGGTGGCAATAAAGAAATTGTTTTTTAAAATGATAAAATATACCCGCATTTTTTTAAAAAATTATAAATATTATGTTTGTGATAAAATAACTACCTTCTGTTTTATGACTTTATTTTTTATGTCACTTTAGGTTTTTCTTTTTTTTTTACTTTCAGCGCCCATTCAGACTGGCGCGACAAGATTTTGTGGGGCGACCTATGAATTGAAGTCAATGCAAGTCGCCTCCAGGTCACCCCAAAGTAGTACAGGACTCGACTTGTGTCGCTCCTATTAGAACGGGTCCTGTACTACTCAATGGCAGGTGACCGACCGTGACTTGGTCGCCTGACAAGTCGCGCTAGTGTGAACTGGTGTAAATCCAACCCAGTGTTGAATACTTTTATTGAGCTTTTATAGTTGAGTACTTAAAGCCAGTCTGGCAGCCTGTCCAAATATCTGCTAAAGCCCAAGATGTTCACAAATGTACACTACAAACAGAACAGCAACCACGTATGCATGAAACCTGGAAGTAGGGCTAATGCAAGTGAGCAGGACATGTCCTATTGACTAACATCAGCCTGTGATCTCCAGTATGAACAAACCTGGCAGCTGCTCTGCTCCAGAGAATTCAATAAACCCTACAAATAGTGACACAGAGCTTGCTTCAAATGCACCCCGAAGCAAGCCAGAGGGCAGGTAGTTTTGACAGGCTGACAACAGGCTCCAAACACGCTACACAAGTCCTTAAAGTAGTCATAAATTAAATGTTTGCTTTTGGATTTAAGTCAGCTTACCAACTCTTAGAAGTGATGGCAGTATTTAGGTTTTTTTTTTTTAGGCTCTTATTTTCTCTGGTGAATCAGCCAGTAAGTCTGTTTTTCAAGAGCACAAGCTCTCCAGCAGAATGTATTAGTTTACATGGATGAGACAAACCACTAAACACTTGTAGGGGTGATTAAAATGATTAGCTTTAACTCATTCATGTAAAACCTTTATCTCAAAAGGGAAAAAACTGCTGTAACTGCTTATAAAAGAGACCTGGAGTCTGGTGTCAATGTGTTATGCCTTGTTTCCACTGAGTGGTACGGTACGGTTCGCTTCGGAACGGTACACCTTGCGTTTCCACTGCCAAGAGTACCCTTTCATGATAGGTGTGGTGTAGCAGGAAAGCTGTGATAGAATATTCTCTGTCAACCAATCAAAGTTTCGCAGAGTGTAGCTCCACCCTGTTGGTACGGTACTAATGTGCTTGGTACCCCAACGAAAGGGTACCAAAAAAGTGGTACGGTACGGCTTGGAATTAGGGTACCATTCACAATGGAAACGGCAAAAATAGCGTACCGTAACGAACCGTTCGGCTCAGTGGAAACGAGCCATTAGTGTATCTAAATCTACTAATACATTTAAAGGATAAGTTCACCTTTTGTAACAGGTTACACACATATTCCGAGTTTAACAAGTTACGAACAGACCAGCCCCTGCACCCTCCGGATCGGACAGCTAGTGCGGAGGGGGGGGTTCTCAATCCCCCCCAGCCACTAGCCACGTCACTCAATCACAGTCCTTTGTGGATGGAAAACTACAAGGTCCGGCAGCCTTTGCAGCTGCCAGCTTGCAGTTCTCAATGAACTACAATGGCGTTGTGGTAGTTCATTGAGTCTTCCTGTCCTCGTATGAGAAAGCCAATACACCGACAAATCTGCAGAAGATCTGCACATAGCTGGCGCAATGCTTTACAGACTCTTGTAACAAAAAATAAATGCACATTTTTTTTTGTACCTGCAAAAAAATGTGCATTTTTTTTTTTCTTAAAAGTGAACTTACCCTTTACCACTATAGCCCCCCAGATTGACAATACAGCTGTCTGCTATGCCTCCTGTGCTCATTCCTTCAGAGTTGTGTCCCACTAAGAAAGTGTGTTACCGGCCAGATTGCCAAGTGAAAATAGAGGGGGAAAAAAGGCACATCTAATGATTGGTAAACTGCAATATAATACATTTTTGGTTTTGGGTTTAATACCCCTTAAATACTTTTAAACTTTCCACAGTGAGTAGAACAAAAAGATGAATTTCACTAACAGCAGTTTATCAATTCGATAAAAATACCTTTACCACAATGTCTTTTTGCAACTAAATTCATTATGAATGTGTTACTAATTTAATCAAGAGGATGACAATTAAAAATAACAGGATTATGGAGTCCATGCACACAGTGGCGCTTAAGTTCCCAACTCTATGCATCTTTAGGACGCTGGCTTAGACATTTAAAGCCACTCAATTACTCAGCAGCTTGACTGTAAGAGGTAAAGTTTGTTTAGAACTTCATGTTTTGCAAGATGTATCTTGATCGATATCATATATTTTGTACTGGGTGAGTCGGTGTAAGCAGAAGCAGAACATGCTCTGGTGTTCAGTTAGTGCTTAATGAATGCAGTGCGAAGGATTGCTCAGCAACATGGACAACATTTCAGCCACGAAAAGGATGGTTAGGTACAGCCGCTGATGAGTAGATGGCATCCTCTCCCTGCCTTTCACCAGAAAAAGCAAATGGAACAAGCAAGGCAAGAGAACAGTAAGCAAGTTCTACCTTCCTAGGCACGGGCGCAAGTGCCAACAGCTTAGATTCCTTAGCAGGAGGCTTTCCCGAAGACAAAAGCTCAGACTACAGATTCAGAGGATAAGAAAGGTAACAAACACACACATACTTTGATTGCGGAGGCAGACAGAGGGAAAGAAAGTGTAAGCAAGGTAACATATGAACACACATTTAGTAGGCCTAGTTATTTAGGCCATGCAAAAGAGCAATGACAACAAAGTGCTAATACCTACAACAACCAAATTTCACCTTTCATCATTTTGGAACAATGGAAGATGAATTCCGATTGATGAGAATTACTACACTAGGACATTGCTCTTTGCTACATTAAAGGGACAGCCAACAATAAGTGAAAGTTCACTTTTAGACCTGGTTCGCACTATTGTGTGTGGTTGCAGGTGTGGAAATCGCACCTGTGCCCACACCCAAAATGCGGGTACAGGTGCTTACGAGAACCGCTGGGAAATCACATGGCGCAAAAGCAAAATCAAATCAATGGGCTGCCATGCCAGCACAAACGTGGCACACAGAGCCACAATAGTGTGAACCAGGCCTTAGTGGATGATGGGAGAGTTAAACCAAGTGCTTCTTGGTACTTTCAGGACTCAAGCAGTGACATATCTTCTCAACCTTCCAGACTTGAACATCTAACAGAACAATGATAAGAATTTCCTCATTTCATTTTATTTTACTTAATGAGACCTGAGATATGGAATACCCAAGAAGCCAGCAGCTAACAAACCCATCAGACTCCACATATCACTTCTGGGTGGACTGACCCTTTAAATACACCTTCAAAAGCAGAAAGACTGATAATGCAAGAAAGTAGCTCAATTTCACTGCAGAGGTAGACAGAGGGAAAGAACAGAAGAGACCAGAACGTAATAAAAAAAAAAAAGTAACGCGATTGCAATTTAAAAAAAAAAAACTTTCCTGAAAATAAATGGAGAATAATTAGCCCTTACCATGCCAACAATATCCATTTACTTCAATGCTACAATGGCTTTGGCATCAGACATATTTATAGGTGTTGGGTACCTGGTACCCTGTTGCGGTTCCTGACTCCTACTTCACCTTGTTCTGTAGTGACATAGGCGGTCATGGTGGGTGAAACCACAGAGTGCAGAGGGGGACCAGGTATTCGACACCCTGAGAAGTGTTTGAAGTTCATGATTTCTCAGCCAAGGTAGGATTTGAAGACAGTGATGACCTTTTTTATGGCAGGTAAGTTGTTTTATTAATTTATTTTTAAAGTAGTAAAGAGTCAAAACCATTTTCTCCACCTCTGTATAAAATAAATTACAACATAAATACCGACACAATTAAATCAGATTTGGTTGGTAATAGGAATGGCACAATGAGACTTTATACAAGAATACAAAGGACTGGCCTAAAGTGCAAATTAATGTGACTTCCCCCAAAGAAAGGAGCTGTCACCCATGTTCCTGCCTTTTTGGCAAGATGTTATAGTTCATCTGCTGCACCACCTTAAAGTGAAAAGTGAGCCACACAGAGAAAATTCTAGGTTAAACAGTTTTGTTTAAATAGAAACAAAAAAAAAAGAAAAAAAAAAAAACGTTTCTTCAGAATATTTTGCACCAAGCTCCTCCCAGTGCTGGGTATACATTGCATCCGGGAAGTATTCACAGCGCTTCACTTTTTCCACATTTTATGTTACAGCCTTATTCCAAAATGGATTCAATTCATTATTTTCTTCAAAATTCTACAAACAATACCTCATAAAGACAACGTGAAAGAAGCTTGTTTGAAATCTTTGCGAATTTAATAAAAAATCACATGTACATAAGTATTCACAGCCTCTACTCAATACTTTGTTAAAGCCAGTGTTAATTTAGTCTACTAAAATATTTTCGTCGACTAAATTAACACTAATTTAGTCGACTAAAACTATAACAATTCAGATGACTAAAATACGACTAAAAACTAAGATGGCATTTTAGTCAAGACTATGACTAAAACAAACTCGAAAATTGACATCAAAATTAACACTACTGTACTGGCCATTTCTAAATCAGCAACACAATCCCATCCAGAGCCTGTAATAGCACATTAAAGTTTAAACATGTATTGCACTAACGTATATGCATAAGTAAGAGGCATCTACTAAGCTGCTGAAAAAGAAAAGAAAATTTGAAAAAGACTTTTCTTTTATTTTTTCTTAATACTTAAAGCGGAGTTCCACCCTGGATTTTTTTTTTTTTTTTTTTTTTTTTTTTTAATACCCCCGGGACAGTCAGGGCTAGTGCATTCCACAATGGCTAGCCTCTGATCTGTTCCGGGTTGCACTTACCTGTTAGGACAAATACTTACCTTGCAAACGTCTTGTCCAGCGCTGCCATCTCAGATGTGGGCAGCTTGAAGCCAGCGCGTCCTCTTCGGCGTCTTCTTCCGCCTTCTTTGGTCCCACGATGCTCTGCGCCGGCCCCGACGTCACTTCCGGGTCGCGCGCGTCATCCCTCCACAGCTTCTGGGCATGCCCAGAAGCTGTTTAGAAGGGGATGACGCTCGCGACCCGGAACTGACGTCGGGGCCGGTGCAGGCGCAATGATTCCTGGGAGCTATGACGTCCAGCTCCCAGGAATCATTGCAGAGCCAGGAAGTGACGACGGGCCGCGGCCGAGGAAGGAGGAAGAAGGAAGTAAGGTAAGTATATTTTCTTCGCTACGAGGTAAGTAAAAAAAAAAAAAATATGCGATTATCCATTTCTTTTTCAGGTGACCCGGAGCGAGAAGATGGAGGTAAGTATAAAAATAGGGTGGAACTCCACTTTAATGTTAGTAATATATTCAGGTAATACGTGCAATGACATAACAGCCAATAGCGTATACAGTTTTTTTTTTTGCATTTTAAAGATGCACTTTAAACACATGAAACTGATTTTTAAAGACGTTGTATATCACAATGGCTAAGGCTCAGTTCACAACTAGGCGTTTTAAAAAAAGGAGAGGTATAGCCAAAGCTATTTTAGCTATTCTTCTCCTATAGATCACAAGAGTGCAATTCGTTTGCCACTTGTGACATTTTTAGCTGGTCCAAGCTCAGCAAAGATCCCAACCTTAAAAAAGTCGGGATCCACCCAGAAGCCTGGAGCAGCAGCTGGCTCAGCCTCTCAGCAAGCTACTGAGAGACTGAGCCAGCCACTCCCACCCCACCTCCACAGCCCAGCGCTCTAATGAACACTGGAGGGGCAAAGTAGAGAAGACCACAAGCGTAAGACCAAGAGCTGTGCAATCAGCGGTGTTTGATCGCTAAGTTCTTGATCTTAGAGGTGGTGGGGGACAACTGCAGTTTGGATCGGTGCTGCACCCATCTAGGTGAGTAGAATTGTTTTTTGTTTTTAAACACCTGAATAATAAATATCAAGTTATTTGATAAAGTATCTAACATATATGTTATAGTCTAAAAACGTCCACATTTAAAGTGAACCTGTAGCTTGCTTCTCAAAAAAAAAAAAAAATGGAGTCGCTGACCCAGAACAAGCATGCAGCCAGCGGAGATGAAACACAGGACCTGAATAGCAGGCAAGTGACTCATTAAAGCCCAACCTTAGCAAAAAATACAAAAAAATGTCTTCTACAGGCTCAATGATCTGCAATCCAGTTGCTGGTCCTCTCCTAAGTTGAATTTTGCCCAACATCATTCAATCCACTTCCGGTGAGCTCAGGGCCTTAGCGGTAACCAACATCGAGCTGCCCTGGGTTCATGGGTGAATGCTGCAAAGAATGTCCTATTGTGGTGCCATTCTCTGCAGTATTTAGGACCGCTCATCAGAAGAGCCAGTGACATCTCCTGTGTTTCTAGCCTGACTAATTTTCTTCAGCAGCTCTAGGTCTGAGCTTGTTCTACGTTGTAGATTTTAACCCCAGAAGAGACTGTCAGTCATCATGTTGAATTAAACATGCAATTATTGCTAGCGGCTGTTCTAGCTGCTAGCAATAATCACCGTTCACCCGACAGGGGTGGCTCCCCCTGCCAGAAGAATACAATGGCTCAGTGGAAGAGATTCCCCCATCAACACTGATTAGAGTACACACTGTGGCCAGCTTGAGAGTAGTTGTTTTTGTCTACTCCATAAGGATTGTAAGTTACATACATGGTCACAAATAATCTAGCCAGGGGTAAATGAGCCCCTGATCTTTTTTAACCATTGGGTTATACTTCCCCCTACAGTAGGACACTAAGCAGAAAAAAAGTCTGGCTATGCCTATAGGCAGTCCCAGGGGATATACTCTCTCTCCTTGCTATAGGTACTAGTTTAGTTAAAGCAGTGTCAGAAGAATACAACTCCACAGAGGGATGGGTGCTGTGTCCGTCAATGAACATCAGAGAAATGAATTTTACGGTAAGTCAAAAATCCCATTTTCTCTTTCGTTCATTGACGGACACAGCTCCTGATCTTCTTAACTAATGGGACGTCCCAAAGCAGTGTTAAACATGAGGGGTGGGAACAGCTAAAAGGTAACTAACTATAGCCAACCAGGTAAACAGGAACTGAACCAAAAAACTGGAGCACACCTGAAAAAAACAATACACCCTTCAAAGAGGACCAGGTCCTCTAAACAGCAGCCTGCAAAACTTTGTGGCCAAAAAAAGCATCCGCAGATGCCAACACATTCACTTTATAAAACTTTGTGAAAGTGTGCACCGACGACCAGGTGGCGCCTTGCAAACTTGCGTCACTGAGCACCCGAGAAGAATGTGCCTTGACAGGGAAAGGAACCTGACCCTTGATGGAATAGACAGGCCTGAACCGTCGTCTGTCTGATCCACCTGGAAATGGTTGCAGAGGAAGCGGTTAGCCGTTTCAGAGGCCCATCCGTGAGCACAAATAGTGAGTCTGATTTCCTAAAAAGACCCCGTAGCTGCCAGGTACACCCTAATCGCACCGACCACATCCAAGGCATGCAAAGCAATTTCGTTCGGATGTTTTGGCCTGGGACACAGGGAAGACAACACAATGTCTTCATTTAATTGAAAATCAGACAAACGGAGGAAGGAACGACGGACAGGTGAAGAACCACCTTTTCTCAGTGAACCACCAAGTAAGGTGAACGACAGGATAACGCCACCAATTCGGACACCCTGCGCGCAGAGGTGATAGCCACCGAAAAGGCCACCTTCTGGGACAGCGTAAGCAGGGGAATCGCTCAAAGATTCTCAAAGGGAGGCTTCTGGAGGACTGAGCACCAAATTGAGGTCCCAAGGCGGTAACGGAGAACGCAATGGAGGAACCAAGTGCCGAAGAAAAGTACGCACCAGGAAATGTGTGTGGCCAAGGGCCATTGAAAGATGACCACTAAGGCCGACACCTGGCACTTGATAGTACTCAAGGCCAGTTTCTGCTCAACCCCCCTCCCATTGAAGAAAGGTCAAGATCGGAGCCACCGGAAAAAGAGCGAGGATGAACCCCAAGAGACTCACACCACACATTGTATATCTTCCACGTATGATGGTAGATCTTCCTAGCAGTAGATTTCCTAGCTTTATCAGCGTTCGAAACACCGACTCTGACAAACCTCTATCCATCAGCACCCGGCGTTCAAAAGCCAAGTCGTAAAAGCCAGCGACTGTAAAGCAAGATGGAAGATTGATCCTTGGGACAGCAGATCCTCCGAGAGGAAGCTTTTAAGGAACGTTGGGGACCAGCCACACCAGATTGGCGTACCAAGCCAGGCAAGGCCAGTTCGGGGCCACTAACATGACCGGAAACCCTTCTGCCTCGATCCTGCATAGAAGTCTTGGCAGAAGTTTGAGAGGAGCTTGAGAAGGCGTGAATCAGCCGATACTGACCCCACATGGCCACCAGCGCGTCTGACATCAGCCAGAGGATCCTGTGACCGAGCCACAGACCTCTGTACCTTTCTGTTGAGCCGGGACGCCAACAGATCCACCTGGGGAATGCCCCATCGGAGACACAACTGATGAAACACCTCTGGGTGAAGGGACCACTCCCCTTTGTCCAATGTCTGCCGACTGAGTTAATCTGCCTGCCCGTTTTCCACCTGGGAAAGGAGTACAGCAGAGGGGACTGGAATGAACCGTTCTGCCCACCATAGGATGCTGGCTACCTCCAGAGCCGCCAGGACACTTGTACCCCCTTGGTGATTGACATAAGCCACAGCCGTGGCATTGTCCGATCTAATGTGCACTGGACATCCTTGAAGACGAAACGTCCAATGTTCCAGGCACAGTCTGATCACTCAGAGTTCCAAGACTTTGAATGGTAGCCTGGACTCTTCCCCTGAGCATTATTTTTGTCGAGCATGCCTCCCCAGCCAGACAGGCTGGCATCCTTGGTGGCCACTGTCCAATACGAGGGGAGGAAGAATTTGCCAAGCTTAAGCGGCGAACGAAGCCACAAAATCAGGGACTCCTTTGTTCCCCGGCTCAGCTGGATCTGACCATCCAGCGACTGCGGAGTCTGGTCCCATATGGGCAGAATCTCCCTTTGCAGGGACCTTGTATGGAACTGTGCCAACGGAACCGCCTTGAAGGCATACACCATCAGGCCCAGCACCCGCATGCAAGTCCGGAGGGATGACCATCTGTTGGACAGCAGGAGACGAAATCGCATCCTGCAGTTTCTGGAGTTTTTCCAGAGAAAGGAGCACTCTGGCTAGGGCCGAGTCCAGAGTCAGACCCAGATAGTCCTGATTTGTGGACGGAACCAGAGAAGACTTCTGAAAATGCAGAAGCAACCAAAACTCTCTTAAGAGTTCGTATGGTGATTTCCAGGTTTTCCACCAGAGCAGTAGGAGACTGCTCGCAGAAGGTGGTCGTTCAAGTAGCCCAGTACTGCAATCCCCTGTTGACGTAACAATGCAAGCACCGGGGCTAACACTTTTGTGAAGACCCGAGGAGCAGAAGCGAGACCAAAGGGTAACGCCACAAACCTATAATGCTCCTCTCCCACGGCAGAGCGGAGGAAGCGCTGATGACCATCACATATTGGAATGTGACGGTAAGCATCCTTGATGTAGATAGAGGCAAGAAAATCCCCCTAATGCAAGGATGCCACCACTATGTGAATTGACTCCATTCTGAACTTCTGCACCGGCACAAAGCAGTTCAGCGCCCTTGAGGTCCAGGATTGGACGCACCTTGCCTTCCCTTCCTGGGAACTGTAAACAGGTTTGAGTAAAAATCCTGAAAATGTTCAGATGTCAGAACCGGGACAATCACCCCTTGAAGGAACAGGTCTTGTACTGCCCCAAACAGACCCTGTAAGCAGTCCGGGGACAGACGTTACAAGGAAAAAACCTTGCCGGGGGACAAGAGCGAAACATTCAATCTTTTAGCCGGACCGCATGACTTCGTGGACCTATGGACTTGGCGGGTCTATTTGCAGCACGGACGCTGGTCCTCTCATATGGTATGCAAGAAAATTATTATACATCTTTGGCTGTGTTTGAAAGTTATAGGCTTACTGAGTTTTGAATTTACCTGCTCTTAATATCTGATTTTATTCAACCCTGGCTGGGTTAAAAATTATTGTAGGGAATTATACGTTGCCTCTCCCTGCTTAGACCAACTGGTTACTTTTCCAGTTTATTATTCTAGATTTCGTGGCTTGGTTTATGTGATTTAGTACCACGTCTACCCCAAAACCCTCCAGGGGGAAGGGGGGGGGGGGGGGGGGACAGTCACTATACTTGGAACCAGGCATGCACCGCCCCAGACAGAACCTCCTCTCCATCGAAATGGGGGGGGGGGGGGCTGTTGATCAGGAGGAACGCTGCGACTCAGGCCAAGACCCGGTCATATGCGACCTTGCAAGGCGTTTAACTCGCAGGCCAGCCCCTGTCTGGTGAAGCTAAGTAGCGGCCGACCTAGCGCGGAGCTAAGATCTGCGCATGCTTACTGGCCAGACTGGGGAGACCACTGGATCTAGATTTTCCAGTCTGTCGCCCATTCTGGCAGTTGATTGTAGATCTCGCAAGAAAAAAAAAAAATTCTATCTAAAAAGATTGCCAGGACCAGAGATCCCAGCAAGGAACTAGGTCCTGACTAGGCAGGAAAAAAAAACTGAGTACCTATAGCAGAGAGAGGGAGTATAGCCCCTGGTACTGCCCATAGGCATAGACAGACTTTTTTTCTGCCTAGGGTCCAATCCCTGTAGGGGGCAGTATAACCCAATGGATAAGAAGATCAGGAGCGGTCTCTGTCAATGAACAAAAGAGAAACATGAATGCATAATAGATGCAGCTTTTCAGCCATAGCAGAATAAAATCATGTTGTCACATTTCAGGTGTCAGTCAGATGTCAGAAACAGGGAGAAGCAGATGCACTGCCTAAGTATCAGTAGAGATCTAGCTTTGTTCAGTTAAATTCTAACACCTCTTCTCTCCTGTGTCGTCCTGTTTACACACCCGTTTGACAGGATAATGACGGCTTCTCAATTAGATAATATAGGACAATACGTGACAGGTTTCAGTAGGCACCCTTACCTGCAGCAAATATTTCCAGTATATACTCAATATACACTGGCTGCTTCCTCTTTCTGACAGAGAATAAAAGTTAATTTGGATGAGAGAAATGTGACGCCTTACTTATTCTCAGAACTGAGTAAGTTTACAACATTCTCTACTATCGCACATGTATTTTAAAGTGCAGGGCGGGGAAGAAAAAAATAATCAATTAGTACATTTCTGCAAAACATATTTTCCATGTTTAATCCATTTAAACACGCTGCAAGTACAGAAATATAACTGCTAATGCTGCCAAAAATCCAGTGAGCTCCTAACTTTCTGCAGTGCGCTGACAACGCTGCTTCTGCTGCACTGAAATCTCAAGTATCTTATCAGCTTTGTAAAGTTCTGCCGTTCCGGATTAGAGAACACCTCCTATTTTGTTATGGAGAGGGGGAGGCATTATGTTGCCCAGCAGAAGAGAACGGGGGAGACCGCACAACAGTGCTTGAGATTTCAGTGCAGCAGAAGCAGCGTTGTCCGCTTACTTCAGGAAGTTAGGAGCTCACTGGATTTCTGGCAGAATCAAAAATTTTTTTTTTTTTTTTTACTTGAAGCATTTTTAAAGTAGAATACATGGGGGAAATAGGCATGCATTTCCAAGATTTACATAATGTGGTATTGACATACACTAAGTGCCCGTTCACACCACAAAAACGCCCTTCACATCCGTTCCAGATGTGTTCCTGCATGTGCGCGTTTAATGCTTTTTTATGCATTCCGGTGCGTTTTGATGAATTTATTTTAATATGTTTCCAGACGTATTCCAGAGTCTTTTCTCTTTTCTCATTTTTCTCCTGTTTTTTTTTTTTTTTTTCTCACTGCACTGGAATCCGGTGCATTTTCTATGCTTTTTACCGCATTCCAGTACAGTTCTGTGCAGGGAAAAAAGCAGCATGGTGTACTTTTTTTCCGGAACGCATTGCACTGGTGTGAACTATTGGAACCCATATAACCTGATTTCCAAGCTTTTCTAATGCAGAAAAAAAGTACTGCATGTGGTGGGAATGGGATCCAACATACAGAATGTAATAAAGTGGTAGTGAACTCCTATTGGACACTTGCACCTACAGGTAAGCTTATAATAAAGCTTACCTGTGGGTACAAGGAATATCTTCTAAACAAGCAAGTTTAGGAGATATTCCGTGTCTCTGAAGTGTCCTTTAGAGCTCTGTGCCACGGGAGTGATGTCATCACAGCTCAACCATTAAAGCGGCTAGAGCCCGCGAACCCGCAAGGAAGATCGGGTGAAGATAGAAGCCCTGTCAGCAGTGACAGCATGCATCTGGAAGGCTTGGTTTCAAGATAAGTCTTTAATAATGTGCTAGTATGCACCGCATTACTTTAAAAAGAAAAAAAAAAATTCTTGCATTTCGTTTTCTACGCATTTTTTTTTGTCCTAAATATCCTGTTAACACAAATACAGTGTTTGTGAGGAACACAAAAATGTTTCTGGATTAAGAATGTGGTGTCATAAAATGTAGAGGTCTATCCTGATTTTCAGGATGGTCACAACAGCTCTGTAACCCAGTGAAAAGGTAACTACAAAAAACGTGCTAGAAATTAACAAATTCTGAAGGGCAAGTTAACCACTTCAGCTCCGCTCCGGAAGGTTTTACCCACTGATGACCAAAGCATTTTTTTGCCATTTAACACTGTGCTACTTTTAACTGGCAATTGCTCAATCACACAACACTGTATACAAACAAAATGTATATAATTTTTTTCAAAGAGCTCTCTTTTGGTGGTAATTGACCACTGGGGTTTTAATTTTTTATTAAATAAATAAAAAAAAGACAGAATATTTTGAAAAAATAAATTTGTTTTTACTTTCTGCTATAAAACGTATCCAATAAAAAAATAATTTCATACATTTTTGCCAAAATGTATTCCGTTACGTCTTTGGTTTAAAAAAAAAAAAAAAAAAAGAAAAGAAAAATCCCATTGGGTGTATAAAACACAAAAATTGCCGTGATATTACATTATAGTGACAGATGCAAAAAGATACAAATAAATATTGTGCAAGTACATGGACCGTCGGCGGGGGACCAGAAAAGAGGAGCATTGGGGTTGCTCCGTGGAAAACCACTGCATAGAGCAGGTAAGTATGACATTTTTTTTTTAATTAACCCTTAATGACACTTAAAAGTGTCCATGATATCTGGGATGAGAGGTATTGTACATAAGGTGGTGGAGCATTTATGGTGTTTTGCAGTATCATATCATCTGTGCAAGATAGCATTTGGTGTCAAAACTATTGTTTGGAGACTATTACCTTAACCTTTTGGAGTCTTGGACTACATTATTTATGTACTTGGATATTTCTGTACTTGAACAATATTTGTACTTATTTGCATTTATGTCAATAGAATGTATTCTGCTTTTAATAGTGTTGCACAATATATATCGATTGTGGTGCCAGCTGCTTTGAAGCTTTTCGGAGCAATCTCATTTCAAGTTTAAGAAGTGTATATTGATTGGTTTGCGTGAAAGTTATAGCATCTACAAACTTTGGTATATATGCTAGAAATTTTTTTTTTTATACTACTAATGGCAATGATCAGCAATGTATCATGGGACTAAGCTAGTGAAGCAGGCAATCTGACACTAACTGACGCTGGGAGGGGAACAGACCAACACTGACACTAATACAATGATCAGTGCTAATATACACTGTCACTGTACTAATGACACTAGCTGGAAAGGAGTTAACATCTAGGAGGATCAGGGGGTAAAATGTGTGCCTAACAATGTGCAATGTGTATTATGTGCTGATTTTTTACTAAAGATTTCTATTTCTTATCCCTGAAGAAAAAGAGATCGTTCCCATGTACAGAGCCCTGTGTTGGTTTGTCAACACAGGGCTCTGAACTGTGATTTTATACAGCTGATAAGCAGGTTCCAGCCATGAATCATTGGCCAAGACCTGCTAACAGACTCCCGCTGTGTATAATCACGGCGGATGTCGGGGGGAATGTGCGTGCGTGTGCCCCTCAAGTGGCTAAACTTTACCAAAAAGCTGCCTATGCAGGTCGGGGGTGCCTGTAGATAAATAAAAAAAAAAAAACTATGTCGTGCCCTTGCTGTAGGCCATTTATGTAACTCCCGAAGCCTGGTCAACAAACTCTCAGAGATGACATTACCCCATCCTGCCTTGTTGCTTTGACATTACTAAGACACTCCCAGCCTATTCAAACTCCTTTGTCTGCACTCTCTCCATCCGGTCGCAGTAGAAATGCTGCAATGAAAAAGATAGTGAACAACTCATGAGCGGGGTTTGGGAGATTGCTCCTGTGATGCAGGGGATGAGCAATAATATCTGGGAGATTCCTGGTAATGTCCAAGCAACAAGGCAGGCTGAATGATGCCATCTCTTGGAGTTTTTCGGCCAAGCTTTGTGAGGTTTGTAAATGGCCTACACCTAAAGTAAGAACATTATCCAACTTCAGTGAAATCTGCAGTTTTCATCTACAGGCACCCCTTACCTGCATAGGCAGTCTTTTGGTAAAGGCAAATTAACCCTTTAAAGATGCCTAATGTAGGACTGATCTCACAGTTTTGCATTCGACCAACAGGTGTATCTGTAAGGAATGTTTGATCAAACCTTCTCTCTCTTGAATAAGCATAGCATATACTGCACCCAATTCCTGAATCTGGCCACATTCATGCAAGTCTGGTTGCTGAATACTTCATTCTATGCCCCAAAAACTGCACAAATCTAAATGATAAAGACCAGGTACATGAGGGGTCTTCAAACTGTGGCCCTCCAGTTGTTCAGGAACTACAATTCCCATCATGGCTAGTCATGTTTGTGAATGTGAGAGTTTTACAATGCCTCATGGGATGTGCAGTTCCACAGCAACCATAGTTTGAGGATCCCTGAGGTACATGCTGGTAAATGTATAAATTTGAACAGCGTGTTAACCTAGGACTCCCTCTTTTAAATTGTTTCACTCAAAGATTGGCTTAATTGTAGAGGTCACTACAATTAAAGGTTATGTTCACCATTCGTAACATGTTAAGGATACAGCACTCTTCTCCCAGCACTCGATGTCACAATTAAAAAAAAAAAAAAATTGCCATGCGTGGCTCCGCCCACCCAATCGCATCCTTCATTTAGAGTTCTGTGAATGTGAGAACTACAAGTACCAACCTTCTTTTCGGATATCAGCTTCTATTTCTCAAAGAACTACCAGGGTGCTGTTGAGCGCTCCAGGTATTTCACTGACACTTTCTGTCCGTGTTAAACTGCCTGCTGGTATGATGTACGGGCAGTTTACACTGACAGTGTAAAGAGCCCTGCATTACACACGATATGCTGATCACAGGTAAAATGCTTTGCAGGCGCCTAGTAAAAAAATATATTTAATATATATTTAATGCACATCTGTTTTTACCTGCGAACCCTGCAGATGAAATGCATCAGAAAGAGGAGATCCCAGTCCCAGGTAGGGACTTTGTTTATGTTGCCCGGATGAATAAAGTTACCAGCGTTTAAAATTTCATTGGAGTGCAGCAGGTCTTTTTCTTTGACTTTTTCATCTTGAAGGTGGTAACCCCAAACTGTATTTAATCATTTTAAATAGAAACAGGGGGCACATCATGTTTAAAATTTCAACAGAAATTCAAAAGGTGAAATCGATTTTATATCCCTGTAAGACCCGCTTCGTTTTTTTTTTTTTTTTGTAAACTATAGTTTAATTCTTAGCATTTAAAGCAGTATTTGGGGTGCACTAAACAACTTGTCAACTAGAGCAATGTCACAACAAAAAATCAACGTTACAGCAAGGAATATTTTTTTACAGGACTTCATATTTTTGAAAAAGCTCAACAAAACTTAAGACAAAATTTGAGGACGCCAAAGCTTACAAAAAAAGAATACTCATTAAAGTACATATTCTCAAACGGCAAGGGACGAAGTAGAACGGGGTTGCTAAATCAATCGATCTGTATACACATACCTCTAAAATTGTTGTACTGCTAACCCAAATCAGATTGCCCTTCAACCGCCTTACCTTAGAAAGAGCAGCTACTCTCTGTGCCAATTCAGCCTCCACCTCGGGCAAGGTTTCTGCTTTCCGTATCGTTTGTTGAAGTTTCTGTTCCGCCAGCTCGAACCGCTCCTGGATCTGACGATTCTTTTCTTCACTCTGAGAAAATAATGGTTTAGTGTGTGGGTTATTTATAAGCCATACCAATCCCTAAATTCTAGTGCCCAAGAAATGAATACATTGATAAGTCACTGTATTCATAGTACACATGATTTCATTTACAGCAGTTTCATTATCAACACTTAAAAGAGTAACACCACTGTTTGTGAGGAGGAAAAAAAAAAAACATTCCCCTCTGGGCGATCTTCATACACTGCAGGGATTTTAATAAACTTTATTGCAGGTTCCTGCCTTTTGTTATTCTGAAGAAAAAGCTGTTTGTGTCCATGTGGAAAGTGAATCTAATGGGAGTAATTTTATAAGTATCATTCGAGGATGGCCAAAAGCCGACTTATACTTTGAGTACAGACTTCTGGAAAAATCAGTAAACCAATTAAACAGACAGAAAATTACATTTCTGGGGGTCGTTTCATACTCCATTTTTGTACAGACCGCCTCTGGGTTGTCATGTTGCCACTTTTAATAAAATTAAATCACAATATGACTTGTGTAGCAATTTTTTATGAGGGAATGAGACACCAGAAGGTTTCTTTTTTTTTTTTTAATCTTAATGCATTCTATACATTGATTAAAAAAAAAAAACACCTTCTGCATGTAGCAATCTTTACCTAAGCCCCATCTCGATGCAGCGATGTTGCGCAAGAGGTGTGTCTGGGAACTCTCCCTCATTGGCTCCAGCTGCTGTCAATATCAGTGAGCCAATAAGGAAAGAGAGGGGGCTGGGCCAAGCCACGACTCCGTGTCTGAATGGATACACAGAGCAGTGGTTCAGCTCCAGTGCCCTCATAGCAAGCCGCTTGCTGGGAGAGGCACTCGGCAGGAGGGAGGCGGCAGGAGTGCCGTTGATGGAATGGAGGAGGCTCAGGGCTGCTCTGTGCAAAACCAGTGCACAGAGCAAGTATAACATTTGTTATTTAAAAAAAAAAAAAAAAAAGGGGGAGGCACTTTATTATCACTTTAACAGGTAGAGAGGAATGTGAGCAGCCTCAAGTCCCCTTAAGCCATGACCAATTATGCCCGATTAAGCCTCCAGACGGGCAGAGCAAACTGCATGATTGGGTCATGACTTACGAGGAGGTCATTGCTGAGGCCGCTCACATTTCTCTCCAACTGTTAGCTAGTAGTGGTAAGCTAGTGGTGTGTGCAGTGTCTGACTCCCTTATGTTTCATTGCTTTCTGGAGCAAGCACAAGACAGCCTGCACCCTTACAACGCTGTGTGACACCAGATTCTTTACCAGCAGAACACCTTGAGTGGTACTATAAGTGGTTACAAGGTTTTGTGGGTTGCAATTATATATGTTATTTTTTTTATTTTTTTTATTTGCTATTCTTTTCCACGACAGTAAAACTAAGGTAGACTTTTTACATTTGGCTCCCATCCTAATTGCATAACCACTGAAAAATTAAAACAGAAAAAAAAAAAATAATAATAATATACTTACCTTGGCTTCCGTCCGCTGCATCCAAGCGGAAATTATGTCAGTAAGATTTGGGGAATGTAAAGTACTCTGAATCTTGATGGAAAGACGCTCCCAGCACTGTGCTGCAGCATCTTCACACAATGTAGAGGCGCAGCAAAGGTAAACTGCAGGCCATATACTGTATGTTGTGCAAGGTCCACTTAATCTGACACTGATAGAGGGATAATGTATACCAACCAAAGCCCGATACTAAGCATTTCTACACATAAAAGGCTCAATTCACAAAGCTTTACCACAAGTATAAAGAAAAAAACACCACATCTTTATCCTGGTGTATAAACTTTGGGAACCAAGCATGAAGTGTGTTTAATATATCAACGAATACAAATTAAGCTATTTTATATTTTGGAGTCCAGGGGTTTGAAAACCAGAAGAGATATTGTACAGGATTTTATGTGCAACACTCCACTCCCCAGTCCGCTTTAAAGCTACATTTCAGGATTTCAGCTCCTTTGTAAAAAATTAAATAACGGAGTTAAGTCTGGAGAGGTGCATGATACCTCCTGGGCTTAGCACTATTATTTGTATCTGACAGCTCTTTAGTACTCCTGGAAGACAGCTGTAGCGGTAGTTCCGAAGCCCTATGCGCCTTGAACAGGAGAATTACTTCAGCTGCTATACCTGCCCCTCCACTCCTCCTGCCCAATCACAGAGGCCTTGGTACTATATGAACACATTCCCAAAACACTAAGGCTTCTGAGAATGGGCAACAGGGGGGGGGGGGGTGGCTGCTTCATGTGTTACTCTTCTCTCCGATCCCCAGAGTGTCTCTCTAGCAGAGCAATAAATCTGTCAAAAGTAAATAATAGAGATACGCCCAGGAGATGTCACACAGCTCCTTGGACTTAACTTCTATTATGCCTTCACTTTTTACAAAGTGGCTAAATTCCCAGAATTATTTTTTATTTACTTCTTTTAGTCTAAACCTCCAACCTAACAGTGGAAGAGGAAAAAAGGCATTCTAAAAGTTATTAGAACTTAAAGCAGACCTATACATAATTTTTTACTTTAAGTCAACCCTGGCCTGCAGGGCCCACTAACAGGCCAGATTTGCAAGATAACTGAAATACATCCCAGGTGATATCTTTTGCTGCTCAGTGATTGCAGTACTCTAGTCTGCATCTCCCCAAGGTAATACCTAAAATCTGGCCTGTTAGTGGGCCCTGTAGGCCAGGGTTGAGGACCACTGCTTTAAGTGATTCTAAAGGTTCAAGGTTGTTTACCTTAATGTATGCTATGCATTAAGGTAAAAAAACCTTCTGGGTGCAGCTCCCTCCCCCAGTCCCCCTTATACTTACATGAGCCTCATCTCAAACCAGCGATGTGCATGCAAGCAGCAGGTCTCTCTCTCTCCTTATTGGCTCCTGCTGCTGTCAATCAGAGCCAGTGAATCAATGAGGAGAGAATGGGGGCAGTCACGCTCTGTGTGAATAGACACAGAGCAAAGCTGCATTGCACAGAGAGCAAGTAAGTAGAACATGTTTGTTATTTTAAAAATAAATTCCTTTAGAATCACTTCAAAAGAATTTTAACATTCTAGCTCCAATAAATAAAAAGCAAAAGGGCAGGAGTATTTTCCAGAAAAATACTCACTGTGACGAAGGTCATGTGACCAAAAGCCTAGACATTTTCAGCTTTGATCTCCATTTACGCCTCTACAGCGCATTAATTGTAATATGCCTATGCACACAGGCGTGTAAACAAGTGCCATGCACTCTAAAAGTATATAAAAAAAAAAAAAAATAGAAAAATCTGCTTTTTTGGTCAGTAACTTAGGCCTGATACATGGAAATGCATGCAAATATGCACTAATGTGCACAAATGTATGCAACTGTCCATTTACATATTGTGCATACCAAGAATGCGAGAATATGTTTTTGCGCGAACGCATTCATGCCAAAATGCGCGTAAATACTCGCAAATACATACAAAAAATAATTCTGAAAAAGTAGATGCTCAAACAGGAGTATCATGTGCAAGAGGCCTTATAGGGTATTTTTTTTTTCTTGTTAAACCTTGTACATACATAATTGCAGTAACCATTTTTAATTTATTTAATCTTAAAATGGAAATAAACTCCATTAAACTTAAGCCTCGTACACACGTACCGATCGTCGGCCGAACGATCGGCCGTCTTTTGTCCAGGGCTGTCATGTCTGTTGAAAACTGCAAAAGACTGCACACGAATTTTGTCGGCCAACAACAGCCGACTGCAGAAGTGATGTCATGTGATGGTTAACTTTCCTTGTCTTTTTTCTTTTCTGAGCATGCCCAGTCTTGCAAATCTGCTGTCTGTCGGCCGAAATCTGTACTGACTGGCGAACAATCGGCCGTTCTGGTGTTGGCCAACAAAAATTTTAATGCCTGCACGACAGATTCTGTTCGGCCGAAAATGCACTGTCGGCTGTCGGAAGCATCATACTAACAAGCCTACAATCTGCCGATCGGTCATCGGCCGAATATTTACAGCCGACAATCGGTACGTGTGTACGGGGCTTCACTTTTGCATCAACATTCTGATGTTACAAGATACTTCACCAGCAGGCGCATCGTCTCTCCAGCTTCTTCCAGGTGCCAGTCTTTGGGTCATCTTGATTGGCTGATGTGGGATGACATCACTCCCGTGCATGCACAGGAGTGCCGTCATCCAAAGATACAGGCACTGTGCCAGAACGTAAATTGCACATGCATCTCTCTTCAGCAATAAAGAGCCTGTCTGCTCTGCTCTTAATTCCACTTTAACTTTAAAAAAAAAATTACCTTTCCATTACCTTTTACTCTACAGCCAGCAGGCATACATTCCAAATGTTTTTTCTTTTAACAATGGCAGCATTCTGTTCACTAAGCAGGCAGAATACCCACAGAAACATTTTCCTCCTTACAGCTTTTTCCAGCAGTTTTTCCTCTTATTACAACATTAGAACTGATCATGTGATTGAAGCAGACAGACTTTCCCACTTAGCCCACTGCATATACAGTATCAGTGCCTAGAAAATAGTTTAGATTTTGTTTTATGCTGACTAGCTGGCAAGTTTGCTGTATAACTCCTTGTACTGGATTGATTGATTGTACTGGATTGAGAATGGGTCGGCAATAAATAATCTGCAGTCAGTGTGCAAACATTTTGCAATTTATAACAATTATTGTCGGTTCACACTATTGCGATGCGGGAACACTGCGAATATACTGCGTGTTCCTGCATCGCATCTGCAGAACAGGCAGTTCGCACTGCCATATGCGATAAGCTGGGGGTGTCAATTCAAAGTTAACGACACCCCCAGATCAGATCGCATATCGCAGTGCGATCTGACAGTTCGCACATGAATCGGATTGCACTGGTGTGAACCACCATGCAATCAGATTCTGCTGCAAACCAAAAAAAAGGGTCCTGTGCGAGTTCACTGCGAACACAGTGCAAATTCAGCCATACAAACTGTATGGCTGAATTTGCACCACACAGACATCGCATGTGATTTTAGGAGCAGTGCGCTCCGAATCATATGCAATGTCTGTGATTGCATAAGTGTGAACCGGCACTTAAAGAGGATTGCTTTATTTGCTCAATAAAAGTGGAGTGTTCATTTAATTTAAGAGACCAAAGTTCATATTATCTGATTCTCCTTTTTAGCGGTCTCCAAATGTTCAGGAGACTGAAGCAGCATTTTCTCCATAAAAGGTAAAAATATTCAGCACCCTGTGAGACAATGCTAGGAACCTGATAGAAAACATTTCAATTCCAGGTCAGAAGGAATATATGCTCCAAGCTGAATGTGTAGAATCAATCGTCTACAGTAAACCAGGAGAACTCAAAGATGTCCCATTTGTTAAGGCAGGCCATACATTATGCAATTTTCTTTCCTGCAACCACAGTCCATGTTAATGGGGTCACTCTCCCACTGCGCCATTGTATTCTGACAGCGGTAGGTTTCCTAGCTGTCAAAATACAATCACGGTTGGGAGATAAAGCAGCCGGCAGTGATCAGGAAAAAAAAAAAAAAAAAACAGGCAGGCTGGTTGTACTGAAGTTGACTGATAGATTGACTTCAGTACAAACAGCATAGACCAGTGATGGTGAAACTTGGCACCCCAGATGTTTTCGAACTACATTTCCCATGATGCTCATGCACCCTGCAGTGTAGTTGAGCATCATGGGAAATAGAGTTCCAAAACATCTGGGGTGCCAAGGTTCGCCATCCTGGCCTAGAAAGTCAAAAAATTGGATGGTTCCTGCTGAACTAGATGAATTTCGATGTGTCTATGGCTGGCTTAGGTCACCAAGTTATAACGAAGCTCAAAAGTGGGGGAGCAATGCCCTGTGGCTTTTTCTCAGTGTCCATCATACTAGGGGCTATAACTTTTACAATAGAACGCTACTATTGTATAAACAGTGGGGAAATTATCTGATCTCCTGCAGATTTTGGAAGTTTGCCTTAATATAAAGAAATGAAGGGTCTATAACTTTTATCATATGTGTATTTTAAATGAGAGACATAGCCAAAAATGCTGGAAAAAAAAAAACAATGTTATAAACGGAGTTGCAGTTCAGGGAGTAAAATAAGTACTGTATTTGAGCCCCAAGCAAAAACATGATTTAGTACTTGGTGGAGAAACCCTTGTTGGCAAGCACAGAGGTAAGACATTTCCTGAGGTTGGTTACTAGGTTTGCACACATCTCTGGAGGGATTTTGGTCCTCTCATCTTTACAAATCTTTTCTAACTCCTCAAAGCTGTCAAACCCTGCTTGCTAATTTTTACCTATGGATAAGGCTCACCTGTATATAAAAAAATTAACTCCTAAACGTGCGTAGTTTAGGAGGTATTCACCCTGCATCCCGCCAGTGACATCACTGGCGGCTGCGTCTGAAGGTTTGGCATACCTTGCTGGAACTCCAGCGCATGCGTGGGATTGACATCATCGCTGCTCTGGACAATCACATAGCTGGAGCACTCGAACCCGCAAGAAAGACCAGGGGAAGATATCAGCCCTCTCAGCGGTGACAGTACAGCATTGGAGGGCCTCGTTCCAAGGGGAGTATTTCATATTGTGCTAGTATGCGATGCATACTAGCACATTAGCCATTGCCTGGCAGGTGTTTTTTTTTTTTTTTTACACCTGCAGTTCACAACAGCTTTAAGGTTTCTTAGCAACTCAAAGTTTCAGTTCCCTCCATAAATTTTCTTTAGGATTAAGGTCTGGAGACTGGCTAGGCCACTCCATGACCTTAATGTCCTTCTTCTGGAGCCACTGCTTTGTAGCCTTGGTGATATGTTTTGGGTGATTCTCATGCTGGAAGACTCATCCACAACCCATCTTCAGTGTTCTGGCTGAGGGAAGAAGGTTCTCATCCATGATTTTATTAAGCATGGCCCCGTCCCATTGACCCTTCAATGCGACAAAGTCGGCCTGTACCTTTAGCAGAGAAACAGCCCCAAATCATAATGTTTCCAACCTCTGAGCCTGACTGTAGGGATGGTGTTCTTAGGGTCACAGTCAGCATTTTTCCTCCAAACACGGCAAGTCGAGTTAATGCCAAAGTGTTTCATTTTGGTCTCACTGGACCACAGCTCTTTCTCCAAATCCTTCTCTGAATCATTTTGACGTTCACTGGCCAACTTCAGACGGCCCGTACTTGTGCCTTCTTGAGAAGGGGAACCTTGCCGAAACTGCAGAATTTTATTCAATGATGGCGTATTGCTTTATCAATAGTTTGTTTGGCGACTGTGGTCTCAACTGCCTCGAGATCATTCGCAAGCTTCCCCTGTGTAGTTCTAGGCTGATCCCTCACTTTTCTTATGACCATCCTCAACCCATAAAGCGAAATCTTGCATGGAGCTCCAGATCGAGGGCAAATGATGATTTTTTTTGTATTTCTTCCATTTGCACAAAATAGCTCTAACAGTTGTCTCCTCACCAAGCAAGTGTATAAATTCGCCAGCACACCAAGGATCTACAATCACCGTCCAAAGGTATTTATTGCATAGAGATCACATCACAATAACAAGTGCAACATTTGGGAGTTGCACAGGACCGCTTTATCAAGCATGTGATGCCTGACGAAGGGGGTCTTTGTGATGTGATCGTTCTGCAATAAAAACCTTTGGACAGTGATTATAGATCCTTGGTTTGCTGGCAAATATATACACTTTCTTGAGGTCTCCAGCTGGTAATAGCTACATCACCCACCATTGATGAGCCTTGTTGTCCAGAACATGTGCAATAGGAATATAGACAAGACTCTTTCTCACCAAGCTTCTTGCCGATGGTCTTGTAGCCTATTCCAGCCTTGTGCAGGTCTACAATCTTGTCCCTGATATCCATTGCCCATTAGGGTGAGGTTTGAATGGAAGAAAGATTTTGTGGACAGGTGTCTTTTATTCACATAAAGTTTAGTTAGTAGCACCTTCTTAGCTAGGACTAATCTGTGTACCACATGAACATATACTGTAGCCAGACTGAGGCAGCTAGAATTTTTGTTTGTTGGTAGGGGATCAAATACTTATTTTACTCACTGAACTGCAACTCAATGTATAACATTTGTATCAAGTATTTTTTCTGGATTTTTGGTTGATATTCTGTCTCTATTTAAAATACACATATAATATAAATTTATAGATCCTTCATTTCTTTTTAATTGAGCAAACTTACAAAATCTGCAGGGGATCAAATAATATTTTTCACCACTGTATCTTTTCCAGCAAAACACACAGTTTTAAGTTAAAGCTGAACTTTTTTTTTTTTTACCATGCAGTGGGGCTGTGTCCATACTGCATGTGTTAACTACATGTTTTGGTCCAGAGGTTCGGCGAGCTGAGATCTACTTGCCTGATCCTCTCAGCTCAAGACCAGTCCCTTCAGCTCCTGACCTCTCCTCCTGCGGGATTGTGCAGTGGACTGTTCCTGATGTCATCAGGCCCATAGACTGGCTCTAGATGTGAAGACATCAGAACAATTCACCGCTGGACATGGGGCAGCGCCGCTTTCCGGAGCATCGAAGGATCGACTTATTATAAGCGCTGTGTTTACCCCCAGACAAAATGAGCTGTTTACCCACACAATGCGGGCACAACTCCACTGCATGGGAACAAAAAAAAAAAAAAAAAAAGCAACACCAATGAAAACAATTCAAATATACATTTTACCCTACTGTTAAAAACTCCATTCACAAACCCATATTATTACCTGTCTTAGTGCTGATTCTTTATTAGCGATTTCGTTTTCAAGTTTGTCATTGAGGTCGTGCACAGATGTGGCTTCACGCTGTGCGGCGAGGTAGCGTTTTTCAAGAGTCGTTATTCTCTCCTCCATGTCTTCTTTCTGAGCCATGGCCTAAATAACAGACAGAATTATAAACACTAAGCTCTATACATGCCGGAAACTAAATAGTTATGAGTGAGTAGTAGCAGAGCACCAGTTCAAGCTAAATACAGCGGTGGCCAAAAGTTTTGAGAATAACACAAATATAAATTTTCACACAATATGCTGCTTCATTGTTTTTAGATCTTTTGTCAGATATTACTATGGTATACTGAAGTATAATTCATATAAGCATTTCATAAGTGTGAAAGGCTTTTATTGACAATATTGTGTTCAAGTACAGCGCCACATTATGAACTAAAAGGTAAAAAGAACACAGTCCATGAAGTCCGTCAAATTATGATGCTGAGGTGCAGAGATAAATGCAAATAAATTCCAACACCGTGCAGACACAATCCTGATGTTCACCACATGCATAGAATAAGGTAATCTCCTTACCATATTTTTAGACCCCCTGTTAAGGAAGGTCCACCAAGCATGAGGTATAAACCGATCACCAGTGAAGGGTCCACTTCAAGTCAGCAACCAATCCACGGAACATTCATAGAGGACAGTATATCTTTACGAACTTCATAAACCCCAAATGATGGACATTGATGTTCCAGTTATCTTGTCACTCAAGGATTATATATGGAATATGGAGGAGGTGGGAATATGCAGGGATAGCGGGCATTAATTGCTTAGATTTCACTTTATCTTGATCTTACAGTGAATGTAATTGTCCCCCTATTTCATTGGGTATATTACTCCACCCAAATTAGGGTGGAATATGGACTCGTACAGCCACCCCAGTTCATTGGTAAAGGCTCGCTCGCTTTTCGCCAGACTTCCACCTCCGCCTCAAAAATAATAATTTGGCCGGAACTCTGCTTTAAGGTCCGTGGAGGTTTCTGGCCATGGACATAACATTTCGAAGTTTTGTGCCCCAAGCCACTTATCACTTTTGCCGTATGGCAAGGTGCTCCATCATGCTGGAAAAGGCATTGTTCCTCACCAAACTGTACTTGGATGGTTGGGAGAAGTTGCTCTCGGAGGATATTTTTGTACCATTCTTTATTCATGGCTGTGTTCTTTAGACAAAATTGTGAGAGAGTCCACTCCCTTGGCTGAGAAGCAACCCCACACATGAATATTCTCAGGATGCTTTACTGTTGGCATGACACAGGACTGATGGCAGTGCTCACCTTTTCTTCTCCGGACAAGGTTTTTTCTGGATGTTCCAAGCAATCAGAAAGGGGGATTCATCAGAGAAAATGACTTTACCCCCAGTCCTCAGCAGTCTAATCCTAGTACCTTTTGCAAAATATCAGTCCCTCATGTTTTTCCTGGAGAGAAGTGGCTTCTTTGCTGCCCTTCTTGACACTAGGTCATCCTCCCAAAGTCTTTTTGCTTCACTGTGTGTGCAAATGCACTCAAACCTGCCTGCTGCCATTCCTGAGCAAGCTCTGCACTTGTAGTGCCCCGATTCCGCAGCTGAATCAACTGTAGGAGACAGTCCTGGCGCTTGCTGGACTTTCTTGGGCGCCCTGAAGCCTTCTTCAGGACGGTTGAACCTCTCTCCTTGAAGTTCCTGATGATCCGATGAACAGTTGATTTAGCTGCAATCTTAGTAGCAACAATATCCTTGCCTGTAAATACCTTTTTGTGCAAAGCAATGACGAATGCACGTGTTTCCATGGTTAACAGAGGAAGAACAATGGTTTCAAGCACCACTTTCCGTTTAAAGCTTCCAGCCTGGTATTCTAACTCAATCAGCATTAGAGTGATTTCCAGCCTTGTCCTCGTCAACACGGACACCTGTATTAACAAGAGAATCACTGACATGTCGTCAGCTTGTCCTTTTTTGGCAGGGCTGAAATGCAGTGGAAATGTTTTTTTTTTTTTTTTTTTTGGGGATTAAGTTAATTTTCATGGCAAAGAGGGACTTCTGTGAGGTTGATGCGTACGGCTTCAATGCATTCAGTCACTTACCTGGAATTAGTATAAGGTATTCTGATTTTTCTACATGTGTGTTTAAGGTCAGTGGCTCAGAAGTAATTAGGCCACATAGCTAAGCAAGTACACTTTTCCTAAAGAGACAATGGAAGCCCCTATATTTCTACTATGGCAGCGGTTCTTTAAAACATGAGCTGAACTCAACAGATGTATAAAAATACAACAAATGCAGTAGTTTATTAACAAAGCAATATATTATTTTTTGTGTGGCTAGTCTAAGCATCTGAACTTGTTAAATACCTCTTGTAATTTTCTGTACAGCAGCATTTAGGCTGGAAGAGGAAGGGGCAGCAAGAAGAGCCAACCATGTGTGTTGCATGCACATGTGCTAGCAAGGAACAGGGTGCAGGACAATCAGTATTATACTGATCCTTTAAAAGTATAACTAAAAGGCAAAATTTTTTTTTTTTTGTTTATTATTTTTGGAGTGGAGTAGAGAGAGATGAGATTAGAAAACCGGTCAGGTTTTTATTGCTGTCTGTGCCCCCATTAGGGAGATTCACCCTATTTGTCCTGTTTACCATGACTGTTGAAAGTAAGAGAAATTCACAAATTTTGTGTTGTCCCAAGAAAAGTAATAGAAGAGAAATCTTCCAATGAGGACACTAGTTCTGGTGACCTGGGGGGGCCCCAAGGGATTCCCTTATTTTGTAGGGTGTTACCTTCACTTCTGTTTTGGCACAGGGACAGAAAGTAAAGGTAAATCCCTGCAATAGGACACCGATGGCAGAAAAAAAACTAAACCCTCCCTTACACTATCCAAAATGGGAAAAAAAAAAAAAAAGTTTTGCCTATAGTTCTTCTACAGGCTCAGGTGACCAGAATCTATTGCTTAACTGTGGCAGAGAAGAGACCGGTCATCTGTCTGGCTCCGTTTGGATGGGATGTAAATCACAGGGCTGCATAGACAAAATTACAAATCCTTTAGTCGGTAGCACAGCTCAACCAAACGGTACCATAAGCTTTGAGACGTGGCCCCATGCTTTATTTTAGAGCCTGCGTCCGCTACTTGCACAGAGTTCAATTTAAAGCTAGAATTGGAGCCTACATATGTTTTGAACAAATACATTGAATAAAAATGATTTAATGTACGAAACTCTACACCAAAAAGGAATTTAAAACACACAACACGGGTTAATGTGTGTGTGCTCAGCATTATCGTTTGATATAAACCCACAACCATACAAAAAATAGTGGTACCCATTTAGGCCAGCATGCATATTATTAGAATGAAAAAATATATAAAATAAATACCAACAAATGATAAATAAATTATATCCCCTGCGCACACGCTGATTAATTGATGGTTAAATGTGTCCAATTACAGACCTACCGCAGCTACTTAAAAATTGTACATATGTTAAAAGATTACCAGAAAACGTCCAAAAATGAACCAAAACTAGTAACAGTAGCGCTGATAGAACGATACAGTAATGATATTCCTCCACACACAATAGTGTTAAATGTGTACAGTCTCTTTAAATATCATGTGTAAAGTCTCTTAAAACCTCCACTGCTTTGGATAAATTCGTGGGATTAAAGGGTCACCACCACACAAATCCTTCACCCAGGTGCTCAATGAGGGGAGTGGCAACTCACCAGATCATGTGGCCCTCCTATTCTCATAGGAAGGGCTACAAGGTGTAAAACAAAGATCTCCTCCAGTCAAATCACCACCACACGATCCTGTCTCTCCCTGCAGGAACTCCTCTCTCCTCTCAATGATTCAGCAATGCACCGTGTTAAAGGCAAAAGAGAGGGGGACACCCACTAGTGTGATATTGTTTCAACTCCACATTTATTCACACAAAAAATCCAAATAAAATGTACTCACAAACAAACATAGTATAAAGCCTCCAACAATATAATCGTATGGGAAGTCTCTCGGTATTACCACTCGGCCCTCCGCAAGGCTGGCTCACCCTCTCCGCGCTGATGTACCAGGCTGCACCGACCTCCGTGGTAGCTCCGATCACTTCCGGACGCCGTAGGATTCACTCCCTGACATGTTTCGTCATATACGACTTGTTCACAGGGAAGTGAACCCTACGGCACGGCGTTGTATTTAAAGAGGACGGAATGCTGACACCTACAGGTCACGTCCTGTAGAACGGCCCCTCTATGCTAGTTCCTATGGATACCAGCACAACGGATGGCGTGGATAAACACACCCATTTATGCTAATTCCCGGGATAGCACTGCATAGTGCTTATTTTTTACAGGTATTCTATTAGCATCCCGAATAATGGATATATCAACCCACCACCTAATTTCGGGTACACGCTAGTTCCTCTCCATTTTACCGGATAAAGACTGCGATATTAACCTGTTAGGGCCAATACCGATATCGTGTCAACATTCCTTAATAACAAACCAGATACACAATCAAAAGATAATAAACATTAAAATCAAATTAAATGTATATATGTGGATTCAGTAATATATAGATAAAAACAATACAATTGTTATCCATCCAGATTTAAAAATATAAAACAGACAAGAATAACCCTCACAGGAGAAAAAGGGAAACAATGGCTTGAAATACATGACAAATGTATAAAAACGATAAAACTATAAATACTAAAAATAGACGATATTGTAAAAGGACAATAATTAATAGAAAAAACAGAATAATAAAATTCCATATAAATATACACTATCCATAAAATCACAAATCACTGATAAAGCAGTTTAAATCTAGGTCGATATTCAAACCTTTGGGATCCAGGGCCTGGGTGAGGAAAATCCACTTAGTTTCGCACTTGGATAATTCTCTCACCCAGTTTGCCCCCCTCCATGAAGGGGTAACCCTTTCAATACCCCAAAAATGTAAACTGCGGGGATCCTGATTGTGGTGTCTTCTGAAATGTTCAGAGACACTATGATCTTTAAAACCAGTTAAAATGTTCGTAATATGTTCCCCTACGCGTTTTTTTAGGGTACGTTTTGTACGACCAATATAAATCCTATTACACGGACACATCAGACCATATACGACATGGGTTGTGTCGCAAGTAATAAGGTTTTGGATTTTAAAGTGCTTGTTAATTGCTGGCACATAAAACTCACTCCTCTTTTTCAAATTTGTGCCGGCAAAAAAACAAGCGCGGCAACGCCCGCAAGTATGAAAGCCCTTTCTATCCGGAAAAAAGGAAACATTTGGGGGGGTCTAGAATTTTCCTAACTACCCGGTCTCCAAAGTTTGGAGCCTTGCGGTAAATGAAAGAAGGATTTGGTGGTATTACCGTACCTAATGTGCGATCCTTCAGTAAAAGTGGCCAGTGTTTCTTAAAAATGGCTTCTATATTTTTATAGTCACTAGAATAATCTGAAAGAAAACTCCATTCTTTTTTGTTGTCCAAAACCTTGCTCTTTGGTTTCAGACATTCTGCCCGTGGTTGGTCCAAAATCTTCTTAATTTCCTGATCTAGATTTTCCTCATTATAGCCTTTCTGCAGGAATCTCTCCTTAATTATTCCTGATTGGGCTATAAAATCATGATCAAATGTGCAATTTCTCCGGACCCTCATGAACTGGCCCCTAGGTATGTTTTTTAACCACGTTGGGTGGTGGCCGCTCATGATGGACAGGTAACTGTTACGATCGGTCTGCTTGAAGAAGACTTTCGTCGCAAAACCATTCATATATCTGAAAATTGTCACATCTAAAAATTGGATAGTGTTTTGATCCCAATGGAACTCCAACCGAATGTTGTTTTGGTTTGAGTTCAGGTGGGTCATAAAAGATAACAGGGATTCCTCCGAACCTTCCCAGATGAATAAAATATCGTCAATAAAACGTTTATAAAATCGCAGTTCTGCTTTGTGTTGATTAAAAACAAACTTGTCCTCCCACTCGGCCATAAAAATGTTTGCTAGGCTGGGGGCAAACTTAGCCCCCATAGCCACGCCGGTCTTCTGGCTATAAAAACAATTATTAAACCAAAAATAATTGTGGGAGAGACAAAAATCAAGAGACCTCTGGATAAAACGTTTTTGTGCGAAAGGAACTTCATCTCTCCTACATAAAGCCCAATTGAGGGCCAGTAGAGCATCATCATGCTGGATGATGGTATAGAGAGAGGACACGTCGGCCGTCACTAAGAAGGCCGGCGCGTCCTCCCCCACAAACACATCACCCAACATGATCAACAAGTCCTTGGTGTCTTTCAAAAAAGCTTTTGTGTTAACCACACTCGGCTGCAGAAATTTGTCAAGGTATTGGCCTAATCTAGCTGATACAGATCCAATACCATTGACTATCGGACGTGCTGGGGGGCAATTAGCATCCTTATGTATTTTAGGCAGTGTGTAGATTGTTGGAATCCTACACACGCTTGGTGTTAGATATTTTTTCTCCTTTTTAGTAAGAGCATACGTCCTATACCCAAACTCTACCAAACTTTTTAATTCTTCATCAAATCTGGCAGTAGGGTCAGACGATAACTTAACATATGTATTCGTATCACCAAGCATATTAGAGAGCTGTTGGTGGTAAAAACTTTTGTCCAACACCACCACACCTCCTCCCTTGTCCGCTGGCCTTATAATGATATCTTTTCTCTTTTCTAGAGACTCAAGACCCTCGATAATGTGTCTGCACCCATTTAACACTCTCTTATTTGGTATAAGTTCCTGCAGATCCTCCAATACCGAGTTTTTGAATACTTCTACATAATGATTTTGGTTAACTTTAGGATTCATAAGGGACTTATTCTTTAAACCACTGTTTATCATACCCCCTCCATTCACATTCGACCTTGATGTGATTGGATTATTCAGGAAATGTTTTTTCAAAGTAAGTTTCCTGATGTATTTATGGGTATCTATGTAAACATTAAATTTGTTCATAGGGCGTTGAGGTGCACACTTCAGCCCTTGATCAAGAATATGTAATTCCTTAGGAGTAAGTTCCACTTTGCTTAGGTTTAAATACAACGCCGTGCCGTAGGGTTCACTTCCCTGTGAACAAGTCGGATATGACGAAACATGTCAGGGAGTGAATCCTACGGCGTTGGGAAGTGATCGGAGCTACCACGGAGGTCGGTGCAGCCTGGTACATCAGCGCGGAGAGGGTGAGCCAGCCTTGCGGAGGGCCGAGTGGTAATACCGAGAGACTTCCCATACGATTATATTGTTGGAGGCTTTATACTATGTTTGTTTGTGAGTACATTTTATTTGGATTTTTTGTGTGAATAAATGTGGAGTTGAAACAATATCACTCTAGTGGGTGTCCCCCTCTCTTTTGCCTTTAACACGGTGCATTGCTGAATCATTGAGAGGAGAGAGGAGTTCCTGCAGGGAGAGACAGGATCGTGTGGTGGTGATTTGACTGGAGGAGATCTTTGTTTTACACCTTGTAGCCCTTCCTATGAGAATAGGAGGGCCACATGATCTGGTGAGTTGCCACTCCCCTCATTGAGCACCTGGGTGAAGGATTTGTGTGGTGGTGACCCTTTAATCCCACGAATTTATCCAAAGCAGTGGAGATTTTAAGAGACTTTACACATGATATTTAAAGAGACTGTACACATTTAACACTATTGTGTGTGGAGGAATATCATTACTGTATCGTTCTATCAGCGCTACTGTTACTAGTTTTGGTTCATTTTTGGACGTTTTCTGGTAATCTTTTAACATATGCATATTATTAGCTGGTAAAAAACCAAGCTCCGTTTATACCTCAAAAGATATTTTCATGTGTACATAATTACCTAATCAGGAAGGTTGCAAGGTGTCATAAAAAAAGTGGAAAAGTTTAAGGCAGGGCTTCACAAATCTGCTTTGAATCTAGGAGCCAGCTAAAAAAGTTAGGAGCCAGTTTTTATTTAACAAAGCTTACAGGTGGAATATGGAAAATGTTCCCGAAGCCAAGCAGTTAGTGGTAGTTCCAATTTTTTATGTCACACGATAATACCGCAAAGGTCTAGGAAACACAAAATTTCAGTAAAAAATGCATTTAAAAAGGTAATTGTAGGGGGGGGGGGGGGGGGGGACAAACGCAATTAAATTACCCAATTTTTGGTAAAATATAAAAGCAGAGGTTGCCCCAAGTAAATAGATAACCAATGTGTTGAACTATAAATTGCATGCACCCGTCAAATGGCGGCAAACTACAGTACCCTTTATTTTACATTGGCGACGCTTTAAAAGCCCCATATAGGTCATTAGTTTAGCGTTACAAAGCAGGTCTGGTACTAGAATTATTACTCTCATTCTGACGTGCGAGGCGATATGCAACGTGTATTGCAATCAACGTTTTCAGGCATAGGTGTCCCATGTGTTTACATTAGTACGTGAGTATATGTAGGGGTGATAAAAAAAAGTCAGGTGCGCTAAAATGTTGTCATCATAAACAAGTGTTTTGGGATACCAAAAACTTGACCTTTTGAACAAATGGTGATAACGAAAATAAATAAACTGGATGCAACGTGAATATTCCTAAAAAGAATTCCTTAAACAATATAATGCAATTATCACACAAAAATAAAGTCAAAACGTGAAGGTGCAATAATTCCCAACAATAAAGTTCAATTGAATATCCACAGGTGCTGAGGTTGAAACGTGAATAAATGGTGGACTGGTATTTCAAAAGTGACGGTGATCATAATACAAATGGGATGTGAAGGTTTCCCACCACCTCACAGATTTGCTTCTTACCAGAATGAAATTGGTAAAAGGTCAGATAAGCAAAGAATTTGGTCCAAAAGGAGAACCTTTATGATGAAAACCAAGAAGTGCTGTACCAAAACCCACACCTATATATAAAAAGGGGCTGCTTACCAGATCCCAATATTTTCAGGCTATTGGTTATAGTGCAGGCTCTCTGGAAATCATATATGAAGAGGGACTCCTGGTGCTCCTGGCTCAATTCAAGGTCCAGTTTACCATAATTGGAATAAGGAAAGAGGCCAATAGTGCATTATTCCCATATAAAATAACTTATTAGAATATGGAAGAACACGTACAAAAGGATGATAAAATTCTTCCTATGTATATAGCCCCGCAGTTGCCTGCAGTGCAAGCAGCAGCTGGTTGAGTGACAGCACGACGACTCCTTCGCACTGACGCGTTTCCTCCCGATTGGGCTTCCACGGAGATCTCCATGGAAGCCCAATCGGAGGAAATGCGCCGTTACTCAACTAGCCGCGGCTTGCACTGCAGGCAACCGCGGCTCTATATACACAAGCAGAATTTGACCGTCCGTCTGTCTGGTTCATCTGGAAATGGTCGCAGAGAAAGCGGACAGCGCTTTCCGAGGCCTATGAGCAAGAACAAATAGGGAGTCTGATTTCCAAAAAGACTCCGTAGCTGCCAAGTACACCCTATTCACCCGGACCACATCCAAGGCATGCAAAGCAATTTCCTTCGGATGTTTTGGCCTGGGACACAGGGAAGGCAAAACAAGGTCTTCAATCAAATGAAAATCAGAGACAACCTTTGGAAGGAACCACAGACAGGGGTGAAGAACCAGCTTATCTCTGTGAATCACCAAGTAAGGTGAACAACAAGATAAGGCAGCCAATTTCCGACACCCTGCGCAAACCCCCCCAAAAAGGCCACCTTCTGGGACACCATAAGCAGGGGAATCTCCAGAAGATTCTCAAAAGGGGGCTTCTGGAGGACAGAGCATCATATTGAGGTCCCAAGGTGGCAACAGAGACCGCACTGGAGGCGTCAAGTGCCTAACTCCCTGAAGAAAAGTATGCACCAAGGAGTAAGTGGGCATGGGCCGTTGAAAGAAGACCATTAAGGCCGACACCTGAACCTTGATAATACCCAAGGCCAGTTTCTGCTCAATCCCACGTTGAAGGTCAAGGTCTGAGCCACCGTAAAAGAGCGAGGATGAACCCCAAGAGACTCACACAATGCAATGTACGTCTTCCAATGTACGATGGTAGATCTTCCTAGAAGAAGATTTCCTAGCTTTTAACAGCGTTGGAATCAATGACTCAGAAAAACCTCTACCCATCAGAACCTGGCGTTCACCAGCCAAGCCTTCAAAGCCAGCGACTGTAAAGCAGGATGGAAGATTGGTCCTTGGGACAGCAGATCCTCCCTGAGAGGAAGCTTCCAAGGAACGTCGGTGACCAGCCACACCAGATCGGCATACCAAGCCCGGCAAGGCCAGTCTGGGACCACTAAGATGACCGGAATCCCTTCTGCCTCAATCCTGCGTAGAAGTCTTGGTAGAAGCTTGAGAGGAGGGAAGGAGTAACTATAATGATACTGATCCACGGGGCCGCCAGAGGATCCCGTGACCGAACCGCAAACCTCTGCACCTCTCTGTTGAGCCGGGACACCAACAGATCCACCTCGGGATGCCCCACCAGAGACACAACTGATAAAACACCTACGGATGAAGGGACCACTCCCCGTGGTCCAATGCCTGCCAACTGTGGTAATTCGGCTGTCAGTTTTCCACCCCAGGAATGTGTACGGCGGAGAGGGCTGGAATGAACTGTTCTGCTCAACTTAGAATGCCGGCTGCCTCCACACTTCTTGTGCCACCCTGGTGATTGACATAAGCCATGTGGCGATTGAATGCACACTGTACATCCCTGAAGATGATCCATCCAATGTTCCAGGCACAGTCTGATTGCTTCAGAGTACAAAGACATTGATCGGTAGTCTGGACTCAAGTGTCCAGACCCCCACCCCCCCAGCAGAAATAATGTCGAGGACGCCTCCCCAGCCGGACAGGCTGGCATCCGTGGTGAACACTGTCCAGTACAAGGAGAGGAAGGATTTGCCCAGCCAAAGCAGGAAGTCACTATATCAGGGACTCTTTCCTTCCCCGGCTCAGCTGGATTGGATTTTCCAGAGACTGCAGATTCTTGTCCCATTTGGGCAGAATCTCCCTTGCAGAGACCTCGTATGAAACCGTGCAAATGGAACCGCCTCAAAAGGTAGACACCATCAGGCCCAGAATGAGACAAAATTACAGCCTGCAGTTTCTGGAGTTTGTCCAGAGGAATGAGCCCTCTGGCTAAGGAAGAGTCAGACCCAGATAGTCCAGCTTTGTGGACGCAACCAGAGAAGACTTCCCGAAAATTCAGAATCCAGCCAAACACCCTCAAGCTCGTATGGTGATGTCCTGGTTTTCCACCAGAGCAGTAACAGACTACGCTCGCAGAAGGAGGTCGTCCAAGTAGCCCAGGACCGCCATCCCCCATTGGCGTAACAATGCTAGCACCGGGGCCAACACTTTGGAATGTTAAGGTAAGCGTCCTTAAAGTTGACGGAGACAAGAAAATCCCCCTGATGCAGTGAAGCCACCACCGTGCGAATGGACTCCATTCTGAACTTCTGCATCCGCACAAAGCAGTTCAGCACATTAAAGATCCAGAAGTGGATGCACCTTGCATTCCCTTCCTGGGGACTGTAAACAGGCTTGAATAAAACCCCTGAAAATGTTCAGAAGTCAGAACCGGGACCATCACCCTTTAAAAAGAAAGGTCTTGCACCGCCCCAAAAAGAGCCTGTAAGCGGACCGGGGACAGTCGCACATTGGAGGGAAGAAACTTTCCGGAGGGTAAGAACGAAACTCGATCGTGTAGCCGGACCGTATGACTTCGTGGACCCACTTGTCTTGTACCAGGGAAGTCCATGGGTCCGAGAACCAGCAAAGACGTTAACCCACTCCAGATACGGGTGAGGGCGCACCTTCATGCTGAAGGGGCCTGTCAGTCATAACTGGAGGGACAAAAATATGTATATTTATACTTCTGTAGGGTGCAGTATAACCCAATGGTTAAGAAGATCAGGAGCTGTGTCCGTAGGGTGCAGTATAACCCAATGGTTAAGAAGATCAGGAGCTGTGTCCGTCAATGAACGAAAGAGAAACTAAGTTTTATAACTCAGATAGGTACATTATCTAGATTAGTGATCATCAACTTGTGATTTGCCCGACTTTCTACTCATCATCAGCTTTCCTTATTGTGTATTTTATGTAAGGCCCAAGACAATTCCTTTTCTTTCAATGTGGTCCAGGAAGGTCAAAAGATTGCACATCCCTGGGTTACACCATTTCAAAATTAGAGGGGCAACATCTTTTGCATATATTCCAGCCTGCTAAAGGTCTTCCTCTAAAGGAACTTCTATCTACTTTTCTCCTATTCCACCACAGGCCAATTTGTACACTCACCTCTCGTACATCCCGTTGCAGTTTTGTGTTCATTTCCTCTGATTTGATGAGATCCTTCCTTGCTGTGTCGAGATCTTCCTCCAGCTCAGTGACCCGGTTGGACAGGACAGCCAGACGTTCCTTCATCTGGCTCTGCTCCTTATTTTGTTTATCGATCACATCCTGGAGCTCCATTACTTTCGATAGGTCCTCGTTGTGACTTAAAGAGTCATCAGATGACCTCTGTCATATATAAACAAAAATTTTGACATTGGTTTCAGGGAATTCAAACTGTACATTACAAACATATGAAAAATTACACTAGTGAGGGTTACTGAACAGTTTGCTATCAAGTCTTATCAAGAGCCCTTGGCGTACAGGTTCTTAGTCCTGAACAGTTAAAAAAAAAAAAGAAAACCAACTTTTAAAACACTTTTTGTACTCTAAAGGTGACAACTATGGACTTTCCACAGAGAAATTAATTTGAATCCTTCCCTCGTCAATCTGCAAACATTATATATCCAGTGTGTAAATTATAGGAAATTGATTGTCACACTGTGAAATGTCTATAACTAGGCTAAAGGATAACAGAAGACAAAATATTATCTTTCCAGGGTAGACCCTATTGCCACAATATCTACTGTACATCTAATGCTAGCTCAACGATAGCTCTCACCTTTCCATTAGTGTTTGGTGCATTTTCTTGATCTTGGTTCTGGTCTCTGGTCACATCATTATAGATCTTCTTTTGATTGTTCTGTTCTCGAGAAATCATAAGCTGCCAAGGTAATGCACAGTTGAATTAGAAAAGCCAGCGACAACGACAAAGTATTGTGTGGTCAAAAGGTACTAAAGGCCGAGATGTCAGAATTACAACTCACCTCTTTGTGTGTTACCGCCAGCTCTTCTTCCAACAAGCTACATCTCTCCAGAGCCACTCGTAACCGTTCTCTCACCTAAACACAAGATACTGGCTTCAGGATTACAGATGTCAGTCATTACATAATGTGGTGGCTAGTTTGGGAAAGCAAACACTGTACATTGAGAGCCTCCCATTATCTATTTCAGTAAGGCATATTCTAGGCTACCACCTGTCCCAAGAACACAGCAGATGCAGCCACATAATAGATCACCGTTCCCCCACCAGTGGAATGTCTACCACCAGGTGGAACTACTGCCTTTTGGATTAGGTTCATCAATACAATGGGGGTTTTAGGAAATAGTATATAACAGATAAAACAGATAAGGGCAGCTATTTTTTTGAAGAATTAAAGCATAATGAACTGTACACCAGGGCAATTCTTTGTGTTTGCATTCAACTTATGTGCGTTATGTAGTACAATAAGGCGTGCTGCATTAGGGCAGCCTATTCATATGAATGGGTTGCTTAACGCACCAACATGGACAAAAAAAAAGGAACCAATGCACATTTCTCTCAGTACAGGTAACCTATACAAGAAATCGCCTAAGAGGAACATACAGCAAACTTCTATAAGTTAATTCAATCTAACCCGGGCGTCATCTTAAAATTGGCAGTACTTTGTGATAGGCATCCCTAAGGTGTTTACATACTTTATTGAGCACTTGGAAATGTTTTTACATTAATTTTGGCCATCTTTATGCTTGAAATCTTGGGTCCTTTCACCTCTATGCATTGCTGTTGCTCATTATGGCCATTCCTCATACATGCACATCAATATTAAAAGCATGAGAGGCAGTCATGTGCTCTTGACAGTTGCCGCTGGTTGAGATTTGAATAATAAGAGTGACACGTGTTCCATAGCTCAAGGGATATTTTCATGTTATGGAAACTTGTGCACTTTAAGTGCCTGATTTCATTGCCTGCTTAGCAATTTTAAAGTTGCCACAGTTTGGCTTTACCTAAAGACGGCACAAAGCACCTCATGCAAGTGACAATGTATAAATGAGTTCAATACATAAAAAAGTAAGTCCCTAGAAGTGAAAAAATAGGATTTTTGTACTTACCGTAAAATCAATTACTCTGAGTTTGACAGTCAGCGCTCCATAAAATCATAACTAGTGGGTTATATTGCCTCCTCCAGGAGTAGGACTAGACAGAACAAAAAACACCTGGCTACGCTCATGGCCCGTCCTCAGTTGGTTGATAACCCCCCTCTCTGCTCTAGGTAATCAGTTTAGTAGCAAGCAGTATTAAAAGTATCAGAACTCCATAGAGGGGTTGGTGCTGTGTCCGTCGCTGAACTGGATTTTATTGTAAGTACAAAAATACCATTTTCTTTCGTTCGACGGCCACAACGCTCTATAAATAACAAGTGGGACGTCCAAAAGCAGTGCCAAAAGGAAAATGAGGGGTGGGGAAAATAACCTAAGGCTAAACATATGCGTCCTTAAAGCGGTAGTATCCCGCTTTTTGACACTTTTACCTACAGGTAAGCCTATAATAAGGCTTACCTGTAGGTACAAATAATATCTCCTAAACCGGCATGGTTTAGGAGATATTTACAGTGCATGCAGCCGCTCGCGCGAGTGGCGCATGCGCTCTGAAGGTCCGGGGGGACCTTCAATCTATTTGCCGGGAGCTTGCGGGAGTGACGTCATCGCGGCTCCGGCCAATCAACGCGCCGGAGCCGTCTCTTCCAGCCAATCACCGCGCCGGAGCCGCCGAACCCGGAAGAGACGGCGAGGGATCATGGCAGCGCCCGCAGCGATGTCCGGGGGTCCGTGCCGGGGCTTCGTTCTAAGGTAAGTTACACATAATGGGCTAGTATGCGATGCATACTAGCTCATTATGCCTTTGTCTTGCAGGTTTTTTTTTTTTTTTTTTTTTTTTTTGTTCTTTGGGTTTACAACCGCTTTAACCACAACACAGAAGCCTTAACCGGGTCACAGGAGACCCGTCTGAAAAATAAAGGTTTAAAGAAAAAACAACCCCTAAAGAGGGAACAGCCCCTCTTAAACAGCAGCCTGCAAAACTTTTCAGCCGAAAGAAGCATTTGCAGATGCCAAAGTATCTACCTTATAGAATTGTAAACTTGCGATATTGAAGCCTGATGACGGAAGACCCAAGAAGCACTTGGCGCCCAAGTAGAATGCAAAAGAGACTGTACAGGTGGAGCCACATGTCAAACCCCCTAAATGAAGATACAAACTAAAAAGTGAGTGGCTAGGGGCCATTAAAAGAAGATTGCCAGGGCAGACACCTGGCTCTTGATGGTACTCAAGGCCAACTTCTGATCAACGCCCTGCTGAAGAAAGGTTAAGATCCGAGCCACAGAAAATGATAGAGAATTAGGGCCAGTAAAATCACACCAAGAAACGTACGCTTTCCACGTACGATGGTGTATCTTGCTGGAAGACAACTTTCTCGCCTTCACCATAGTAGGCCTCTCTGATCCAGACAGACCTCTATCCCTCAGTACCTGGCTTTCAATAGCTAAGCTATTAAAACCAGTGACTGTAAAGCAGGATGGTAAATCAGCCCTTGGGACAACTGGTCTTCTCAGAGAGGAAGCTCCCAAGGGACGTTTACAGCCACCAGGATGATTGGAAGATCCTCGCTCTTGATTCCTCACAGGAACTGCAGAAGAAGCCTGAGCCTAGGATGATACTGGCCTTACTGTGGCCTTTGGATGCCTGCAAACTTCGGTATCCTCCTGTGGAGCCGAACTTGCTAAAAAGGAGCTGCACGCAAGACTGTGCAAACAAAACTGTCTTGAAGGTGGATACCACCACACTCAGAACCTGTATGCAAAATGGGAGAGAGAACTATCTGTGTGACAGCAGCTGGTGAATCACAGCCTGTGGTCCCTGAAGTTTGTGCAGTGGAAGGACCACCTTCATCAGAAATAGAATCAGATCTAGGTAAATCAATTCCCTGGACAGGGATAGGGGGGACCTTAGGTAGTTCAGACATCACCTGAACCTTTGAAGGAATAAATACGCACAAGGAGACTCGGGACCTAAACAACCTGAAAAGGACAAGCTTTGACCTCCTTTCTGGGTACCACCAAAAGAAACATTTGCAGATCTCCTTGACACTCACCAAAGAAGTCCATGGGGCCAGAAACCAGCAAAGATGTTCCCCCAATACTGGGTCCTTCATGCTGAAGGAGTCTTGTCTGCTGGTCCTGGGAAGCTAGCTCTAGGCTTTCCCGACCAAGGTTGCTTGGAACCTCCCGGGGAAGATTTAAAAGATCTATTTCCCTTATTCTCTGTCCCAGTAGCACAAAATAATTTTCTATGGGCTAAGAAGAAGGGCCCCCATCTGCGGCGAGGCTCCTTCCCTTTTCCTCACTGCGGCAGGAAGGTACTCTTCCCCCCATCCAGTAATACCCAAAATGATGTCATCCAGGGTAGCCCCAAACAGGTGATCACCTTGAAAGGGCAGAGGGCAAAGCTTTCTTGGAGGCTTGGCCTGTGGACAAATTCTTAAGCAATGGCATGCGCCTAATCCCCACCACTGAAACCAAAAATCTGTTGGACAGCGCAGGAGCTGTATTTCAATGTTGCATCACAAATAAACTGCAGCCCATGGACCTACTGGTCCGCTAAATCAACATAAGCAGCGGGGACCTGCTCACCCCCAGGCCCTGGAGCAAAAGCTTGGCCCATTCAGTTAGGGTCGGAGCCACCAGGGCTGAGGCCAAGACTGGTCGCAATGCCGAACCAGCCATAGTAAACATGATGCGTGCCACAGCCTTTGTTTTCTTGTCAGCCAAGTCCTTAAAGGACGGGGATTCCTCTAGTGGGATCATGGTTGCTTTATTCAACCTGGAAACAGGAGGGTCCGCCACTGGTGGACTAGTCCACTTTAAAAAAAAAAAAAAAAAACTCCTCAAAAGGGTAACGTACAGTAAAACGTTTGGGGACCACAAAGGGTAATTTTGGCTGTTCCCATTCCTTACAGGAAAACCTGTCAAAATAAGACACATAAGGAAACCCCTTTGGAATACGATGTCACTTGTGTGTACGAAACGACACAGCCAGGTCCATGGCTACATCAGCCGCATCCTCCATTTTTAAAGACTCACGCACTGCAGTGATAAGTGCGACTACCCGCACGTTTTCATTCGCTGCAGCGACCATGGAGGAATCATCCTCACTATCGGATGGATCAGGGGGTGCGATATTAAATCCCCCTGGACGGGCCACGTCCACGGTGGCATCAGGCTCAGAATCCGATAAGACAGACTGAGCAAGGGAAGGCAGGGGACGCTTCCTCCTGGGCCTTTTGCCCACATGCCACTTCCACCCGGGACACTAAGGACTGCAGGACCGACGTCAGTGCAATCATGGGAAGCTGGGGTTCCGAGGGACCCGTCACCTCCATGGAGGGGGCTCAGTGGGGGAGATGTGACCCTGAGGAAGACCTTGCAATACAAAATCAATCTTTTGGCAGCACTAAAGGATCCCCCCCTCAGGGCTCAGGTTACCTATCAGTAGAGAGATAACAGGGACCCCCAAAGACTCACCCAAACAACCAGCGGAGCGCCAAGAATTCAATCCCAGCATCATCATGGACGCTATCCCTGTTTATATGTCCCGGGCACAGGAAGAGGAAACTAAGGAGGGAGGAAGAGGAGTGTCGGCATCCCTACAAGGCTTCAATTGTCTCCAGCATCTCCTAGACTAAGGGAAAATGGCCCCCCTGACATCATCCGGCTACACAAACATGGCCACCAACCGGACACCAGCCAGACTAAGGGAAAATGGCCACCATCAGCTACAAACACTACTGCATTCTCTGCCCAGGGACCACCACCAGACTCTAGTGGGGGAAGCCCATCTCAGTGAGGGATTTAAGGATGGGTGGAGGGAATTTTCAGGCTGGTCCGAACATCCCTGGAAGTTACCCGCGTCCACCCCAAAGAAAACCACCAAAAGGGGAGAGTGGGGGGGACTATACTTACCCTTCCATGGTGCGGATAATGCTCAAGACAGAACTCCTCGCCACCGAAGTAAGGGAGCTATCGGCCAAGGGACTGCTGCGACTCAGACCCAAGCACGGTCGTACGCAACCCTGCAAGACGTTTAACTCGCGGGCCAGCCTCTGTCCGTGAGGCTATGTCGCGGCCAACCTAGCGCTTAGCTGCGGTCTGCACCCGCTTGCTGGCTGGCCTGGCAGGACCACTGGATCTAGATTATCCAGCCCGTCGCCCAGCCCGGTACTTGATTGTAGATCTCCAGAGAGAACAAAAAAGATTTAAGTCAGGAGAAAATTGCTACGACAAGAGATCCCAACCGGGAGCCTAGGTCCTTACTCCTGATTAGACAGATTAAAACAGATTACCTAGAGCAGAGAGGGGGGGGTTATATATAAGCTGAGGATGGCCCATGGGCATAGCCAGGTGTTTTTTGCTGTGCCTAGTCCTACTCATGGAGGAGGAAATATAACCCACTAGTTATGATTTATGGAGCGCTGTGTCTGTCGATGAACAAAAGAGAAAGGATGGTGATATTCCTAGAAATGTTTGCAAGAGAGGCAAGAAGGACAGGTGCATAGAGAGAAGCGACTCTCCAGGTCATCCAGCGAAAAAGGCAATGAGGGTGGCTGCTTAGTGTTTACCAAAAGAAGTTGGCCTCCAAATGAATGGAAAGCCAAATAGCGCCTCAGGGAGTGTTTCCCGAAACCATCCACATAGATAATAGCGGTCTCGGATCCCTCCTCTCCACCACGGCTTCGCTCACGATATCAGGGGGTGTATAAAATATAGATACTCATAGTGTAAAACTTAACACTGCTTTAATAAAAAAGCATAAAGTGCACACACGTATTAGAAGTTAAAAACGTGTCTCAGTATACAGTGCCTTGCGAACGTATTCGGCCCCCTTGAACTTTTCGACCTTTTGCCACATTTCAGGCTTCAAACATTAAGATATAAAACTGTAATTTTTTGTGAAGAATCAACAAGTGGGACACAATAATGAAGTGGAACGAAATTTATTGGATATTTCAAACTTTGTTAAATAAAAAACTGAAAAATTGAGCGTGCAAAATTATTCAGCCCCTTTACTTTCAGTGCAGCAAACTCTCTCCAGAAGTTCAGTGAGGATCTCTGAATGATCCAATGTTGACCTAAATGACTAATGATGATAAATAGAATCCACCTGTGTGTAATCAAGTCTCCGTATAAATGCACCTGCACTGTGATAAGTCTCAGAGGTCCGTTTAAAGCGCAGAGAGCATCATGAAGAACAAGGAACACACCAGGCAGGTCCGAGATACTGTTGTGGAGAAGTTTAAAGCCAGATTTGGATACAAAAATATTTCCCAAGCTTTAAACATCCCAAGGAGCACTGTGCAAGCTATAATATTGAAATGGGAGAATCAGACCACTGCTAATCTACGAAGACCTGGCCGTCCCTGTAAACTTTCAGCTCATACAAGGAGAAGACTGATCAGAGATGCAGCCAAGAGGCCCATGATCACTCTGGATGAACTGCAGATATCTACAGCTGAGGTGGGAGACTCTGTCCATAGGACAACAATCAGTCGTATACTGCACAAATCTGGCCTTTATGGAAGAGTGGCAAGAAGAAAGCCATTTCTTAAAGATATCCATAAAAAGTGTAGTTTAAAGTCTGCCACAAGCCACCTGGGAGACACACCAAACATGTGGAAGAAGGTGCTCTGGTCAGATGAAACCAAAATCAAACTTTTTGGCAACAATGCAAAACGTTATGTTTGGCGTAAAAGCAACACAGCTCATCACCCTGAACACACCATCCCCACTGTCAAACATGGTGGTGGCAGCATCATGGTTTGGGCCTGCTTTTCTTCAGCAGGGACAGGGAAGATGGTTAAAATTGATGGGAAGATGGATGGAGCCAAATACAGGACCATTCTGGAAGAAAACCTGATGGAGTCTGCAAAAGACCCGAGACTGGGATGGAGATTTGTCTTCCAACAAGACAATGATCCAAAACATAAAGAAAAACTACAATGGAATGGTTCACAAATAAACATATCCAGGTGTTAGAATGGCCAAGTCAAAGTCCAGACCTGAATCCAATCGAGAATCTGTGGAAAGAACTGAAAACTGCTGTTCACAAACGTTCTCCATCCAACCTCACTGAGCTCGAGCTGTTTTGCAAGGAGGAATGGGCAAAAATTTCAGTCTCTCGATGTGCAAAACTGAGAGACATACACCAAGCAGCTTACAGCGGTAATCGCAGCAAAAGGTGGCTGAATAATTTTGCATGCCCAATTTTTCAGTTTATTTGTTAAAAAAGTTTGAAATATCCAATAAATTTCGTTCCACTTCATGATTGTGTCCCACTTGTTGATTCTTAACAAAAAATTACAGTTTTACATCTTTTTTGAAGCCTGAAATGTGGCAAAAGGTCAAAAAGTTCAAGGGGGCTGAAAATCGCAAAGCACTGTATAGAAGACGCATCAAAGAACGAAACATCGGCAATTTCGTAATCCTGGCTGACGCCTATGGTGTGTGGTGACATGTCTGTCTGTTACCAGACGACACAGACTTGATGTCACCACGCACATTTTTGCGAATATCACCAACTTTTTCACTTCTATGTTTTTTTTTTATTAATTTAGAAAAAAAAAAAAACGTACTGCTATGTTGTCACTTGTATAGTTGTCAAAGGATTTTTTCTATTTTTTTTTTCTTTTATGTATTCAATTCAATTCTTGCTATACATGCTGCACTTTTATTTGGGAATATTTTGTTACGGTTATCTACTGACCTGTGCCAGCAGTGGTCTTATATATATTATAGATATAGTCTAGTGTGGAGTTTTTAACAGTTCTCTAATTAGTACACTGCTGCAAGGCATTCTGTAAGCACACAAGGGGAGATCCTGCTGCCTACCCACCTGTTCTCTCCCCTTGTCCATTCACAGAATACCTTGCATAGAGAGAAAAAAAAAATGGATGGTGAACGGATTGGGGGGACAGAAGGGGAAAACAAAACTTGAATCCTGCATTGTACACTAGCAAGAAATGCTAGACAATGCACTGGAAGGAGAGCGTTGCCTGAGATCCAGCTAGAATTAAACTGATTTTTACAGTAAGCAGCCGTACTGAAGAGGTAACTTGTTTTTACAGAGCATAAGTCATAAAAGTTTTTCCCCACTTTATTAACACTGTCCAAAAAATTCCTGTTCACTCAGCTAAAGCATACCACCCCAGCTGTCACCAATCAATCTGATCACAGCAGAAAGAATACACAATATTACAGAAGAATACCAGAAAGCTGTCACTCTCAAACTAGTTTTTCAGCTTCATTAAGGTATTAACTGTGGTAAGTCACACGCGTATGGCTCTTGGGATCAGTCACACTCATTACCTTTTCATCTAAAGCTTTGTGATGTTCAAAGAGGGACTTTAGTGCTTTCAAAACTTCGACTTCACTCGACACTCCGGCTGGAGATTGAGCCTGCCGCTTCACCACTGTCATTCGCAAAGAGCGCTCATGCCGTGAAACCAGACACTCCAGATGTTCCAAGAGGAGCTAGAGAGAGCATCACACAATAAGGACAAACCACAACATTTCTAAATCCACCCTGAATAATATTAATAGCTAATAAGTAACAGAAAACAAATTGAAAAAATTAGCTCGGATCTCTGCGGAAAATGTCAAATATGAGCTTTTTTTGTCCATTTGTGGTAATCTCCTAAAACTGACAATATTAACTGTATAAGTTGGTCCAGCAATCCAAACCCAGACAATGCAGGTCAAGTCTAACGAAGGACAATTTTTTTTTTTTTTTTTGGGGGGGGGGGGGGAGGGGACTTGGATAGTGTGGGAAGAGGTGCACATTAACTGTATATGTTCTATTGGGAACTGTTTCAGGAGTGGTATCAAGGACCAAAAAACTGTCACATTTTCCCTATGGGTCCAAGTGATGGGTTAAAATACAAAGAAAATCGGGTTAAAATACAAAGAAAATCCTAAGGCTCTATTCACAGTTCTAGGCGTTTTTGAGAGATTTTCTGCTTTAAGCCTCAGCTCTAAAAACGCTCAACAAGACAAATCCCATTCATTTCAATGGCCCGGTTCACATCTGAGCATTCTGTCGTCTTAAGCAAAAACACCCATCACTCAAAAGTACATGAGCTTTTTTGGCAGATTTCATATTTATTTTTTTTTCATTGGTCACTTGTTAACCTAAAAACGCCTGCACAAAAATGCTGCAAAAACGCCTGTAAAACCACCCATAAAAACGCCCGATGTGAACGTACCCTTAAAGTATGCCTAGCCAAACAGGTTTTTTTATTTGGATAGAGTGGTGTAAGATTAGAACCACTGCCAGGTTCTTATTGCTGTGTCTCCATTAGAAATATGGGGGGAAACTGTAGACAAAGACCATGGATTTCCTATTACTTTGACACAACATAATGAGAGGTTCTCCTGATCACTACTGAATGCTCTGCACAATTTACATAAAACAATGTCACAGAATGAAGAGAATGCATTTCCAGTGGCCTTAACATAAGGCAGAGGCAAAAACTCTTGTGATAAGAAAGCCACTCTGGAGTGCTGAAATATAAGAATTCAAGACAAAAAAAAATAAAAAATCATGATCCAGCAACCTTTCAAGTAGAATGGCAAATCTATGGACAGCACCTCAGTTTGCTCTATTGGCTGATGCATGTGCTTTATGGCCAAATGGAAGCACACAGACAGGCTGTACACACACACCTGGCATAGCACAGGACATTGTCTGCATATTTATTTGCATCTCCATCTGAGGTCTGTAAATCTATAAGGGCACTAAGGAGTATATAAGAATTTAAATGAAGGGGGTGGGGGGCTAAAAGGAACAGCCACACATGGAGGACATCATCATGCTCATTTTAGAAGTGTGTTAGATGGACAGCACTGTGCAATCCTGTAGAGAAAGATGCCCTTCCATAGTGTTAATGCTATATAGCAGGGCTCGACAAATCCCAGGCGCCAGATTGCATTGGCAACTAGAAACTGAGTCCAAGCGCCTAGGATTCAGCCATCGGGACGCCACTTCGCTGATCCAGAGATTTTAAATCCCCACGGCTCCTAGCCATACTTCTCAGTGTACGGACAAGAGGCATTCTAATTGGTCAGCACCGTCACATAGACAGCGCTGACCAATCAGAACCGGCTGCCTCTTCTCCACATCCAAAGAATGCTCTGCTCAACTTCTTCCACTGTCAGCCCTCCGCACTGCGGTCACCCAGCAAACATCTATCTGACATCGGGTAAGAGTGACAGGTCTGCGGCTGAGTGGTGTGTAAGGGAGGGCAATGGTGCGCCGCACCTGAGCTCTTCACAGAATTTCATGTGTCAGCCGCTCCCCATCCCCACTGCTCCAGTCTGCCTACCTGCTTGTCACCGCTTCCTTAGCCCCTTGGGGAGGTGGGAGTGAAAGTCAAGCCAATCTCCCCGTGGCTCAGGGAAGGACACCACCTACAAATAGTTGGAGAGCACAGTTTACCTACCTATAATTGGCCAGGTGTGGGAGACTCTTCCCCCCCCCATAGACACGAGTGGGGGTGCAGAGCAGGCCATTTTCTGGGTGTACGCGTGGAAGGTGGAGCAGTGTCACACATCTGAAAGATTCCTCTGTACACACTATAGAGCTGAGGGGACCTCACTGTATATATACACGCATTTGCCTGAGACTTTCACTCTCTCCCTTCCTCCATTTCCTTCCCCCCCCCCCCTCCCCCTCGCTCTCCCCTTCTCTACTTCCCTCTCCGCTTTTTTTTTCCTCTTTCCATTTCTCTCTCTTTTATTTCTCATTCTTACTTTCTTTTTTTTTCTGGGAGCTGCGCAGCTGATTTGAAAAACCGGCTCCCAGCTTTTTTAGCTGGCTCCTAGATTCAAAGAACATTTGTCAAGCCCTGCAATATAGCACAGTGAAATCATTACTGATAGCAAGAGTTTAAGGTATTTTTGTCAAATATATCCAAGAGATTTAGTATCTTTTGTATGTGTACCAGACACACTTACCCGAGTATTGTTTCTCTCAGCCTTCAGCTCAGCTATTTCTTCCTCTCGTTCCAGAAGCTGCTCCCGGCAGATATTGAGCTCCTTAGTAAGTGCTGCAAACTCCTTCAGGAAGAAAGAATAACTTTTATTAAAAACACTTTAGATTATTCAATGCAGCCCTAATGTAATTCACTAAGTTCTGAAACACTTCCAATGCAGTTATAATAGAATGCAGTTTCCTCTTAATGCTAATATTTGATGGAGATTAGAATGGCTTGAAGGGTAATTGGTTTTTGGCCAATTGGCTGATTGGTTACATTGCACAGCAGCACCAGTTTTAGTAAATGTCCCTCATTATATCCAATAAGTTTGACACAGTGAAAGAGGAACAAGTACAATCACTGAACAGCATTACTAAGCAGTTAGCAGAGCCTGCACAGGTGACTGGTAACTATGGCTGCTCCAATGTACATATAGACTATACATTAAGTATTGGGACGCCTGCCTTTACACACACACACACGAACTTTAATAGTATCCCAGTCTTAGTCCGCAGGGTTCAATATTGAGTTGGCCCACCCTCTTCAACTCTTCAGGGAAGGCTGTCCACAAGGTTTAGGAGTGTGTTTATGGCAATGGTTGACTATTCTTCTAGAGATGTATTAGTGAGGTCAGGCACTGGTGTTGGACAAGAAAGCCTGGCTCGCAGTCTGCACTCTAATTCATCCCAAAGGTGTTCTATTGGGTTGAGGTCAGGACTCTGTGCAGGCCAGTCTAGTTCCTTCACCCCAAAATCGTTTATTGTGCATTGATGTATGTCTTGCATGTCTTTAGATGCGTTTACATCAATTTCATAAAAAATGCATCAAGCAAAAATGCAAAGTTGTGAATCTAGCCTGAGCAGGCTTTCACTGGGTGGAACTTAGCCCTAAAGACAGGGATGTCTGGTACCTAGTAAAATAAAATTATCTACAAACATTTACCCAGAGGAGGAAGTAGTAGCATACCCCCTGGAACTGCCTCATAGGCGTGGTAAAGCTTTTTCCTGCCTAGTGTCCTACTCCTGTAAGGGAGAGCATAACCCAATGGTCAAGAAGATTCTGGAGAGGTGTCCGTCAATGAACAAAGGAGAAATAGGCATTTTTTATAGCGCTACAAGAAGCTTACAATCTCAGGTCCTAATATCAGGTCTGCTGTTAGAAATCACAGGGCCCTGTACAGTCTACCCCCCCCCACCCCGAATATATCAAGACAACATTTTGACTAAAACTACACTAAAATCATTATTAGCAGGCACAAACAACAGAGAACCTGTGTGAATTAGCCCTTTTTAATTGTTTTTTAAAATTATTTTTTTACATAAACTAATTATACTTTTTTTTTTTAAATGTTAATTTATTTTAAAAAACTAAAATTGTAAAAAAATGTATTACAATGTTTATTTTTTTACAATTTGTAATTTTTCTACAGGACCCGGAACCCTGCAGCGCTGTGCATGGGAGGGCCGCACAGTGAAAGGGGGGCACACGGGGAGGGGGGGATCAGAAGCAGGCAGAACAGGGAGGGGGATCGGTGTCGGAGAAGCAACTACAGGAATAATGCCCTGTGTCTGTGTCTCTACCTGCAGCAGCTAAAAGCTGGCAGGAGGGGAAGAAACTGGCTTTATATCTGCTGCAAAGAGCAGCACAGGGCTTCCTTCTGTAAATGCCCCTCTGCCCGACCGCACCATTTCCCTGTGCTGTTGGGGCCCCTCTGTGTACCCGGGCCCCCTACAGGAGGGCTGGTGGTCCCCCCCAATCAGCGGCCCTACTTACACACATTCTATGGCCAATTTAGATATTAGACAGGAGCCAATTAACCTACAGATTTGTCTTGGAAGCGTGGGAGGAAACTGGAATGCTCAGATTACCCCATGCAAGCACAGGGAGAACATGCAGTGTCCATGCAGATAATGTCCTGGCCATGATTTGAACCAGTGCCCTGCTAAACCACTGACAATGAAAAAAACAATGCTGGTCAAAGTCCAGACGAGAAAAGACCAAGGCTCCAGGAGTTTACTAACTGGTACTTTTATTTTACCTTCATTTATCCATCCCTGCTATTAAGAACTGTACACAACCTAACAGCTCTTGTGGAAGTCCCTATAATGGTTTAACAGCTTCACCTTTCCACTGTAGCTGTAAATTCCTTGCTTACTTGAGCTCGTTAATGATTACAAAGATCAATATCAAACCTTAATGGCTGTAAGTCAGCAGATATCTTCCCACTTGGAAATACTCGAGGGACAAAACGCTTTCCATATTAACATGTGTAGATACTGAGGGCCCAGGGCCTGTGTATTCAAGTGACTAAAACAAACTGTAACTACAGAAAAGGAATGACAATCTGTCTTGCTCCGGAGTTCATTTCTATCAGGCTGAACCTCAGAGCAACACAAGAGTATAGTAAAGGAATTCCTGGAGACAACGCGGGGCAGTGACCTTTCAGCCCCAGTTACAAACGTATAGAGCAATAGATGATGATGGGCTGCAGCTGACGCCAAGCAAGGCTTACAGGCTAGCAGCATGGGAAACTACCAACGTGATGAGTTTGGCAGAAAGAAAAGGACGTACCTCTAGATAAATCCTTTCTAACAAGACATGCAAAGTGCAAGACCCTAGATTCCGCTAATCCGAAATCCTAATAAATGAGTTTACAACAGCTTAAAAGGAAAACATACTCTGCAGTCTAATGGGGGTTTTCGTCTTTAAAGCATAAATGAATCAGGAAGAAAAGGAAGTACCAAAAGGTGATACGCGCCAACATTTTTACGATATTGGAAAGTATAATGTTACAATAAATTATTGGCAATTGAGATATTGTAAGCTCACAGATATGACTGTAAAGGCATTTGAAACCTTGAGTGCCTAGAACTTCATAGAATATCGGCAGTGATACCGGATCTTAAATCTGAGCTTTATTCCTTTTATGACTTTCAAGAATACGGCTGCCCCCCACCAAAAAAAACACAGTATAAAAGGAAATAATTTAATTATATATACACATACATTTTCAGCCTAGAAGACATGCATCATCTATACTAGTTGCAGGTGCTGTCTAAATATAGTGTGTGTGTGTGTGTGTGTGTGTGTGTGTGTGTGTGTATTATATTATATATACATACACACACTTTTATATATAAAAAGAAACATACATACACATATATTATATATATATATATATATATATATATATATATACACACACACACACACACACACACACATATATACACACGGCATCCCAGGAGGCATTAAGGCCACATACAGCACACTGTGCATGTGCAGCAGTGCATCATAGGTGGCCTTCTGCAGGAACCCAGAATAGACAGCCCGCTCCTGATGTCATTAACACTGAGTGATGGTGGCATGCATGAACTACTCAATTAACCACTTGTGGACCGTGTGTGCATGCATGAACTACTCAATTAACCACTTCTGGACCGGAAGGTTTTGCCTTCTTAATGACCAGGCCATTTTTTGCTATTTGGCACTGCGTGATTTTAACTGTTATTTGCGCAGTCATGCAATGCTGTACCCAAATGAAATTTATGTCCTTTTCCCCCCCACAAATAGAGCTTTCTTTTGGTAGATTTGATCACCTCTGTGGTTTTTAATTTTGGCGATAAACAAAAAAAGACCAACAATTATGAGGGGGAAAAAAAAAAAAAATCACATTTTCTACTTTTTCTTATAAAAAATATCCAAAACAAACATTTTTGTCATACTTTTAAAGGCCAAAATGAATTAAGCTACATGTCTTAAAAAAAAAAAAAAAAAAAGAAAAATCTCAAAAGGCCTATATTTATTGGTTTGCGCAAAAGTTATACCGTCAAACCATGGTGTGTATATTGGAATTTACGTAGCTTTTACTTTCTGACTGCTTATCTCATTTCTTGAAGTGCTAAAATGGCAGGGCAATACAACCCCCCCCCCCCCCCACCCTCCAATAAAAATACCCCTTTTTGAAAAATAGACACCCCAAGGAATTTCCTGAGAGGCATGTTGAGCCCACTGAATATTTAATTTTTTTCGTCACAGGTGTTTGAAAAAAAATGCCAAAAAGTGGTCATTGAAGTGATATATTGCTCACGCATGCCATGGGTGTATATGTGGAATTTCACCCCAAAGTACATTCTGCTGCTTCTCCAGAGTACAGGGATACCACGTGAGACTTTTTGGCAGTCTAGCCGCATACAGGACCCCAAAAACCCACCACCACCTTCAGGCTTTCTAAGGGCGTAAATTGATGAATTCACTCGCCTTCAGAAAACCTGAAGGTGGTGATTGGTTTTCGGGGTCCCGTACACAGCTAGGCTCCCAAAAAACCTCACGCGTTGTATCCCTGTACTCAGGAGAAGCATCAGAATGTATTTTGGGGTGTCATTTCACATATACCCCTGGCATGTGTGAGCAAGATCTCATTTAGTGACAAGTTTGTGTAAAAAACAAAAAAAAAAAACAAACAAATTTTCCTAAAACTTGTGGCAAAATATAAAATATTCCATGGACTCAACATGCCTATCAGCAAATAGCTTTAAGTGTCTTCTTTCCAAAAAGGGGTTATTTGAGGGGTGTTTGAACAGTCCTGGCATTTTTTGTTCAATATTAAAAGCTTATGCCACACATCGCCCACTCTTCTAACCACTTGAGGACCAAGCCTTTTCTGACACTTATTTTTTAAAGCAGAGGCCCTGTGGGACAAAATGGTGGGTGTTGCAATTTTTTTTTGTCACACGGTATTTGCGCAGAGATTTTCCAAGCGCAATTGTTTGCGAAAAACAAAACACTTTTTATAAATTTAGTATTCAATCGTTTTTTGGAGTTTAAACAAAACAGCAAAATAGTAAAACATAGAAAAGGGGGTAGCATACAGAAAAAGTACCACGCACCACAACAGTGCTTGTCAGCACATGAATCACAACATTATTGGCAACAAAGAAGTCAATAGTAAAAAGTGTGACATCAAGATACATCAATTCCCAAAACTGAGGTTCTTCAAACGAGGTACAGCTAGAGTCCAAAAGGACCCACCAAGCCGAATAACAGACCGGCAAGCAGAGGCCCCGCCCCACCCCAGACACCCCGAACGGGCACAAACTCTGTCCACGAAAGGGCGAAGCCCCCCCCAACCCCCCTCCCCCAGAAGAAACCAATGGGCTCCCTCCAATGGCCAAAAATATATAAACCCAGGCCCATATGTGGGAACCCAAACTAGAGCTCCGAAATCAGAGCAAACAGCGTCTCTCCTGCAGCCAGACCCCCAAGGGAGCAAACAAAGAGAAGAAAGACCAGAGAAAAGAAAAGGAGAATAGCCCACACCACTATGGGCAGAGAAAGAATAAGAAAATAGAAGGGAGGAACAGAAGAAAAAGAAAAAGAGTAATAAATACAAAGGAGGCCAGGACAAAAGACTTTTTATAAATTTAATGCACAAATAACACTATATATTGCCAAATTGTTTGGTAAAACATAAAGGTTGATCTTATGCCAAGTACATAGATACTAAACATGACATGCTTTAAAATTAAGCACGCCCATGCAGCGGCAACAAACGTACATTTTTAAAAGCCATTACAGGTCACCACTTTGGATTTACAGAGGAGGTCTACTGCAAGAATTAGTGCTCTCGATCAGACGTTCGCGGTGATACCTCACATGCATGCTGCGATTGCTGTTTGCATAGGACACCAGAGCGATGCTTGCGTTTGAGCACAAACACGGGGCTGTGGACAGGGGTGCTTGAATTTTTTTTATTTTGCTTTTGTATGTTATTTTGACACCTTCCCTTTCATTTTTTTTTATATCATTTTATTATCACAGGGAATTTAAATATCCCCTATGATAGGGCTGGGCGATTTTGCCTAAAAAAAAAATCTTCGATTTTTAAAGAAAAATTCGAGTTTCGATTCGATTTTCGATTTTTTTTTGCAATGCACTTAAAAAATGACTGCAGAGTCTGGAGGGAGGACTGAGGAGAAGGAGAAGCGCTGTATATGTGTGTCTGACTCTGACGGACCACCGCGCTGTGATAGGTACAGTCTCCCCGGCCTGGATGTGACGTCAGCTGCGGGGCAGGCGGTGCGTCTGTACAGGCTGGGGCTGCGGCGCGCTGCAATAGGTACAGTCTCCCCGGCCTGGATGTGACATCAGCTGCGGGGCGGGCGGTGCGTTTGTACAGGCCGGTGTTGTAAAATTTTGTCGGACCCGTGAAAAAAAAAATCGGACCTCGTCACTTCCGGTGACAGAGCATCACAAAACAGCTGATAGGAGTCGTCCGTGCGCATGCGCAGAAGACATTTTTCGAGGTTTGGAAAAATTATAACAGAGAGCGGACAGCTGATTGAGAGGAGGCGGGGCTGAGGTGCGACGGAGGATGGAGGACACCGCCGCGTCATTGAGACAATAGGGACGGAGGCACATATGCAGAGCTGGCGGAGGAGGCGGGATGGAGGAGCGGCCGTGTAATAAATGCAGGGCTTAAGCGACTCCTTCTGTTTTATTATCTTTAGTAATTATCGTATTATTTATCCTTAGGATTTCATAACATTTAGTATTTCTATAATACAAAATAAGAAATACTAAATGTTATGAAATCCTAAGGATAAATAATACGATAATTGCTAAAGATAATAAAACAAGGAGTCGCTAAAGTCCTGCATTTATTACACGGCCGCACCTCTGTCCCGCCTCCTCTATTCAGTTCTGCAGATGACGCGGCGGTGTCTTCCGTCCCACCTCAGCCCCGCCTCCTCTCTTTCAACTGCCCGCTATGTGTTCCAAGTTTACCAAACCAAGATAATGTCTTGTGCGCATGCGCACTTGAGACTCCCATCACCGGAAGTGACGAGTCCTGTAATTGTGGTTTAGAGAATTCCCTGACCAAGACCATTGGCCCACTACAGGAGACAGTTTCCTGGCAGGCTCGCTCAGGTGGGTTTGGACAAGGACCCTTAATACGTCCAAGCTAATCAGAAAGAGAAGATGTACACAAGCAGATATTGTATATGAATACTTGTCATTTTTTTTTTTTAATCCCCACAGGCAATGAAAACTAAAGGAATCCTGGGCACTCACTGCAAGCATTTGTTCGGTACGCTGAATTTTAGAACACCGGGGCTGCGGCGCGCTGTGATAGGTAAAGTCTCCCCGGCCTGGATGTGACGTCAGCTGCCGGGAGAGGAAGCGGGCGGTGCGTCTGTACAGGCCAGGGGCTGTGATAGGATAGGAACCTATCCTATCACAGCCCCTGACCTGTACAGAAGCACCGCCCGCTTCCTCTCCCGGCAGCTGACGTCACATCCAGGCCGGGGAGACTTTACCAACAGCGCGCCGCAGCCCCGGCCTGTACAGACGCACCGCCCGCCCGCCCCGCAGGTCCGTTACTGGCGAGTTCGGTGGCTGCACAAGGCAGGAAAAAGTATTGTAAAAAAAACTCGAGTTTAAAAAAAAAAAATCGTTTCAAACTAAAAAATCGATAAATCGATTAAATCGATTTATCGCCCAGCCCTACCCTATGATAGCAATAGGAAGTGACAGGTACTCTTTTTTTGAAAAATAAAAATTGGGGTCCATTATACTCTATATCTATTCTCTGCCCTTAAAGCATCTGATCACATAGTCTCAGGTTACCCGGTTGGGACAGGAGAGCCCGAGAAAACCACGGAAGGTGGTGGCTAGGTCCCCTTCCACTGCTTGTAAAAGCAGTCTAGCGGCTAATTATCCACTAAGATCGCTTCTACATGAAAGTCGACTGCTGGCTGTATAAAACTATACCAAGATGCCTAAATCTGCAGGCATCTTGGTATGACCACTCAAAATCCAGCGACGTACCAGTATGTTGCTGGCCCTTGTTGAACATATATTGTAGGTTCTTTTTTTTTTTTCTTGCAGCCTGTGGGCTGAACGAACAAAAAAGAGAACCCAACAGATTTCTCCATTCACATCGATCGATGTGGATGAAGAAATCTCTGCCAGAAAGTGTGTGGTAAGCCCACCCAGCATCCACATTTCTAATTATGGGCATGCATAAAAAAAAAAAAAAAAAGAAGAACATAGTAGATTGCTCCATTCGCATCTATTGATGTGGATGAAGAAATCTCTGCTAAGCAAAGAGTTAAATATATGGCACCCCATCCCCCATGCTTCGCCATATATCCTTTTTTTTATCTTCTTTTTAACTGCGGTGATAAAATCACCTCCTACAGCGCTGCCATCATTGATTTACGTATATGCTGAGAGCAAATGCTGTTGCTGTCAGATCAAATCAGTGCAGCAGCTGATGGGAGTACCTGCAAAAAACAATGGTTAATAAAACACAGGAACAATAAAATTAAATTATAATAGCATACAGTACAGTAGAATGGTGGTATCTGAAAAGCAACATAAGGTTAATGTAAACCAGTAACAAAACATTACAGTATAACAGTATATTATAAAGTACAGTAAAAGTAGAAAGTAGGGCTGCACGATATTGGGAAAAAAAAAGAACATTGCGATATTTCGTTTTCAACGATATTTATCGCGATATTTCTCTGGGTGGAATGCAGAAGACGGATTAGGCAGAGTCGGGACTCACAGTTGTGGTAGAAGAACACAGCCCGACATGACATCTGTCTCACACGTTCCCACTGTCGCCCTGGAGCTAGCTCTCTTGACCGAGCGGTGAGCGCGGCAGAGCGAACCAATCACGTGAGTAGCGGCACAGGGAACAAATCAGGTGTGCAGGCACGCGTGATTGGTTAGCTGTGCAGCTGCTCACCGAGTCCCGACTTCTCTCTGCCTAATGGTAAATGTCGTGTCTTTGGCGATATGAATATCGCCCACGCCCGCAGAACGATAGTCGATATCACATCGACTATCGTTCAGCCCTAGTAGAAAAGTACAGACAATTCAGTACACTTCAGCACAACTGTTTTTTTTTTTTTTCACTTTATTTATTTAATTTTTGTTAGTAACTTTTTTTTTTTTTTTTTACACTTTTTTGTAACTGCAAAACCTTCAGGGTTAGGGTCTCTCAAAATGTGATCGCCATCTAACATCTTTCAGGACCCTGTTTAAAGTGTGTCCTAGATTATGCCGTGCTGTACCCTATACTAATAATCTACTAGTGTGTGGTAGCGACGGAAACACGATGCAGAGACCAGGTTGGCCAGGACAGGAGGGACAAAAATAGCAGGTGTCACGCCTATATCCGCGCTTTCAACAGACACGATGACATCTTCTTTGGGGTGCTCTTTCGGTAGGGGTACCAGGGAGGACATCCAGAAAATGCCTCTCATGCAGCCGGCTGACTGCATCTGGGTTGTGGATTTGGGCCACAGCACCTTCTGGATACAGAATGCCTGTGATGATATCTTCCTGGAATTTTAGGACGGATCCATTTCTTCCTGACGCTTTGTAGAGCACATAAGCATTCAGCAGAGCCAATTGGAATAAGTATACAGACACTTTTGTACCAGCGTATGGCCTTACAGGCAATTAAGTACGGCACCATCATCTGGTCGTTGAAGTCCACCCCTCCCATGTTAAGGTTGTATATGTGGACACAGAGGGGCTTCTCAACCACACCAGTCGTCGTTGCAATTTGGACTGTGGCATCTGCGTTAATGGAGGATAGAACAAAAACATTCCATGTGTCCCTCCACTTCACTCCAAACAATTTATTACACTTCAAGCACATCTAAGTCGGGAATCTTCAAGCCGTTGGGGGAAGCCCCGGCGATTAGGTCGCATGGTGCCACAAGCACCAATTCCAAATTTAAAAAGGTGACTAAAAAGTGTCACGCTTGTGTTCACGTATGCAGTTGTCCACGTATAAAAATGGTACCCCTTTCCGAATAAGGGTGACACCAAGTCACAAACAATCGTGCCGCTGCTCCCTATGTAGTCTGGGCAGTTGGGGGGCTACACATATCTTTTCCCTCGTAAATCCGGGAACTACATGTATAGCCTGTTGCCCTGTCACAGAGCTTGTACAACTCGACACCATATCTAGCACGCTTGCTGGGGAGAAACTGTTTGAATGCAAGGCAGCCAGAAAATCAGAAAATGTAATAAGGGACTCATCAATGCAGATAGCTTGTTGGGGCATAGACAAGGCTGCAAACTTTTGGTTGAAGTGATTTACGAGGGGAACTAGTCATATCCAGGTTCACGCCGAGGACGACAGAGATCATTGTCACTAAAATGCATGAACCGCAAGATTTGCGCATGTCTAGTCCTAGCCATAGCAGCAGAGAACACACGCATATGATGAATTGGGTCAGTGGGCCAGCTTGAACTGCACTTATGGGAGTTGCCACATCACCAAGTGTTACTTCAGCGCTGGTTTGACTATGACCAGGATGCTGGTGCTTGCCCAGTTCACCAGAAGGCTGAATGGCGCTAGTTCCGACGCTCTGCTGCATAAGAGAACCCTGCGGTTGTTGCACCTCAGCAACAGAAGAACGGTTTTGATGGCGGGTACCTTAAACCTATCTGGGACAGAAACTACCACTGTCTCTCACACTAACAAGTGACACTAATACAGAGATCAGTAAATGTATCTGTATACTGTATATAGTGTACACTGACGGAGTAAAAGGGTTAACTGGGGGGGTGATCAGGGGGTTAAATGTGTACTGCTTGTGTACTCATGGTTGATGCTCTCTCTCACTCTGGAACCGAAAAGGACTCCTGGAGAGGGAGATTGCATCATTTCCTGTGCCGGTGTTTAGATTACACAGGCACAGGACATTCTGCAATTGGTCAGAATCTATCACCAGGTCCAGGCCAAAAATCATTGGCCTGGACCTGATGACTGATCGGTTCTGAACCAAATCAGCACATCGCGGGGACAGCGGGCGCGCGCGACTGACGTACAGTTAAGTCAGTTCATGCAGCCGAGCCCCCTTGTCGCAGTAAATGTGCGGCAGGTGGCCGGCAACTGGTTATACATCCACCACTAGTGGTCATCTACCAATCAGATTTAGACTTGACTTGAAAGTAAAAAAAAAAAATTGAAAATCATTGCTAATCTGAATGAAGGCTGTGGGAAAATGCTAGAACACTTCCTTTTACAGATGTTTCAGTCCAATTAATATAACTGCCAATCAGACCTGTTTGTACATCAATTTAAACAGGCTATTATAAACCAGGTATAGCCAAGATTTTCCAGTATCCTCAAGACACTGCTCTATAACAGAGTATCCGCAGATACTGGGGGAAAAGTATTTCTAAACAGCTGCCACTATGCAGACAGCATGAAGTTAAATTATATTTATGCAGAGAGTGGTATGTAATACAGCATCCCCGAATACCAGATATGAACAACAGTATTGAAGGATCCAATGAAGAAAAAGCTGCCTAGTTCAAATGAAATCATACGTAAGCACTAGCAAGCTTCTCTCTTTTGGTCTGGTAAATTTGCCATTGAAAGTTTTTTTGTTTAATAGGAGCAACAGAAATACCAGTGGATTCTGACAGAAATCAAGTAGACATATTTTGTGCGGTTTTTGCCTCTTGACTACAGGACAACTTCCCCTGTGTTATTGAGAGGAGTAGAGGAGGACGTGTTCTTTAGTCAAGAACACACCTGTCTTAGGGGGACAAGGCTGGTCCTCCATAGATATAGAACAGTGGGTGAAATAAACATACGGTAAGTATATTCTGCTGGAGAAGACTGAGGACACTATACTTTTCCCTGAACGGACAGAAGAGACTTGTTTTAAGTTTGTTGGTATGGTTTAAAAAAAGTATCTTACCCCAAACCTTTTTTTTTAGTTGTACAGAGTATGGAATGTTCAAAACCAGTCAAGTTTTGTTTTTGCTGTGCCCAATTTGAGTGATTTTTTGTTTACTTCTTGTGTCAAACAGAAGGTCGAAGCCTCTTTAAAGTGAGCAAAAATCCCTCCTTGGGCCCTTTAACACTGGCATTCCAATCAGGTCCACCTGCCAGTTTTTCAGCCAAACCTAATCAAAACCATGCAGCCCTATGCCCAGGCAAATGGAGGGAGCTTGAGTCCCTCTACTCCTCCCTACCTCCAAGCCCGTCCAGATCAGGCAGAGACAAAAAAAAATGAATACAAATAAAAAAAACGGAAAAGGACTAGGTCCTTTTCCATCTTTGCAGGCCAGAGCAAATGTAGCCTGCTGCAAATGGAAAGTGGAGTCGGTTTATATCTGCCTATAGAGCGGTCACCAGAGTGCCTGTGTCTGCTGGGCACAAACTGAATAACCATGGATGTCAAAACACTGAAATTAGCCCCGCTCAGCTCTGATCCAGCAGGGAACCCCTTGCTGATCAGAGCAGACTATGTTAAACATATTCCCTCTGTTTTAGGCCTCGTTCACATCACGCAGTAGGAATGAGCATTCCCACTACTCGATTTTGTGGAACGATTTGCAAGTCACATAGGGCCAGCCTATTCACTTGCTATATGCACCTTTGTTGACCAAAAAGAAGCTCCTGCTCCTTTTTGGATGACAACCATCACAGGATTTTGAACAGCGCGATCTGTCACACGGAAGAATCGCATTGCGTTTGAGGCGTGTACAGCGATCACCATGCAAAATCACAAAGCAAATGGAGCCTTAAGGCCCATACACGATAAGAAAAATCGGAAGTAAAAATTTAAATTGCGTTTGAGGCGTGTACAGCGATCGCCATGCAAAATCACAAAGCAAAGGGAGCCTTAAGGCTCATACACAATAGAAAATCGGAAGTAAAATTTAGTCGATCTGTTTGTATTGTTTTTGGATTGTTCGTATGGTGCTATCGACAGCAGATTCCGAATTTTTGGATGACAAAAACTGAATGTGCTGGCTATAAAATTTGTATCATACGTGAACGCAACGTCCAATTTTCATTCAATTATTACAGTTTTTGTCTAAAAAAAAATGGTAAGAGCAAAATTACGCGTGCTTGGATACAAAAGAACACATACAAAACAATTCAACCCATTACATCACTTCTGAAGTTGAATTCTATCATACGAGAATTGAAATACCTAAAGTGACCTCTTCTCTTTAGATATGAGACTAGTATGCAACAAAAAAAATGGGCGAAAATTTGTCCGATAATCTGATTGTGTAACCTGCATAAAGTTTGGAACAAATCCTTGAAGGATTTTTTTACCCATTTTTTTTTTTTCTATTTTAGTAAGATAAATGAAAACAAATGTATAGACCGCAAAGACATGAAGACAAGGAAAAATTAATAGAATTGTTCCCAACATAGATGAGCAAACATGGCAATACATGGCATATACATGTACAAACAAATATCTGCACACAAAGAAACAAAAATATTGTCATAATCTAAACTAACAACTCACAATTGATTCTACTGAAGAGGACTATCAGCAGGAATCGGCCAGAATGCGAGCAGAGGGTGGCACGTTCAGCATCACCTAACTCCATAAAAGTTTATTTCCAAATCAAAAGGAGCCGGGTGGAAATTCTCTGGCTGAACAGTGATTGCATCCAATCAGATAATGTCACTGTTCTGGTATTTAGACAAGGACCAGGACTCAATTGTAGATTAGACTTCTGTCGAAGGGACATTTTTGGAAAATTTTCCACCAATCAGCTGCTGATCAATGTATTCTGACAACTGCAGGTGCCGCTGTCAGAGCACAATGTCCTGGCAGAAGAGATTCCACCATTCAAGGGACCTGGATCGAATCTAGATCCATCTATGGCCCGTCTAAAGCCCCGTACACACACACAGATCGTCGTCATACAAATGTTCGTCTTTTCTCCCCGGGATGTCGGTGTCTGTTGAAAAGTGCAAAGACAGCACAAGGACAGCACAAGAATTTTGTCCGCAGACTTCAGCTGACTGCAGAAGTGATGTCATGTAATGGTTAACTTTCCCTGTGTTTTTTATTTTCTGAGCATGCCCAGTCTTGCAAATCTGCGGTCTGTCGGCTGATTTCTGTACTGACAGGCGAACAATCGTCCGTTCTGGTGTCTGCAGACAAAAATTTTCATGTTTGCAAGAAAGACTCTTGTCCGCGGATTGTGTGCAGACATCTGTCGGAGGCACCATACTAACACGCATACAATCGGCAGATCTTTCGTCCGCCGACGTTTGTATGACGACGATCTGCGTGTGTGTACGGGGCTTAAGGCTTCATGTTTACATAGCCTATTATGACCACTGGCTGCGGGAAAATGCAACTCCCAGTGCCACGATTATGCTGCGTTTTGTGACCAGGAGTCAAAACATTCCAATTCTGAACGTGATTCTTCTGCATCCAGGAGAGGGAAGTTGAACCTCCCCTAATCGTAGCAGCTCCTAAACGCCTATGTGTACATGGACACATAGGCTTCTATGGAGTTGAGCTTAGGAGCTTTGGCAAAAAAAACTCCAAAAGCTTCTAAACTCAGGTTTAGGAGCTGTAGTGTACATGAAGCCTAAGGCCCCTGTTTAGCAGGTGATCTGTCCGCTGATCCCCTGCTGAGCACAGCAGAGTGGGTGAATGACAGGTCTGTGTTTGCTCAGTTTCTGCAAAGTAGACATTGAAAGAGCCCGCTGTTCTCTATGGACAACCAGACTGCCCTTCAATCCGATCCACCTAAATGGAGAGGTATGGATCCCCTTCCGTTTTAGATTTTAGCTGACCAAATTGGATTGGAGGTAGGCAGGTGTAAATGGACAAAATTTAGTTTACACCCACTGGCCCACAGGTATACATAGACCAGGGGTGTCCAACTCATTTCATAGTGGGCTAAATCAGCATTATGGTTGCCCTCAACAGGCCAGTTGTATCCGACAGACTAAATGTCCAGAGAACCCCACCCCCCTTACTTCAGATGTCGAGTCCCCCACCATCAGAAGTCAAGACCCCCCCCCCCACCCTTCCTTACATCACAGTGCACCCCCCCCCCCTTAACTTGTGCTGCTGCCACTAGAAAAAATCTGGGGGTGGAGCGAAGAAGCAGAAAGTGCAGGGTCTGGAGGAGGACCAGAGGAAGGCTGGAGTCAGCTGAATGCGGAGACCCAGGTAGGTGGAGACGAGGGGATGCTGGTGCTGCGGCTAGCTACACAGAGAGGCCCAGGCTCTCTATGAGGAGTTATATCCTCCTCATTGCATCTGACCTGGGGGGGGGGGGGGGCTTCAACAGGCCTTGTGTTTGACACATGTGACATAGACAATCCGATCAGGTCCGTCTGCAAAACTGACAGGCAGACCTGATCAGATCACCTGTGGGGAAGAGAAGGGATGTAGCTTTAAGGGAAAGAGGTGTGTGTATATGAGTTGTTTGTATAGTAGTTTGTGGTGTGGTATACTAATAGAAATGCTGTAAGGGTGTCGTATGGTGAAGAGGTGGAATTTTGGGGAGAGTGTTGAGTTTGGCCTTGTGGTATTAGTTGGCCATATACGGTTCGTTTACTTTGTCAACCAGCAGGCAAAAAAAAAAAAAAAAGAAACACACGAGCCGATGCCTCCATCCACACAAAAGGAATCCCCCACCCTCAGAGACACAATATTCTGACAGTGACACCCACTACTGTCAGAATATACTTTTAGGTAGCTGCTAAATCAAAAAAAAAAAAAAAAATTTCCAGCAGGTCCCTTTTACAGAACTTAATCACATGATCTGCTTTCTTTTTAACAGCAGGGGCCATGCACTGATCAAAATTCAGCCAGTTCCCTATTAAACAAAAATCCCATTGAAAAATCCCATAGTCACCTATAAAGCTTGAATAGATCGATGCCAAACTTTATGCAAGTTTATTTGGATCATTGTATGGCCAGAATAAAGCGGAGTTCCAGCCTCAGAAATGTTTTTTCAATAAAAATACCCCCAGGACAGCCAGGGCTAGAGCATTCCATAATGGATAGCCTCTAAACTGTCCCGGGTCGCACTTACCTTTTAGAAGAAATACTTACCTTGAAAATTTCTTCTCCAGCGCTGCCATCTCAGGTGTGGGCAGCTGAAGCCGGAGCGTCCTCTTCTGCAACCTCTTCATCCCAGAATGCCCTGCAACGGCCCCGTGCGTCACTTCCAGGGCAGGTACATCATCCCTGCTCAGTTTCTGGGCACGCCCAGAAGCCGTTTAGCAGGGAATGACGCGCCTGCGCCAGAACTGACAAGCGGGGCCGGTGCAGGCGCCTTGACTCCTGGGAGCGGTAAGTAAAGAAAAAAAAGGGAGTATCCATTTAGGGGATTTACAGCAAGCCGATGGCCCAAAGTTGTTTTTGAGCCCGGAACTCCGCTTTAAGCTGTAAAAAAGGGAATTATTTTCTAAAACAAAGCTTGAGTATCACTTGCTCTCCACTCTAGCACTCCCTCAACTTCCCAGTGTCTAAGATTTTCAAGAGAAAATAGCAAATCGAGTGGTGCCAGACATACCATGCATCCAAATTCCAAGTAAGAAAACCATTTACAGATCTGTTCCTAATAAGAAAAATGCAGCTTATTCCAGTTTTGTGTCAAAAGCTACATGCTTCAACATTTCCCATTCAGCTCTCTACAGAGAAGTAGGCAGGGAGGAAACGAGTGCCGTGGCTGCAGATCTCCTGCATTGTTTTATTTTTAAGAAATCAGTTTAGCAATAAACACCGAAAACTAACAGCAACAGTCTGCCCCCAATATCATCCAGCGGAGGGTGGTCCTCGCCTCATCTGACCCACTGACTATTCTATATGGGTCAGCTGAGGTGATCCTTTCCACAACAGCCAGATGCTGCCTTTCAGCAGATTTAATGTCATTTATTTGGGTTTTACATACTGGCGAACAATGCAAGGGACAAAAGCAACACAACAGATTGGATTACCGTCTGTTTACTACTGACTTTTTAGATCTAAAAATATGCATTTCTTGAGTTTCTGAGCCAATCTGGTAACACGTTTCAATTAGTAAATGCCAAAATAATTTTTTGTTTTTTAACATACTGTATATACTTGAGTATAAGCCGAGTTTTTCAGCACATTTGTGCTGAAAACGTCCAACTCGGCTTATACTCGAGTCCGACGTGTTTAAGATTTAAAAATGGCGCCGCCCGGCGCAAACATGTCACCGCGCATGTGCCGCCACCGCTCGGGACAGGCCGGGAATAGCCGAACGTATACCAGCTTTCCCGAGCGGCGGCGGCGCGTGCGCAATGACGTGTTGGCGCCATTTTTAAAATGAAGGCGCCTCTGGAACAGATAAGTGAAACACAGCCGCACTAGTATGCCCGCAACCCCGCATCCTCTTGTACCATGCTTGCCACCCTGAATTCTCCTGTACCATGCCAGCCACCCTGCATTCTCCTGTACCATGCCAGCCACCCTGCATTCTCCTGTACCATGCCAGCCACCCTGCATTCTCCTGTAACATGCCTGCCACCCTGCATTCTCCTGTAACATGCCTGCCACCCTGCATTCTCCTGTACCATGCCTGCCACCCTGCATTCTCCTGTACCATGCCTGCCACCCTGCATTCTCCTGTACCATGCCTGCCACCCTGCATTCTCTTGTACCATGCCTGCCACCCTGCATTCTCCTGTACCATGCCCGCCACCCTGCATTCTCCTGTACCATGCCTGCCACCCTGCATTCTCCTGTACCATGCCTGCCACCCTGCATTCTCCTGTACCATGCCCGCCACCCTGCATTCTCCTGTACCATGCCTGCCACCCTGCATTCTCCTGTACCATGCCCGCCACCCTGCATTATCACTCTAGGCTTATACTCGAGTCAATCATTTTTCCATCTTTTTGTGGTAAAAGTAGGGGCCTCGGCTTATACTCGGGCCGGCTTACACTCGAGTATATACAGTATATAAATCATAGAGCTTGTGGGTCATATGGCTCATTTTGGTATAGCCAACAGATACAAAATAGACCTATCCTCTAAAGCAGAAGACACGGGTTTCGATAAAAAAAAAAAAGATCTATACATATTTTAAACTATTATATTGCAGATATAGTTGCCACCGCAACAGAAAGGGTGACAACTAGATTTTTTTTGGCCCACTGGAGACTTGGATTTGCCCAGGCCTGTTCCTACAATGACCCTTAACATTTAGCTCATGTTATATTGAGGGAATTTAGCTTTTAAAACTTCACCAGTGCATAAATAGTCCACAAAAATTCTGTCGTCCGAATACCAGTTATCTTCACAATGGGAGCATCCATATTCCCTCTTAGACAACAGAGAAAGCAAGGCCAGGCCAGGCTGTCACCTGCAGCATGCACATCAAAGACATTCTTGCCTTCTCAGTGACAGCCAAGTCACTTGCTCTTTACAGGGCAGCAAGAATACAGCAGAGGTTATGTGAAGTGGGTAGAAATGAAGGAGGCGGGGAGTTTGAGGTGGGGGAAGGGTTAGCTGTTGACATTTCACAAAGTCTAAAGCTGGCCATAGATGGAATGAAATTTGGCAGGTTCAGCAGTGATCTGTCGAATTTTGATCTAGGTGTGGCAACTACTGCTCAACAGAAGTCGATTAACTTCTGCTGAACTGACCCTGTTGGGAAAAAAAAAAAAAAGCCACTCGATCAGCAGCTGCAGAACTGATCTGCGTAATCAGACGAGCAGAGGAGCCCCAATCACGGGTTGAAGGAATGAATATTTCTCAATTCCCCTATCATCAAATTCAGTGTCCAAGAGGGAATCTCTCCCATGGAGCTATTGTATTCTGACAGCAGGGGTTTCCCAGCAGAACACAATGATCACTGCTTGTGGCTGTAGCCGGCGGCAGGGACTGAATGAAAACAGGCTGCTTGTTCTGAAGTCAAATCGATGGATCGACTTCAGTACAACCAGCCTGCCCAAACATAGATCAAAATTCAGCTGGTTCCTTCCTGCTGAACCGGCCAAATTTTGCCCTGTCTATGACCGTCTTAAGGAAACATTGTAAACAAGCAATACATGGGCTTCAAAAGAAGCTCCCACTGAGCCCTATAGTTGCAGACACTGTGGAATTATTCCTCAGTGCTGAAATGTGGGATGAGCATATATTGTCTAGATACATTTGTCATGTGTTTTTTTTTTCAGATCTGTGCAGTATTCCAGTGTTGAACTTTGCCTCTGTGGAGGAGCTTCCTGGAAGCAAGACTGGTCACTGCTAATCTCTTGCCTTGTAGGTTAAAGTGCAGGAAAAACAACAGAGCGCCTCTAAGTGCAGCATTTATTGGTAAGCATAAGACATATAATAGTATCAACTCACATAGTTGAAAGTAGTTAAGGCTTAGAACCTCTGGTGGTATGTCAAGTGTAAGTCCAGGGGTCCTGGAGGATGGAGAACGTTGAGCCAGTCTAGGTGGACGGATAGACGCTGTGCAGGGAATCGTCCGTCTGCGTCACGCTGCGATGACACTCCACTGCCTCCGGTGACGTCACGCAGCGTACGCTGTGTTCCAGCGTGGTCCTTGGCACCCAGGCGAACCCGGAAGATTCCCTGCACAGCGTCTATCCGTCCACCTAGACCGGCTCAACGTTCTCCATCCTCCAGGGCCTCTGGACTTACACTTGACATACCACCAGAGGTTCTAAGCCTTAACTACTTTCAACTATGTGAGTTGATACTATTATATGACTTAGGCCCCATGCACACGGGACGTTTTTAACGCCGCTGTAAGCAGCGTCAGGCGTTTTCTTTTTGCAGCCTAAAAACGCCCCTCCATGTTATTCTATGGCCTCATGCACACTCAGACGTTTTTGAGCTGTAAGTGGCTTAGACGTTTTTAGGCTGCAACAAGAACCCACCACCTGCGCGTTCTGAGGACCAGCGTTACAGCGTTAAAAACGCCTGACGCTGCTAAAAGCTGAATAACTTTGCTATAACGTTGCTTAACGTGCGTTAAGCCACGTTATACGTTTTTTTTTCTTCCATTCAAAATCAATGGTTCCCTATGGGATCCTATTGATTTGAATGGAGGTCGCACCGCAACACCGCAAGTCGGATCCGACTTGCGGGGTGACTTGCGCTGTGAGAATCTTGAGGGGGAACGCCACGCCAAAATGGGAAAAAAACGGCGTGGGGTCCCCCCCAGGGTTCCAAACCAGGCCCTTCGGGTCTGTTATGGAATTTGAGGGTAGCCCCATGCCGAAAAAACGGCATGGGGTCCCCCCCAAAATCCATACCAGACCCTTAACCGAGCATGCAGCCCGGCAGGCCAGGAAAGGGGAGGGGACGAGCGAGCGGCCCCACCCCCCCTGTACCACACCAGGCCACATGCCCTCAACATGGGGGGGTGTTGGTGCTTTGGGGCAGGGGGAGCTCTGCACCCCCCACCTCAAAGCACCTTGCCCCCATGTTGATGAGGACAAGGGCCTCATCCCCACAACCCTGGCCGGTGGTTGTGGGGGTCTGCGGGCAGGGGGCTCATCGGAATCTGGAAGCCCCCTTTAACAAGGGGGCACCCCAGATCCCGGACCCCCTCCCTATGTGAATGGGTATGGGGTACACTGTACCCCTACCCATTCACCCCATAAAAGGCAGTGTATGGAAATAACGACAAGAGACGTTTTGGAAAGTTTATTAAAAATCTTCATCCGACTCTTCTTGTCTTCTCCTCTCCGGGGTCTTCTCCGGGGTCTTCTGCTCTTTTGCTGTCCGCCCTTCTTGTCTTCTCCTCTCCGGGGTCTTCTGCTCTTTTGCTGTCCGCCCTTCTTGTCTTCTCCTCTCCGGGGTCTTCTGCTCTTTTGCTGTCCCCCTCTTCTTGTGTTCTTGTCTCCGGGGTCTTCTGCTGTCCCCTCTTCTGCTGTCCTCTCTTCTTTTCTTCTCCTCTCCGGTCTTCTGCTCTTTTGCTGTCGGCTGTCGGCTGTCTTCTTCCTCCGGTCCTCCTCCGACGACGTCTCCGCTGATTATGCCTATCTCCGGTCTCTTCAGCTTATTATATAGCCATTGGGGGCGTGGCCCCGATGACGTCATCTGGAGGCCCCGCCCCCTCATGTCACATATGACGTCATCTGTGACATGAGGGGGCGGGGTCTCCAGATGACGTCATCGGGGCCACGCCCCTAATGGCTATATAATAAGCTGAAGAGACCGGAGATAGGCATAATCGGCGGAGACGTCGTCGGAGGAGGACCGGAGGAAGAAGACAGCCGACAGCAAAAGAGCAGAAGACCGGAGAGGAGAAGAAAAGAAAAGAAGAGAGGACAGCAGAAGAGGGGACAGCAGAAGACCCCGGAGACAAGAACACAAGAAGAGGGGGACAGCAAAAGAGCAGAAGACCCCGGAGAGGAGAAGACAAGAAGGGCGGACAGCAAAAGAGCAGAAGACCCCGGAGAAGACCCCGGAGAGGAGAAGACAAGAAGAGTCGGATGAAGATTTTTAATAAACTTTCCAAAACGTCTCTTGTCGTTATTTCCATACACTGCCTTTTATGGGGTGAATGGGTAGGGGTACAGTGTACCCCATACCCATTCACATAGGGAGGGGGTCCGGGATCTGGGGTGCCCCCTTGTTAAAGGGGGCTTCCAGATTCCGATGAGCCCCCTGCCCGCAGACCCCCACAACCACCGGCCAGGGTTGTGGGGATGAGGCCCTTGTCCTCATCAACATGGGGGCAAGGTGCTTTGAGGTGGGGGGTGCAGAGCTCCCCCTGCCCCAAAGCACCAACACCCCCCCCATGTTGAGGGCATGTGGCCTGGTGTGGTCCAGGGGGGGTGGGGCCGCTCGCTCGTCCCCTCCCCTTTCCTGGCCTGCCGGGCTGCATGCTCAGATAAGGGTTTGGTAAGGATTTTGGGGGGGACCCCATGCCGTTTTTTCGGCATGGGGCTACCCTCAAATTCCATAACAGACCCGAAGGGCCTGGTTTGGAACCCTGGGGGGGACCCCCACGCCGTTTTTTTCCCATTTTGGCGTGGAGTTCCCCCTCAAGATTCTCACAGCGCAAGTCGCCCCGCAAGTCGGATCCGACTTGCGGTGTTGCGGTGCGACCTCCATTCAAATCAATAGGCTCCCATAGGGAACCATTGATTTTGAATGGAAGAAAAAAAAACGCTGCTAAAAGCAACGTGGCAAAACGTGCAATAACGCCAATGGAAAAAGCTACTGAAAGCACGTTTTTACAGCTGCTTTTTCCGGCGTCAGAACTAACTTTGACGTACGTTTTTTCTAACGCCCCGTGTGCATGGGGCCTTATGCTTACCAATAAATGCTGCACGTAGAGGCGCTCTGTTTTTCCTTTGCACTCTCCCACAGCACCGACTTCACTGTGTCCATGGAGCAGCCCTTACAGCAGCAACTGGTATTGCACTGATTTCTGCCTGTTGGACTTTTTATTGGCCTTTTGGGTTTTTTTTTTTTTTCCTCATTGATATATTCCTCCCCCTTTTACCCATATTGGAGCTGCATTTTATGTGATAGTTCAGCATATCATCACCTTCCCATCTAGCCTATACCTAAGAGCGCTTGTTTTTTCATTTATGTAGGTTAAAGTGGAACTACACTGTATCTGAGCACCACAAACCAAAAATGCAATTTAATTGATTTTTATTATACAAAGCAAACTCCCCTATCCATCCATGTCTTAATGCTTTATTTTGCTGCGAAATCACTTTGAAAAACACCCCTCTAGCATTTCTAGCTGCGGTCTTGTGTAAGGGCGGATGATTCATGTACCATTTACTTTCTGGAATCCATATGCCCTTAGCTCCGAGATGCAGGTAGGTGGGTGTGCTTAGCTGGGAAAGCCCCACCTCCCCTCCTGAAACCACCAAGTAACTGAAGAAATAAATAAAAAATAAAAAAAGTTTAAGTAAATATGATATACAGGGCCTTGAAAGTTTTCATATACCTTTAAATTTTTTCACATTTTGTCAGGTTAAAACTTAACGTGAATGTATTTTATCTGAGAAGACCAAAACAAAGTGGCACATAATTGTGAAGTGGAAGAAAAATGATAAATGGTTTTCAACATTTTTTTTCAAATGTTTCTATTTACTAATGTTAGCAGCATAATGATTAAAATAAATCGTCAATGTAGATTGAGAGAGTGAAGTTCCACTTTAGGTGACTCCAACCGGTCTCTGGAGTGTGGGAGGAAACACTTGGTGGAAATCCACACAAGCCTATGGAAAGGTTCCTCGAGGGCAGGGACTAAATGTGAATGTACACTCTGAAAAGCAAAAAGTAACTTGCTGGCAATAAATACATGTAAAAATGAAAAGGTTACACAAATTATACTGTGCAGCAACCTTTCAGACCCTCCTGCCATGGTATGGTCATTCCTAATACAAAGTGCCACATTTACTTTAAAAGCAGTGTTCTAGCCTCCCCCCCCTCCAAAAATTAAAAGTCAGCAGCTACACATACTGTAGCTGCTGACTTTTAATATTAGGCCACTTACCTGTCCTGGAGTCCGGCGATGTTGGCACCGCAGCCGATGTTTCCATCGGCTGTCAGGTGCTGCCGGAGCCGCCATTGCCGGTGAGGGAACCCGGCAGTGAAGCCTTGCTGTGCATTCGGATTGGCTCGGCGGCGGGGAGGGAAGGAGGAGGGGGCCAAACTTCCGAGGGAAAGCACCGCAGCGCCGTCTCCCGGAGATGGGGAAGGCTACCTGTCAGTCAAATACAAGTACTTGTTCCCCCCCTGTCCCCTGAAAGGTGCCAAATGTGGCACTGGAATGGGGGGGGGGGGGGGGGGGGAAGCAAATGAGCGGAAGTTCCACTTTTGGGTGGATATCCGCTTTAAGCTGCTATTTTAGAGAAAACACTTTGAAGAAAAACAGTTTCCCTGAGAAGAATTCCGCTATAGTAAAGGGCAGTTCCACAAAAGGAGCTCAGAAGCTACATGAGGCTTGTCAATGAAGCTCCATTCCTATGATGTACAGGTTGAGATCCTCCACAGCAAGTCAGTCACTGGACTTTACCCATTCTAGACCGTAAAAAGAAAACCAGTTCTGTGATAAATATGTAAGCTGCTGACTTTACAGAAAATTAGGTTGTCTGAATATCTGTAGCTTCAAGGTCTCATGCTAAGTGACAGAGTGAAATCAGGACTCCTGATTAGGTTGTTTAAAGGCAAAGTACAGCCAAAGACCACTGTCAGCTGACATCAAAGAGACGGTCCAGGCTCAGGAAAGTTCTCAACCATATGGTCCGGATCTTCCCACATGCCTGGACTGGCGCCTAGCTCAGTAAGCTGCTGAGAGCCTGAGCCAGCAGCTCCCGCCCCCTCCACAGCACTGGAGTGCAGGAGGGCAGAACACACAGCCGGTGACTTACCGTCACCAGCTCTCCACTCAGGGAGCTCTGAGAACCGTGGATCAACAGTGTTTGATTGCACGGTTCTCATCCTTAGAGCCTGCAGGGGACTGATGCAGCATCGGACCCACGTGTCCTATACCAGGGAGGTCCACGGATCCGGAAACCACCAGTGAAAACGTCCCCCCACCCCAGATACAAGGGCACCCCTTTATGCAGAGGAAGCCTTGCCTACAGCTCTGGCAAAGCCTGCTGGTGACTTGCCACACCAGGTCCTCCTGGAACCTCTGGTGGAGGCTCTGAAGGACTTAGATCCCGTGTCTTGAGACCCTGAGGGACGAAAAGGCTTCTTATGAGCAGAGAAGAATGGTCCCCATCTATGACGGGGCTCCTTGCCCTTGGAAGCCTGCGGAAACAGTGTACCCCACCCACCTGTCAGGCCCTTGAGGTCATACAAGGAAGCTCCAAACAGGCGATTACCCACAAATGGGAGATCAGATAAGGCCTTCTTAGAAGTCTGATCCGCAGACCAGCACTTCAGCCAGATAATACACCGAAGGACCACTGCTAAGAAAGACCGTGTGGAAATCAAGGGAGCCACATCCAAAAGGGGCATCACAGACAAACTGTAGCCCCTGGACTAATTGATCTGCCAGCTCCACGAATGGCAGGGGGAAGCTGTTCCCCCTCCAGGTCCCGGGAATAAAAGTTTAGCCCACTCAGAGTTTGTGACACCAGGGCAAGAGTAAATACCGGCCTAAGTGCCGAACCAGCCACAGTGAACATATGGCGGGTCAGAGCCTCAGACCTCCTATTAGCCAGATCTTTAAAGGCCGGGGACTCCTCAACCGGCATTAAGGTGGCCGGAAACCAGTGAGTCCACTACAGGTGGGACAGTCCACTTTTTTAAGCAAGGAATCCTCATAAGAATACCACATTGCAAAACGCTTAGGGACCGCAAAGGTGTGTTTTGGACAACCCCACTTTTTAGTTACAATATTATCAAAGTAAGCGGGAAAGGGGAACACCCACTCTGCCTTGGAGGGCCTGTGGGTGCCAAAAGGGACTGGCGCCTCTGACGCAGGATCAGCCGCATCCTCCGTCCTTAAAGTTTCATGCACTGACACATTCAGTGCATCCACAAGCGCCTTTTCATGCGCGGCTAGAGAAGCAGAGGACTCAACCTCACTATCTGAGCACGCAGGGTGCGTGGACGCAGACCCAATAGGGTAACTCGCATCTGCAGTGGCCGAATCAGATTCAGGATCTGATCAGACAGATGAAGCAGGGAAAGGCTGGGGGATGCTGTTTGCTAGCCCATTTTCCCAGGACCACATCCACCTTGGACACTAAGGACTCCAGGATCGCCGTCAGTGCAGTCAGGGATTGGTGGGACCTGGAGGGCTTGGCAGCCTCTGAGAGGGGATCAGGTGGGGAAATGTGCTCCAGGGATTCCATTAAAGAAGAGGACGACACACACAAAAAAAAAAAAAAAAGTGTATAACACTGCTAGAGGCACCCCCACCATGCTGGCGGTACCACAGGGTCCAGCACAGAGCACTACCACTGCTATAGCAGAGAGGGAGAGAAAAACCCACGAAAACACTCACCACCAGGCAAACTGCACACCATGCGGTGATTAGGAAGAGAAAGATTCAGAAGTTAACACTAGGGGATGAGGAGGGGCTCCCACTGCCAAAATCACCGCCCCTATCGCTTCAAAAACATGGCTGCTGCTATTTTTTATGAGAAACCACAATAGAATGGCTGCCAAGGCTACACAAACATGTCCGCCAAACACAGCAAAAAAGGGCCCCAAGAAAATGTCAGCCACATGAAAAGGAGCCCCCACCAGGTACAGCCCCCTCCCAGAAGTCGATCGTCCGGTGGCAAGCCCCCCCCCCCCCATCACCAGCATAACACCCCTACAAGGTTTAGCCACCCCATGGGGTTGAGGGGGGTGTAGGCAGATGGGGGTAACCAGTCCGCAGAGGACCTTAGAGAAGGGAGGGGCGCTACATGGGAAGGAGGGGAACCCGGGAGTCTGACCGTCCCAGGGAGGGGCCCATGTCCACCACAAAAACCTCCAGGGTTAGAGGGGGACAAGAGATCCCAGCAAGGAACTAGGTCCTTACTCCTGACAAGGCAGAAAAAAAACAGTGCCTATAGCTGGGAGTGGGAGTATACCCCCTGGGATTGCCCCATAGGCGTAGTCAAGTTTTTTCCTGTCTAGTGTTCTACTCCTGTAGGGGGCAGCATAACCCAACTGTCAAGAAGATAAGGAGCTGTGTCCGACAATGAACAATAGAGAAATGCTCATGGAACATCAATCTAGCAACCTCTGGAGGAACCTTAGTTGAGAAAGTGAAAAAAAGTGATTTGGGGCAAACGCATCAAATGAACTAGGAAATAATTCTGTGACGGTTGAAGCAAAACCACTTAAATGGACAGTTTTGTATTTTACTAGATTCATTCTGTAACAGGTTGGTCACTGATCCCTCTCAGGGGTCCTGAAAAAGGTTTACATTAATGGCATAAGCCTAAAGAATAAGCTTCCCTCTTAGCACGCAGTAAACATTTTTGTTGTCCTGAATTTAGAAATAAGTATCTGCTCCATAAAAAGTTCCTACTCTGGAAATGTAAATTGGGTTCAGCTTGTCTTTAAAGACAAAAAATAATGAAAGAAGCTGATACAGTGCATACATTAATGGAGCCCAGACGACAGGTTTCAAGGGAAAAGCTCTACGATAATGAAATGGAAAAGATTGTATCAGAGAATTGATTCGAAGTTGCTAACCGCAGTCTTTCCATTATCCTGCCTCTGAAAACCTTTTGTCTCATCGCTCAACGAATCTGAATGAGCCGAATGTTCAGGAGCCAAAGCTCTACTGCCTAGGATGACCCAAGTTTCTCACTACAAACTTCCTTGGCCTAAACCATACACGCGGTTTCCTTCCATGCAAACCTGTCTATACTAAAGCAGCATTTACATAGGGTCTCCATGCAATGTTGGACATTGTACACAAACAGGATGTTATGTGTGAACACAGACTGGATGGATCATTTGATGTTTAATAGGATTAACAAGAATCATCTAAAATGTTCTACCGCCAACCTTTTTTTCCTTTAGTTTACCTGCTGATGATTATCAGACTATGCTTTAATACAGTGTTTCTCAACCTTTTTTCAGTTGTGGCACCCTTAACAATTCTGCACAATCTGGAGGCACCCCATTCTAAAATGTAAAAAAAAACCCTAAACGAATAGTTTTACATAACGCAGCAACATCCATACACGTGGGCCATCCAACATTAGAAGTGATTTATTCCTCCACCATTGAAAAACTTGTACGGACTAGTATTCTAGGGTTTCTCTTCTCCCTTAAGTTTCTCTTCTTTTATTTGCTAATGTGACCCCAGTGCTGGTGGAGAAGGGATGAGGAGGAGCAAATAGGTATGCTGTGAAAGCACCTGTCATTCTCCTTAACATCCAGTGATGTCACTGGTTGTCAGGGTGCCAGTGGCTTGACCTGCACAGTGCCCAGGGTTATCAGGGTGCCAATGACTTGACTTGCACAGTGCACAGGGTTATCAGGGTGCCAGTGGCTTGACCAGCACAGTGCCCAGAGTTATCAGGGTGCCAGTGGCTTGACCAGCACAGTGCCCAGAGTTATCAGGGTGGCAGTGGCTTGACCAGCACAGTGCCCAGAGTTATCAGGGTGCCAATGACTTGACCTGCACAGTGCCCAGGGTTATCAGGGTGCCAATGACTTGACCTGCACAGTGCCCAGGGTTATCAGGGTGCCAGTTGCTTGACTCGCACAGTGCCCAGGGTTATCAGGGTGCCAGTGGCCTGACCAGCACAGTGCCTAGAGTTGTAATTCTACAAAGTAAAAATCTGTGGCAATTTGTTGCCATTTTGCCAAGGCACCCCTGAATAACCCAGGAGGCACACCAGGGTGCCACGGCACCCTGGTTGGAAAAGGCTGCTTTAATAGATGCCTATTGGCTCAGTGGTTGGCACTTCTGTCTTGCAGTCCCGAGGCCCTAGACCATGTGTCAAACAAGGCTCGCAGGGAAAATGCGGCCCTCCAGGCCATGTAATGTGGCCCTCAAACCACTCCTGCAGCACCTCCCTCATCTCCGCGCCAACCTTGCCTCAGTAGTCCCAAAGAAGATGGTCCTCCTACAGATCCGGCTGCTTCTCTCTGCTCCACCCCCCCCCCCCCATTTCATAAAACAGCAAAAAACACGTTGGGCTTGTGTTGCCATTCATTATTACCAGCACCCCAAATGTGGCAAGCAAGTCGCAAGGTTTGAGTGTAAACAAAATGCATGGCATTGCACAGTTAAAAGATTATGAAAAGCTGGAAATTATACTTTAGCTTCTTTTCTATGTTTGCCGAGTGTAGCGCAACCTATTAAAATGAATGGTCTGTTGTATGCGTAACAACATGCAGTACTGTGAATTGGGGTCAACACTGAAAACTCACAGAGGGTGAACAAATAATTCTTCCGTCCTGCAACAATCACATGAACCATGGCATAGGCTTTAAATGACTGCAGTGAGTGAATGAAAGCAGCATGTATCCTGTGATGTCATCACATGACTTTTATGATTGAAGATTTGCTTGGCCATACAGCGTTTCATAAAATATGATGCAAATGGCTGGGGAATCAACTGCAGCAACTGTGGAGTATGTACGGTTTCAGCACTTGTAAGTGCAACTATTTTCCAAAAGTTCCTGCTAATGATCCCAAACATACTGAATATGTGCCCAGGAATATATATTTTTTTTTTTGCTAGCACATCAAGGCTTTACCGTACTATCAATTTGTAAAGAGATAATTCCGTTTTCAGGCTGGGTTCACACGTATGCGACTTGGATGCGGGTTTCCCAATTCGAATGACAAGAGAGTGTAACCGACTCTCAATGGAGCAAGTACACATCATACCTCAGGGGCGGCCATGGTCTGCATTTAGAAAGAGTCCTGTGTGTCTTTAGCTCTGAATCAGGTGCAAATTCAGGCAGAAATTCGGACGCGATTCGCCCCTGATTTGGTGAACAGGGATGCTCCAGACCACCTGCTATGAGCCGCGGCCATAGCATATGTGAACCCAGCCTCAAAATAAATATTCACTTTAACTGAGCAACCTCTATTCTTTTTGGAAATCAACTTCTTTAAAAACAATGCACTCCCCATCTGGCTCTCGTTTGAAAAGATATTAGGAGAGAGCTCACAACTACAATGAGAATCAACTTGGGTACAACCAGCCTGCCGGGTTCTCTTGTGACCATCACTAGCGACTGCTGTAGCCACTAGCAATAATCACGGTCTTCTCACGGCGCCCCTGCCCTCCGGCTAGGAGAAGACAATTGCTCGGCAGGAGGGATTCCCCCGTCAGTGCTATCTGGGTTGATGGAGTAAACGTGCGAATTTCAAGAAATTTTCACAATGTATGGCCAAGCCTAAGGAAGGTCTATTCATGACCGAAGGAGCTAAATGTAAAAATGTGAAAGACATGGATGTGCAACTTATCCACTTTTTCCCCCTATTCCCCCTTCTATTAAACATTTTTATTTTAACATTAGTATCTTATATTACAACAGTGGTATTAAACCAAAAAGCAAACTATTATATTGCCATTTCTAAGGCTACATTCACACCTGAGCGTAGCGTTTTCGCACGTTTTTTTACCGCGATTTTACCGTGATTTTTACCGCGATTTTTGTGCAGGCGTTTTTAGATTGAATAGAGACCAATGGAAAACGCCTGTAATCTGCCCAAAAAGAAGCTCATGTACTTTTTTGAGCGTTGGGCGTTTTGCTCACAGCGTCAAAACGCTCAGATGTGAACAGGGGCCATTGAAATGAATAGGATTTGTCTTGTTGGGCGTTTTGAGAGCTGATCCTAGAGCATAAAAACTCCCCAAAACGCTTACATGTGAACGGAGCCTTAGATGTGATGGCTGCTTTCATGTTTATTTTTAGGCTTTCTTTCTTCTATTTTCCCCTGGTGATTAGGCCACCAAGTGTTTTTCATATGAACAAGCTCTCCAGCAGAATGTATCAGTTACAGAGATGGGACAAAACATGTTAAACAAGCAGGAGTGCTTACTATGATCAGCTTTTATTTATGTGAAACCTTTATCTTAAAAGAAAACAAAACAATTTGCTGTAACTGATTATACAATATTAGCTGATTTTGGCTTCAATTTGTTTGTATATTTAAATGTGCTAGTACACTAGCTGGATACACACTATACAATTATCCTTTAGATCAGTGGTCCTCAACCCTGGCCTACAGGGCCCACTAACAGGCCTGATTTGCAAGATAACTGAAATACATCCCAGGTGATATCATTTTCTGCTCAGTGATTGCAGTACTCTGGTCTGCATCTCCCCAATACTTAAAATCTGGCCTGTTAGTGGGCCCTGAGGACCGGAGTTGAGGACCACTGCTTTAGATTTACCAAAACCATATGAGGTCAAACCTAAACAAACACTTTCAATTTGTATGCAATCAGGCAGATAGTTGAAGGCAAGGCCCCTTTCACAGGGGCGATCCGATAGTTTTTAAGGCGGACCGAATCAGATGCTCCATGCATCCCTATGGGGCAGTGGGTGTCAGCGGAGACATCTCCGCTGACACCCGCTGCTATCCGGTTCCGATCCGGTCCGTGAAATCCGGACGGATGGAAACTCTTTTTTCCATCCGTCTGGCAGATCAGATCGAATGAGAACGGACAGTCGGTCCGTTCTCATCCGATCTCCCCATAGAGGACAGCGGGGATCTGAGCGCTCCGTCTCTGCATAAAGAGCAGAGACGGAGCTGTCACCCGCCTGCTCAGCGGGGATCGGCGGATCGATCCCCCCGCTGAGCAGAACGGACTCAGTTTCGTGTGAAAGGACCCTAAATCTAAAGGAAATCGAACAAAAGTTGTATAGTGTGACTGTGTATCCAGCCTAACGCCCCCCCCCCACCTGCAGATTAACAGTAATGCTGTCCCAAGGTGCTGCTGCGCTCCATCTAGAGGGGAGAGGCACTCCAATTCAGGTGGTGTGTTATTGGCCAAATTACAAGGGGAAAAAAGCCACAAAAAAAGCCAAAAGAAAAATGAATGCAGCCTTTAAATCCAAGGATTTGTAAGCTGCAATAATACATTTTTGGTTTTTCGGTTTAATACTGCTTGAAAGAATGGGAATAGGAATGTTATGTATTTATGACCTTAAAATGTGAACACTACAGGCGATGACAGTCATTAAAAATAAACTATTACTTCAGAATAATACTGTAAAGAACAGTTCTGCACTATGCAGTGTGTACTGTATACCCAATTTGTGCCCAGATGACTCAGTGGGACACAAAAGGCTAGCTATGTGTTCCTGCACTGGCCGTTGGCTGCAAACCAAACCTGGGACCATCTGTTCAGCAGAAAGCTCAACACGCTGTATGAACACAGCCCTGCATTAATGGCATTAGCCCCTCCATTGGTGACGGACTCTTACAAGCTGTAAGCTAACCATTCAGACGTCTTACCATCCGTACAATCACTACATGGTCTATTCACCTCTGCCAGATAGATTTGTCTGCTCTCTGGCACTGAGGCCAGGAAAGAATTCATTTTATTGCAGTGTAAGACAAAGGCACTACTGTAGCATTACTCCAATAAACCTGCGGGACAGAAGATCAAAACTCTCCAGGATCCTGGATAAGGCCCATTATCTATCCATAGTACAGGCAGTAAAAAGAGCAGATTGTGAGGCTGTCATATAGGTATTTTACTTCTCTTCCTGCTATGTATATATCTGACAGCCTCAGATATTCCCAATTAGCAAGTGCTCAACACAAGAAAAGGTTATGCAACTCCATTAAAAACAACGTAATAGCTAATTGATTTGAATTAAAAAAAAAAAAAAAAGACTGTTTATTGATCAATGGTATGCAAGTAACAGCAATTCACATAAATCAAACTTTGGTAATGGGAGGCTATAAAGGTTTCCCCAGCAGAAAAGGTGGCGTTTCACAGTTGCTTTTTATCCAAACATAAAAAGGGAATTTAAAGTGATAATAAAAACATTCATTCAATTGTTTAAAATGGATGTAAACCCCGTTCATAAAATTTGACCTGGGCACATATCCTTAGTGTTTACTCATCTCTCTCAAAAGCTCCAAGTCCCGTGCCTTTCTGCTGCTCCGTTCCTCTGTTATCAGCATGATAACGTCTGACAAGTTCTCCAACACCGGAGATAAAAGCAGCTGAAAATGTGTTGGGGTGGGTGGATAGAGATAGTTTAGCAGAGAGCTGGTCTATTCACAGCACATCTCTACAGGTTATTTCCTTCCTCTGCCTATGTGGGGGGGGGGGGGGGTGTGTGTGCCTTTCCGCCAATCAGCTGTCACATAGTGTATGCCAAGACTTCACATCCAGTGCTGGAACAATTCATACACTATGTTCACTTTCTAAACTATGTAGAAAGCGGACGACGGCAGGCATACAAATAAAACTCATGTAGGGAGATTTTGGTTCATCTCTTGGTATCTGAGGCTGTTCACTTCACTGGCTATATGTGAGGTTTACATCCACTTTAAAGACCAACGTAACTATGTATATACCATACCTGGCTGATGCCCCTGGAAGCTGGAAATAACTCAAGTAGACACCACTTCCCCATGGATCTCCACATGCCTCCGGGTCCCATGCTGCAAACCTGTACTGCTGAATCCTGAACACAGGAGATCGGCTGCTCAGCACCACTCTGAAAACACTCTGCATTTTCTGAATGAATGCAAAGCATTCTCTGATTGCACAAGGTGGAGAGCATGACGTCACCACCCCACCTCATCTAGTCAAGAGCACCTTGCATTCAAATCAGAACATGCAAAGCATTCACTGAATGGAGCCCGCGCTATGCGACCAATCTCCTGTTTTCAAGATGCAGCAGTACAGCCGTGCAGCACGGGACCCACAAGCAAATGGAGATCACTGAAAAAGAGGTAGTAATTTCCAGCTTCTGGGGGCATCAGCCAGGTATGGTATATTTCATAGTTATATTGGTCATGGCTGAACAAATGGAACTAGCTATAACATTTACTATGCCTGGAATTTATCTACAGGTGCATCTCAAAATTTGAATATACCAAAAGGTTACTTTCAGTAATTCAATAAAAAAAAAGTGAAACTCCTTTTCTATAGATGCATTGCACACAATGATATATTTCAAACATTTTTCTTTTAATTTTGACGATTATGGCTTACAGCTAGTGATAACCCAAATACGTAAAAACAAATAAAAAAAAAAAGGAAAAAGGAATTTGAATACAGAAATGTAGGCTTAGTGAAAACGTCCATGCACGGTATAGTATGCACTTAATACTTGGTCGGGGCTCCTTTTACACGAATTACTGCATCAATGCAGTGTGGAATGGAGATGATCAGCCCGTGGCACTGCTGAGGTGTTATGGAAGCCCAGGTTTCTTTGATTGCAGCCTTCAGCTCAGATGCATTGTTGGGTCTGGTGTCTCATCTTTCTCTTGAGGATACCCCACAGATTCTCTATGGGGTTTAGGTCAGGCACGTTTGCTGGCCAATCAAGCACAGGGATACCATGGTCATTAAACCAGGTATTGGTAGTTTTGGCAGTGTGGACAGGTGTGCCAAGTCCTGCTGGAAAATGAAATCAGCATCTCAATAAAGCTGGACAGCAGAGGAAAGCATGAAGTGCTCTAGAATTTTCTGGTAGAGGGCTGCGCTGACTTTTGACTTGATAGAACACAATGAACCAACACCAGCAGATGACATGGCTCCCCAAATCCTCAGACTGTGGACAATTTTGCATCTCATTCGGGAATCAAAGGTCCCAGAGTCTGGGGAAGAGTGGAGAGGCACAAAATCCAAGTTGCATGAGGTCCAGTGTGAAGTTTTCACAGTCAGTGATGATTTAGGGAGCCATGTCATCTGCTGGTGTTGGTCCACTTTTTATAAAGTCCTTAGCAGTGCCACAGGTTGATCGCCTCCATGCCACACCGCATTGATGCAATAATTCATGCAAAAAAAGCCCTAACCAAGTATTGAGTGCATACTATACTGTACATGGACATACGTAAGCCAACATTCCTGTATTATAAAATTTTTTTTTTTTTTTTTTTTTTTTTTTATTGGTCTTATGCAATATTCAAATTTTCTGATACACTGAATTTTGGGTTTTCACTAGCTGTAAGCCATCAAATTATAAAGAAAGAAATGCTTGAAATATATCAATCACTCTGTGTGTAATGCATCAATATAAAATATAGGAGTTTCACTTTTTGAATTGAATTACTGAAATAGTTTACCTTTTTGATAATATTCTAATTTATTGAGATGCACCCGTATAGGCAATTCCAGCTGCTTGTTAAAACCAGAAGATCCATTAACACTGTTGCATTTTAATGCACATAATCCGACAATCTCAAATCGCACGTGCTGGACCAATGTAACTCTATATCGATCTATATAGCTATCTAGTTATACATCTATAAACCTATACAATATATATATATATATATATATATATATATATATATATATATATATATATATATATATATATATATATATATACACACACACACAAATACACACACACATATATACATACACACATATACACACACACACACACATATATACATACATATATACACACACACACACACACACACACACACACCTTCCTAGGAAAAGGGTCCACGCTTGATGCTAGGCCTCCGTGAATGATAGAACTTAAAAAGGAGGAGCTTCAGTCAGACGTGTGAAAATTAGAGAGAAAAAAAAAAAAAAACTTTAAATCAGACACTCGCCTCCCCAAGAATCCAGCGTTGTCCTCACCCGAGCCAGTTTACTAAACTGTCTTCAGTGTCAGCGCATTAACTGTGGGCAGCCGGTTGTAACTCCTTGCAGCTTCCCACTGTCCATGTTTGAGCCCCAAAGCGCTTTGAATGGTTTCACATCCTTCTGGGATTGTGACATGTCAAAACTAGGTATCCCCCCCCCCCCCCCCCCTATATAAAAAACACAATTCAAATGTGGCAGAGGTGGTGGGGAGGAGAAAGAGTGGAACTTCCCCTGTTAGGGGAAGCTCTGCTTTAAATCCAATATATGAAAGGAGCGGGCCAGAGACAGAATGGGGAAAAGCGAGCAAGATAATGCTGGATGTCCTCCAGCCAGGAAATGAGGCCGGATCTATGGGATCTCTGACTTGCTGCAGCTTCAATGCACGGTTGGAAAGCACCAGACTGTACAAGTGTGCAAAACACATGATAAAGCATTGGATGGATTTAAATTCAGCTGGTTCAGAAGGCACCGGCCATATTTTAATCCATCTATGGCCATTCCCAGTAGAGAGAAGTTGATCTAATGATCGGGTATTCTCAAACAGAAATGTTGGAAATTTCTTATTCAATCAGCTCTGCAGCACTGATCAGTGTATTCTGACAGCGGAGGAGTCCATGCTGTCAGAATACAGTAGCACAGATGGGAGGATTCCTCCATCCACTTTGAATGCACAAGCGCGTTCCTGTGCGATTCCTGGGGTTTACCAGCCCTTAAGCCCCGTACACACGCAACGATTATTGGCCGCAAATTTTCGGCCAATGTCCGATCGGCCGATTGTCGGCTTGTTAGTATGATGATTCCGACAACCAACTGCAACTTTTCGGCCGAACAAACATCTGGTGTGCATGCTATAAAATTTTTGTTGGCCGTCACCACAACGGCCGATTTTTCTTCAGTCAGTACAGATTTCGGCAGACAAACATCAGATGAGCAAGACTGGGCATGCTCAGAGAAGAAAAAACACACGGAAAGTTAACCATCACATGACATCACTTCTGAAGTTGGTTGTTGTTGGCCGACAAAATTCATGTGCAGTCTAGAGCACATTTCAACCAACACAACACCACTGGACAAAAGACAGCCGATTGGTCGGCCAACAATCGGTGCGTGTGTATGAGGCATTAGCCTACATAAGGCTGGTGTTCAGCTTTAAGAAAAAAAAGGCATGCTATTGAAGTAACATTTTAACCCCCTTGTCAGCCAAATGCAATCAGACCTCAGCTAATCTTAAAACTGCGTGTGCACAATGTCTCTCCAGCGACCATGTTATGTTTGGCTTAGAATATGATTACAGAAACCATAGGGGGAAACCGAAGCAGAAATACCATGAAATGTTTGGGAGGAAGTGAAAACAGAAAGGCTTTAATACAAAATCTAAACTCAGAAACAAACAAGAACCCAATTTTTATTTTAAGGCCTCAAAATAGGAAGTACTCCGAGATCAAATCAACAGATTATCTGTGCAATACTTGTCTCAAACATATCTTGTAGCAGCATATAGTCAATATGTCAAAGGAGGTTTCTACATGAAAGGACAACCAGGCTAAGTGATTGGTGGAACATAGAAAGAAGTAAATAGAAGGCCTCATGCACTCCAGGCTAAAAATTTGCATTCAGGAGAGCAGCTTTTCTGCAAGAAAAAAAAGCCTAAACTCGGTTAAAACACCAAACGCATTTAGAGCTTGAGCGTTTATTTATTCCAATTGGCAGAATAAATTAAAAATTTGGTCAATGGAATCTAACACTAAAACGCCTAAAGCAGCTCAACACTTGGGCAAAATGTGGCTTTAGGCGTTGTTAAAGCGCTTTTCTCCTGCCAGGAGAAAATGCATTCAGGGTAGCATGAGACCTAACAGGAACCACAAGTCATGTTTGGCAGCAGTACTACCTGCCAAATGCGACAACACGCATAGTAAAGCATTGCAGCAATACATATTACCCCTTACACATTGCACAGTTTAAGAAGGTGGTCTGGGTGCAGTAAAAACAAAGCAGTTGATCATTTTTACTGCCCCCAGACCACACACCTAAATCATCTGTTTTAACATCCCCCCCCCCACCGGGTGAAGGAAGCCTCACTGCTCCCCCAACCAGTGCTCATCAGCCTGTTAAAACATCTAAAATAAAAAAGACGGGTATATAGCTCTGTACGTGAAGAACTGCGGCCAGGCTTGGAACATTCTACATTCTGTAGTGGGAGGCACAGTGGTGTAGTGGTTAGCACTTTCACCTAGCAGCAAGAGGGTCGGTGGTTCGAATCCCAACCACGACACTACCTGCCTGGAGTTTGCATGTTCTCCCTGTGCCTGCGTGGGTTTCCTCCGGGTACTCCAGTTTCCTCCCACACTCCAAAGACATGCTGGTAGGTTAATTGGATCCTGTATAAAATTGGCCCTACTATGTATGTATACAATGTGAGTTTAGGGACCTTAGATTGTAAGCTCCTTGAGGGCAGGGACCGATGTGAATGTGCAATGTATATGTAAACCGTTGCATAAATTGACAGCGCTAT